>NC_057829.1:8199166-8822500 GCF_910594005.1 Cervus elaphus
CTCTTGTCCATGGGATTTCCTAGGCAAAGATACTGGAGTGGGTTGCCATTTCCTCCTCCCAGGGATCTTCCCAACCCAGGGGTCGAACCCATGGCTCTTGCATATCCTGTATTGGCAGGTAGATTCTTCACCGGTGGCACCACCCTATTTCTGCGTAATTCTAGAACTCATCCAAAAGATTTTGAAAAGAAAACCAAACCCTAGATTTTTACATAGGATTTTTTAAATGGCTTTCACAAGAAAAATATGTTATCGATTGTAATTTTTATTTGCCATCAGAAGCATGCTAAGTAATATGCAAAAAATTCAGCACTTTCTTTTGGACCATGTTTCCTGGCAGAAGGAAGGTTGCTCTGAAATAACTGTTAACACCTTACACAATAGTCTGTTCGTAGTTTATGTCAGGTGGCAACGGAGGGCGCTATACACTGTCTAGATTTTCTCACATTTCCATCCTGCCCCTGGCTGTTTATAGTTATCACCTACATTACCCACAGTGAAGTCAGATTCATCTTTTGGGTTTAGTGAAGCTTTGGCATTCGCTGAGTTTTGGGTTTTTCTGAATTTGTACTAACAAGATCTTTCCAATTCTATTGTACTTAGCTATGAGGTGACAGAAGTATAGTCCTCAGAGGTTTCTACACAAAGCACAAAGGTTTGAATGAACATTGTTCTTATACATCCAACTTTTTTTCTCTATTAGTGACAGACTTTACACCACCAATATGGACAGGAAGCAAAAGGACTGTTTATGGAACAATCATCCACATCATAGAAAGATAGGATTTTTAAGTTTTCAAAATCTATATACTTATCCCACATGACTCAATGCTCAAACCCTGGTGTTAACATACAATATTTCCTAAGTGGTTCTTTACAAGGAGGCCTTTATTGAATGTGTCATCAAATAATCATAAATCATGTTTCAAAACTGTAGAGAAATCTGTGTCTTTGTGCGTGTGCATGTGAGAATAGTGGACATATTTTAAACACCATTTCTGGAGAGTATCTGTCTGATCATGAATACAGTAGTAGGGAGTTGGGAAAAAGAAAGATCTAAAAACTTGTCAGAGACTTTGTACTGAAACCTGAGACTGGAAATCAGAAGACATTACCACTCACCCATAAAAAAGAACAAAATAATGGCATTTGTAGCAACCTGGATGGACCTAGAGATTATCATACTGAGTGAAGTAAGTCAGACAGGGAAAGAAAAATATCATATGATATCATGTATATGTGGCATCTAAAAAAATTGTACAAATGGATTTATTTGTGAAACAGAAACAGATTCATGGATATAGAAAGCAAACTTCCAGTTGCCAAAGGGGAAAACTGTGGTGGGGATAAATTAGGAGTTTGGGGTTAACATATACACAGTACTATGTATAAAATAAACAACAAGGACTTACTGTATAGCACAGGGACCTCGACTCAGTATTTTTTAATAACCTATATGGAAAAAGATCTAAAAAGAACATATACATATTTGTTGTTGTTGTTGTTGAGTTGTTAAGTCTTGTCTGACTCTTTTGCAACCTATTGGCTACAGCCCTTGAGGCTCCTCTGTCCATTGGATTTCCCAGGTAAGAATACAGGAGTAGGTTGCCATTTCCTTCTCCAGGGGATCTTCCCATCTCAGGGACTGAACCCGAGTCTCATGCATTGTGGGCAGATTCTTTACCACTGAGCCACCTGGGAAGCCCTGTATAACTGAATTGCTTTGCTGTACCTGAAATTAACGCAGCGTTATAAATCAACTATACTTCAAAAATAAATAAATTAATTTTAAAAATTAAAAACTGAAAGAAAAAGAAGTAGAGGAATTTGCCTGTGAGCACCCTTATTTGTGGCCTCCACCCCTTTGTTCCATGGTGGCCTCTTAGAGTAGTGTTACACTCCTCTGCCAAAGCCAGGACTGGCCAGAGTGAATGGAGTTCCCACGATGGGCATGGAGTACTCAGGATTTACTCCAGGGGTCAGGGAGGGACCTCATCTGTTCTGGAGCACAGAGTCTTGGATGATTGAATAAGACTAGCGTTCCATGAGCAGGAATTCTGTTAAAAATGGCTGTAGGTGAGGCAACCGATTGTCTCCTCAAAGATGGGTGCCCTGCTAGAAAAGCAGATGGAGGAGTATATCCTATTTTTTGCTTTCTGAGCTAAAGGGAAAATGCTGAGCTTGAGTTTACTTAAAGCGTTCTATTAATTTTAGTCCTGTCAGTTTATATGCAGTTAACAACAATAAAGTTCTTTAGATACAGATCACAGCTAGCTTAGTGATGTCCTCTTTTACAACTACCTGAGGCATTTCTTTGCTCTGCTGTGTACTCTCTTTTTGTTGGGTGGAGGTGGCGGGTCAGGAGGAGGTGCGGACAGTGTTCGGGGTGAAGGAGGTAGCAGAGGTGTTAGATCATTGCTATTTCTTCCTGATCAGTGTCTTGGGAATGATCCAGGTCACTGTTTATTGTTTGTGCAAAATATGAGGCTAGAGACTTGCTACCACCTCCCCATCCATTAAATATATAGAAAATTGAGATCATTGTCTCTAGAACACCAAGTGTCCACCTGCTTATCCCATGGCACCCTATATCTCTGGACAACCTGAGTTATTTGAATGTGTGCAAGATGACTGCCCTTCTTGCTGAAGGTAGCACAGCAAATGCAATTGTCAACTTAGAACACTCATTGTTATTGTTGTTCAGTTACTAAGTTGTGTCCAACTCTTTGTAACCCCATGGACTGTAGCATGCCAGGCTTCCCTGTTCTTCACTGAGTTTGCTCAAACTCAAGTCCATTGAGCTGGTGATGCTATCTAACCATCCCATCCTCTGCTGCCCTCTTCTCCTTTTGCCTTCAGTCTTTCCCGGCAGTGGCCACAGGACTGGAAAAGGTCAGTTTTCGTTCCAATCCCAAAGAAGGGCAATGCCAAAGAATGTTCAAACTACTGTACAATTGCCCTCATTTTACATGCTAGTAAGGTTAGGCTCAAAATCCTCCAAGCTGGGCTTCAGCAGTACGTGAACCGAGGACTTCCATATGCACAAGCTGGATTGAGAAAAGGCAGAGGAGCCAGAAATCAAGTTGCCAACATGCATTGGATCATAGAGAAAAGCAAGGAAATCCAGAAAAACATCTACTTCTGCTTCATTAACTACACTAAAGTCTTTGACTCTGTGGATTGCAACAAACTGGAAAATTCTTTGAGATGGAAGTGGAACTGCTCATCAAGGTGGAAAAAGCTTACTTGCAACCTGCATTAAGGATCCATGCTGTCCTTGTGTTTAGGTGTAATAAAGAGATGATTTCCAGGACCTCTGGGTAACGGAAGTGTTTGTTTTGCCCATCCTCAGAGACTTGCAGATTAGCTCCTCCAGTACCACGACTTCTGAGAGTCAAGATCCTTCTTCTGGGGATCCTGCAGTCAGTGCCCTTCAACAACAGCTGTTACTGATGGTGGCTCGGAGGACCCAGTCAGAAACCCCACGGGTAAGTCCCAGCATCACCGTTTGTGAATGTTCCAGAAGCAGGGATCCTGAAACCTGTTTCCAGGTTGGTTTCCCTAACAGAATTAGTCCCGTCTTGTCCCAAATTTTATGTTAGAGGGTTGTGGTTACATCACTTCATGGTAGTCTACTGGATGAATGTGAAAAGAGACCATTTAGGTAATATGCCATTTAGATAATACCTTTTCATAGATGCTAATGGGGTTATTAGTCTTGATTGCTCTTCCAATGTATTAGAAATTGATTTACATTGATCTTTTGTTGCCGAGGAACACAGATTCCACAAGACCTCACTTGATTGGAATGGCTTTTTCTCGCTTGGTTTGGAGAGTATCTAGATATTTATTAATTTATTATAGCCTTATGATTTAGGCATGCAGAAATTTTGAAAGAGAATCTTGGCTTGAAGAGAGACTTTATTCATGGAACAAATGACATGATCATTAAGCACTTAAAAGATGCCGCTTTTCATTATTTTACCGAGAGATTAACTTCCTGATGTTCATTCACTTATTACTTCACCTTTAATGAGACTCTGTAAGACATGGAGCAAAGAATTCAAAGAGAATGTGGGAGGAAAGATATACAACCAGTCATGAACTTAGAGCTACACATTCTATTAGGGCATTTTGGAGAATGGCTGTGGAAAAGGCTCCTTAGAAGAAAGGACACTTGGGCTAGACCTTGAAGGAAGGTAGATTTCAGTAAGTGCAGATTGAAAGAAGAGGGCTATAAATGGGATTTTGTTACGTTTGTGTAACGTTTCTTTACTGCTCTGCTTATCTTCTTCCTGACCATGTTTTGATTTCTTCTAGAGAGTCTCGCCTACAAAAAGAAATACAGTAAGTTCTGTATATACAAATGTGTTCTGTTCTGAGAGTATGTTTGTTAAGTCCAGTTTGTTCATCAGTGCAACAGTTAGCCTAGGTACAGTTAGCCAACTAACACAATTGGCTCTACAGTACTATACTACAATAAGTTTATAACACTTTCCACACAAATAAATACAAAAATAAGGGTAACATTTTTAACCTTACAGTGTAGTATCTTGAAAAGTAGTTATTGTTGTTCAGTCACTCAGTCGTGTCCTACTCTTTGCAACCCCATGGACTGCAGCACTCCAGGCTTCCCTGTCCTTCTCTATCTCCCCAAGTTTGCTCAAAATTCAAGTTCATTGAGTCGGTGATGCCATCTAACCATCTCATCCTCTGTCATCCCCTTCCCCTCCTGCCGTCAATCTTTCCCAGCATCAGGGTCTTTTCCAATGAGTTGGCTCTTCGCATCAGGTGATCCAAGTATTGGAGCTTCAGCTTCAGCGTCAGTCCTTCCAATGAATATTCAGGATTGATTTCCTTTAGGATTGACTGGTTTGATCTCCTTGTAGTTCAAGGGACTCTCAAGAGTCTTGAGAATCAGCCAGCACCACAGTTCAAAAGCATCAGTTCTTTGGCACTCAGTCATCCTTATGGTCCAGCTCTCATGACTACTGGAAAATTTTCCGTACATGACTACAGGAAAAACCATAGCTTTGACTATACGGACCTTTGTCAGCAAAGTGATGTCTCTGCTTTTTGATACACTGTCTAGGTTTGAAAAGTACAGTAATGCAGCACAACAGTTGGTGCTTCTTAGCACTACCAGCTATATCACCACTGCTTTTACACTGGCTTCCAGACATCTGGGGCTTGAAAGAGATACTATATTACTGTACTCCGTACAGTTCAGTAAAGGACACAGAAGCACAGCCTCCTGTAGAGCATGCACTTACGTGACAATGTACACCAGACAGATGGACTAACTTACGTGATTGGACATGTGAACATGCATTTACATCTTTGGAAGTTCACAACTTGAAGGTTAATATGTAGGGGACTTAGTATAATAGTTTTAGATTCAATTTCATGATTGCTTAACCAGATTTTTTCAGAAGCTTGATGGTAATTTACACACCCTTGTTCAGATGTGCAGAAAAAATGTTGTGTTATCTTCTAACTGACCACATGTTGTCCTGGAGTCCTTATTTCTGCTGTGCTGTGTTTAGTCACTCAGTCATGTGTGACTCTCTGTGACCCCACAGACTGTAGCCCACCAGCCTCCTCTGTCCTTGGGGATTCTCCAGGCCAGAATACTAGAGTGGGTTGCCATGTCCTCCTCCAAGGGATATTCCCAACCCAGGAATCAAACCCAGGTCTCCTGCATTGCAGGCAGATTCTTTACCATCTGAGCCCCCAGGGAGGCCCTTCTTCCTGGTGACTGGATGCAGATTGGTGGGGGAGCTGCCTAGGGAGGATGTGAAAAAGCCAGTGAAGCATCATCAGCCTTCTCAAGCTTGAAGGGCTTTCAGTGGGAGCAAGCATTCGATTAACTCCAAGAGTCAGTCTTCAGGACTATCTTCCCTTCTTTGTACTCAGTCTCCCCTCCCAGTCCTCCCCTCCAGGGCATCTCGGTGCAGGAGGAAGCTTTCCAGCTCCCCGGGAAGCAAGTGGAGCTGAGAGGGCATCCCTGGTGGCTAAGCAGGGCTCAGATGCCTGGCACCTGCCTGGTCCCTGGGTGTGCTGGGTGGTCCCTGCTGAGGGGTGGCTGCTTCTGCCCAGTTAGGGTGCAGTGCTGGGGTCTTTGACCTTGCCATTAGGCCCTAGCTCTGAGGACCCTGTGTCCTGAGGCCGCCTCCTCTCTCTCAGTATCTTTGGATTCACTAGTCTTTCTTATATGTCCGTGTGCTCCTGAGGGCTCAGACCCCAGCTGTATCCTCCACATTCCATGCCCAGCCGCACTTCAGCAACCAGTACTAGTTCCCACCACAAGCCTTAGTGCAGGAGGTGGGCCGTGGAATGTGGGTTTTCTCTGAGAAATTTGCCTTGTCTTGGGATGCGTGCATTCTAAGTCGCTTGAGTCACATCTGACTCTGCAACGCTATGGGTTGTAGCCTGCCAGGCTTCTGTGACCATGGGATACTGGACCAAGAATACTGGAGTGGGTAGCCGTTTCCTCCTCCAGGGGATCTTCCTGACCCAGGGATCAAGCCTGCGATTCATGTCTCCTGCATTGCTGGGTGGGTTCTTTACCACCAGGTACCAAAAGGCCACCTGGGAAGCACTTTTTCTTGCGCTAGTCCTGGGAAAACTTCAGCTCGCTGCTATTCTTTCCTGCCTCCAAAACAGCAATACTGAACTTACAAGGAGGAGAAGGTTATATAAAATTATTCATACAGTTTGGGAAGATGCAAATGTTATTGATCCCATGTGTGACAGAATTGTAGGGAAACTGGGAATTTCAGATTGTCAGAGATGCAAAGCACTGACTTAATATCTCAGAAACTTCCCAGGTAGAGCAGAAACTCAGAGTTAAGTAAGTATTGCATGGATAAGCCAGAAAAGCCATGCTACTCCTTGTTTAAAATTTAAAATTCTGTAAGTGGCACGGTTATATAGATGAGTATATAAAAAAGCTAAATTCATATATAGTGTTTCATTGCTAACACTTGCCCAAATTCGTTGATGAACTTTTAACTTTTTTAACTTTCTTGAATTGAAGTGAAATTTCCTCAGTTGTGTCTGCCTCTTTGTGACCCCATGGACTATAGCCTGTCAGTCTCCTCTGTCCATGGAATTCTCCAGGTCAGAATACTGGAGTGCATAGCTGTTCCCTTCTCTTGGAGATCTTCCCAACCCGGGGATCGAACCCAGGTCTCCTGCATTGCAGGTAGATTCTTTACCATCTGAGCCTCCAGGGAAGCCCAAGAATACTGAAGTGGATAGCCTATCCCTTTTCCAGTGGATCTTCCCAACCCAGGAATCGAACCGGGGTCTCCTGTTTTGCAGGTGGATTCTTTACCAGCTGAGCTACGTTTTTAAGTAAAATTGTAAAAAATTTTAAGTTTTACTCTATGTAGGTATGCATGTGTGCTAAGTTGCTTTATTTGTGTCTGACTGTTTATGACCCTATGGACTCTATCCTGCCAGGCTCCTGTGTCCGTGGGATTCTCCAAGCAAGAACACTGGAGACTCAGGTTCAGTCCCTGGGTCGGGAAGATCCCCTGGAGATGGAAAGGGCAACCTATTCCAGTACTCTTTTCTGGGAAATCCCATGGATAGAGGAGCCTGGTGGGCTAAAGTCCATGGGGTCTCAAGAGTCCGACTTGACTTAGTGACTGAACAACAACTGTGAGGTTTTGAGAAGAATATATGGCACAGTTATACTTTTAAGAACCAGTGGCAGTTATTAATATCAAAATGCTTATCAGTTATGGGACTCTTGATGATACCATTATTTTGTCTCTTTTATTTTTATTTTAAAAAATTTTGTTGAAGTATAGTTGATTTACAATGTTGTGTTAATTTCTGCCATACAGCAAAGTGATTTAGTTAAGTATATAGATATATTCTTATCATATTCTTTTCCATTATGGTTTATCATAGGATTCTGAATGTAGATCCCTGGGCTTAGAGTAGGACCTTGTTGTCCATCCAGTCTATATGTAATAGTTTGCATCTGTGGAGGAGTTATGGTGAGGTTTTGAGAATTAGAGAAAATATATAACAGAGTTATACTTTTAAGAATCAGTGGCAATTATTTTTTTCCCTTTTTAAAATCAGTTTCTTTTTTTAAATTAAGAAAATTTAATTGAGGGATAATTGTTTTACAGAATTGTGTGGTTTTCTGTCATGCATTAACAAGAATCAGCCTTAGGTACACCTGTGTCCCCTCCCTCCCAAACCTCCCTCCCCTCTCCCTCCCTATCTCACCCTTCAGCCTGTCACAGAGCCCCTGTTTGAGTTTCCTGAGTCATATAGCAAATTCCCATTGACTGTCAATTTTACATATGGTGATGTAAATTTCCATGTTACTCTGTCCATACACATCCCCTTCTCCATCCTCCCCTCCCTCCATGATCTTAGGTCTGTTCTCTATGTCTCCTTCTCTATTGCTGCCCTGAAAATAAATTCATCAGTGCCATCTCTTTAGATTCCATATATATGTGTCAGTATACGATATTTATATTTCTCTTTCTGACTTACTTCATTCCGTATAATAGGCTCTAGGTTCATCCACCTCATTAGAACTAATCAAATGCATCCATTTTTATGGCTGAGTAATATTTCATCATATATATGTACCATAGCTTCTTTATCCATTCATCTGTCCATGGACATCTAGGTTGCTTCCATGTTCTAGCTGTTGTAAATAGTGCTGCAATGAACATTGGGGTACATGTGTCTTTTTCAGTTTTGATTTCCTCAGGGTATATGCCTAGGAGTGGGATTGCTGGGATATATGGTGCTTTTATTCCTAGCTTTTAAAGGAATCTCCATACCATCTTCCATAGTGGCTGTCTCAGTTTCTGTTCCCACCAGCAATGCAAGAGTGCTCCCTTTTCTCCACACCCTCTCCAGCATTTATTGTTTGTAGACTTTTTAATTATGGCGATTCTGACCAGTGTGAGGTGGTATCTCATTATAGTTTTGATTTGCATTTCTCTAATAATGAGTGATATTGAGCATCTTTTCATGTGTTTGTTAGTCATCTGTATGTCTTCTTTGGAGAAATGTCTCTTCAGGTCCCTTTCCCACTTTTTGACTGGGTTGTTTGCTTTTCTGGTACTGAATTGCATGAGCTGCTTGTGTATTTTGGAAATTAGTCTTTGTCAGTTGTTTCCTTTGCTACTATTTTCTCCCATTCTGAGGGTTGTCTTTTCATCTTGTTTGTAGTTTCATTTGCTGTGCAAAAGCTTTTAAGTTTAATTAAGGTCCCACTTGTTTATTTCTGTTTTTATTTCCATTACTCTAGGGGGTGGGTCATAGAAGATCTTGCTTTGATTTATGTCATCGAGTGTTCTGCTTGTTTTCCTCTAAGATTTTTATAATTTCTGGTCTTACACTTAGATCTTTAATCCATTTTGAGTTTATGTTTGTGTGTGGTATTAGGTAGTGTTCTGATTTCATTATTTTGCACATAGCAGTCCAGTTTTACCAGCACCACTTATTGAAGAGGCTATCTTCAGGGGCCATTATTAATATCATCAAAATGCTTATTAGTTATGGAACTCTTGAAGAGACTATTATTTTTTTATTTTCATTTAAAATTTTTGGTTGAAGTATACTTGATTTGCAATGTTGTGTTAATTTCAGCTGTACAGCAAAGTGATTCAGTTATATGTATTTTTTTTCGTATTCTTTTCCATTGTGGTTTATCACAAGATATTGAATATAGTTCCCTGTGCTATACAGTAGGACTTTGTTGCCCATCCATTCTATATGTGATAGTTTGCATCTGTGGAAGAGTTATTATGAGGATTTGAAGATTAATGACAATGCATAACCCACTCCAGTGTTCTTGCCTGGAGAATCCCAGGGATGAGGCCGCACAGAGTCAGACACGACTGAAGTGACTTAGCAGTAGCAGTAGCAGCATGGCAAAATTATGCCTTTAATAATCAGTATTAATTATTAATGTCATCAAAATTCTTATTAGTTTTATGGAACTCTTGAATTTTTCAGATAGCTTGGGGGAAATACAGTTCTATTGTCTAAGACACCCTATTTGTGGTCCTTCATTGTGTTAGCCCTAGCAAACTAACACGGAAGTAAAATCATTTTTTCTTTGTAGTAAATTCTGAGATGATTTTCATTTAAGCAGTAATAAATAGCACAATATGCCAGAATATTTAATAAGTTTTCAAAAGATGTAGGCATAGTCTTCATGTGATTTTTTTTTATAGTGACCTTCCCTAAAACTACTATCTAAAAGAGAGTATTTTCCTACTATTCAAAAGAATGTTGTCACCTTCACTGTTGCTCATCCTTGACGTGTTTATACATCATACTGAATTCCCACATCACAGAATGGTAAACCCTACTCAGCTGGTACACGTGTTTTTATTTCTTACTTGCACTCTTAGTTCATGAAGCATAAAGGGAAAGGATTTCTTTTGAGAGGAAGATTTACTCTAAATTACAAATTCACTAGGCTTCCCTGGTGGCTTAGACAGTAAAGAATCTGCCAGCAATGTGAGAGACCCGGGTTCGATCCCTGTGTCGGGAAGATCCCCTGGAGAAAGGAATGGCAGCCCACTCCAGTATTCTTGCCTGGAGAATTCCAGGGACAGAGGAACTGGCAGGCTGCAATCCATGGGGTTGCAAAGAGTCAGACAGGACTGAGAAAGTAACACTTTGACTTTCATAAGTTCGTTGTTATTAAAGAAGATACTGTTCTTGCTGACATGACAGCAGGAAGTTTCTTTGAGGCTCTCTTTTCTATTGGAATCAAATTCCAGACACAAGCAGCACTTATAATCTCAACTTACCTCTAATAATACAGCCCAATCCATCCTGTATATTGTCAACCTGCATATTACCTTCACAATGGATCAACTTTCCCTTGAAATGCTTTTTGTGTTAATATTTTATAGTCTGAATAACTCTATGCTCCATAGCTGAGTCAGGGAATTAGCATCTGGGAACAGAGAGATGGCAAAGTCAGCCTCCTAAGAGGGTTCCACATGGTTTCCAGTGAAGCAGATGTGTTGCCCTTATGTATGCCAGGAGTTTTGATATCAGCGACTTTCAGTGAATTAAGGAAAAATTATGCAGCCTGCCCAAGTATGACCTTCTGCTTTGTAAGCCTGAGAGGAGGGAACAAGACCACTGAGAGGTCACTTTACCTCCATGGCTGCTCTTCCATGCTGTCCCCTCCCTTCACTTATCTTGGCCCTTCTTCTCCGTATTCTGTGTTTTACCTTGTTGTTCAGTCACCAAGTCGTGTCCGACTCTTTGTGACTGCATGGACTGCAGCATGCCAGGCTTCTCTGTCGCTCACCACCTCCTGGAATTTGCCCAAGCTCGTGTCCATTGAATCGGTGACGCCATCCAACCATCTCATCCTCTGTTGCCCTCTTCCCCTTCTGCTTTCAGTGTTTCCCAGTGTCAGGGGCTTTTCCACTGAGTCAGCTGTTTGCATAAGGTAGCCAAAGTGTTGGAGCTTCAGCTTAGCCTACAGGAAATTAGAGCCTACTGAAAATCCTTTTTGGAAAAATATAGGACGAAAGCAAACAAATAAAAATGCAAGCTAGCATGATCCACCAATTCCACTTTTTGGTGTATATTCAAAGAGCCTAATGCAGGGAATCCAACAGATACTTGCATGCACAGTTCACAGTGCGTGTTATTCATGATTGTGAATAGTGAATATTCCACCAAGAGGTGGATGCAACCCAAGTGTCTGTCGACAGATGAATGAATAAACAAAATGTGGTCTACCCATAAAATGAAATTTTATTCAGCCTTAAAAAAAATTCTGACACCTGAAACATGATAGACCTCGAGATCATTATGATAAATGAAATAAGCTAGTCACAAAGGAATGATACTCTTTGATTCCACTTATAGGAGGTACCCAGAGGAGTCAAAACAGAAAGTAGAGGAGAATGGGGAGTTAGTGTTCAATGTGGACAGAGTTTTAGTTTTGCAAGGTGAAAACATGAATAATATTATGAATATTATTGCTACTGAAATGCATACATACAAAATGGTTAAGGTATAAATTTTGCATTATGTATTTTTTTAACCACAGTTACAAAAACAAAACAAAACAACCCCACAGATTAGAAATAGAAGGTCTGCAGGGGGCTGGGGCTCATTAAGTATTTGTTCAGCAAATGAATGGAGACTAATTTTTTTCAAAATTGAATTCCTTTCCACTAGATTAGATCCAATCAGAGATGAATTTGGGGTGAAAATGTTTTAAATCTGAAATTAAATTCCTCCACCTGTTTCTGTTTTATTTTTTTTTTTCTGACAAATATTTCAGTTTTTATATTGGGCTTCACTAAGAACCTACGTAATGTGGATAAAAATCTTTTTACTTAAAAAAATTTAAATATTTATCTTGGTGTTACATTAAATAACATACCTTTCAAAAATTATGTCATTTAAGGCCTTTTGTTGAATTCTAATCTTTCATAATAATTACTTTCATGGCAGTTTCCTGGCCTAACAGTAGTATTTTGATTTGAGTAGCATAATTTTAATGTTACATTATAATGAAATTGAAATGTATTGGTAAAAAAGACCTTTTCTACAACAAGGATCTACTGTTTAGCATAGAGAACTATACTCGGTGTTTTGTGATAACCTATAAGGGAAAAGAATACAGAATAGAATGAATATATGTATATGTATAACTGAACCACTTTGCTATACACCTGAAACTAACATAACATTGTAAATCAATAATAGTACAAAAAATAAAGCTGGGAAAAAAGACCTTTTCTGTTGATATTATCCTTTTGTTAGGGTGCCCATTTTTTTTATGGACTATGTTGGTTTCCATTTCAGAATTTGAACATCTGCTTTTGGTACTTTTAAATCAGGAGGCTTATTTTTATGACAATAACACATCTATGTGAAACCCTCTCTCTGTTTTTTCTTTCGGTATCTAAAAGCATCTGAGTCAGGATCTGGAAGATTCATCCTGTTCTTCCACACAAGGAAAGTTTAACCGAGAGCAGTTTTACAAGTTTATCATTTTCCCTGGCAAGTGGATTAAAGTCTGGTATGATCGCCTTACCTTGCTCGCATTACTTGATAGGTAAGCCTCCAGGCATGCACACGTGCTGGTGAAAGACACAAGTGGGGCATGGCAGTGTGCACTTGCTTGCTGATAATAAGCAGTTTGGCCTCAGGCTGAAATTCTCTGGGGCTTTTCCAAGGTGTCCACTTTGTGTGCTGCAAACCCAGAGTCGAATCAGTGAGATCCTGACAAATGAAGGAATAGTCACTGAGCGGTTAAAATGGGAACTAGGAGAATTTGGTAGCATGGTTTAGTTTTAAGGTTTGGGGACAATATTATACCGTGGTCTGCTCATCTTTTGCCAGCTTTTGTAGGAGAGCCTGCAGCTGCGATGTTGAAAGCAGAGCTTGGGTGCATGGATGTGGCGTGGGGAGGGGAGGAGGGACATGGTGGGGGTAAGGAGTGATGTCTTGCCCTTTCCTTTCAGGACTTGGGTTCTAAATATTCTATCCTATACTTTGGATGCTAGTTTTTCCTTTAAACCTTAATACTCTTTCTCAAGATTCAGTGCTGTGGGGTTGGAGCTGAGGGTACTGCGTGGGGAGGTGGAGGCGGGTGGCAGGCATCAGGTTGACTAAGGCATGATGGAGTTGGGGACCAGATAGGGGACTCCCCATTTCCCTCCCCCTCCTCGGGATATGCAGAAGACTAGATTGTGATCTTTTTTTAAATAATGTTTTTATTAAAATTTAAAACTTTACTCTGCAAAAAGACAGTATAAAAGAATGAAAAGACAAGTCACTGACAGAAAAAATTATTTATGAGACTTCCCTGGGGGTCCAGTGGTTAAGACTTCGCCTTGTAATGTGGGGGGTGCAGGTTTGACCCCTGGTTGGGCAGCTAAGACCCCATACCTTGTGGCCAAAAACCCAAAACATACAACAACGAAAAAACCATAGGCGCAATCTTGTAACAGATTCAATAAAGACTTAAAAAAAATTAAAAACTTACGAAACGCACATCAGATATATATCCAAGATATACAAAGACTACTTAAATTTCAATAATAAGAAAACAACCTAATTTTAAAATATGGGCTAAAGATCTGAAGAGAACCCTCATCTACGAAGACATCCAAATGGCAAACAAGTACATAAAAATAGGCTTGTCATTTTATATCACTAGAGATTTGCAAATTTAAGCAATGATGAGATACCACTGTATACTATGACAATGTTTAATGTAGCAAAACTGACAGTAGCAAATGCTGGAAACAATATGGAACAAAAAAAAAAAACCCTTTTCTCACTGCTGGTGGAAAAACAGAATGGTACAGCTAATTTGAAAGACAGGATGGTAGTTTTCTAAAGTAAACAGTTTTGCCATATAATTCATCAATTGTACTCCTAGGTAACCACCTAACTGATTTGAAAACATCCACACAAATACTGCATATGAATGTTTTTAATATCTGTATTTATAATCATTAAAAACTGAAAGGAAAAAAAAAAAAACTGAAAGGAACCAGGATGTGCATCAGTATACGAGCAGATAAATTGTGGGGGCTTCCCTGGTGGCTCAGTGGTTAAGAATCCTCCTGCCAATACAGGAGACGTAGTTTCAATTCTGGGTTGGGAAGATCCCCTCGAGAAGGAAATGGCAACCCACTCTAGTATTCTTGTCTGGGAAATCCCATGAACAGAGGAGTCTGGTGGGCTACAGTCCATGGGGTCGCAAGAGAGTCGGATACAACTTAATGACTAAACAACAACCACAATGAATTGTGATATTCACAGGTTGTGGGTTTGGAGATTCAGATGCTATTGCTAATGTTGTCATCAGAAAACACAGGAGTTTCACAGTTAAATACCAGTCAGTGGGGTAGTGGGAAGGCTGGTTGCCAGCCTGGCTGTTGTGGGTCCCCCAGTGACTACTTGTTATCATAATGTCTTAAATGGTGTGATCACATACTGAAAAACTATAGTCATGCAAAATTACAACAGTAAATTTCAGGACCCACAAGTCAGGGAAGGGAGTTGTAATGGTTTTTCTAACAGCACTATGTTACCCTAGGGGCACACACTTAAACAAAGACGTCATACTTAACTAAAATAATTCAAGATAATATAGTATGTTAGATGAGAAGTGTTTTTGAAATATTCATTTAAAAAGAAATTATTGGAAGTTGAACTAACTTGCCTTAACCCTTCATATTAAATACAAATATTTCTATGGATTTCTGGGTTTTTTATTTTAAAATCTACTCACTGATGAAAATTAGCTGAAAATCCAGTGAAGATCTAAAAAATGATGATGAGGAAGATGATTATCATCTTGTGAAGGTTATAGTGTTAAATCATTTTAATCACCTCTCTTGCAAGTTACATGCTAAGTCGTGTCTGACTCTTTGCGACCCCGTGGACTGTAGCCCGCCAGGCTCCTCTGTCCATGGGATTCTCCAGGCAGGAATACTCGGGTGGGTTGCCATGCCCTCCTCCAGGGCATCTTCCCGACCCAGGGATGGAACCTGTGCATTGGCAGGTGGGTTCTTTACCACTGCCCTCAGTGGTAAAGTTAAATGGGGGTAATCCACTGGGTTGGCCAAAAAGTCTATAAGATGTTATGGAAAAACCCCAACAAAACCATATCATGGGGAGGACGTGAGGATCAAACCAAATTAGTGATAGAAAGAGTTCTTTAAATCTTAGTTGTTGGGAAGGTCCCCTGGAGAAGGAAATGGCAACCCACTCTAGTATTCTTACCTGGAGAATCCCATGAACAGAGGAGCCTGGCGGGCTACAGTCTGTGGGGTCGCAGAGTTTGACACAACTGAGCACTTGTGATGTTATTTTTATCACTTGGAATGTGGCCCAGAACCCAGAAAGAAGAAAAAAAAATTTTAATGAAATAAATGATTGTAGCCAAAGTGTGTGTGCTGTGTGTATGCTAAGTCACTTCAGCCATGTCCCACTCTCTGTGACCCTATAGACTGTCGCCTACCAGGTTCCTTTCCAGCCAAAGTAGATGTTGTCAAATGCAGACCCTGAAACTTAGCCCCTTAGAAAGGAGAGCTCACCCTTTCTTCAGAGCCCGTCTAATCCTACTTTCAGTCGTCCACCTGCAAGCTTGGTGAGCTGGTTTTCTAGTTGGCAGTCAATGAAGAGGGGAGAGAGGGACACCTTGACTCCCAGCTGACAGTGAGGAAGGAGGAAGGAAAACCCAGAACACTGGCCTGGAAAAACCGAGCAGCTTGGGACTGTGGCGCAGCACACAGAACCACCTGGGAGCTTGGTGAAAACACAGACGCGCGGTGTGAGAAGCCGCCACCCCGCATGGCCTGGGCCGCAGCACACCTCCTTAGCACACCTTGTTGGTTCAGTGATGATCTGAAAGGGCTGCTTAAGAAAACAGGGATTCACACGACAAATGTTACGTTTTTGATGACCAGAGCTGTGTTTTTATTTGAAAATGTATACATAAATTACCTTGGATATTCATTGGGAGTATTTAAAGTCACATGGATGAGAGACCTTGAATTTGCCAAGTGAAAGCTTGGAAAGAAAACACATACATAATTGAAAACAAACTTGTAAGTGTTGGCAGAAACTGGAAGAATTTGGTGAATAACAGGCAATGAAATCAGACTGACTGCTGCGCTGAACTCCCCCAGGCCAAAGACTTCTGTTTGATGTTTTTTAACTTTTCTCTGGGATTCAGGCTCATCTTCCTTGAATGTGTTTCCTCATCCTCTGATCGTGGTAGCATCCTGGGTCCCTGTGATCACAGCCTCTTCTCTTTGCCTTCAGTTTGCCGTCCAGTCTGCTTAGATATTTTCAGACTTGTCTCTCTTTTCTTTTATCATTTTCTCTTCCTTTCTCTTCTGCTATTACCTCATCTTGCAAAACACCTAGGTTTGCTTTTTCTTGAACTAGTTTATCAGGTTAGCATCTAAAACAAAAAGCTGTCCATCTAAGCATCATTTCATTCATTTATTTGTTCATTCAACACTTAAAAAAAAATCAAAACACCAACTCCACTCTAGGCTCTATAACGAGCCCTGGGTATAGAGCAATAAATGAAACAGACATATAGTTCCTGTGCTCAGGAAGCCTGACTCCACGGGGGGATGTGGGCTAAGACCCCAAACGGTCCTGGTGCCATGGAAGACACCCCTGAAGGCCTGAGATAGAGAAACTTGGGGGGAGAGGACACAGATGTCAGGACAGGTGATGGCGGAAGTCTTATCTGAGGAGGAAACACACAGTTCTGAAATAGAGCAGGGAGCTAGGCGTGAGAAGCAGGGGCAAACTCACCATCATTGTCATCGTGAGGATGTGCTCTCAATATCTCCCATCCTTACAAATGCTCTGGACCACGTTCCCCCAGCTGCTGTCCTGTTTCTCCAGGTTTCCTTGCAGCAGAGTTCCTTGAAGCATTGCATGTTATTTTTTTTTTTTTCCAGTTTCTCTCCTCCCATTTTCTCATAACCCCCTTGCATTCAGTCTTCTGACCCCAGGACTGCGTGGAGCCTGCCCTGGCCCAGGTCATGGTTGATCCTGTCAGTCATGTCCCTGGACTCTTATTCTTGGTTTACTTTCTTCTCTTGTTTCCAGGGCTCAGTCCTCTCTTGGTTTTCCTTCTGCCCTGTCGGTGGCTCCTTCCTGGTCCCCTTTGCAGGTGACCTCTTTGTGTTGGTGTCCCAGGAGCTGCTCAGCCCTTGGTCTTTCGCTTCCTGCCCACTTTTCTTTAGTGATCAGATTTAGTCTCATGGCTTTAAATCCCAGTAATCTGCCAGTGACCCTCAATTTCTGTCTCCACCCTGGACCTGTTGCCTGGTTCTTTACTTGTGTATCTAACTATGGGGTTGACATCTCATAATCAGAGTTGAAACTGAGCTCTTCATTTCTATCTCATCCCGGGTCTGCTCCACCTGTGGCCTCCCCCACCTCAGCTTTTCATTAAAAAACTTGGCATAATTCTTAAATCTTTCCTTTCACTCCCATGTTCAATTTCTCATAGATTCTGTTTACTGCTCCTTCAAATGTGTCTACTGTGGCTTCCACCTTTAATTTTGCCGCCTTTGTTTGAGCTGCTTTCCTCTCCCATCTGGGTTACTGTAAGAGCATCAACTGCTCACACCCGTTCTCCCTGGACACTATCCTTTTTCAAAATTGTATTGAAGTAATAGTTGATTTCCAGTGTTGCATTAATTTCTGCTGTAAGGCAAAGTGTTTCAGTTATCCATATATATTCTTTTCCATTATGGTTTATCACAAGGTATTGACCAGAGTTGCCTGTGCTGTACAGTGGGACCTTGTTGTCTGTCGCTCCTGTGTAAAATAGCTTGTATCTAATCCCAAACTCCCGATCCATCCCGCCCACACCCCACTCCCCCTTGGCAACCGCAGGTCTGGTTTCTGTGTATGAGTCTGTTTCTCTTTTGTAGATGAGTTCATTTGTGCTGTATTTTAGATTTCTAACATGTGATATAATATAGTATTTATCTCTCTGTCTGACTTACTGCACTTAGTATGATAATCTCTTGGTCCATTATGTTGCTGCAAATGGCATTATTCGTTCTTTTTTATGGTTGAGTAGTATTCCATCATATATATATATACACACACCACATCTTCTTTATCCTTTCATCTGTCAGTGGACACTTAGGCTGCTTCCATGTCCTCTCTGTTGTAAATAGCGCTGCTGTGAGCACTGGGATGCATGTATCTTTCTGAATTATGGTTTTCTCTGGATATATGCCCAGGAAAGGGATTGCAGGACCGTATGGTAGCTCTATCTTCAGTTTTTTAAGGAACCTCCATACTCTTCTCTGTAGTGGCTGCACCAGTTTACATTTCCCCCAGTATCCCCCTGCATACTATTCTTAGCACAACAGAGTGTTGGTCGCCTCTTGGTCTTCCTGTTGGTCACCACACCAGGCCCTCTTCCAGCCTGAAGACCTTTGCGCTGGCTGTTCCCTCCACCTGGTGCACGCTTCCCTCCGATAACTGCACGGCTGACCCTTTTGTCTTTTAAATGCTTTTTCTTAGAGAGAGTTAGCCTGACCTTCCTGTTTGAAGTCCATCAGGTCTCTGTCCACACACTCACAACTCCTCTCAGCTTGTTCTTTTCATTTTTCTGTTGCGCTAATCCTCTTCCAATAGTCTATCATATTCTTATTCTGTGTGTGTCTTACTTATTTTATGTCACTGTCCACTGAAAGGAGGCTTCATGAGTTTCATTGACTGATGTATTCCCAGCACTTATGTTACGTGAACAAATGCATCAGCTTCCCTTAGCACACTCCTTCCCAGTTTCTGCCATTATGAGCCTTTTCCCCCAGATTGAAAGCTGAAAGTCATCTTTATTCTTTCACTCTTTTATGGCCCATAATCCTTTCAATCACAGAGTCTTTTCTGCCCTGTTCTATTTTGTGTCTGAAAGTCGCATGTCCCCTCTAATTTTACAGCTGTGTCACTTTCCCAGGCTCTGGTTACTTCGCTCTGGGAGTGCTGTTTATCCTTTCCCTTCAGTGCGTCTTGTTAACCTCTGCAAGATAAATCTTTATAAAGTATGGCCTTAATCATGACACCCCTTGCCTGGTGAGCAAACTTCTTCACCCAATATTTATGAGGAACCATGGGAGGGGAGTGATGGTGGGGAGGTAGAGGAGTGGCGTCCTGGTGGAGGAGGACCTGGGAAAAACTACTTTTTAGGAACTTTATTTTTTCTCTCCAAATAGAAAAAGTTTGTTTTTTTTTTAATTGAAATTTTTGTTTTATTTCCTAAGACTTATTTATTTCCTAAGACTTATTCCTAAGACTTTAGATAGTCTTAGATAGATACCTCCAAATGTTATGAGCAAGCTAAAGAATACATAATGTACTTTATAGATCTGAACTGGATAAACAAATATTTTTAGCTCTATAAAAAGTACATAGTAGAGAATAAAAAATACATAAATTTCACTTTTCACCAAATACCTATTGTCCCTTCCCCAGTTTTTAAAAAAGTTTTCAACATGAGCATCTTAATATCTGAGTTCTTTACATTTCTGTACTTCTGTACCTCTTGGTTGCCTGATTAAAAAAATGGGGAAAGACTATGAACAGATTCCTCACCAAAGAAGATAGACAGATGGCAAATAAATGTGTGAGAAGATGCTCCACATTGTGTATCATTAGGACGTTGTGAATTAAAACAATGATGAGATGCCACCACACACCTATTAGAAAGTGAATGTCACTGAGTCATGTCTGACTCTTTGCAACCCCATGGACTAGGCCAGAATTCTGGAGTGGGTAGCCTTTCCCTTCTCCAAGGGAATCTTCCCAACCGAGGGATCGAACCCAGGTCTCCTGCACTGCAGGCAGATTCTTTACCAGCTGAACCATAAGGGAAGCCCAAGAATACTAGAGTGGGCAGCCTATCCCTTCTCCAGCGGATCTTCTGACCCAGGAATTGAACCGGGGTCTCCTGCGTTGCAGGGGGATCTTTACCAACTGAGCTCTCAGGGAAGCCCCCTCTCAGAAAGGCCCAATCCAAAACACTGATAATAGCAAATGCCAGCAAGGGTGTGGGGCAGCAGGACTCTCGTGTCATTGCTGGTGGGATTACAAAGTGGTACGGCTGCTTTAGAAGACAGCTCGGCATTTTCTTACAAATTAAACACATGAGGACAGTTTGACCTACCAGCCATGCTCCTTACTTCCACACAAAAACCTGCATTTATAGATGCTTTATTCATAATTGCCAAAACTTGGAAGTAACTGTCTTTTGATAGGTGATGGATAAACAAATTGTGGTCTGTCGGTATTACTGAGCAGTAGAAAGAAAAGAGCTATCAAGCCATGCAGAGACATAGAGGACCTTTAGTGTGTACTACTAAGTGGAAGAAGCTAACCTGAAAAGGCTGCATACTGTATGATTTCACTGTGGAATCTGGACAAGGAGGGACTATGGAGCCAGTAAAAGGATGAGTGGCTACCAGGCGTTAGAGAGGACAGACGAATAGGCAGAGCACAGAGGATTTTTCGGGCAGTGAAAATACTCTGCATAATACAATAATGGTGGATATGTATCATTACAGCATTGCCTAAACCCATAGAATGCACATCACCAAGAAGGAGCCATAATGTGGACTATGGACTTGAGTTGGTAATGATTTGTCAATGTTACTTCATCAGTTAAAACACACGTAGCACTCTACTGGGAGATGCTGATGGTGGGGGAAGGTGGGTGTATATTTGGAGGGAGGAGCTATGTAGGAACTCTTTACACTTTCTCCTCAATTTTGTTGTGAATCTAAAACTGTTCTAGGGACTTCCATAGTAGTTCCGTGATTAAGATTTCACCTTCAAAGGCAGGGAGTGGGGATTTGATTTTTGATTGAGGAGCTAAGATCCTACATACCTCATGGCCAAAAAACCCAAAACATAAACAACAGAAGCAATAGTGTAACAAATTCAATAAAGACTTAAAAAATGGTTCACATAAAAAAATCTTAAAAAAATAAAGCTGCTTTAAAAATAAAATCCATTAATTAAAGAAAAACATTCTGGAGTGCCTGAGCATGCCAAGGATGAAGTAGCCAACTGTTCCTGTCTAAAAATGGTCATAATTTAATGGGAAAGACCAATAGGTACATGGACAAAAATAGGCAATGTAAGATAGCTCAACTGGTAAAGAATCTGCCTGCAATGCAGGAGATCCAGGTTCAATTCCTGGGTTGGGAAGATCTGCTGGAGAAGGAATAAGCTACCCACTCCAGCATTCTTGGGCTTCCCTTGTGGCTCAGCTGGTAAAGAATCCACCTGCAATGCAGGAGACCTGGGTTCAATCCCTGAGTCAGAAAGATCTCCTGGAGAAGGGAAAGGCTACCAACTCCAGTATTCTTGCCTGGAAAATTCCATAGGTGGAGGAGCCTGGTAGGCTACAGTCCATGGGGTCACAAAGAGTCAGACACAACTGAGTGACTTCACTTCACTTCACTCAGAATTCTAGTGATTAGTCCATCTAAACTCTTGACCTTGGGGTCCACACTGTTCTCCCTTAACTTCAACTGTTCCCTCCTGTAACCCCACCCCGAATCTCGTCCTCTCATAGATGCCTTCCACCTCTAATGTCATAGTCCCAGCCTCAGTTCATTCTTCACATCCCCTCTGCGTGCGTGCGTGCTAGATGTCTTCAGTCCTATCCAACTCTTTGCGACCCTATGGACCATAACCCTTCAGGCTCCTCTGTCCTTGGGATTCTCCAGGCAAGAATACTGGAGTGGGTTGCCATTTCCTTCTCCAGGGGCTCTTCCTGACCCAGTGATTGAACCTGGGTCTCCCGCACTGCAGGCAGACTCTTTACCGTCGGAGTCACCAGGGAATTTGCTTTCTCTCTACCCCCATCCAGTGTCTCCACATCCCCTCTTGCACTTTGATGGATCCACTTCCTCCCACTAGCAGCCCTCGTTGCCTCCCGCGTGATCCTGCCTTCAGCCCCTTTATATCAGCATCTCGGCACTCCCTTTCTTGTCCCTTTGCACACCCGCTGTCTGGATGAGCTCCTCTCTCTGCCCCACACACACGTCTCACGTGGCGTCTCCGGAGCGATCACCCAGTGACACATGGGTCAGACACGCTGCACTGACAGCTCCCTGGCCGGAGCTCTCCTGGCCTCTGGAACGGAGCAGCCAGTTCTGGCCACTGTGACTGTATGTGGAAGGGATTGCCTGCTTTAGTCACGTGTGGTGTACCCCCTCCTCCACTTCATGGAGTCAGTGAAGCTTCTTCTCTGAAACACATTTCACTGCGGTGGATGGAATAGTTAACAGTCTTCTCCCAGTAAACCTGGTTTAATGGCCAGGGACACCCAAAGGGATTATATTTCACTTGTTTCAATAACAGAAAGTGGGGGTTAAATATGGCTTTAAAAAAAACGTAGAATGCAGTAATAAGGCAAGAAAGAAAGAAACTGTAGAATCTTGTTACCAAGCATTAAAGCTTCGGATAAGTACTCTCTGCGGACAGTCATTTTAGAAGCACGCAGGTATTCTCCGGATACAAACAGACAACCTTACCTTTTATTCCCTTTGTTTTTTTAATTTTTTAAAATTATGAAATGTGGTAACACATTTACAGGAGACTAGGAAAATACAGAACAATATTATGTATAGTTGCACTATATATTGCAATTATTTTTTAAGTAGATAAATTAAGATTTTTAGATGGACTTTCAATATTGTTTTTATTTGTTTATTTTGCTCAGAACTGAAGATGTCAAGGAAAATGTGCTGGCGGTTTTACTCATTATCCTGGTCTCCCTGCTTGGATTTCTGACATTGAACCAAGGCTTTTGCAAAGACATGTGGGCGCTCCTCTTCTGCCTCGTCATGGCCAGCTGCCAGTATTCCCTGTTAAAGGCAAGACCACATCTAATTCTTACCATCATTAATGTAGCCTTGAAATCATGAGATGATGACCCAGACACTTCTGATTTGTGTTCCAGAGTGTTCAGCCTGACCCCGCCTCGCCAATCCACGTAAGTGTCCGCTCACAGGCTTGTCTGGTCCGCTTGCATTGAAGATGGGGAATGGCCAAAAGCAGTTCAAATGTGTACAGCAATATGCATATATATTGAATGACAAATGGAAGTACTAACGCATGGTGGTCAGGTTCAGGGGAGATCTGAGGCTGTGATGGGAACGGTGGTGGGGAGGGGCCAGGCTGGGGACCATCCTGTGTGGAGGGCCTTTTGCATCTCACTGAACTCATCTCAGGAAAGGCGTGGCAGCCAGTGGGGAAGTCGGCAGAGTCTGCAGTCAGGATGCCTGTGTTGGCTTCCTGGTTCCTGTGTCTGAAGCTTGGACCCTGAATGAAAAGTGAGCTCTCCATGCCTCAGTTTCCCTGTGTGTGAATAAGGATAGTAAAAATGCCTATGGAGGTTAAAATAATCCAAGTCACGGGCTTACAACAGTGCCTGGTATATAGAAGTTGCTTCATAGATGGTAGCTGTTATTGGGAACATTGGTTATGTAAGCACAGATCATTATTCTTTTTACATGAAGCTGATCTCTTCCTATCCCACACTTTCAAGTGTTTTGTTACCTTTTATCTCATTGTTTGGGGGGCTTATTTATATTTGAAACTCTGGCCTCCCCAGCACCTATCTCTTGGTGCTCCAACATCCCTCCCTGAGCTCAGAAGCACAGGTAGCATCCACTGACCAGGGCGCTCCCTCCCCTGCGGGGTGGTGGGTCCAGGTCTGGCACTGCCCCTACAGGGACCCCAGCCGCATGCCTTTGCACCAAAACCACTGCTTGGCGGATGTCCCAGCTCTTTGAGAAACCTTCCTTCTCTGTTATGGTAAACTCCTGTGAGTCCCTGAAAATCCCATCTGATGAAAGAAAGCTTGACTTTCCCGGTATTATGCTTTTAAAAAGAAATTCACATCCAGGATTTAGGAGTGATCTCGAGTCTGTGATAGCTCATATTTAGCTCATAGTAATTAAGAAAAGCCTATAATTGGCTGCTCACCTGGCATACGTTGCTATCTTGTTAAATTCCTCTGTTCCCCATAATTGGTTTACATGGAATACATCTTCTTTTGTCCCAGTGTCTGAATGTCAAGATAAGGAGAAACAGCATAATTAGGGTATCACAGATGTATTGTTGTGATTATTGTCAAGAATCTGGATTAGGTAGTGTGAGCAGAGATGCTCAGCCCTGTGATGTTCCGTCCCAGCCCACCCCAGATGCGACACTGCCGTCCTCCTGATGCTGTAAATAAGCCCCGCTTCCTAGTGACAGCGCTCGGGTCACTGTCTTTCTGGGTGACCCGGGGGAGGGGTGTAATTGGCTGTTAAACATTCATTTCCTGCCTGTGCTCTCACGAATGGTGCTACCAGAGGTGAATGGTGAGAACAGCTGTTATTATCCCTGTGGATTTATAATGACTGTTTGTAGGACCCCTGGGTCACGGTTCTAAGTTGGAGTTGTAGTGTCTACATTGATCCAGTTCCTAGAGGGCTATACCCCGCTGCTCTTCCTTTATCTGAGCACGCATGTCACAGTGAGATAGGAAACAGCGACTCCTCTTTCTGTCATTGGAAGCCACAGTCAGACATCAAAGTCTGTTTATTGTAGTAATTAATATGCTTACACAGATTGCTAAGTGGATTAGTCCTGATTTGAGTTAGCATTTCCAGCTATTACGGTGAGGAAAGAAAACATGGTAGGTATAAAATATTTCCTCTTGTAATGTGTCTCAGCCATGTAGACGTTTAGAAGACTGCCTTACTGTTTAGAGATGAGAAAACCTCAGAAAGCTCAGTCCAGTCTGGTAGAGAGATGGTTCCGTGCCTGCCACCAGCCCCGGCTAAGATTCCTTTATCAGTGGCTGCCAGATAAAGCAAAGTACAAAAAAAAAAAAAGCATTTTGTTTTGGACTGGAGTACAGCTGATTAACAGTGCTGTGATGGTTTCAGGTGGACACTAAAGGGACTCAGCCATGCATATTCATGTGTCCATTCTCCCCCCAACGCCCCACCATCCAGTTGCCACCAAAGTGCTGTTCAAGACTCTGTTCGTTCCCAGGGAGCGGCTGTTCAAAAATGCAGTCAATTCTTATTCTTCGACTGCTTGACTTTTCTGCTTTGTTTCCTTCCGGGAGCACAGAGGTGGCAAACTTTGAGCAAGTAGTTAAAACCAGAAAATAGCATAACGATTTTTTTTTTTTTTTGGTATAACACTGTGTGTTTCAGATAGAGTTGCAGAATTAATACTGGCATGCTAGTAGATATGGTACCATCAACCCTGGGCTTGGAAAAAAAAATGCTTCTGATTGTAAAAGAAAACAGGTCTAGGAGAGCTTAAAAACTGAGATGAGAGTAGCTCCTGGAATCAGTTGGAGGATCAGAGACTGGTAATTTAGTGATGAGTGATGAAGCTGTTCCTTAACTTACACAGACTTGTAGACTTGTCTAACCAACAGTGGGTTTCCCGGGTGGCTCTAGGGGTAAAGAACCTGTCTGCCCATCCAGGAGACATAAGAGATGTGGGTTCGATCCCTGGGTCGGGAAGATCCCCTGGAAAAGGAAATGGCTACCCACTACAGTATTCTTACCTGGAGAATCCCATGGACAGAGGAGCCTGGTGGGCTACCATCCATAGGTTTGTAAAGAGTCACACCCGACTGAAACGACTTAGCGCACATGCACAACCAACAATATCCACTAATGATAACCCAGAAAGCAAAATCTAGTGCGATATCTGAGAGGTAGCCAAAGACTGGGATCCCCAGCATGGAGCTGGAGTCAGGGGCCTTTCCCCACACCTGCTGAGACCCTGCGTGGGGGTGGCTGGGACAGCACCCGGGAATCTGCATTCTGACACCACCCAGGCGCTGGTGGAGGAAGTGACCTCAGGTCATACCTGAGAAACACAGGTGATGGGGAGCGTGCAGGTTTGCGGACTTGAATTCAGCCTCCCCCTGTGCACACTACGGCCTCTTGGTCAAGTGACTTCTCTGAGTCTCAGGTTTTTTGTCTGTGAAAGAGGAAATATTAAAATAGGATATTGTGAGGGAAGCAAGGTGATGCACATCCAGGGCTCAGCATAGAATCTGGCACTGCGGGAGCGCTTGACAAATGCTAACAATTTTTGTGTGAGTAAAGTAGGGGCCATAATAACAACCTCAGTTAGTGCTGGTAATGAGTGAGCTGGACAATGTATCTAATGTTCCTAGCGCAGGACCTGGAATATTAAGTCCTCTGGAAATGATTCTTTTCCTTTCTCATTCTACTTTGCAGATACAGAAGGCTGAGAATTTTCACAAGCCCCATACCTAGTTCCCTTATTATTAACCTCATACATCAAAATGTTTCATTTGACACAGCTACTGAACCCAGGTGGACACATCGTTATTAACTGAAGTTCATGTTTTACTTAGATTTCCATAGGTTTTTCCTATTATCTTTTTGTTTATTGGTTTGAGGATCACATCCAGGATACCACATGATGTTTAATTATCCTCTCTCTTAAAGCTCCTCTCTGCTATGACGGTTTCTCAGGCTTTCCTTGCTTTTCTGATCTGGAAAAGAGCTTCAAGGAGCATTGGTCAGGAATTTTATAGACTGTTCCTCAGTTGAGATTTATTTGGTGCTCATCTGATGATTGGATTGGGGTTATGGATTTTGGGGAGGAAGACTGCAGAGTTTAAGTGTCATTTTCCCCACATCTTTTGAGGGTCTGTACCATCAACATGACTTACCACTTCTGATGTGGACCTTGATCACCTGCTAAAGGTGCTGTTTATCAGAGGAATGATTTTTTAAAATTTTATTAAAACTTTTTTAAAAGTTGCAGTAGAGTTGATTTGCAGTGTTATATTAGTTTCTGGTGTCCAGCAAAGTGATTCACTTATACATGTACATATATCTATTCTTTTTCAGTTTCTTTTCCATTATAGGCTATTACAAGATATGGAGTATAGTTCTCTGTGCTCTACAATAGGTGCTTGTTGGTTGTCTATTTTATATATAATAGTGCTGCTGCTGCTGCTGCTAAGTTGCTTCAGTTGTGTTCGACTCTGTGCGACCCCATAGACGGCAGCCCACCAGGCTTCCCCATCCCTGGGATTCTCCAGGCAAGAACACTGGAGTGGGTTGCCATTTTCTTCTCCAATGCATGAAAGTGAAAAAGGAAAGGGAAGTCTCTCAGTCATGCCCGACTCTTAGTGACCCCATGGACTGCAGCCCACCAGGCTCCTCCATCCGTGGGATTTTATCTGTTAATCCCAAACTCCTAATTTACCTCTCCCTCCCCCATCTTTCCCCTCTGGTAACCATAAATTTGTTTTCTATGTCTGTAAGTCTGTTTCTGTTTTGTAAAAAAGACTATTTGTATCATTCTTTAGGTTCCACATATAAGTGATAGAATACGATATTTGTCTGACTTACTTCACTTAGTATGACAGTGTCTAGGTCCATCCATTTTGCAGCAAATGACATTATTTCATTCTTTTTATGATTGAGTAATACCCCATTGGGTATATATGCCACCAAGTGTGGGCCATAGAATTCCTGTTGGCTAGCGTTTTACTAGGGTCAGCTTCTTTAGGACAGTTGGACACCCACCCCCAGATCATCTTCTTTTGCTCCACATAGAAAGGGAACTAAAGAGTATAGGTAAAATTTTTCAGTATACAGCTGAAAAAAAAAACAAGACTAATTTGAAAGGATATATGCACCCAGTGTTCACAGTAGCACTATTCACAATAGCCAAGACGTGGAGGCAACCCAAGTGCTTTCAGTAGACATTGGATTAAGAAGATGTGGTATATATAAACAATGGAATACCGCTCAACCATAAAACAGAAAATGCCATTTGCAGCAGCGTGGACAGACCTAAATAATACTGGGTGCCTGCTAAGTTCCTGCAGTTGGTCCTACTGTTTGCAACCCCATGGACTGTAGCCCACCAGACCCCTCTGTCCATGGGATTCTCTAGGCAAGAATACTGGAGTGGGTTGCCATGCCCTCCTCTAGGGGGTCTTCCTCACCCAGGGATCGAACTCGTGTCTCTTACATCTCCTGCATTCGCAGGCGGGATCTTTACCACTAGCATCATCTGGGAAGTCAGATAATACTACATTTAGTGAAATAAGTCAAACTGTGAAAGACAAATACTATACAATAGCACTTATATGTGGAATCTAAAATTTAGTACAAGTGAATCTATATGCAAATCAGAAACAGACTCACAGACATAGAAAGTATACTTCTGGTTACCAAAGGGAGAGAGAGAGAGGGAGATAAATTAGGAATTTAGGATTAATGGATACAAACTACTGTACATAAAATAGATAAGCAACAAACATTTACTCTATAACACAGGGAACTATATTGAATATCTCATATACCTATAATGGAATATAATCTTTGTTAATAAAAAGCTCAAAACAAATCACTGAGCTGTACATCTGAAACTAACACAATATCGTAAGTCAGCTCTATTTCAACTTAAAAAATTTAAATGAAAACTTCAGGAGCTCTAAATAGACAGATGAATTGCCAAGTCTTAAGTGAAACAGAACTAATCAACAGCCACCAAAAAATTATACTTAAATAAACTATTCTATACTGTCGTGTGTGTGTGTGCTAAGCTGCTTTAGTCTTTGTGACCCTATAGACTATAACCTGACAGGCTCCTCTGTCCACGGGATCCTCCAGTCAAGAGTGCTGGAGAGCGTTGCCAGGCCGTCCTCCAGGGGATCTTCCCAACCCAGGGACTGAACCTGCAGCTCCTGCATCGCAGGCAGATTCTTTACTGTTGAGTCACCATGGAAGCCCCTCTTACCATCATAAGAAACTATAAAAACAACCAACCCTTATTATAGTGAACAGAGTTCTACGTAGGTAGACATCATACTGCAGAGGGGCTAGACAGAGCAGGTAGTTATTTTTCTACACTTTCCAGGTAGGGGCCCTTCTCACCCTCCTGAGTCCTTTCAGGAAGAGTCAACACCTTCCAGGAAATGCTGTTACGAACGCTTTTCCCCACACTCTGTGTTCACTTCACAGGGGTAACAGTCACATTGTGTGTTTAAAGAATGATGACTATGAATGAACTTGAGCCAAGTGAGGTTGAGTGTTGGGGCTGGAAGGATCCAGGGCCAAATACAGGGACCATCTGCGTTGGTCTGGTGAGCCAGTGGGTAGTGACCAGGCAGCCAGGTGGCCAGCAGCGGGGTTCAAATCCTGGTCAGCCACACTGTCTTCTGTCTGTGAAGTCGGGCAAATTTCTTTTTCATGCCTCAGTTTGCTCTTGGCAAAATGAGAATAATAGTAGGACTTCTTCAGGTGGGTTAACTGTGTGGTTACCTTTCCCGTAGGTAGGACAGGGCCTGAGGCACAGGAGAACAGGATAAATGTCAGCCATTGCTGCTGTATATCAGCTTGTCAAAAAGAGCTGCCCTATGAGTTCCGCCAAACAGGAACATGTGCAGACTCAGTAGGTGGGAGGCAACTGTTTTCTGCCCTCTGGGCTGAGAAGCAGAGATCTGCAGGAAGCCTGGAGCTGACATGGGTACCAGCGGAGATGGGATGGGGCTGGTGTGGCCTGGCTGCTGACAGCCTCGGTAGAGTAATGCTGTGTTCAAATACTCCATCCTCCTTATAACCAAATCCTTTCATCTTTTTCTCTCTCTCTATCACCTATCTCTCCATGTCACTATCCACCTATCATCTATCTTTCTATCTTCTACATCTATCCATCTATCTATCCATCATCTGTCATCTCCATCTCACTATCGTTTATCTTTATCTACCTGTCTGTCTATCTGTCTATCTCTCCATCTCCCTATCTAGCTATCATCTATCTTTCTATCTTCTATATCTATCCATCCATCATCTATCTCCCTAGTCTCTGTCTCAATATGCTGAAGATAATGAAGAAGCTGAAGTTGAATGGTTCTATGAAGAACTACAAGACCTTCTGGGACTAACACCTAAAAAAGATGTCCTTTTCATTATAGGGGACTGGAATGCAAAAGTAGGAAGTCAAGAAACACCTGGAGTAACAGACAAATTTGGTCTTGGAGTACAGAATGAAGCAGGGCAAAGGCGAATAGAGTTTTGCCAAGAGGATGCACTGGTCATAGCAAACACCCTCTTCCAACAACACAAAAGAAGACTGTACACATGGACGTCACCAGATGGTCAATACTGAAATCAGATTGATTATATTCTTTGCAGCTAAAGATAGAGAAGCTCTATACAGTAAGCAAAAACAAGACCGGGAGCTGACTGTGGCTCAGATCATGAACAACTTTTTGCCAAATTCAGACTTAAAGTGAAGAAAGTAGGGAAAACCACTAGACCATTCATGTATGACCTAAATCAAATCCCTTATGATTATACAGTGGAAGTGAGATAGATTCAAGGGACTAGATCTGAAAGACAGAGTGCCTGATGAACTAAGGACGGAGGTTTGTGACATTGTACAGGAGACAGGGATCAAGACCATCCCCAAGAAAAAGAAATTCAAAAAAGCAAAATGGCTGTCTGAGGAGGCCTTACAAATAGCTGTGAAAAGAAGGGAAATGAAAAGCAAAGGAGAAAAGGAAAGATATTCCCATTTGAATGCAGAGTTCCAAAGAATAGCAAGGAGAGATAAGAAAGCCTTCCTCAGTGATCAGTACAAAGTAATAGAGGAAAACAATAGAATGGGAAAGACTAGAGATCTCTTCAAGAAAATGAGAGATACCAAGGGAACCTTTCATGCAAAGATGTTCTCAATAAAGGACAGAAACGGTATGGACCTAACAGAAGCAGAAGATATTAAGAAGAAGTGGCAAGAATACACAGAAGAACTGTACAAAAAAGATCTTTATGACCCAGATAATCAGGATGGTATGATCACTCACCTAGAGCCGGACATGCTGGAATGTGAAGTCAAGTAGGCCTTAGGAAGCATTCACTACGAACAAAGCTAGTGGATGTGATGGAATTCCAGTTGAGCTATTTCAAATCCTGAAAGATGATGCCGTGGAAGTGCTGCACTCAGTATGTCAGCAAATTTGGAAAACTCAGCAGTGGCCACAGGACTGGAAAAGGGCAGGTTTCATTCCAATCCCTAACAAAGGCAATGCCAAAGAATGCTCAAACTACCGCATGATTGCACTCATCTCACACACTTGTAAAGTAATGCTCAAAATTCTCCAAGCCAGGCTTCAGCAATACATGAACCATGAACTTCCAGATGTTCAAGCTGGATTTAGAAAAGGCAGAGGAACCAGAGATCAATTTACCAACATCTGTTGGATTATTGAAAAAGCAAGAGAGTTCCAGAAAAACATCTATTTCTGCTTTATTGACTTTGCCAAAGCCTTTGACTGTGTGGATCACCACAAACTGTGGAAAATTCTGAAAGAGATGGGAATACCAGACCATCTGACCTGCCTCTTGAGAATCTATATGCAGGTCAGGAAGCAACAGTTAGGACTGGACATGGAACAACAGACTGGTTCCAAATAGAGAAAGGAGTACATCAAGGCTGTATATTGTCACCCTGCTTATTTAACTTCTATGCAGAGTACATCATGAGAAATGCTAGTCTGGGTGAAGCACAAGCTGGAATCAAGATTGCCGGGAAAAATATCAATAACCTCAGATATGCAGATGACACCACCCTTATGGCAGCAAGTGAAGTAGAACGAAAGAACTTCTTGATGAAAGTGAAAGAGGAGAGTGAAGAAGTTGGTTTAAAGTATCAACATTCAGAAAACTAAGATCATGGCATCTGGTCCCATCACTTCATAGCAAATAGATGGGAAACAGTGGAAAAAGTGACAGACTTTATTTTGGGGGGGGAGCTCCAAAATCACTGCAGATGGTGACTGCAGCCTTGAAATGAAAAGACACTTCTCCTTGGAAGAAAAGCTTTGACCAACCTAGATAGCGTATTAAAAAGCAGAGACATCACTTTGCTGACAAAGGTCCATCTAGTGAAAGCTATGGTTTTTGTGGTAGTCATGTGTGGATGTGAGATTTGGACTATAAAGAAAGCTGAGCACCAAAGAATTAATGCTTTTGAACTGTGGTGTTGGAGAAGACTCTTGAGAGTTCCTTGGACTGCAGGGAGATCCAACCAGTCCATCCTAAAGGAGATCAGTCCTGAATATTCATTGGAAGGACTGATGTTGAAGCTGAAGCTCCAATACTTTGGCTACCTGATGCAAAGAACTGACTCATTTGAAAAGACCCTGATGCTGGGAAAGATTGAAGGTGGGAGGAGAAGGGGACGACAGAGGATGAGATGGTTGGATGGCATCACCAACTCAATGGACATGAGTTTGAGTAAACTCCTGGAGTTGGTGTCGGACAGGTAAGCCAGGCGTGCTACAGTCCATGGGGTCGCAGAGTCGGACATGACTGAGGGACTGAACTGAACTGAATCCTCTACCTTTCTATATCTATATATCTAACCATATCTATGTATCTATCTATTTATCTATGTATCCATTCATCCATGTATCTGTCTATTTACCTTCCTATTATCTACCTATCTATCAACAGCAAGTTTGAAGCATTTGAGCAGCCTACCCTCTTGGTAAGAGGATAATTAGAATGATCTGGTCTCTTAGTCACAAGCACCACTGCTCTCTAGATGGGGACCTCCAGGTTTTAATAGATTCTCTCACCTTATCCTTTACTTGCCCTGCAACCAGAGCGCAGGCTGAGAAACTGTATGCGTAGGTGGGGCTCCTGGGAGAGCTAAATGCATGTTCAGAGCAGATTTTGTGAAGCAGCCTCCAAGATGCCCCCCAGCAGAAATCAGCAGTGCCCCCTAGTGTATTTTAAGGTTAAAAACACTTGAATGGGAAACACTGGGATAAGTTTTAAAAGACTGTGTTCGGACTTCACCTGGAGGAGCAATGTAATTTTTAAATTGAAAAAAAAAAAATCAATCCTTGGAGGTTTTCCGGACTGAATCCTATATGAAAGAAGTAACTGGAGCAGGGAAATTTTATTAATGGGTGTTCTTAGGAATCAAGGCAAATAAAAGTGACTCACATGCCATGTATTAGTGATTCACTTAGAATTGTTTGGGGACCCAAAAGGTAGCATGACGTTCAGGGCAGGCTCTTTCTAAGGGAGGGTTAAAGTTTATGAGTCATAAATTATGGGTAAAAAGAAAGCATTCCCAGACCCAATAAGTAAAGTTTGACGTGGCAGATCCAAGATGATATCTTTAATTTGTTTGAAACCAAAGACTTTCAATTCCTGGCAGAAGTTTTAACCTTTTAGTAAAAGAATCAGGGCAAGTGGGAAGTAGGTATTTAATTATATTTCTAAAATGATATCAGTTTGAGGAAAGATCTCATATGCTTGTGTATTTGTATACTAAGTGGCTGTCTATACCAAGCAATTTATTTTGCTATTAACTTGATAAGAAATGCATTAAGATTTCACTTAGGCTTTAGTTTCAGTTTGTTTTTTTTTTTCAAATGCAGAAGAAGTATTCCCTTTCCCATTAATCTATGACCTAGTTGGATTCAAAAGGAAATTTCATAATAGTGCAAATATTCCTTTAAGACTAAGCCCAGACCCAGGGCCAAACATAGCCAGCCCCCATGGATAGGCTGTGTTTTCTTTCCCATTAAATGATGGTCTCAGAATAGGACTATTTCTATTATAGAAGCAGAGCAATTTAAATTGCATTTCTAAATATAATATGTTCAAGGCAGTGACTTTAAAAATTCATATCTGAGCTCGTATCACTTTCATCTTGACTTTTTATACTCAAAGTAGTTCATGAATTGCAAAGAATATTCTCTCCCTAATTCATTTTTGTTGGTTTTTTGAACCTTAGGAATTGTGCATTGATTTGTGAGATGTAAATTCTTCATTGGCTTTTGCCCTGGAAAGTTACCTTAGGAATTGTGCATTGATTTGTGAGATGTAAATTCTTCGTCGGCTTTTGCCCTGGAAAGTTGATGTTACACCTTTCCCCTAATTTTTCTGTCCATTCCAAGAGAAGAATAAAAATGCGTCTGCTCTCTTTGTAACAATATTTTGAGGGCTCAGATGAAATCTGTTATGTTTTCGGTCCTCCTCAGAGGAAAATGGATATAAATAGCAAATGTTTAAAAATTGGATTATTCCACTGTACGGTACTAAGGCATTTTATGCAGACTCTGCAGATATAAACTTTGCACCTGAATTGTCTTGCTTTCTAAGACATAAGGAAATTGAAGCCAAGTTATAATTCTATTTCTTGTTAATAATGGAGCTCAAATTAGACCATGTAGAGCAAACAGTGGTTTAAATTAGTTTTGCACTTGAAACGAACAACACAAATAGAAGTTTTGCTGTGGGGGAAGCATTGAATTAGATCTAGGTTTCATCCGAGGCTGGTAATTAAATTTTCAGGTAAATCCTGTTGAGTCTGAGAAGGAAAACATTCTTTTTGATACTGTCAGTCTTCTTAAACAGAGTAAGCCTCGGGGTTTTCTTTTTGTCCTTGGTGTTTTGTGTGTCTGAATTATAGTGGGGGAGGGGGAGAATGTGTTATATGGTGCAAGTTGTATAATATGGTATAAATGATTGAGTATGAGGTTTCTGTCATTGAATCAAAATTAAAGGTACCATTCAGAAATTATGTTTGTTTTCTAGGGACACAACCAAATCATAACATACAGCAGACCAATCTATTTTTGTGTGCTGTGTGGCCTTATTTTGCTTCTTGATACAGGGGCCAAAGCCAGGCACCCTCCCACTTACATTGTGTATGGTCTGAAGCTCTTCTCTCCAGGGTCCCTCCAATGGGCTAGGGACCTCTTAATAGGTGAGTTCATTTGGGGGGATTGTGGGAAAGGTCACAGAGACGGGAGGGTATTTCTCCCCTTGATTTTCTGAATCCCTCATTGGAGAAACTTTCTTACTTGCTTATTGGATCAAGAGATGTGCATGTTCCTTTTGGTTTGCATGCTTTCAGTAGACTCTCTGGGAGCCAGAGCCCAAAGCATCCAACAATGGACTTATTCTAAAGCAGAGGTCCCCCACCTTTTTGAAACCAGGGACTCATTTCATGGAAGACAATTTTTCCACTGGCCAGGGGTTGTGGGGGTGGGGGTGGTGGTTTGGGGATGATTCAAGCGCAGTAGGGTTTGTGCTCCTATGAGTATCTAATGTGGCTACTGATCTGACAGGAGGCAGAGGTCAGACAGTAATGTGAGTGATGGGGAGTGGCTGTAAATACAGATGAAGCTTTGGTTTCTCACCCGCTACTCACCTCCTGCCGTGTGGCCCAGTTCCTAATCAGCATCAGTCCATGACCTGGGGGTTGGAGACTTTGTTCTAGAGGATGTTGATACTCATGACTAGGGAGCCGCAGCACTTAATATCTGAAGACAGGTGGCTAGGGTACATGGTGTGGGGCATCAGTGGGACTCCCCAGGAGGGGAGTGATTTTTGTCCTCAAGGTGGTGGTCACAGACTCACCCACATGGCACAGATGCTCTGGAAATGCGTGAATGGACGTGGTTCTCAGTCCACATGGCATCCTGGATATGCTAGTCACCTAGCTTTTCACTGGTGTGCTTTACTTGCCTGAAGGTCCAGGCAGTATTTGATGTAAAAAGCTCCACTTACACAGGTGACCTTCATGTTATAATGGTATAGAGCCCCAGCTCTGGAGCCAGATGGCTGGCTATTTGAATTCCAGCTCTGCTTCTTTCCTACTTGTGTGACCTTGAGCAAAATTCAACTGTAGTTTGAGGATAAAAATAGTACACACCTCAGAGGTTGTTGCAAACTTTAGATGTGTTAGTATATTTCAACATATAGAAGAGCGTCTGGGACCAGGTGTTAGCTATTATTATCTTTATTATGCAAAGAGACTGCCCCATTGTGGACCTGCAGCTCTGAAGACTTGACTGCCAATGCTATGAGAATTCCTGTGATGACACCCAGAGGATTACACACGTATTCATGTGTGATTATCTGATCACATTGACCAGATGAGTTGATAAAGGGCAGCTACCAGAGGCTGCACTTCCTGGATCTGTTACTTGCCAGCTGGAAGTTTTCCTCGGGGACATTGTCAGAGCCATAGGTCCTGCATCATCATTCTCTGATCCTGTGACAACTCTTGGAGTCTCTCCAGTGGGACTCAGGAGGACCCCAGATATGATGTCTCTGTGCTTCTTAGAGGTGAAAACTGGAGGAGACATCCCACCTTCTGGCTCACTTTCCCAGCTGTCATCTCGCATCCCTCTTCCTACCGTTTTGGTAGCAGACTGTTCACTCCCCTCACACTTGGCCCACTGCATGAACCCACCTTTGTCTGCACCCTCAGCACCTCGATTCCTGCTGTATCATGTGAGGAGCTGAGTGTTGGGACCATGTTTCAGAGACTGTCTGAATTCTAACAGGAAACAGAAACAAGTTGGGAGAAACTTAGGAACTGATCCCATGATTAAACCCTAGTTGGTGTCCTCTTGGTCACTTCCCAGGTAGTTCAGTGGTAAAGAGCCTGCCTATGATTCAGAAGACTCAGATTCAGTACCTGGGTCGGGAAGATCCCTTGGAGGAGAAGATGGCAACCCACTCCAAAATACTTGCCTGGGAAATTCCTTGAACAGAGGAGTCTGGCAGGCTACAGTCTATGGGGCCCCAAAGAGTCGGACACGACTGAGCGACTAAGCATACACACACATGGTGTCCTTTTGCCCAAGAATCTTTACTTCTACTCTGCTTTTTTTTCTACTCTCGTATTTTTCACTTTACTTTTTATATTATTTGAAATTCTGTCACAACACACACACACACACACACACACACACACTATGAAGGGCTTTAAGTCCCTTCTACCTTCCCATACATTAGCTCACCCCTCTTCCTTCTGAGATCAGCTTCAGTGAAGGAGTCAGGGCCTGGGTAGGCAGACATGCCCCATCACCACTGCACACACGTGAGAGGACTGTCCTTCCCTGTCATCTTCTTTGTATAAACAGCAGTGCTGGACGCTGGAGTCTTCAGTCAGGGGCATGGGAGGAGATGTAGAGGGCACACAAGGGTTTCGGAAGGTGTCCAAGAAACACCTGTCTGTGCCGTAACATTGCCTTTTCTTGTCTGTGCCCACACTCAGTCTTGTGTATCTCGTGGACCTCTTGCCTGAGGATCTCAGTGAGCATGAGTGTCGGCAGACTTCCATGTCTTAGAGGCCATGAGGGTTTGCAGCCTGGCCTGAAGCCCCAGTTCCCGTGTCTTCTCACCTAATCTTTGTGTCCCTTCTCTGCCGCACTCCCAGCCCCAACAGCAATACACACTATGCTAGGCAATGATGACTCATTTCCCTAAGTTGGGTCCCATCTTCTCTCCTTGCATAGCCCCTGCTTTTCATAATATCGAACTCATTCTGTAGTCATCTGCTCCATTTGTGATGTTCGACCATGTCCATCTCTGTCACTAGCTTGGACATTCCCCCAGGGAATCCCTGGTACTAAGCATGGTGTCCAGTGCATACAGGTGCTAAGGAGACACCTTGTGGAGGGGTGAGCATGGAGTATGCTTTAAATACCAAAGGAATTACTGTACAGAGGACTTTGGAACACTTCCCATTCATAAATCAGGAAAAGTCTATAGTCGTTTGGGGACTGTTCAACTCAGCCCTTAGAATAAGTAGGAATTTTCTAAGTACCTTTTACAGATGGTTTGTATAAAGAGATCTAGAAGAGGAAAAGCATGACATATGTTCCATTTAGAAATCATTTTTTTCTGAATAGATCTCCCCTATTCCTATTTTTCTTTAATTTGCTACTATGAAAAAGCCAATGCTATTGAATAAATGCAGTTGTCTTGGCATAGTGGACTTAGCATACCATCAGAACATAAAATTAAATGTTATTAAAGCTCAAAAAGTGAGACCTTAATGTAATTGGTCAAAGTCTAAGATTTTACTTTTAGCAGGAACCCTGGTTCTAGAATTGGCTATTAGCTATGTACATTCAAATTTTATTTATCTTCAAATCAGTGTCATTAGGGAGTGGAGATGGGGCAGGGAACATGGCATTTCTTATCTTTTTCACCAGAATTCCCTGTTTTCTCATTAAAACTCCCCCTTAATACATATTCTGTCTGCTTGTCAACAGTGAGGAGAGTAGTGATAAATAGTCCAGCATGCCGACTTAATGACTTCAGGGTCAACAAAAGTGGAAACCTAGAACAGTGGCAACCCCTATGGAATGAAGGTGGTAGGCATTACTAGTTTGTACCAAACAGGAAAAGATCGTGGGACAAATTTAGACAGAAAGAGAGGCTTATATAAAGTTTCCAACTTTATGAGGGAAAAGAAGTTCAGAGTCATCTATTCTTCTTTGTCACCTTCTGTCCCTCAGCTACCAAGGGATCTGAGTGGGTTATAGCTGCTGACATTGTTAGGTTCAGAGTTAGCAAGAAGAGAAAGAAAAAATTTCAGGGAAAACAAAAGGTTATTAGGAAGAAAAGGGGGAGTTTTGATGTCCTGAGAAAGTACCACAAATGGGTGGCTCGGAACAGCAGAAGTGTGTGTCTACTAGTTCTGGAGGCCAGAGGTCTAACATCTCTGAAAGCCCAAGGGGAAGATACTCTCCAGGCTGTCTCCTCGGCCTGTCAGTGGCCCTCTTCTCCCTGTATCTCTTCACATTATTCATCGTCCCTGTCTTTGTATCCGAATTTCCCCTGTTTATAAGGATTTCAGTCATATTAGATTAAAGCCCATTCTAATGATCTCATCATAATGTGGTAATCTGCAAAGACCCCCATCTCCAAATAAAGCCCCATTCACAGGTCCTTGGTGTTCGGACTGTGACATCTTTTGGAGGGGCGCAATTTAACCCATTCGACAAGGAGCATCTAAGACAAAGGACATGAGAAAAGTAGGAACTGAGTAAGTGAGACGTTTACCATCGTGGGCCCAAAGATGCTCGTGTGCCCATCATGCTGAGGGAGTGGTCCTCTTCTGACTGATGCTGGAGTGTGTGAAATAGTGCCTGGAGCTGTGCTTTCTGGGTAATATCTCTATTCCCCACTGCTGCTCTTGGTTTCTGCTCAGACCACCAACCTACCAGAGTGTAGAGAGGCGGCAGAGGAAGAGGAGCAGGAAGAGAGGAAGATGTAATGTCTGCTGCCTTATTCTGCCTCCCAGGGCAGAAGGGGTTGAAAGTGAGCCAGGGGTAGGAGATGAGTTTAGTGGCCATTGGGCAGGTGGGGAGGTTAGAGAAGCTCTTTGCCACGTGTGACATGAGAAGAGAACATCAGATAACAGAACTATAGAAGGAGGAGAAAGTGCAGTGATAAGGAACAGCTCTACACTAGACCACTTCACCAGTCTTGGCAGTGAGCTGTAATCCACCTACTAGACAGTGGAGAGATGCAGAACCTTCCAAGAGATAAGGAACCTGGAGAATAAAATTGACACAAGAAGAAAGACAAAGTCAGTGGTGGGACTAGTTGTTTTTGTAGGCTGAGGGGTGAATTCAGGAAATAGAAACACTCAGGGTGATATTCTTACATAATTTATTTCTCTTTATGATCTTTCATATATGTTCATAATATCACCTCTTTCATTATAAGGAGAAAGTCTGTCTTTTTTCCTGAGAAAGACCTTTCTAGTGCTCATTTCCTCTGCTGACCTCTGGGCTGAAATTTTTATTACTTTGCATTTGGGTAGCTTCAACAAAAGCCTGTGAGTGTGACTGGCTTTGTAATCATCCTTTGGATGAGAAAGCCAAGAGGTCTGCAGTCCCTAGTACTGTATTTCAAGAAGAGCAGTAACAACGCCAGCGTGTGCTCTGAGAAGTGTGGCCACGTGGGCTACACGGGGTCTTCACATGGGGCCAGGGAATGGGGATGTCCAGCCTAGAGAGGAAATGCTGGGGTCCTGGGGGCACATGTGGTGGCTGCAGGTGGTTAAAAGGCTGCCAGATTGGAACAGGAGAGATTTTATTTCTGCTGGAGTAGCTGTGATAACGAGTTCCACTGTCTAGTAGGTGGATTACAGCTCACTGCAGGACTGGGGAAGTGGTTTGGTGTAGAGCTGTCCGGTAGGGCCATGGGTTGCCTAGTCAAGCAAGGAGTTCCCTAATGTGGGAAGAACTTGGGCAAGATGAGACAGCATCACTTACAGAAGGGTTCCATGTGCTTAATGGGTCCTTTCCAGATGTGAGAGTTTGACATTTTGTTTTAGTCTTCAGGACCATCACCTGCTACCTACACTAAAGCAGCTCCAATGATGTAACCCTTGGAGGTAATGGAGGTTTTGTAACCAGTGACTGAGGTGGATCCACTCTCACCTGCACACTGAGGCACACATTTCCATGTCTCGTGTAAAGACTTGCCTCTTGGCCCCAGTAATCCATGTCAGGACCATGTGCTAAAGCACAGATATGACATGTGGGAGACACACAGTGTTTGCAGTCATACCAAGTTCAGTCGCTCAGTGGCGTCCAGCTCTTTGTGACTCCATGGACTGCAGCACGCCAGGCTTTTCTGTTCTTCACTATCTCCCAGAGTTTGTTCAAACTCATGTCCATTGAGTCGGTGATGCCATCCAGCCATCTCATCCTCTGTCACCTGCTTCTCCCTCCTGCCCTCAATCTTTCCCAGCATCAGGGTCTTCTCCTTGGTTTTATTTCTGTCTTATTTTAATTTTGCTCACTTCCCCCCACCCCAACCTGCAAATATAGTAATGAATATTATTATTCACATTTAGCATAAGAAAGGAGCAAGTTCCAATATTTTTATTTATACCCTGTGCTTGAAAAGAAATGGAACTGTACCAGAAGTTTCTGCATTTATGGTAATTATTAGGGAACATGAGGAGTAGGCAGGATGTGAGAGAAAATTACAGACCCTCCCAGCAGTACACTAAGAAAAAACTCTTTGTTCACAGGGAAAATTGCCAACAAACACAGCGATTTGTTTATTTTTCACTTTTTGGAAAAAAGACAAATTCATTTCAGCGACTTCAGGTGGAATTTTCCAGTCGTCCTACTAATGCCACGAGGTTTGGGCTGCGTTTTCATTCACCTGTTCCACTCTGGCTTTAAACGCGAGAGACTTCCTTCTCTACTTCCACCTGGGGATAACTTAAATCCTGGGCTCCCCATCGTCTGCTCTGCTTCCTCTGCTGTGTCCTTCTGCTCCTGCTCCACAGGTGTGGCCAGAGCATCTTTGGTTAAAACTTCTGGCGTCTTGTACCATTTATTTTCCTCCTGCCATCCTTCATCGTGTTCTACTTCTTTCCACTTTATTAGTTTGGGTGTTATTGCCTAATGTATTTCTTTTGATAATATTTATTCTATTTATTATGTATTTAACTGGCTATGCTGGGTCTTAGTTGTGGCGTGCAAACTCTTGCATGTAAGATCAAGTTCCTTGACCAGAGATGGAACCCCAGACCCCTGCATTGTGAGCATGGAGTCTCAGCCACTGGACCACCAGGCGGGTCCAAGCCTAATGTATTTCTTGTAGAAAATACTTATTTACCCATGTTTCACTGCACAGGTTCAGTATTTGGCTGCCATTATTGTATTATTTCACAGTCAAAAATTTTTTCCCTGTAGCTCTTCATTCTTGGTATGGTTTTTGAACTAATGAAATCTCGTTGCACCTTCCCTCTGCTCCTGTCCTAGTCATGAAGAATGCAATGAATTGTCTAATCTTCACTGCTGGGTTTTGAATCCCAAAGTTAAGAAAAACTAGTCAGTTTTCTTGAAATTACATAAGTTAAAATTTTGATGCTCAAAACTATATGTCCTATCATTAACTTTCTATTTATTTCTTCTATCTTTCCTTTCATATAAAAACTGAGAAAAGAAACTGTCTTATGTGATTATGACTAGCAGATATCTATTTGTGTCTTATTGCCAACTTTGTTTTTGTTTTAAATTTTATTGAAGTATAGCTGATTTGTAATGTTGTGTTAATTTCTGCGGTACTGGAGAGTGACTCAGTTATATATATATATGTGTGTGTGTGTATGTATGTATGTGTGTATGTATATATATATATATACATATATATATATATTGTTTTCCATTATGGTTTATCACAGAATATTGAATATAGTTCCTTGTGCTATACAGTAGGACCTGGTTGGTTGGCTGTTGTTTAGTCACTAAGTCGAGTCCGACTCTTTGTGACCCCATGGACTGCATCAGGCCAGGCTTTCTGTCCTACACCATCTCCTGGAGTTTGCTCAGACTCACGTCCATTGTGTCAGTGATGCCATCCAACCGTGTCATCCTCTGTTGTCTCCTTCTCCTTCTGTCCTCAGTCTTCTTTCCCAGTACCACAGTCTTTCCCAGTGAGTCGGCCCTTCACTTAACGTGGCCAGAGTATTGGAGCTTCAGCTTCAGTCCTTCCAATGAATATTCAGGGTTGATTTCCTTTAGGATTGACTGGTTTGATCTCCTTGTTGTCCAGGGGATTCTCAAGAGTCTTTTCCATCACCACAATTCAAAAGCATCAATTCCTTGGCACTCAACCTTCTTCATGGTCCAACGCTCACACCTGTGCATGACTACTGGAAAAACCACAGCTTTAACTGTCTGAACCTTTGTTGGCCATTATCCATCCTCTATATAATAGTTTGCATCTGCTAACCCCAAACTCCAAATCCATTCCTACCCCTACCCCTTGTTATTGCCAACTTTGACTGAGAAGCATGTTACTCACAGATCTCTAGATTTTCACAATGTAGTTTAAATCTTGTGACAGAAAACATTACAACAAAATCACCATGTATGTCAAAATATGGCTCCAATCCCAAGCAAAGGCTCGTTTGTCATGGCCACGTTTGCTGCATAAAATTTTACCTCCTCCCAATGTGAGAACAGTTGTTTGGTATTGTTGTAGTGGGGTTTATTCCATATTAGTATAGTGGGGTTAACCCACTATTTTCCAGATAATGGGAAACACAAACACTCTCATCCCTACGATTTCACTGTGGAAAGTTTACATTTCCAGTTCTTCAGGAATAGCTGAAACACAGTCCTCATCCTTCCTACATGCACTGTTCACTGTGGTTTATGTATGGGGCTTGGACATAGTTCCATGTTTAGGCATCTTAGATTTCAAATCAAATTTCCCTAGTTTTATTAAGGTTTACCAGTATTAAACTTCATAGACTTTCCACCCAGTAAACTTAGATAGAAAGGTAGACAGATATACTGTACCACCACTAATAGGAGTTTCTGTGTTTTTATGAAACCTAACTGAAATAGGATTGAGAAAGAGAGAACGATGGGTAAATTGCTGTAAAATGCAGCTTGACTGTATGTTATTTCCCTGAACAAATGATCTCTGTGAGACTTTGAATTACAATGTATAGAAGGTGTTAGTCGCTGACTCTTTGCAACCCCATGGACTGTAGCCCACTCGGCTCCTCTGTCCATGGAATTCTCCAGGCAAGAATACTGGAGTGCGTTACCATCCCCTTCTCCAGGGAGTCTTCCTGACCCAGGGATCGAACCCGGGTCTCCTGCACTGTGGGCAGATTCTGTACCATCTGAGCCTCCAGGGAAGCCTGTAACGTGTATGTTTCATCCAATTGCGCTGTGATGGTCTGGGGGCCAGCAGTCTTCCTCTTCTCGGGCAGGGCCCCCCTCATCTCCCAGGTGACCTGCTGCACCTGAGAAGCAGGCCCTTCAGTGTCATAGCATCACGGTGATGGGGTTTCTTTGTCAACTGCCACCTTCCCTTGCTCCTCTCTGGGTTCTGACTGAGCTCTGAGTTTGCAGTGAGAACAGCGAAGACACCACAGCTCAAGCCCTTGAAGGGACAAAGCCAGTAGCCTTGCAGGAAGAGAGCCCCTAATGACTGGCCTTGGGTTTTGCACGTTCCAGTCATTTTCCTGGTCCTCTTTCTCCTGTCTCATCTCCCCCAAGTTCAGGTCTGTCCTTGCAAACTAAAGGCCGGTCTACTCTCTACCTACCATCCCCAGGTGTCCTGGGCCAGCCTGCTGGCCTCTCCTTCAGCAGCCCCTCCTGTTACTTCCAAGGCCTGTGTTTAGTTCAGCCTCAGCCTCCATCAGTGGCTGGGGGAGAGGAGGCCATGGTGTCTCCAGGACCAGGGCGGGGTGGACTGGGCTGAAAGGTGGGGGGGAGGTGGGGGTGCGGTGGAGCCTGGGCCCCTGTTTCTGCGTGCTCACTGTCAATTTTTTCTGCTTGCTTTCAGTATTTCTCTATTGCTTCCCCGCAATCTCCCTCCTTGGACTCTTCCCGCAGATCAACACTTTCTGCATTTATCTTTTGGAGCAAATTGACATGCTGTTTTTTGGAGGTTCTGGTAAGTCTTTTACATTCTGTTCTTTCTGTAAAAAAGTCTCAAGTTCAGATAAGGGCTAAATAGCCTCAGGCATGGAATGAAACCTGGACAGTTAGGTTTTCTTTGTCCTCAGCCTTAAAGGACTTCAGCTTGGGTTGGTCAGGTTGATTGTGGGCCCTTCTAGATTCATCTGGCCAAATTGAAAGTGGCCCACCTGCCTTGACACAAGCAGAAAACAAGGAAGTGTAGAATTCTATGAGCTTTGGATTTGGTTTAAAACTGAAACTGTGAGTCGCTCCGTTGTGTCCAACTCCTTGCAACTCCATGGAGTATGGCCCACTAGGCTCCTCTGTCCATGGGATTCTCCAGGCAAGAATATTGGAGTGGTTCTGGACCTAGGGATTGAACCCGGGTCTTCTGCATTACAGGCAGATTCTTTACCATCTGAGCCACCAGCGAAGCCTGGACTTGGTTTAGGGACCCTCTAATTCTTTGGAAAAGCTGTATGTGTGAATGTGTGTGAACGTGAGTGAGTGGAGGTTAGCGTGTGAGCATGTGCATTTGAGCATGTGCCTGAATGAGTTAGTCTGGGAGCATGTGGGTGTGACATGGTGAGTGTGTGTTGTGTGCGGGCCTGTACAGACAGGTGACCTACGCCCTTTCATTTGGTGTGTCCCTTACTTTCTGACCAAGGTGGGTAAAGCTTCATCTAATGCTTACTTGGAGACTTTACCCAGATTTCTTACCTTTAAAGCTTACTCTTCTCTAATTGGAAACTAACATACTGATCTCATGGGGTTGCTGTGAGGATTTCATGAAGTCATGTACATAAAGCATTAGAGCATAGTGGGTGATCTGTTATAGCTACCTCCTCCTTGTATACATGCACACACACGTACACACACACCTACACCCACAGGAGTGCTGGCTTGTTCTGTTTATCTATCTATTTATCCGTTCATTTATCTATCTATTAATCTATCTAGCTATCTATTCATCCATCTCTATATATCTATGTATGTATCCATCTATTATCTATCTCTCATCTGTCTATCATCTATTCATCTATTAATATCTATGTATCTATCTATTCATCTATCTAGCTATCATTCATCCACCCATCTATCTGTACATCTATTCATCTATTCATCCTTCTATTATCTGTCTTTCGTCTGTCTGTCTCTCATCTATCTATCTATTCATCCATCATCTATTTGTGGATAGATTTATCTATTTATCTATCCCTATCTGTGTCTAATTTCCATTTCCATATTTGTCCCTCTCTCTCTCCTTTCTTCTATTGAAATCACATCTCTGATCTTTCCTGGGCCAGGAGCTTCCAACTATAAGCAAGAAGGTCTCCCCACCTCCACAATGACTGGTTCACAGTCTTCTAAAAGTTATCAAAAGTTCTTTCTAACTGTGGTCTTCCTGAGTTTTTAGTTAAAGGTCGGTGTCTTTCTTGTGCTAAGCGTCACCCAGTGCTTTTTGGCTGCCCTGTGGATTGAGGCTTTGCCCCTTTGGCAGGCATTCTGCATTTGAAAGTTACAAACTTCGCTTTCTTACCGTATGTGTTGACCGTGAGACCTGCCAGTCCAGAAGGGAACCCTTGCTGTTTGTGTTCCAGCCGTTTCGGGGATGCTGTCAGCCGTTTACAGCGTGGCCCGGAGTGCGTCCGCCGCGGCTGTGTTGCACGTGTTCTGCTTCAGTGCCGTGAAGGTAGGTGCGAGGCCACGGGCCGTCTTCTCACGTCCAGCGAATTAGCTGTGTGGGGAGTAAACAAGCATCTCCTCCAACTACAAGAGGAACAGGATCTGAGCGCATCAGGAGTAACAGGGCCTGGAGGCTGAGGTCTCAGTGGTCTAGAAGATGCATTAAGATACCTGGTTTGCTACTGACCACAAAGCCCACCTGCTCTGAGCCCCCCACGCTTGCAGGTGTCTGCCTGGCCCAGTGAGGTACTGACACTGGGAGGGGCTCTGGCTTAACATGGCAAACAGGCTCCCACTTGCTTACTGGTGCTTCCTTCTGAAATACCACTCAGAAGATGGGAAAAGGATACAATTGCATAGAGCTTTATGGACAGAGAACAGGAATGGATGTGATAGCAAAAAATGTTAGAATCCAGAAAACAGATGGACCATAGATTTATTCAGATGGAGAAAGGTAAAACCCAGGCTGGCAGCAAAGGAAACCTAGGATGATAAAACAAAACAAGATAAGCATTAACTTTTGGAAAAGAACAAGTGGTATCAGAAAAGAAATGTGTGGTCAGTGCATGGCTCAGCTGTGAATAATATGTTGTATTTATGACAGTCTGAATAACAGTTGCAACTATAATAGCAGAATAGGGGGAGATGAAGTGTGTGTGTGTGTGTGTGTGTGTATGTGTGTATGTGTGTATGCCTGTCTGACTTTGCAGAGGTCTTAATCTTGTCTTCCATATTAGAAAGTCAGCAAATAATATCTGAAGTTGAAAAAAGTCAAGAAATAACAAAAGCGTGTTATTTGGAAATATGGAGGAAAATAGGTGAAGGAGAAACAGCTGAAAGTCACTGCCTTCAGGCAGCAGGAATTAGAGCAAAGAGATGGGTGATATGGGCAGAGGACCACTGCTGTTCATCCCTACATGCAGAACTGCAGAGGGTCCATGAAGTCTGAAACAAAACACGTTCAGGGCCATTTTCAATCAGTAAAAAAGTAATTGACTGATAGTATACTTATTTCTTGACTTTACGGACACTCTGCCTTTAATGTGTTACACCACAAGTATGTCTTTGATAAAATAAAAATTAAATGCAAAAGAGTAAATGATATATGTTCCAAAGGGCTTTAAATAGAGAGTATATGGAATTTGTTAACTGACTTTTGAAAAGATTTTAATTTAAAATCGTATTAAACTCATCAATATCAGTGGCAGCAATGTAACTGTTTATTCCTCTTTGTGGAAGAGAGGAATTCAGTAATGTCATCTTCCAATGCATCACAGTTGAATTTCTCTGGGGTAGTCAATGGCATAATTCCCTTCTCACTCCTTCCATCCTTTTCATATGATTATCTTCTTTTGCATTAAAAAAAAGGCAGAGGAGAAGGCTCCTTTTTCCAATACATAAGGGTAGCATACAGCTTTTGGTGGATCTGTTTGTCAACACATTTATACTTTTGGTGGATTTGTTTGTCATCACATATATATTTGTCACATAGAACAATTATATAATTAGTGTTTCTGGGTTCTTGCTTTTGAAATATAATTCCTTTATTCTGTCACAGGACCCAGGTATTCCATTCAGGAAAATTACTAAGGTATTTTCTGAAAACCTCTTTCTACTGCTCTTTGGTAAAATGACTGCCTATAAAATTTGGGGGTCACAAGCTTTTCTCTGCAGGACCCTTTATATTTTGTTCTGTTATGTTCCAGTCTTTGCTTGTTTATACATTTATTTTTCATTGATTTTTTGAAAGTCTGGTTCATTGAGATATAATATGTGTGCTGCAGAACACATATTTTTAATATACATAATTTGATAAGTTTTGATAAAGAGTTTTCCAGGTGGCACAGTGGTAAAGAATCTGCCTGCCAATGCAGGAGACTCAGGAGATGCAGGTTTGATCCCTGGATCAGGAAGATCCCCTGGAGAAGGAAATGGCAACCAGCTCCAGTATTTTTGCCTGGAAAGTTCCATGGACAGAGGAGCTTGGCAGGCTACAGTTCATGGAGTCACAGACAGATAGACACAACTGAGCACAAATTTTGATAAATGTAAGTTTTGATAAATTCCTGCCTCCAAAACTGGAGAGATAGACAGGTAAATACAGAGAACTAAAACTTACTGCAACAGGAGCCCAGGAACAGAAACTTCTGTGGGAACCAGTACCAAGAGGAGGAAAACCCGAACTGTAGTTGACAAATTGCTGAAGGCTCAGTGTAGACAAGTCTGAGAGTTAATAACCCCAAGTGAATCCAGTCAGTAGGAAAGTCCCACACTCTTGTGAGTTTCACCCCATGAGCTCAACAGTGAATAACTGGAGAAGAATCCTCCTGCTTTCAGTAGGTGGAGGGGGAAGAGTAACCATTTTGAAATATAGCAGAGTATTCTGTTCTTAACCAAGCCTGCCTTAAGATTTTACTGTAGCCTAAAGTACTGGGATTTTTCCAGAGCCTAACTGACCTGGAGGAAGGGAAATGCCAAACTCCAGTTTGGCTCCAGCCTTACATGTGGGAAAGGGAAATACCCAATTCCAGCCCAGTCCACTCTTTCCATTCTGTCCCACCTAAGGTGGAGATGGGACTCAGAAGCACTTGTGAAGTTTACCGTCTAGAGGCGCAGGGTCACCGAAATATAGAACTAATCACTAGACTGTAGAGTTTCCCTACCTCACACATTAATACCATATTACTGAAGGTCTATTTACCTTTTTCCTCTTACATGCCTGGCTACCAAGAAAAAAAATTACAAGGCATACTGAAAAGCAAAACACAGTTTGAAGAGAAATATCAAGCATTGGAACGAGACCTAGATATGACAAGGATATTGGAATTATCAGACTGAGAATTTAAAACAACTATGATTAGCATGCTAAAGGTGCTAATTTATAAAGTGGACTGCAGGCAAAAACAGATGCACAGTGTAAGCAGAGCGATGGAAATTCCAAGAAAGAACCAAGAAGAAATGCTGGTGATTAAAAACACTCTAATAGAAATGAAGAATGCCCTTGGTGGGCTTATAAGTAGATTGGACATGACTCAGGAAAGAATCTCTGAGCTTAAGGAAATGTCAATAAAAACTTTCAAAATGGAAAAGCAGAGAGAAAAAAGACTGAAAAAACCCCAGAATATCCAAGAACTTTGGGACAACTACAAGCGGTATAGCTTATGTATAATGGATATACTGGAGAAGAAAGAAAGAACTATAACTAAGAATGTTCCTGACAGAACTATCTAAAACTCCATCAATAACACATTTTTCTAGGGGAAAGAGACATCTGGTTATATTGCTGTGATGAAAACAAGACATTAGAAAGTTCAATGAATTGACTTCCCAAGTCACTCCGTGAGTGGTCAGACCAGAAACCTCACTTCCAGATTCTCTGTCAGTGTCAACTGTTAAATCATACCTGCTTACTCTAAACCTTTGACTTACGATCAACCTTTGTCTCATGCGTCATGTTTTTGATCAGGTAAGCCTCATTTGAGAGTGAAAAATAATTCATTGATAATAGTATTGTTGTTGAATCTATGGAAGACAGAATATTCTTCCAAACACCGGATGGTGTTTGGACCTCCAAGGAATTTCCTTGACAAATGTTGAAGGCTTATTATTACCAGTTCAAATATTATCAAAATTAATGTACACTCCTGGGATTATGAAATAACTTTTTCTTGCAAAGTTCTTAGAGGGTTTTGGAAACTATTGAAGAATCTGGAATTCAAAAAGATAGAACTCTTTTGGGAATTTTACCTAGCTGTGGGACATCTGCAGTCATTCCCTCACCTCCCCAAGTCCAGTTCCTTCCTCATACCAGAAACTGCTAATTGATGACAGCATTTTTGCTCACTGATGTCAGTAGGGCTCTGAGATGCCCAGACCGTATTACATGCAGCCAGTACCAAATGATCAGAGCCAGCCCAAGAGATAAAATCTATTTACCATCCTGGGCAGAGACTTTTATTTCTGTTTTCCTTTCTGTTTATGGCATGCCATCAGCTTAAGTCACTGTTGGATCAGAGTAAATAGATTCCACTTTGAAAGCACACCGCCAACTCTGTATGGGACTGAACACTTCAAAGACTCTGGGGTTTGCTTACATGTTGAAGTCTTTTTACCAGGTGAAACTGGGGTACGTTGAAAGATTTATTTAGTCTCAGAGAGATACTGACTTTCTTGCTCAGCATAGAATAAGCATGCCTTGTGATAAACAGCATGATTTGCTGTTAGAGAAGCTTAATGTTCTATCTCAGTTTTGAAACACCTTTTAGTTAAAAATAGAGCAATTTGCATTTCTCCCTTCTCATTTGTGAGTCCTGAGTATTCTAATGGTCTCAGATAGACTCCCCACTTTAAAAAAATAGCACCTATTAAATGCCGTGAACTGACTGAATCTGTTGAACAAATTGGCAAGGGGATCCTTAGGAAAAAAGAAAAGCTCACCCACATTCAACCTAAAATTCCCAGAGCTATGATTCCACTTCTTATTTAATGATGCTTTTGTTTATGACTTTTATGCTTACACTTTGCACTACTGGAATTGATTTTTTTCCCCTTTTATCTCTGCTGTGTAGTGATGGATTGAAGGGCCCTTGTGAGCAATTTCAGCATGTCAGCTGCCTTGCCAAGGATGTGTTTCTCTATATGGTTCTTGATATGTATTTATATCTGTGATCTTTATTATTCTCACTTGATTGAAGCAGATTGAGGGACTGGGGTTTAATTTTGCTCTCTGGAATGTTAATTAGAGGAAGAAATTTTATTCCTCTTTTAATTTCATATTCTTTTTGACTCATCCAAGATGGTAGCAAGTAACATGTAAATGGACTCCCTCATTGACTTAACTATTTGACAGTGATATACAGAATCAACCAGAATGTTTGCTCCCTGGAGAAATGGCTCAGTAGTTAATTAGCTGGGCTTTCTGTATGTCTGGAAAAACTATGATTTCTATTTTTTTTATTACCCCTTACAAAGAGATTCTATTTTATTGATGGCAGGGACACCCAGAGGTGGAGGTACGTTATTATAATTTAATGTTTCGCAAGCATCATTAACAACTGCTGTGGGAGTTTGCTCACATTCTTCCAGATACCACAGGGTTGCAGCTAAAACAATGGCTTTTCCCCTGCATTCAGATCTTTAATATAAATATAAAACAAACTCATAGAATAGTTTTAGTTCTGAAATAGACTTTACACATCCCCTATCCCAGCCCCTTCATTTTATTATTTAAAGTGAGGAAATGGAGGTCCAGAGAGTGATGAAAAGATTTAACATTACAGTTCCCAAATCTTATATCTTTTCAAAATCTCACTTCCATGCCCTTCTCCCTAGCACATTTGAAGTATAAATATATTTTTCTAGTCAAAAGAACTCTTCGCAGGCATATAAGATACCTTCCAGATCCATGGTACTTTAATTTTCAGAATAATTTCCCAAGTGTTTTCTCATTTGCCCTTTTTTTTTTATAACTCCATGTAATGCATAAAGAAGGTAATAGCATTTCTATATTCCAGTGGTGAATGTGAACAGAGTGCTGAAGTTTTTGCCTAAGGGCACATGGCTAATTCACATTGTTTTCTTTTTTTTTTTTTCAATTGTAAAATGGATTAGTAATAACTACTTCATATGAATGCTGTCAGAAGTGAATGAAATTAAATTGATAATGTATATAAAGTGCCTAGCTCAGGGGTTTTCATTAAATGGTGTGGTGGGCAGGATTCTGAGATTGCCCCAAGACTCCTGCCCCCTGGTATGCCTGCACTGTATAATTTCTGCCCTCTGAATGTGGGTGATCCAGGAGGACGATGAGGTGTCACTCTGTGATTAGTTATATCATCTGGCAAAGGTGGAGGGATTTTGAGAGGTAACCAAAGTTCCTAACCAGTTAACTTGAAGTCAGTCAGAAGAGAGATTATCTGGATGGGTCTGACCTAATCAGGCAAGCACTTTAAGAGAAGACATAGAGGTCAGAGACAGAACAGCAGAGACCCTCCCCGTGGCCATGAAGAAGTAAACAGTGTTGCAGATGGCCCATGGCGAGGACTGCATGTCTTGAGTCTGGCCTGTCAGATCTCTAGCAGATCCCAGCAAAAGCCAGCAAGAAAATCCAGTCCTACAGCTGCAAGGAAGCTGAATTCTGTGAGCCAGAAGTGAGCTTGGAAGAAGAGCCAAGTCTCAGTAAAACTGCTGCCTTGGGTGGCGCTGCAGTCTTGTGGATTTCAGCCTGATGGAACCTGAGCAGAGGAAGCAGTCATGCCATGCCCTGAGGCCTCAGGCAGCACCCCACAAGGTCATATGTTGTGTTGTTTAAGCCACTGTTTGTGGGGATTTGTTGCACTGCAGTAGAAAACCAACATAAATGGAAAGTATTGTTATTAATAGCATAATTAGTTGATGGTGATGATGTTGATGAACATAATGGTGATGCTGTTAATAGTAATACGTCTGAAAACAAATTCCAAGTTGTAATTCACTTTTATTACTCTAGACTTCAGATTATATTTTATGGGTAGATCCATGTCACTTCTAGCTGCGATGGAGTGGGAATTGCAAATCTTTTAGCTGTCTGGACAGCTAGTAAGGTTGGGAAGAAGGGCAGATGAATATTAGATGGGCAGCAAGTGCTTTCTGTCACATTCGCTTTCTAGTAAGTTGAACATGTGTAATTGATCTCTTGGTTTCCCCTGGTGGCTCAGCAGTAAAGAATCTGCTGGCAATGCAGGAGACACGGGTTCGACCCCTGAGTCATAGGGAAGATTCCTTTGAGAAGGGAGAGGCAGCCCACTCCAGTATTGCCTGAAAAATGCCATGGATAGAGGAGCTGGGTAGGCTACAGTCCATGGGGTCTCAAGAGAGTCAGACATGACTTACGACTAAACACATTGGTCTCCAAACCCAGTCAACATTGGATTGGATCCTTAAGCTAATGTTGGATGCCTTTGACAGTGGCAGTGGACACTGATATGGGGGGAAAAAAACAGGAGGAAGAATGATAGCTCAGTTGTTCAAAATGGAATTGCAGTTGCTGAGTAAAGTAAGATCTGGAGTCAGATTTAGATCGGATGTACAGAGTTTAAAAGGGTCAAATCCAGGAAGTGTTGTGAAATCAGCATTGGTAGGATTTGGTGGCTGTCCAGTTTGTAGAGTGGTGGACGGGGAGAGGGGAAGGTGGGTGGAAAAGAATTCCAGGCCTGCGCTATGAGCAGTGGTGGTCCCAGTAGAGATGGAAAACTATGCTAGTCCTGGCCATGCCAGTGGGAGTCTATCTTTCTCTCTTCCAAAATTCTATTGTCCTTTTGGTGTTCATGTCGGTTCTTATCTATTCTGAATATAATTAGTTCTGTGGGAAATACAGATACTCCCACAATAACTAGTACAGTAGAAGCCTCTGTTTCCTCATGTTTAAAATGTGATCCCTGCCTTTAAAGGTGGGCTACAGTCTGAACGTGACAGTGTATGTCAAGTGGCTAGTCAAGCTTTTGCTTGGTACATCGGTTCTATTTTTGTCGATATTGTTCGTAAGTACTTTTCTTTACCCCTAGTTTGACCATGAGCTCCTAAAGGTCATGACTATGGTTTATATATGTTTTTTTTCATATTCTATAAAAAGTCCACTGTTGCCTAAAAGATACTCTATAAACTTCTGGATTGAATAAATGCAGATAACAGAGAAGACGGCTATGAGAAGTAAGGTAAATGGCAGTATTTTCCAGAAAGTTTGTGTGTATGTGTGTTTGTGTGTTTATTTATCTATATTTATCTATGTTGGGTGGTTTTGTTTGTTTGTTTAGTCACTAAGTTGTGTCTGACTCTTTGGAACTTCATGGACTGTAGCCCTCCAGGCTCCTCTGTCCTTGGGATTTTCCAGGCAAGAATACTGGACTGGGTTGCCATTTCCTTTTCCAGGAGATCTCCCCGATCCAGGGATCAAATCCACATCTCTCACATCTTCTGCATTGGCGGGTGGACTCTTTACCACTGAGCCGCCAGTCAGTATTTTCCAGAAAGTCTGTGTGCATGTGCTTATTTATCTACATTCATCTATGTTGGGTAGTGCCTGTCAGTCTTTCTTGCTAGCGAGTGAGCTCATTTTCCCCCAGCACCTATTCTTAAAGGTCAAATTGGCTTTTTTTGACCACACCGTGTGAAATGAAAAAAGCTATGAAATAAGGAAACCTTCTTTAAGCAGACAGTGAAGTCTTACTCATAGTATTTGTTAATGTGACCATTTATTTACTTACTGAACACATATTGACTGGCTGTTATGAATTAGGCTCATTGTTAGGCCCTGGGGCTGCCCGCTAGGTGTTTGGGACCATGGGGATGTCAACAGGGGCTGCTGTGGGATGCGCGCTGGGTGCGGGGGGCTCTGGAGGTGCCCATGCACGCTCGGAAGTGCCTGCCCGCCGCATGCTGACCCATGGCCGTGAGATGTAAACAGAATCTGATCTTCTGGGAACTTGAGGGGCACAGAGTTTCTTTTACTTCAATATAAGATTCATGTCAAAATAGTCCTAGAAATAGGACTTATATCAAAGTGATATGATCTAGGTCTTATTTTAGGATATATGAAAACCTGGATTCAGAAATGCCCTGATGTGTAATGGGCTAAGAAAAATCTATTGCTTTTCCCTTAAAATGACTGTGTGAATCTGATATGAAGGGCATAGCAAAGTGAAATTTGGTCCATTTACTTCTCTTTATGACCAAATTCTGTTTGCCCTGTAAATTCCATCATAGAGATGTCTCAGGTTTTGCAGAAAAAAAATGCTGAAACTAGGATTCTCTTTAGAGAGGTACTTTCATACAAAGCTGAACTTCCTTATGCATTTTCATCAAAAGAATTCCCAAATGCATATGAAATCTACCACAAAATTGTAGGACTATTAGACAGTTTTATTTCTACCTCATAAAAATATTTCAAAACCTGTGGGAGTTTTATGAAGCCAGCACTCATCAATCCATATCATTCCCAATTCAGGGGCCCATGAGACTCCTCTCAAAGCAAATTAGGGACATTGATTTTTGAAGCAAACTGTCACATGATATACACTTCATATCAGTGCATAATAGGTTTAAAATCTTATCTCTGTCCCTCAAAATATAGGTATTTGTGTGTGTATATATGTGTGTGTGTGTATTTGTGTGTCTGTGTACATTTCTGTATATATGTGTGTGAGTAAAATAAATTTTATGTAGTTATATAAAATTCAAGACATACATGTACATTTAAAATATGAAAATATTTTTTAAATGTAGGGTGTTCTACTATATTTTTAAAAATCCACTAAAAATGTCAGTCAGCATCTCCTCTCTTCCTTTCCACTTCTCTTTGCAGAAATAAGACTATTTGAGCAATGAACTGAAACTTTCAGATAAAATACCCAGTGCATTTGATTGTTTTCTTTCAAAATCCTTCTTCAGATCTGTGGTTCTGTTCTTTCTCAAGTGTCAATGTTTTCTCCTCTTTCCCAAAATTAAAATGAAAATATCCTGGGACTTCCCCTAGTGATCCAGTGGTTAAGACTCCCTGCTTCTACTGCAGGAGACAGGGATTCAATCCCTGGTTTGGGAAACTAAGATCCCACCTGCTGCACGGTGTGGCCAAATAAATTATTTATTAAAATACATTTTAAAAATTAAAAAATATAAACATCCTCAAATGCATTTTTATTATATTTTATTATTTAAAATATATTTAATATTTTAAATATATTTAAATATTTATTATATTTTAATATATATAACATATATATATTATTATATAGAAAACTATATTTCTGAACTTGACAGGCTCAACTCCTGCTAGAAGTTTGGCTCCTTAGCTGCTCTTGACTCTGTGGAAAGCCCCATCCATCCCATAGTTAGTCTTTTACAGGGTTCCCACCTGTCCTGGGCAGTCCTGCCCAAAAAAACCTGGACAGGGAGGCAAGCCAAGGCCCTGGAGGGAGTTGTAGGTAGGTGCGGTGACTCGGTAACTCGGGACTGAACAGCCTGGAGGGGATTAAGTGAGAAAGGAATGGAGTGAGATTAAGCAGAAAGGAATGGAAGAAATGGACAAAGCCATTTTATCTTGCTGTGTTCCCCCCACCCCAAATCATAATTATGTAAAATGATCCTGAATAGTTCCTTCTTGTTCTCAATTTGTTTATTTAGTTGTGTGTGTGTTAAATTGCAGAGCTGTTAAAACAGGTTATTCCTATGCAGTGAAAGCGTAAAAAGAGACATTTGCAGCAGGTTTCTTCTTCCTTCTTTCTGAAGCAAGCTTGTCTCTTAACTCTCCATGGAAAATATCTGTGTTTTAAAATAACTGGGAAACGGAAATGCTAATGTTTCCTTAATTGTACTTTATTGAGTCATCAATGTCACGAAGTTTTTCCTTAAATTACATCCAGATTCCCTTGCTGATGTCAAAGATTATTTCCTTTAGTTTTATCTTCAGTCAGTGGCACCCAGCTGTCTCTCTTCCCAGTGTAGAAAGTTTGGGGTTGATAAACCATAAAGGTTATTTCTGTTCAGTGTATTTTCTGCATGCTTAACTCTTCCTGTGAACTTCATATTTGTTTGAGAGTGGTACCTTTTAAAATCTTTCTTATTTTTAATTTTTTTTTGTTTTAAACTTCTTATTTTATATTTGAGTATAACAACTTTTGTGATAGTTTCATTTGGACAGCAAAGGAGCTCAGCCATACATATACATGTATCCATTCTCCCCTAGACTCCCCTTCCATCCACGCTGCCACATAACACTGAGCAGTTTCCTATGCTATACAGTAGGTCCTTGTTGGTTATCCATTTTAAATATAGCAATGTGTACATGTCAATCCCAAACTCCCAATCTATCCCTTTCCCCCATCCTTCCCCCCTGGCAACCATAAATTCACTCTCTAAGTCTGTGAGTTAGAGTGGCACCTTTATAATTAACCTAGCAGTACACATTCTCTAGCATACCCAGACCATGCTTGAATGCAGGTTCATACAGCCTTGAAGAATTATACCCTTGCATGATTTGTAATATGCTCTTCTCAAGTTCATTCCTTTGCAACCACACTCTTTAGTCAGGCCTCTAGAAATCTGCCTCTGAGCCCCTCTCAAATAACTTCTTCCTTTGGGCTATCACCCTACCATGTGTTATAACAAACCCTAAAACAGGCATTTATCTAAAACGATGTTCAATACTATTGAATGGCAGAGATACAATAATAAAACAACTTGTAAAGCTGGGAGCTCTTATCAATTATAGTGATACCCAGCCTTTTGAAATGGGAAGTCATGAGATGTCCACATACTTTGCACATTTTGGCTGTAGAAGTATTTAGGGTGGTGTAAGATACAGTGCACTGAAGTAGGGGCTGGGTACTGATCTTGCCACTTTGAGTGAGTCTCTTCCAATCTCCCTATCTTATTATTTGATTAATAATTTGAAGGGATGATATTAGCTCAGTTAGAAGATCTCTTCCAAATTGAAAATAATCTTTCCTGAAGATGGCATGGTTTTGCAAATGTTGGCATTCTGAACATGAAAAAATAACTCGTGTATATCCAATAGTCTTTTCTAGCCTTGATTCCCTGAGAAATTTGCCTCCTATTTTATATATTATATAACTGTATCTGTTGAAAAAATGAACAATGCTAAGAACTTGGAGCTTGAAGGTGTTGCCAGTAGAAAGCCTAGGGAGATGCAGGTGGTCTGCCTTTTTACAGTCTGCCCAAGCTCAGGGGAGCCCAGGTTCTTTCTGGGAAGAGTTGTTTGAGGATCTGAGGTTGGGGTAGGAAATATGTACAGCCACACCTGGAATTTGAACTCCGCCAACCTTCATCTCACGCTGCTTCTTGGAAGAATAACTGTGCCACTCTGGCGTCATCTCATTTTTACATTGTTAAAGGAAATATTGTCCCTTCTCTTCTGTCCCTGTGGCCACAGAGCTGTTCAGTCATCTAACAAATGATCCTACCTCTTATGTCTCCTGCATTGGCAGGTGGGATCTTAGCCCACCAGGCTCCTCTGTCCATGGAATTCTCCAAGCAAGAATACTGGAGTGGGTTGCCGTTCCCTTCTCCAGGGGATCTTCCCAACCCAGGGATCGAACCCAAGTCTCCTGCACTGCAGGCAGATTCTTTACCATCTGAGCCACTAGGGAAACAGTCTTTACCACTAGTGCCACCTAAAAAGCTTAAAAGCTTGCCCAGTATCTTTGTGCTAATAATCAGCAGAGTTGGGAGGGAACCGGCAGTCCTGCACCAGAGCCCATGCTTTTAACTACTGCTCTGCACTGGGAAAAACCAACCTTCTGTGTCTGTGTAGGTAACCTGAATAAAATGATCCAGGCAGTTCCCTTCTTAGGTCTGCATCACAGGATAAGGAAGTAACGGTTGCTCAAATCCAGGGCATTGGTACCATACGTATTTATTAAGGGCCTTTCAGGGCCTGGGCCCTGTGTAGAGTGTTCAGAATACACTGGGGTGAAACATGAGTCTCTGCTCTCAACGGGCTCGACCCAGTGGAGGGATCACAGATTAATCAAGTGATCTTTATACAGACCTGTAGTGACAAGCTGAGATAAATACTAAGAAGTAGAAGGAATGGGGACAATGTCCCTCCCCTCTAGCTCCACTGTTTCCTATTAGATATTTTTAACCTCCCGTTCTTTTGCCTGCCAACTGCTAGTTTAGTAGGTAAAGAGGGAGGGTCCCTCAGTGCTAGGAGCTGTCCTTTCACGTTTGTACTGCAGAGATTTAATTAAGTGGAGAGTAAATGAGAGGAGAATTAGATAAGGGTATTGGGTGAATAAAAGTAGGTAAACTTAATTATTTAAGTATATTTAGTTTCACTTTAATTTATTGTCTGCGAAGACCATCCATCATGGGTGCCCTTTCTTTTCCAATTAATAAAAAACTAACATTGGCATACTACTTTGCAGCATGGAAGGCCATTTCAAATATCATTAAGGCATTGCAGCAGTATTTCAGGAAGGGTGTCGTTGTCACCTTTTTACAGAAGCAGAAGCTGAACCACTAAGTCCCTTCCACAGAATCATTCGTTCCAGGAAGTGATGAGCCTGGAATCCACTTCTGCTGACATATATTCTCCTGACTTGTTTCTCCTTGTTCCTTTCAGGGACCATTATTTTCATGGTCATGGTTACTAAATCCTTCTCATAGTTATTTTTTCCTTTTTGCATTCTTAAATGAGCTGCATGTGAAAGGAAGCCCTCTGCCTTCACGAAATTGTGAATAAACATGCAAAGAGGCAAGCACAGAGAAATCAGAGGGAGGAAATGCCATTTAGCAGGTTTCTCTCTTTCAGAAAACTTTTTGTCCATGTTTTTGTAACAACCAAGTATGAGAGGAAAGAGGAGAAGGTGCAGGTGGGTGTCCAGAGCAGGGAGAGGAAGAGTATAGGTAAGGATGGCAGGGGTCAGCTCCATGCACCCCCAGCACCCCCAGAGCCCAGCTTGGTGCTCCCAGAAGCCACTACAGGGGAAGGACGGTATTCTCTGCATTTCTTCTGTGCGAGGCTCCACTTAAATGCCACTCTCTGGACTCACTGGAGCCTCTGCTTCCTGCCCAGTGAGCACCCAGCACCAGGCACTTCACTGTCCATTGCCTGTCACTCCTCATCACAGATATTCTTGTTCTTCCCTCCCTCGACACCTGTGCTGTCCTCCACAGAGTTGTGCTCCTTGGTGCCTGGCACCTGGGAGGTGGCCAGTAAATGTGGGGTGGATGAACTTTCAAGGAAAGACTAAAACTCCCAAGTTCCAGAATAAATTGTCACTGGGGCTGTGGTTGGAATGAAAAAAAAATAGTTTTAAGGTCATGAGATATCTTTGCTCTGATAGTCTATCATTTCTGTGGCCTTTCACTGCCTGGCCCACATGATCTAAGCTACCTATTTTCTTCACCTTCTTTTCTTTCTTTTTCTAAAAATCTATACAATGTTTTGTATATCTTTATTATTGAAATCCTTTCTGCCAAGGTGGTATTGAAGGTGGTGAACTGCACAAGAATATTTCTTTTTCTTTTTTTTAATTGGAGGATATTTGCTTTAGAGTGTTGTGCTACTTTCTGCTGAACAACAATGTGAATCAGCTGCAAATATACATATATCCCTTCCTTCTTGAGCCTTCCTCCGACTCACTCCCAGCCCCACCCTCTTTCCTTGTTGAAGCATTTTTTTCACAGGGGTCATAGAAGAGGGATGAATGTACTCATGAAAACTGATTGTGTAGTCATTCTGTCAAGGATGGGTTGATGTGGTAACATTGGTGCCAAGTACAGGTCAAGGGAGATGCAAACTGCCCCTCCTCAGGGAATCCCCACAGGGCAAGTCATAGCCATGCCCACGAGTAACAGGACTAAGATATCTTAAAAACTGAGGTAGATGTGTATTAAAGATGGTTCTGATGCAAGGGGAGAGCTTCTATTTGTCTGAGAAGTCAGAGAGATTATACCAAACAGGTGGGACTTTTTATACTGGGCACTGAGGCATGGATAGGAGTTCATCAGGCAGAGGGAATGAACTCTGATTCAGGGTGGAAGAGATCTCTGGGCAGATGAAATGTTGTACATGAAGAAGGTGGGGTGGTGGGGGCAGGAGGCAACACATCTTTATGGTTTTGCTGCTGTGAATCTCCTAAATGTGTGGAAGGAGGCTGAAGAATTGAGCTTGGGCCAGATCCTAGCTGGCTTATTGACTTCCTGTGGAGTAGGTTATTTTGGTAGGCAATAGGAATCTCTGAAAAATACTGATGGAGGACAATCATGTGACTGATCTGCATTTTATGGGAGGAGGCCCACTCTTTTGTGACAAGGGAGATGAATCATGGGGTTAGTTGAGTGAGAAGTGTTGTAGGGAGGGATGTGGAGACCATCGTTAGATCTTCCCATTATGAAGCTGTTAACAATAGCCCTGGAAGGAGGCAGTGGACGGCTGACCCTGTTGGATGCAATGAAAGGAAGGGACCAACTGGAGGTGTGTTGCAAGGTGCATCGATAACATTTTAGGACCAGCTGACTGTGGATAGAAGGAGAGGAAACAGCCCAGGACAGTCTGGCACAGAGCACTGGGTACCAGTCATCAAGTAGAGGCTGCACGGAACCTCTCATACCAACAACTTTAAAATGGCCAGGTGTATAGAAAAGTACCCTTGCAGCAACCCTTGTGTATGTGTTGTTTTCTGAAGAACAGCAAGCTAACACAGTGTTCAGAGATGTAAAGTAACTTAACCAAGGCCACACGGCTCATCCCTGGCAGGACTAGGATCCAAATCCATATCGGCTTGCCTTGAAGCCTGTGCTGTGAGGAGGTGCCCCGCATGACAGAAGCACTGGCTGGTGAGGAGCCTCCTGCAAGGCTGACAGGGGCACTGGAGGAGAGGGGAGAGCACCCTGGCTTTGCAGTGTAACTGAGGGGGGGAACCTTTGCATTTTTATTTTGCTTTATTGACATCTAGCTGGTTTACAATATCATGTTAGTTTCATAAAGATGTCAGCAACTTCAGCATCTTTATAGGCAGGGCAGTTTCTGTTCAGTTGCTAAGTTGTATCTGACTCTTTGCAGCCCCATGAACTGCAGCATACCAGGCTTCCCTGTCCTTAACTATTTCCCTGAGTCTGCTCAAACTCATGTCCATTGAGTCAGTGATGCCATCCAACCAGGCAGGGCAGTAGGGACCAATGAAAAAAAAGAAAACTACAGGCCAATATCACTGATGAACATAGATGCAAAAATCCTTAACAAAATTCTAGCAAACAGAATCCAACAACATATTAAAAAGATCATACATCATGACCAAGTGGGCTTTATCCAAGGGATGCAAGGATTCTTTATATTTGCAAATCAATCAATGTGATACACCACATTAACAAATTGAAAGATAAAAACCATATGATTATCTCAATAGATCCAGAGAAAGCCTTTGACAAAATTCAATATCCATTTATGATAAAAACCCTCCAGAAAGCAGGCATAGAAAGAACATACCTCAACATAATAAAAGCCTTATAGGATAAACCCACAGCAAACATTATCCTCAATGGTGAAAAATTGAAAGCATTTCCCCTAAAGTCAGGAACAAGACAAGGGTGCCCCCTCTCACCACTACTATTCAACATAGTTTTGGAAGTTTTAGCCACAGCAATCAGAGAAGAAAAAGAAATAAAAGGAATCCAGATTGGAAAAGAAGTAAAACTATCAGTGTTTGCAGATGACATGATCCTCTACATAGAAAACCCTAAAGACACCACCAGAAAATTACTAGAGCTAATCAATGAATATAGTAAAGTTGCAGGATATAAAATTAATACACAGAAATCCCTTGTATTCCTATACACTAGCAATGAGAAAACATGAAGAGAAATTAAGGAAACAATTCCATTCACCATCGCAATGAAAAGAATAAAATACTTAGGAATAAATCTACCTAAAGAAACAAAAGACCTATATATATAAAACACTGATGAAAGAAATCAAAGAGGACACAAATAAATGGAGAAATATGCCATGTTCTTGGATTGGAAGAATCAATATAGTGAAAATGAGTATATTACCCAAAGCAACCTACAGATTCAATTCAATCCCTGTCAAGCTACCAGTGGTATTTTTCACAGAACTAGAACAAATAATTTCATGATTTGTATGGAAATACAAAAAACCTCGAATAGCCAAAGTAATCTTGAGAAAGAAGAATGGAACTGGAGGAATCAACCTGCCTGACTTCAGGCTCTACTACAAAGCCACAGTCATCAAGACAGTATGGTACTGGCACAAAGACAGAAATATAGATCAATGGAACAGAATAGAAAGCCCAGAGATAAATCCACGAACCTATGGACACCTTATCTTCGACAAAGGAGGCAAGAATATACAATGGAGAAAAGACAATCTTTTTAACAAGTGGTGCTGGGAAAACTGGTCAACCACTTGTAAAAGAATGAAACTAGAACACTTTCTAACACCATACACAAAAATAAACTCAAAATGGATTAAAGATCTAAATGTAAGACCAGAAACTATAAAACTCCTAGAGGAGAACATAGGCAAAACACTCTCTGACATAAATCACAGCAGGATCTTCTATGACCCACCTCCCAGAATATTGGAAATAAAAGCAAAAATAAATGGGACCTAATGAAACTTAAAAGCTTTTGCACAACAAAGGAAACTATAAGCAAGGCAAAAAGACAGCCTTCAGAATGGGAGAAAATAATAGCAAACAAAGCAACTGACAAAGAATTAATCTCAAAAATATACAAGCAACTCCTGCAGCTCAATTCCAGAAAAATAAATGACCCAATCAAAAAATGGGCCAAAGAACTAAACAGACATTTCTCCAGAGAAGACATACAGATGGCTAACAAACACATGAAAAGATGCTCAACATCACTCATTATCAGAGAAATGCAAATCAAAACCACAGTGAGGTCAGAATGACCTCATGCTGACCTCATTCTGACCACATGCTGGTCAGAATGGCTGCTATCGAAAAGTCTACAAGCAATAAATGCTGGAGAGGGTGCAGAGAAAAGGGAACCCTCTTACACTGTTGGTGGGAATGCAAACTAGAACAGCCACCATGGAGAACAGTGTGGAGATTCTTTAAAAAACTGGAAATAGAACTGCCACATGACCCAGCAATCCCTCTGCTGGGCATACACACCGAGGAAACCAGAATTGAGAGAGACATGTGTACCCCAGTGTTCATCGCAGCACTGTTTACAATAGCTAGGACATGGAAGCAACCTAGATGTCCATCAGCAGACGAATGGATAAAAAAGCTGTGGTACATATATACAGTGGAGTATTACTCAGCTGTTAATGCATTTGAATCAGTTCTAATGAGGTGGTTGAAACTGGAGCCAATTATACAGAGTGAAGTAAGTCAGAAAGAAAAACACCAATACAGTATATTAATGCATATATATGGAATTTAGAAAGATGGTAACGATGACCCTATATGTGAGACAGCAAAAGAGACACAGATGTAAAGAACAGTCTTTTGGACTCTGTAGAAGGCGAGGGTGGAATGATTTGAGAGAATAGCATTGAAACATGTACATTATCATATGTGAAACAGATCGCCAGTCCAGGTTCGATGCATGAGACAGGGTGCTCAGGGCTGCTGCATTGGGATGACCCTGAGGGATGGGATGGGGAACACATGTACATCCATGGCTGATTCATGTCAATGTCTGGCAAAAACCACCACAATATTGTAAAGTAATTATCCTCCAATTAAAATAAATAAAAAAAGAGAGAGGATGTCTGTCCTCCACGTTGGGATGTGTGTGGACTAAGAGGAGGACTTCGTGGGCATGAAGAGAGGGTTGGCCCGAGAAAGAAAGAAGGACCTCTGTCCCTGGGCATGGGAAGAGGGGCCTGAGAGGGGGCTTTGCTGACTCCAAAGGGAAGAGAAGAGGGAAGCAGAGAATGCTTTTCTCACTGCTCTGGAATTCACCAGCAAATTTGATGGGAAGAATCAGGAAAATAACAGGTAAAGCCCTAGAGCCTTCAGAACCCCAGAGGCTCCCTGCACCAGAACTGAAAACACTGATCTGAGAGCCTGGAGGAGCCCTTGTGGAGACTGGACGCCTGGAGGTGCATCAGCGGCCAGCCTTGCCACCTGATTGCTCCGCTGCAGCTCCACAGCCCCCGCGAGGCTGGGGGCCTTCAGTTCCTTCCAGATGCTGCTCTCCAGGTCCTGGACCTTCGCTGGGGCGGAGATGGAAGGAATACATTTTAATGTCTAGGAGGGAGAGGCCTGTGAAACTGAAACCCCTCTCTGTACCCAGTACAACATTAACTCCTTCAGCACATCTGAGTAGTTACAAGTATAATCTGAGCACAATTGACTCAGTCACTTGTATTTTTGATTTTAAGCAAAATGAACAATTTGTTCTTATCAAATAAGGCACTTGGTGAGTTAAGGGATCAAAATCTTAAGGGAGCAGTCTTGGAATCCTTTCCTCGGTCCAGCTTTTGGAAGCCATCGGCAGATTCTCGATGGAGGTTGAAAAGGCTGAATATACAGAGGTTTCCTTCTTTGTGTAAAAGGCATGATGCTTGTATCAGGAAGGAGACCTCAGTCCCAGATCACTGCACTGCTCACAATGGGAACACGTATTCCCTGCGTCTCTTCTTTGCCCTGGGTGCAGTGCCTCAGTTATTGGCATCTGGGCTGATATCCAATTAATTGTGAAGTATCTTGCTGTTTTCGTTTCGAACCATTTTTCTCTTCACTGAGCCTCAGTCCACTAGTTGATTTGGTTTCTTATGCCATATTGACACATCTATAGGAGACGCGGATTTAATCCCTGGGTCGGGAAGATCCCCTGGAGGAGGGCATGGCAACCCACTCCGTATTCTTGCTTGCAGAATCCCATGGACAGTGGAGCCTGGCGGGCTACAGTCCATAGGGTCACAAAGAATTGGGCATGACTGAAGTGACCGAGCTCGCATGCACTCACTCCCTTTTAACCACTGATTAAATAAATATTAATAAATGCAATCTTTATAGTTGTTATTAAGTATTGTATTGAATTAAAAAGCAGCAACATGTGGTTTATGTTCCATCTTATAAAAATCCTGTACTTAATTTCAGAAAAGATGAAGTAAATATATTCTTATAGATGTGTACAATTTGTTTGAAATGCCCTCTCAAAATCAGTGCTGGTACATTCACGGGCAAGATTTCCAGGAGCCATCAGGTGCTTGCATGTCCACTGGTGGGAATGATCCCAGGGCACCATGTCTATCCAGCTGGACCTTGGGGAAGCCAGCTAAGTATGTTCTGGAATGTGACCCTGCTCTTCCACACCCAGCCTTGGAGTGACTTGGCTCTCTGATCTTTTGCTCAGGAACCCTGGAGCACGCAGCACATTCCGGCGCTGTTTTCAGCTTTCTGTGGCCTCTTGGTTGCACTTTCCTACCATCTGAGCAGGCAGAGCAGTGACCCCTCTGTGCTCCTGTGAGTAACACACACACACAGCTGTCCACTGGCCCTGCAGCCTCACCCTCTCATCCAGTGCTCAGGGTACTTGACCTCTTGCCCTGTTAAACCAGCTGGTCCCTGGGTGATGGTGGGAGAAACCCAGAACTAATGAATGAAACCAGAAATGAATGAAAACCAGAGGTCAAGTTCAAGGACACACTGAACCTTGGCCCTGGTGCTTTTGGAGTAAAACTCACAAAGCCAGGGATAGATGTCCTCTTGTACCCAGGCACTGTCTTTGACCTTCCCTTGGGGAATTGCATGAGAAGCACCAACCTTGACAAGTAGGCCCTCTGGGTCCATGAGGCGGCACCACTGCTTTTATGCCAGGGGGATAAAGTCTACCCTGGGGAGACTAGACTTGCCTCTCTGAAAGGAAAGGTTTTGTTTTGTTGCTTTTTGTTCTTAGTATGGTCAGTGCCCTCTGGATTTAAAGTGAAGTCTGTGCCAAAGTTTTAAAATGTGTTTAATAATAACCCTTAGTCACTAGAAAATATACCTTCAAATCTTTCCTTTCTTTGTGTCTTTTAAGTGTTTGATAAATATGCACTTTGGACCTGAAAACCCTTCAGGTGATGCCATAGTTTCAGGTACCAGTCAACCATCAACCATCTCATTTGGCCACATTTATGGGAGATGCAGGAGACCTAGATTTGATCCCTGGGTAGGGAAGATCCCCTGGGGGAAGGAAATGGCAAACCCACTCTAATATTCTTGCCTAGAGAATTCCATAGACAGAAGAGCCTGGTGGGCTACAGTTCATGGAGTCACAAAGACTTGGACACGACTGAGTGACTAACACAAGGGAGATCCTGACTTAAGTTATAAAAATGGATAGAAGTGTTTTGCGGAAGTAGAAAAAGTGATAATTTTAGGCTGTCAGGTGCAGCAAGATGAAAGATGTGGAAAATGGGAGAATTTAAATATCATTTGCACAGATTTTCTTAACAAATATTTTACCATATTGAGGGCTGGCCGAAATAAAGAATCTCTGTGAGCTTAGCTAGCTCATGATGGTCAGTGGGACCCATACCTGCTGTGGACAGCTTTAATCTGGATGGAATTTGAAAATCCACCCATTGTCTTTGTGATCACCTGCACACATTACTCTTTTTCTACATTATGAACAATTTAAAGGAGAGAACACTGACTTTTGTCCTCTGTGAATGTGAGGTCAAAGGTGAAGCTGTTTCCCTCAGACTTTGAAATAGACACATACTTTTTTTAGACTAGAGCAGTATTTCTTGAATTTTAATATGACGGGAATCACCTGAGGATCCTGTTACACTGCAGATTCTGATTCAGGTCTAGAGTGGGGCCCGAGATTCTCCATTTTTTTTTTAAGGCACATATTTTGAAAAGTAAAACCTGTGTATTTTTTCCATTTTCAGGTCCTTTATTCAGTGCAAATTGTTTCATAAATTTTTACATCAAAATCTAGAAGACTTAGCTTCAGACCCTCTGCCCATGAAGATGAAAGATTCTGTGGTAAGACATTTGTGCTGTATAATGTATGAGGGAGCATCTCTTGACTTGGTGTGAAATGGACTGCTGAGCTGCCTGCTCAAAGGGTGTAGACACTTTGAGTCTCTGGAAGGCAGATGCTGTGCACACCTGCCACAGGTGTTCACTTAGTCTAATGCACTTTGCCTGGATATTCAAATGAGCCACCTTCAGACAGTTCCACACACTGCTGGCCCCAAGTAGCAGGCGGGATGGGCATGAATAAAGCTTAAATGTTCAGGCAAACTGCAGTCCTCTCTGCATCTTCTGTCTCTGTCTCCTGCTGAGTTCAAGGCATTCTTTCCTGTGTATTTTGGTTCAAGGTTGACATCTGTGCATCCCTTGGGAGGGACCCTTGGGCTTTAGACTTATGGCTAGGATGTTGTGGGCTTCCCAGGTGGTAAAGAACCCACCTGCCAATGTAGGAGATGTAAGAGACGTGGGTTCTATCCCTGGGTTGGGAAAATCCTGTGGAGGAGGGCTTGGCCACCCATTCCAGTATTCTTGTCTGGAGAATCCCATGGACAGAGGAGCCAGGGCGGGCTATGGTCTATATGATTGCAGAGTCAGACATGACTGAAGTGACTTAGCATGCATGCTAGGATTTTGTGGAAGGGGCCGCCATATTGGTTGGAGCACAGAAGAGGAAAAGGAAGGAGGAAATGAGGGAAGAGAGAAAATAAAGGCTGTAAAAGAATAATATTGCTTCTTTGTTCACCAGGAAAATGGCTTGGGGGCAGTTTCAAACACCCTTTGAGCAGGTGTATCTCTTTGATATCAACTTACAAACCTTAATAATTTGAAAAGCAAAGCTCATTGATTAGGTAATCTCCCACTTGAGTACTGAGCTTGGAGCAGTCTGCTATCTCCCAGTCTTGCTTTTCATGTATGTGTTTTTATATTTGTTTGTTTTTTTTTTCCTTAGAAATAACAGATCAAATGAGAACCATTTAATAGGATATTGATTGCAAGCTCCTCCAGCCAGGAGATGGATCTCATTTGTCCTGGTCTCTGGGCTCTAGTCCACGGGAGCGCAAAGAGCTCAACACAACGTAGTGACTGAGCATGCACACATGCACCACAGCACCAGGGCCTAAGGCCTAGTGGGCGTTCAGTGCGTTCCACTGAATTTAGATGAGTTAAATTGTAATTCACCATTACAGCCAACATGATAGAATTTCAAAGAATTCATACTCAGACCTCTGTGCCTTTGAGTATGGTTAGCGTTCAAGCTAAAGCATTGAGCATTGGTTACCACAGGGAATCAAAGCACAAATCACTTACTAGGAATAAGGGTTTGTTAATTATTGAATTTAATTTTTACTTCCAGTTTTATTGAGATATAATTGACATTCAGCACCGTGTAATTGTGTCATTAATTTTAGGGCTGAGACACACCTAAAAGCAGGGTGTGAGGTGGAGCTTCCGGGACTGATGAGGTGCCAGCTAGCAACGAAAGAAGACACTTGACATCCAAATGTAGTGTCAGCAACCAGACCTCTATTATTTATACCAGGAAAATTACATGGATGAGATCAAACTCACACTCCCAGATTAATTTCTATAGTGATAGGGTGGCCTGAAGTCAACCCAAGAGTTTCCCATGGATATCTGTGAAATAACTCACTCCCCTTGGTTTCATGATGATGATGTTTTCTGATTTATTGCAGTAAAAATAATCTGTGAATTACAATGAAATCTGATGAGAAATTTGCCTAGCATACACAGATAGCATTTTATTAGTATGATTAGCTGTGATGGGTTAGGTGTTGCCTTACTTGATTTTGGTATTCTTTGAAATGCTTCATACAAGGTACAGCATATAACTTGTAGGTGATTTAATATGATGTGTGTGTTCATTCCTCTGAAAAGATTTCTCATCTAATTATAATATTTTAAAGGGACTCTCAGATTCACCTTTTATAGTGTTTTTGTGGTGTAATACCATTTATTTCCTAGTGCAAGGAAATTTCCCTCCTTGATTTTGTTTCTTTATGTCTCTCTCTGGCTGTCTTACTCTCTTTCTCTTTCCCTATGCCTGTCGTCTCTCTCTTTCTTCCTTACATTTTAGTTTAATGTGAGAAGTCCCTGGGGAACATCATACGCTCAGTTCTCCTATTCTGATTCACTTGGCCTGGGGAATCTACATGTTTATGAGACTGTCCACCCAGGTGATTCTGATTAGGTGCCCTACAGGCTGCTGTAAGGGACAGTGATCTAGAAATGGAGATACCCAGAGCTCTAGCAGTGGGTTTATTCCATATGAGCAACACAAGTTATGCTCGCAAAGTTTATTACCACAGTTCAGTGGTTAATAAAAGTAAACTTTCCACCAGTGGTTTGCCTGGTTGGTCTTTTTCCATATGCCTCGTTAGCATGGTCTTTCCCTTTTTACCCTCATTTTCGTCACTTTCAACATTTTTTCCCATCGCATTCAGATATGTTATTTTTATGACGTCTAGAAACAACAAACAAAGTTACCTAATTTTTATGTGTATTATTCAGACTACTTCTTTTAAATAATTGGTTGTATCATCTAGGTTTTTTGAGTCCCATGCTGTCTAAATCTGCTGGGTTTGTAGTGTTGGACCAGGGCTTCTTAAGTTTCTTTTTAAAGGTTTGGGGCATGAAGTGCTACATAAAATGCCACAGTGAATTTAAAATGTTCAGTGTACTGAGATCTATTATAGTTATTAGCTAAACACATATGGATTTATCATTAAAATAGGGAACAAAACTTTAATTGAGTGTTGTTTTAGAAGTTCTGGCAAGTATAGGTCCTGAAAGAGAAAAAAAATGTAGGTTATCAGTATGTTATTGTATTCATGCAAAATGCATAGAAAGTTTACGTCAACTATGATAAGAGAATTCATAAACACCACCAGAGACACAAAAAAATTAGAAAAGCAAAAGCATTCTAATACATTAAAAATAACCATAGAAGACATGACAAAAACATGATTGAACTCACAATAGTAACAAAACATATCAATTGATAATAGAAATGATTTTAACAAGTAGTATCAGAAATAGAGAAAGCTACAGCAGTCTATTAAAATGTAAATGAAGCCTGAAAGTGGTGATAAACAGATATAACCTGATTTTTCATGAGAAGGCTGAAATTTATTAAATGCCAAATCTCTCTAATAAATTTATGTATTTAATATAGTTCAAAACAGTTCTAAAGGAATTATATTCAAAACTTGGGGAAATAATTCTAAAGGTTCATTTAGAAGTATAGAAGGTAATAATAGTTTAACAAATCTGAAAAAGAAGAATAAGAAAGGAATTTAGCACTTTGAGGTGTAAGAGTGCATTATAAAGATTGAGTGATCAGCAAAAATATGAGACTAATCCAAGATTAGAGGGTGGGATTAGTGAATCAGTTAAACACAGAAAGGTGACAGAATTATTTATATGACTGTGTCATGTGAGAATTAAATGTCACAACCGAGAATTGATTATTCAATGTATGGTGTTAAGGTGGTGGTTTATCAATGGGAAGGAAAAGAGGATTTTATGTGCGAATCCCTCTTTAGACACCAAAGTAAGTTAGAGAGAGGGGAAGAGAGATCAAATGAGACTTTCCCATCTCTGATATTATGGCAGACTAAATTATTACAATCAGACCCTGTTGATTAATACTGAAAATTCTGAATAAAACATAAAAAACTCTTTTTTAGGAGGATGGGACTAACATATACACACTACTCTATGTAAAACAGATAATAAATAAGGATCTACCGTATAGCACAGGGAATGATACCCAATACTTTGTAATAATCTATAAGGGAAAAGAACCTGAAAATGAAGATTTATATAAAATAAAATCACTTTGTTGTACACCTGAAATTAACATGACATTATAAATTAACTATATTTCAATAAAATAAAAGGAAAAAAATCTTTCTCAAGAGTGACTAAAAATTTGACAACATAATAAGGAATAATTAAGTCAGAATTTGAGTGAACGAGGGAACCTTCACATATACCTAATCAGGGAACCTTGAGCCTCAGTTTTCAGCCCTCCAACTGTGGGGAAGAGAAGTGAAAGCCTGCCAAGGTAGTCACAAAGGGGAGATCATTTACTTATCATGCTGGGACACTGAGCCCACTCTCAGTGGAAGGATGAACCAGAAGGAATCTGTTCCACCCTCTGCAGTGCCAGGGGAATGCAAGCAAATTCACTCCAGGGTTGAACTTAACAGCAACAAAATAATCATTTCCATGGATTTTCAGTACAAATTCTAACATCTGAATTGTACAGTCCCCCTCAATTTATGAATATACTTTAAAGTTACTGGCAACTGGAAATGCCTTATGACAAAACAAAGACAAAAATATATGAATCTTCTGTAGAGATTCCTTCCTTCTCAGTCTCCCCAAATTCCCAAAACCATTTTTCTAGGGAATGTGAGCAGCTTTTGATAAAAATTTAAAACTACACAGAAAAACAAAGAGCCAGAAGAAATAGATTTGCAATCACTTCAAATATTGGAATGATCAGATACACATTTTGAAACAACTCTACTTACTATGTTTGATGAAATAAAAGGGTTAATATTTAACAGGCTTCCTTGGTGGCTCAGCTGGTAAAGAATCTGCCTGCAATGTGGGAGATCTGGGTTCAATCCCTGGGTTGTGAAGATCTCTGGAGAAGGGAAAGGCTACCCACTCCAGTATTCTGGTCTGGAGAATTCCATGGACTGTATAGTCCATAGGGCTGCAAAGAGTCGGACACAACTGAGTGACTTTCACTTAATATTTTAATCCATAGAAAGTATTTAAAATGATCCAGTATGTTTGAAAGAGAACCCAAAAGACCTAAACAAAGTAAAGCAATTAAAGTAAACACACAGACATATGGGAGAGATTAGATATCTCTGAAAGGAGAGTTAGTATACTGAAAGAGCAAGACAGAGGAAAGTCTCTGGAATGCAACAATGATAGACCAAAAATTAGGATATATATACAACAGATGCAGAGATGTGAAAGATGGAATAAGAAGATCTAATATATCTATCTATTTACATTTTATATATATATATATATATATATATATATATATATATATATAATCAGAATTCCAGAAAAAAGGGAGAGAGACTGAAGCATAATGAATATTTGATGAGATAGTATCTGAGTATTTACCATAACTGATGAAAGACCCTGATCAGAGATTTAAGAATTCTGGTGAATCACAAGCAGGATAAATTAAAGAAGAATACACACTGGACAAACTGTAGTGAAATTACAGTACACCAAAGACACAGACCATCTTAAATTTGTTAAACAAAATGAACAGATTACATTCAAATGAATGACAGCCTGAAAGCTACCTTACCAAGTGGAATAGTGTAAAACAGAAGACAGTTTGATATGTTTAAAGTTCTGTAAAGCAAATAACTGGCACGCTAGAGTTTGATGCCCAGTGAAAATATCTTTCAAGAATAAGGGCAAAATAAAAATATTTTAGAAAAATGCTGAGGCACTCTCAGTGAATGTAATTCTGAAAGATAGTCTTCAAGAGAAAGTAGTCTCTGATGGTCTAATTTATAAGAAAGCACAAAGAGAAAAGAAAGTGGCAGTGTGTTAGTAAATCTAAGAAAATTTTGACTGTATAAAACCATCGTGAGTGTATGGTTGACTTAAAAAATGTGAAGTAAAATTGACATATGCGACTACAGTAACATTCAAGTTTGGATGGGAAGGGAAATGGGCACCAGGACTTGTTAATTTCTTTGTATGTCCAGGATATGAATTAAAATATTGATTAAATTTAGACTGTCATTATTTAAGCTTGCATAATTGATTGTTTAGTATAACTGCTAAAGGAATAGAAACAGAGCATGTAAGTTCCAACCCTGTACAGAAGGAAAAATAGAATAAAAAATGGTTTTTAATAAGTAGAAAAATATAATAGGATTCTTTTGTCCCATTGTCCTTAAAGTCAATTTCAGATGGAATTTTGCATCTAAATATTAGATGACAAACCCTGAAAGCACTTAGAATCATAATAAAGGAGATTAGCTTTATGATATCAGGGTACAGAAAAAATTTTAATAACAAAACTTCTAATTCATTAAAATTATCACTTTTGATTTATCAAATAATAGCTTCTTCAAATAAGACTTAAAAACCTAAGCTACAGAATGGGAAACGATTTTTAAAACATGTATAGTTGATGAAGCACTAGTGTCATGATTAATATTAAAGTCCTATAAATTATAAGAAAACCAGATATCTCAATTAAAAATGGGCAAATATCAATGGCCAAAACATGACTACATATGCAGTCTAATTAATAACCAGGAAATTCCAAACAAGCTATCATTTTATACCAACCAGACTGACAATAAATTAAAGTGTTCATGATACTAAGTGTTGACAGAAGTGTAGCACCATGAAACTTCATGTACTGCTAAGAGTAGAGTAAGTTAGTACAATATATCTGTTTTGGAAACAGTCTGGTATTATAAAGTTGGTATTATATGTATACACTAGAGCCAGCATTTCTACTTCTAAATACGTATCTACCCTAGAGCAAATCTTGCACATTTGTACCAGATACACACATAAGATTGCTCAACATAGCATTTGGTCATAAGAACCCCAAACTGAAGCTGCTGGAAATTCCACCTACAGTAGAATGGCCTTCGTAGCAAAGGAAAGGAACTTACTAGAGCTATAAATGGTGAATTTTAACCACTTAAAAAATGGCCATTTATATTTGCCCATTTTAAACTGAGATGTCTGGTTTTCTTATAATTTATAGGAATTTTATAGTCCCTGATAGCTCAGTTGGTAAAGAATCCGTCTGCAATGCCAGAGACCCTGGTTCGATTTCTGGGTCGGGAATATCTGCTGGAGAAGGGCTAGGCTACCCACTCCAGTATTCTTGGGCTTCCCTTGTGGCTCAGCTGGTAAAGAATCCGCCTGCAGTACAGAAGACCTGGGTTAAATCCCTGGTCTGGGAAGATCCCCTGGAGAAGGAAACAGCTACCCACTCCAGTATTGTGGCCTGGAGAACAGCCCATGGGGTCACAAAGAGTCAGACACAACTGAGCGACTTTCGCTTCACTGTATTCATCACGACACTAGTGTTGAGCAGAGGAAACAGACACAAACAGATACATACAGTGTGTGCCATCTATCAGGTAAAAATAGGCAAACTCAGCTGTTTATAGCTGCATACATAAGTAGCGAACAGTTTTTCTAAAGCAAGAAAGTTGTGTTCATCAATCAGGATAGTTGATGGGCACCCAAAGAGGGGAAGAAAGGGTTTATGACCAGGGAGTCACATACAAAGGACTTCTTGGGTACCAGGAATACTGGATTCTTGAACCAGGCATTCTCACTGAGGCATTCACTTTATAATTATTCCTTACATTGTCTATATGTATTTTATATAATTTTCTGTATGCATGGCTCACATTTTTAAAAGTGTTAAAGAAATTTTCATAAAAGAGCATGAAATATAATACACACTTATTCAAATTCTAAAGAGCAAATGATTTCCCAGACTATAGGATCTGTAAGATAAAAATAAATACGCACACAGTTAAATTTGAGTACATAAAAATTTAAACTTCTATATGAAAAAGGGCAATAAAATGCAAATAATTTTGATAATTTCTAAAAATATGTGTTACAAATTTGTAAGTTAAATTATCTTTCTTATACCAATGACTGTTATAATTTTTTAAACTCTATAAGCAAATAATATTAATGCTTCATTTAGGGGCAAAATATTTAATAGGTAAATGTATGAAATATACTTACCCTTCTTATAAATAAAAAAATGCAGGTTAAAATGAGATGGTATATTTTGGTCTACTCAGTTAGCACAGGATAAACTAATGATATTGTTAATTGTGACAAGATGAGATCTCTTAGACATTGTATTATATTTGTGTAAATTATTACAATTATCTGATAAGGTGTAATTTATCAAGAATTGTGAAATACTCTTAACCTATGATATAATAAATCTATTTATCATAATTTTTTATAGAGAATTGATTCAAAATATGAAAAAAGACTTAGGTGCAAAAAGATAATGGAGCAAGCAAGCAAGTAGTCGTTTCCTATTCTTGGCAACCCTATGGATTATCACGTGACAGGCTCCTCTTGTCCATGGGAAGCTCCACACAAGAATACTAGAGTGGGTTGCCATTTCCTCCTCCAAGGGATCTTCCTGACCTAGGATTGAGCCCACATCTTCTGCAGCTCCTTCACTGCCAGGCAGATTCTTTACCACTGAGCCACCTGGGAAGCCCAAAAGATGATTGCAGCATAATTCATTATGGTTAAAAATGGAAGGCAACCCAGTGTCTTAGCAGTTAGGAAATGTTTACATTCAATTTTATTCACTAGATTAATGCTTTGAGGGTCCATTATGATATTGTTGGTATATGTATGTGTTTATATGTATGGCATCACAAGATGGAAAATTATTTGACCATTAAGTGATGATAGTAAGTCTATACATCTATATAATCATACCTATAATGTTTACAAAAGAAACTACTGTTGAAAAAGGCAGAAAATTTAATGTATACTAGATTAGATGTTTAAGAAACATTCATGGAAAAACCCATAGACATCATGATTAGTGCTAGAACTATGGTTCAGCATTTACAGGCCAAAAAACTGGCCCAGAAGACACAGCAACAGTCTCTGAGGTGTGTTTCAAGATTCCTTTCAAAAAATATTTTCCAGAATAAAATTTTTTGGAGCAAAATAATATCTGCTTTTTGGTGGCTATATGAAAAGAGGAAATCATTTCCTTTCTACGTTGCTGATGTTACTGTTACCAATATTAAGTTTGTAATTTTTTATTAGTTAGCATCAAGAGTGAAAAGGTGAGCTCTCTTAGACATTGAATTATATTTGTGTAAATTATTACAATCATCTAATAAGATGTAATTTATCAAGAATTGTGAAATACTCTTAAACCTATGATATAGTGAATCTATTTATCATAGTTTTTCTAGAGAATTAATTAAAAATATGAAAAAAGGTTTGGTAATATCATTAATTTATCCTGTGGTTTTATTAATTAGCATCAAAAGTGAAAAGCTCAATAATTACCATCTACCATCTCCTTTGGTGAGCCTATTCAAAAGTTTTGCCCATGTGCAGTTAGGAATGAGAGTTAGAAAGAGTTGTTGGACTTCTTATTGAGTTGTAAAATCCTTTGTTGGATGGATGTTTTGCAAATCATGTATGTTTGTTTTTCCCAGTCTGTGGCTTGCTTTTTCATTCTGTTAGAAGGTCTTTGGAAGAACAAATATTTTAAATTTTCTTAAAGCCCAAATTATGACTTTTTTTTTTCATTTTCACAGTTGCAGCTTTTAGTGTCTTATTTAGGAAAACTTTGCCAAACCCAGAGTCACTAAGATTTCTTCTTATGTTTTCTTTGAGGAATTTGATAGTTTAGGTTTATGATGCCAGTTGAGTTAATGTTTGTGCATGATGTGAGGTGTCAAGGAGATTTTTTGTTATTGTTTTCTTTTTGTAGATGGCTATCCAACTAAACCAGAATCAGTTGAAAAAAATTTTCCTTTACCTTATTGTGGGGAAAGGTGTCATTTTTACCTTGACCCCTTTGTTTAAAATCAGTTGACTGTTTATACGTTGGCCTATTTCTGGATTTTTTTTTCTGTTCAGGTGGCCTCAATGTCAATTTTGTGGCAATGCCACCAATACCTGATTACCATGGTTTTGCACATGCAGTTTCTGAATCAGATATTGAGTGTCCTCCAACTTTGTTCTTCTTTTTCAAAATTGTTTTACCTAGTCCCCAGTCTAGGTCTGTTGCATTTCCAAGTAAACTTTTGAATTAACTTCCAAATTTGTAAAAAAATAAAATAACAATCCTATTAGGATTTTTATTGGAATTGCCTTTAAACAATTTTAAGCAGGTCATTTAAAAATGGCATAGTTTAACTAACATAGCATTGTTAATCAACTATGCTCCAATACAAAATAAAAAAATTTTTAAATGACAATTTTAAGATAGAATATTTGGGAAAATGTATATCTCCCTTTTGGATAAGCATCAGCAATTTTAAAATGACATAAACCATGTCAATGAAAAATAGTAAATAAAAATGAATAAATCTCCACAGCCTGAAGATGCAGTGAATTATAGAACTTCCCTCTGGGAGAGTTTGGCCTTCTTTCAAGCATTTGGAATGAAAGGAGATAACTAGATTTTTGCCATTTACTAATAGTAAATTTTTGAGAAAACTTATGATGCGAAAGTTTATAGATTCAGAATTAAAAACCAATGATTTTCCTGCTCAAAAATCAGATTACCATTACTAAGAATAAATCCAGAATTTTGTTTATCACTATTTGATAGCTCATATATTCAGTACTTGTATGTGAATTGTAAACTTTGGAGATAGGAAGTGCAAAGCAACTTTAGCAGCTAATTGGTAAATTGATGTTGAGAGTGGATCTCTTCAGTGTATTATTGATTATCCTGACAAAGCCATGTTGATTTTTCATCAGATGGTTCAGGTCATTTTTACTGCATTTAACTGTCCTCCTGATTTCTTCCTGTCACTTTGGATGACAATTCAGTCAGAAAATCAGCAACATGACTTGCAAGAAACTCCAGATTTTAATTTTAAAAAGACAGGAAAAGATAAAGGTAGGGAGGGAATGTAGGTAAACAGGTATACGGTTTGTACAAAAAGAAAAGAAGGGAGGCTATGGGGAAACAGATGTATATTCTGTATGATTTTCTGGCAGGTAACATTCAAAATAATTATTTAAGAGGCATAATTCATTTTTGATATGATATATTGATATATTTAAACTGATGATTTCAGAGTTTTCAGATAATAATGTGATACCTTAATATGTTCAGTAATTATGTACTGCAGCTAATTGGATTCTGTAGAAAGAAAAAATTTAATGATCCCCCAGTACTCCTTTTAGCTCTGTCAGTTAGCCAACATTGTATCCTACTGAGCTAACAGGCCATTTTCCATGTATCTGCAGTATTAGTAACATTCTTTGGTCTAACTTTGCTTCGTTTTCCTTTATGCCTGCTCACTACACAATTTTGTGTGATGGAAAATTAGTAGCAAGTTACTGACATTTCATTTCCTGCATATGTGTACATAATATAAATATACTTAAATTATTTGGAAGTCGCTTTTACCTAATTTAACTGAATTAAAATGTAAAATCTATTTAGGAGCAAAGAAAAATGTAAGTGTGTAAGAGGCCTCTGTCTGGCCTAGGCTGCATGCACATTAAAATACAAGCCACACCAAAGCCCAGTGGAGATTATTAGCACTTTACCCATCTTTATTAGACCTGGGCATCTCGCATCTGATCTGTGATTGTCAAGAACTTTATGCCTCTTACACGTGTAGAAAATCTTCTCTCCCTGGCTAGCGGATGGAGGCATGGCAGTCTGTATTTCCTTTTGCCCCGCTTCTGCCTTAGTTTCCCTGATACCCCCCACATGGGAGGTGCTGAATGGTCCATCCAACGTGTGCCATTGGGAATAGATCAGGTATGTGGTGTATCCAGGGGTTAAGATGCTGTCACCTGATTTACCTGGTGCCCCAGGGTTGCCGAGAGAAACACAGGAGAGCGAACTGTACAGTTGTTTTCTGTTTGCAGAAGGATATCTTAAAATCGGATCTCATCATCTGCTCGGTGGCTGCCGTTCTGTCGTTTGCGGTCAGTGCCAGCACTGTGTTCCTGTCCTTGCGAGTATGTATCCATTTGGCTTTGCACTCTTCCCCTCTCCTCGTTGCCTGTAATAAACAGAGCCCACTGTGCAGCTCCAGGCTATTGAGAGCTTAGTGGAGCCAGAGGAAGAATAGAAGAGAATAGAGAGCTTGGAGGAATATATCCAGGTGTGTTGAGTTATGTCTGAGATGAGTTTTGGTCCACAACACAGAGTTGATGCAGATGTTTTACCCTTACTGTTTCCCATCCAGGGAATTGTTTGGTTAGCATATCTTATAGAATCCACCATGAGGATGGTCAACAGTCATGACAGGATCACAGCTCACTGCTAAGAGTGGAGAAGGGAGGACTCACCAAATCAGGAATGAGATGGAAGTCGCAGAGCCAAAACGATTATTGGAACATAATTTTCGGCTGGAAAAACAGCAGTATAGTGAGCCAGATGGGATTTCTGGCTAGAGGTTCTTGCAGATAGCTGCTGTCTCACTTTTCTATCAGTGAAGAAAAGTCTGTTAGCTAAATTTGTTATTCTCCATCTCATCTTTAAAAAAAATAACAAAAAGCAAGAAAAAGTATTCTAATGGGCAGAATGTCTCAGCCTCTTCTGCACTCCGTCTTGGTGGTTCTCAATGCAGAGACCAGTTTCAAGTGCTACGGGAGAAATTTTCAGAGGCCTGAAGGAAGAGCTGAGTTTGGCTCTGTGTGCTTTGGGAGGAGCAGGGAAGGAGCATAGTTATGGTTCTGGGTTATTTACAGGCATCCTTCCCCATGCTTCCAGCTACACATTGACTCTTACCTTCTTCTGTTGCAGCCCTTTCTCAGCATTGTGCTCTTTGCCCTGGCTGGAGCTGTGGGGTTTGTAACCCACTACCTGCTCCCCCAGCTGCGCAAACATCACCCGTGGATGTGGATTTCACACCCCATCCTTAAAAACAGAGAGTATCAGCAACGGGAAGTGAGAGGTGAGTAAGGTATCCTTCATGAAAATGGGGTGTGGCGGGAGGTCTGCCTTATACTGAGAATGTGCACAGCTGTGCTGATGTCCTTAATGCTGTGGAAATGTATCCGTAAATATGGTGATGTGCGGATTACTTTATGTGTGCGTATATGTTGTGTTAGTCACTCAGTGGTGTCCGACGTCTTGCAACCCCTGTAGCCTGACTGTAGCCTGCCAGTCTTCTCTGTCCGTGGGATTCTCCAGGTGAGAATACTGGAGTGGGTTGCCATTCCATTTTCTAGGGGATCGTCCCTACCCAGGGATCAAACCCAGGTCTCCTGCATTGCAGGCAGATGCTTTACCATCTGAGCTGCCAGGGAAGTGTGTGTTTCTCTACAGTAGATAAAGGAGAGCGTGTGTACCTGAAGTGTGCAGTAATGTTCCCCGAACAAGAAAGCTGAAGTGGGGTGAATGAGAAGTCTGTTTTATGAAAATGATTTGTTGTTATTATTGAGGAAAATTTCATTTATATCATTCAGACCTGAACGTTATGCTGTTCCACGTTCAGCTGATGGGGGACCAAGAATAGCATCACTCAACTTGCCTTATCCTCTTCCACAAAACCAGAGGTGGGATGTAGCAGAGGCTGACCTTTGAATTTTGAGCCATGACCCCTTGAAATTTTGTTGAATTTGCAGTGCTCACCTAGAACTAGACCCACACCCCGACCTGGACTTGATTGACTTAGCAGTTTCCATGGCTGACTCTGGCCACCATTAAGTAACAGCTTGATAATGACCCTAACAGTATTTGAGCTTCTAAGTAAAAAAGTCAGAAATTTCCATGTTAGGTCTCTCCAGGCTCTGTGATTGAACAGATGGCAGATGGATTGATTTATCCCCATGTTCAGACATATTGGGCACGGTTTATAGCTATAGTCTGTAACTAGCCAACGATGCTAAGTCTACACAGAACTATATAGCTCACTGTAATTTCTCCATTGTTAAATGAGTCATCTAGTCATCTCCACCTTCAGACATGAGGGTATATGAGTAGCACCGAGGTATGCTGACGCATACTCATAGTTTGCTGACTCAAGGTTTGCTGGACTCAGCCAGGTTTGTCATCGATAACTTCAGTAGGCTAGTACTGAAATGATTCAGTGTTGTTTCGAAGACTCAGAAGAGCTCAGGTACCACAGTCCCTTATCTTTCCAGTGTGGGAAAAATTTAGCAAAAGGCAAAGAGAAAAGAAGTGATTTATTAGAATAGGATGCTTGTGAGGGTTACAGGTGAGCAGGTGAGAGGATGCCATGCCCAGAACTTACTGGGCTGCAGTTTTAAAATCAAAGGAAAAGTGGAGAGGGGTGGAAGATCTTTGTTATTCTTGAGTAGATGCAATGCTTCCATCGTCAGTTCCTCCTGCAGGTTGGGCAGGGGAGTTTTCTTGTCCCTACAAGGTCAAGCTAGGTCCACAAATTATTGCTTTTTGTGTGTACAGAGAGCACGTCCTAACTTACTGAGCTCCCTGGGCAGGATGTGGGTCTCATGCCACCATTGTTTTATTGTTTAGGGGCATGTCTCATGATTCTGTTGCATGGTTTTGTTGCTGAGCAAGCCTGCTTGGTTTTGTGATTAAGCAAACCTGCATTCTTGAGTAATTGTTGATTTACAGGAGTCTCCCATATTTTCTTACTTACAATCCCCTAGTGAGATAAACTATTTAAGTACCCACTTCATCCCTTCACTCTGTTCCTATCGGCGTGACCAAAGTAAAAGGGCAGAGGGGAATTAATTTAAGAAGAAATAAAATAATCACTTATGATGCTGCCAAGAATAGAGAACATGTCTGAGAGGCTACCTGGAGCTGCCTTAGTTTGAAACAGCGAAATCAACAAAACAGGGTTTTGCTTAGAGGAGAGACATAGCCTGATGGGCCTGCTGCCAGCATAGGGTTTAGAAGGTGGTGGAGGCAGCTCAGACTGTCCTGCCTTCGGACGTTTGTTATTCCCACTTACAACACCAGTGACTCACCAAAGATCAAGCTGCATAATACGGTTTTCAAATGCTGTGTTCAATCTTGTTTGCTACATAAATGCAAATTATTATCAGTAATATAAAAACTGAAGGAAGATGAGCTCAGAGTAGGTGCAGTTGATAATGGTCAGTTCATGTTACAATCCACCTAGACGGAAAGTGAAAGAAAGTAACAGTGTTGGTCACTCAGTCATGTTCAGCTCTTTGCAACCCAATGGACTGTGTAGCGCACCAGGCTCCTCTCTCTGTCCATGGGATTCTCCAGACAAGAGTACTGGAGTGGGTTGCCATTCCCTTCTCCAGGGAATCTTCCTGACCCAGGGATCAATCACAGGCCTCCCTCATTGAAGGCAGATCCATTACCGTCTGAGTGGTCCATCCAAACCAGTTCCTGCATGTGGGTCAGTCAAGCTACCTGAAGAAAAGACGAGTTTCTTTAGAATTTCTGCAGTGTGAGGGTCACATTTGCCTTTCATTTCCTTAACTTATTATTGAAATACTAGGTTTTGTTGACATTAGTTGAGTATTGTTTCAGCCTCAGTGGTAAGTAGTTGATGGGGATTTGAGGTCAGATGCTTTCACTTGGGAAACTGCATATCTATATCTGTATCATGTGTGTCTGTGCCTGTACCTAGATACTTATATGCCTTTGGGTTGAGGACAGAGAACGTGACAAGAGAGAGGAAAATAGAGTAGATCAGGTGTAGACTCCCCTCATTGTGGCAGTTCAGAGTGTGGCATTCAACACTGAAAGTTTTCCAAGTGGAAAACTTGGAATTTGTGTGTGTGTGTCCTTGTTTTTTACCCCTGAATCTAAGAGAACCCAGCCTATATTAGAATCATTTAGACATTTTAAATCTGAATGATCTTTTCAGTACAAGGGTCAAGAGCAAGAAAGGAGAGTGTGTTTGTATGTTGATATCCCCTCTTGGAGGACTGAGTGGGTGGGCAGTTCTGGGCCTCTGTCCTTTATGATGGGCGGAAGACGTTCCCTTTGGGACCACAGGCTTCAGTAGAGGCTTGGTGGATATTTCTCACTTGCCTACATTAGCTGTTTATAATCCACCTGAAATCTAGCCAAGAGTAATAGATTTAACAAATCAGGCTCATAATGAAAAACAGATAGCATTTCAAAATTGTGTGTTGGAAGGAAAATCCAAATACTTAAAATATGTTAGTATGAATGTATTGAAGACTCCTTACCCATTTTGATATCATCCACCGTCTGTTTTCTCACTTTCTCCTCCTGGCTGCCTTTCTGCCTTTTAGGTATTTCCTTCTTTATTCCTTCTACTAGCCAGAAAACATGCATAGGAGATTCAAACTGATCATATACCTTTAATGTGAGACTATGTCAAATCTTCTTTCTCATATGGTCACAGAATATTTTGAAAAAGCAGAGCAGGGCTGGTAAGTCTGTGGATACCACTGTGATCCCTGGTCCTGCAGTAGGCATAGCTAAGAGAGAACAGTCCTAAGACGGGCCAGTAGTAGACTTTACCAGTCAGTTGGAGTTGGCGTGTGTATCAAGGCCTGAGTGTTGTGTCTGTCTTGAAGTTTATATAATACTATACCACCACTTTATTGGGAGAAAACTGACACCCAGAGATGTCAAGGGACGTTGACCCAGGTCCCACTAACTTTGTGGCCGGTGAATGATCAGAACCCAGGTGATCTCACTCCCTCTGGTCGTATACTATTTCTGCTACCCATATTACTCTCAGTGTACTGGGAAGATGGTGTGCCAAAAAACACACAAAAAAGCAAATAACAACAAAAACAACAACCAGTAGAAGGCTCAGACCCTGAGTGAAGAGGTTATCCTTAACTTCATGTCCATCGATTGTATGCGTGCTCAGCTGTGTCTGACTCTGTCTTTGTGACCTATGAACTGTAGCCTGCCAGGCTTCTCTGGTCCATGGAATTTTTCCAGGCAAGAATACTGGAGTGTGTTGCCATTTCCTTCTCCAAGGGATCTTCCTGACCCAAAGATTGAACCTGCGTCTCTTACATCTCTTGCATTGGCAGGCGAGTTCTTTACCACTGAGCCATCTGGGAAGCCCAACTGGCATGCCCATTGGTTAAGCTGTTCTAACTAGTTGGTTCTGTGTATTAAATGGAAATAAATGAGATTTAAAAATTAGATGTTGCATTAGGATCTGGTGCATGGTAGGTATTTAATAATATTGGCTGAATGAATGAATGAATGAATGAATGATTGGTGCTTTGTAAATTCACTGAAGGAAGAGTTCCCCACAGACAGGAAAAGCCCAGAGGTAAAGGCTTGTTTGAAGGACTCTAGTCTATGTGTATAATAAGATGCATACATAGAGATTCATCCCACTGCAAAATATGGTTGCAGGAAAAGCTTAAGCTATAATTTTTGGATACATTAGAATAAATGGATAAAAGATTATAGAAATCATTAAAATATCAATTGAAAAATCTCATTTGCATTGTAATTTAACCAAATTCACTATTATAAAACTAATTCACAATTGAGTCCTCAGTTTGTAATCCTTAAATGAGATTTACTGTGCATTTTAACAAATCTTGCCTGTTGATTTGCAGATAGACTGGTTTTTCCATGTGAAAGACTTGGTTCCAACAGATGATGCTTTTTCTAATGTATTTTTCATTTATAATTCCCTGTTGGCTCAGCTGGTAAAGAATCCACCTGCATGCGGGAGACCTAGCTTTGATCCCTATCAGCCCCTGGGTTGGAAAGATCCCCTGGAGAAGGGAATGGCTGCCCACTGCAGTATTCTGGCCCGGAGAATTCATGGACTATCCATGTTGTCACAAAGAGTCAGATGTGGCTGAGCGACTTTCACTTCGCTATTACCTGCTGTTAAAAGGCAAGCAGGACAAGTTGTGATGAAAAGCAGCAGTCCCTGGTTGACTTTTTCCTGTATGATTCCTCCTTACTTTTTACTCTAGGTCTTTCTTCAATATTTACCATAATTCTTGCAAATAATGTGCATGTTCTTATCTTTCTTGATATTTCAGATTTGCCTGTCTACTGACACTCTGTTATGAATAATAGAGATCGCTCTCTCTTCTCTTTCGTCATGTATGAACATTTTCCCCTACTCCTTCCTCCTAATATGATTTTTGTTGAACATATATTCAGTTTTTTTCCTGATCATATATGTGTATGTCGTATAGAAAGTCTAATTGTTCATGTCTAGTTCATTAGTGTACCCTGCTTGCATTTCTTTTCTTGTTTAGATTTCTGTTTTTGCATCTCATAGCCTTTCTAATTTCTGTTCTGTTTTTGTGTTTCCTAGTCTTTCCAATAACTATGTAATAACAATAACTATGTAAAATATCTCTCAATTTAACTTTCCACACAGGCAAACTTGAAAAATAGTTTCATCCTTTCCCAGACTCCCTCTGGAGCCTATTTCAATTGTTCCTTGTTTATTCCCTTTGAATGAAACACATCCTCTGGTCACTTCAGGGAAAGGGTGCATGGTAGGGAAATGTTTTGAGACTTCATCTATCTCAAAGTGTTTTCATTCTACTTTGCACTTAACGGAGAGCTTGGAGCTTGTAAAGAGTTAAACACTTCTTTTGGAATCCTAAGCTAACGTCCCATTGTTTTCTATCTCCTGTTGCTGCTGGCGAAAAGTCTGATGTCTTCCAGGCTCTTGGTCCTTTGTTTGTGACCAGATGTTACCCTGCAGGAAGCTTTTGGAAAATTTAGAAGGGAATTCTACTGTCATGGCCCAGAGAATAGGCTCTGAATACGGCAGGGCTCAGATCCTGTCTCTGTCTCTATTAGTTGGGCTTAACTTTTGTGATTCATCTATAATTATGGGTTCCTACAACAAAGATTTATTGGGGGATGAAATGAATCAAGGCAATACATGTAGAGCATTTGGCAAGGTCCTTGGCAGGCAGACTGCACTCAGTAAGTACATCCTGCCCCTCCTCTTCTCCAGGATTCTGCATTCAGTTATTTTACACCTTGTTTTGTGCCTCATTTCACCCATTGTGCTATAAGTTGGTGACCCTTTATGATCTGGATAGACACGGGAAATTTTTGCCAGCAGAAGATAGTACTACTAGAATGACCTAGCTTACAGACTTTCCATGGAGATTAACTCCAACCAGATAAAATCTTTTGAAATGTATATAGCGCTAGAGGAAAGAATAAGGCATGTCTGATTTCAGAACCTAAAGGCTGTACTGGGATCTATGGGATGGTCTCCATGTGTGTGATGAGGAAACGCCATGGTTCTGGAAAAAGGGATGTATCCTTACCCTCTTTTTCTCTCCACATAAAGAGACGCTAGCACCAAGAGATAGTTAGAGACCTAGGAACCCTCCAATGCCTCTTTAATTCAAAGTGACTCAGATGGACCAGTGCTACCTGAGAAATAGTCTCATTTGCTACGATGCTTCTGAAAGAGTGTTACAAATGCCAAAGAAGTGGCTTAGGGCTGATGTGTCAGAAAATAACCTGCCGGCTGGCAGCCTGCCTTGGTGTTCTTGCTGTTCTCACGTACCTTCTCTTCCCCTCCTGCCTGGCTCTGCTTCTTCTGCCCTCATCTTCTGGCCCATCTCCTCCTGGTCGACTGGGGAATGTATCTTCCTGTGTCAGCCCGCACAGGCTGGAGGGGGCTGCAGGGGGCTGGCGGTGAAAGCAGGCCTGCCCAGCAGCAGGGAGACAGACAAGTGGAATCCAGAGTTCTTTGCTCACAGGGGAGCGAGGCAGAGGGACTCCTGGAGAAGCACAGGCCAGCCCCAGGCAGCGTTAAGAGGCAAAGGGTTTGGGGACAGAGTTCAGCCATCAGCTGCCAACCTCAGACTCCCACTCTCTCTCCCATGGAATTTTTATCAGGTGCCCCCTGGGGTTCTTCTAAACTGCTGATAAATTTGAAACAATGCAGAAGTAAAATAATTGGGGAAAGATTTAAAAAAAAAAACTAACATTGAAAATTAGGCAGTCTTTTTATCTGGCTGCACCATGAGGCATGTGGGATCTTAGTTCCCTGACCAAGGATTGAACCCATGCCCCCTGGCATGGAAATGTGAAGTCTTAACCAGTGGACCACCAGGGAAGTCCCTGTAAGCCTTACTGTGCTGGATTTGATGTATGTAGGATGGCACTCAGCAGCTTTGAGCTCTCTGGGCCGAGCATGCATGGGAAGGCAGGCCTGCAAGGAGGAGGAACGATGCCCGTTCCCAGCTGGAGTAGGTGAGGCCCCTGGGATGGGGCCTGACTCAGGCTCCCTGCCATGCGTCTGTTGGGATCTTATCTAAAATCACATAACCCTCACGGCGCTTTGTGATACGATAATTGACATAGATGCCAGTGGAAAAATAGATTTAGTGTTTTAAAATAATCTTGACATTGAAATAACATATCCATCATACTTTACTTGAGGGGAGGAATTCTGATTTTGTAAATTTGTCATTCATCAAGCACCTGCTACGTACTAGGTGCTGTGCTGGACGTTGATGATACAAAAATGGATAAGAATGTAATCCTTGCTCTTGGCAAGGTGGTTGTTCTCACAAGAAGTGTCTTCCTCCAGTGCCCATGGCGAGAACGTCTGAAAGTTTCTCTTAACCCTTTTTTTGTGAACATTTTGAGCTAACCATCTTTATGTGAAAAATTGATAAATGATTCACTAGTATTTTTAGTTTTAAATACTATGGATTAATATTGGTAGAGGACCTTTTTCTACCAGGAAGGGAGAGTACGTTATTTCTTGAGTCTCCTAAGAATTTCTCCATCCCTTTGAGGAGATGTGAAGAATATATTTTTAATCCCCACTGAATTGGTGAAAAAAAAAAAAGCCAGTGGGATGGTTTTGGGGAAATGAGCTAAACATTTTAAAAAATTGAATTAGACTTTGTATCAAATGAAAATCCAGATGGATTAAAGATTTAAATTGTTTTAAAGAAAGAAGAAGAAAGAAAAGAACCAGAATAGCACTGCAAAAAATATAGGTCAAGTTATATAATCTTAGGGAAAGAGAAAAAGAATTTTTCAAACATGATTCCAAACTCAAAAATCACCAAAGAAACAACTAAAAAATTGTATTCCTTGAAATACATGAGCTTTATTCTTGTGATTCCTGAATGTTCCCACCTTGTGTTTCTCTAAGATGTTTACCATGATATTGAACCTGATAATAGTTATTAAGCAATTCAAAAACATTTATAGACACTGTCACATGCCAAGGACCATGTGAATGCTGATGAAGCACTTGGGAGCAAGGCCAGCATGGTCTCAGCCCAGGACAAAAGAAAGGGGGCCAGGAGGAGATCCCGAACTTCTCTAAGGCAGGCAGTGCCTCACCATGGGAACCCCAGCTTCTCAGACTTTGTTCTGTTAGGTATCTGCTTTGGTTATTTACGTCAATAACCAGTGATGTTGCCTGGATCTGCTGAGTGGCTCCATGAACAGAGTACAGTGCTAAATGTCAAATATGAGGATGAAAGACAGCCCTGGACCCCTGGCTGTACTAAAGAGATGAACATTCATCACACAGATTAATATATTTGCAAGGTGTTTAAAGTCCAGTGAAGGAAAAGTATAGGGGGCTAGGAGGGAGTTATAAAGGGATCTTAATTTAGATTTGAGGGAAAAAGAAAGGCTTCTTTGAGAAAGTACAACTAATTAAAGCCTGAAAGATAACAAAGGGGTTAGACCTCAAAATGGGGGAGAAGAAGCCACACGCTCACTGTGAATTTGCGAATTTGGGAATGGGAAGGTCGTGAGAACCTTGGGTTTGTCTTAAACAGAATTTTAGGCTCTAAGTGGTGGGGTGGTGTGATTTGCTTTCCATTTAAGAATGATGACTCAATTCCTGCTACTGATTTGGGTAGTTAAAGCTGTTTTTTAAGAGAATAAACCTTTATAAGTATACATTTTAGTAGTAAGGACTTGGCCCAGCAAGAAAGATGAGAGTGAGAAATGCTCATAGGAAAAGCAGTTGCTTATAATAAGGGGGTGCAACCAGCTGGGATGCAGTGAATCTATTTTGCAGGGTCTCTCTGCCTTACATGCCTTGGTGTGACCAGGCAAGTTGAACCCAAGGTGTACCCCTATTGAAATGTTTATAAATATGTTGCTACAAAGCAGGAAGCCTCATGTTCTTGAAGCTTGTCAGTCATAATTCAAGATTTGAATTGGAACAAATTGTCTTCCTTTTATCTTTTATCCTAAAGATGATAAAAACATCCTGGGGATTTTTTTTTATTAACTTTTAATTATTGAGAGGCTCTAGTTTTAGTAACATCTAAATAAAACACAACCTGAAAAGCATTCAGTCATGATAAATCACATGTAAATTTGTAAGTGGTAGAGTTAGTTTGCATTCTTTTTCTCAAGGGCCTACTATTTCAGGGAAAAGAGAAATAATAATGTTAAAGAAATATTTTTTTATAGTCTCTTTGTGTATTCGGAACATTACAGAAAGACAGTTATAAAATATCATTACAAAGATTTTCTTTTTAACTTGACTTTGTGTGAATACTGAGACAATCTGGGGACTTAAACGTATTTATCATGTTACTGCCTTTGTAAGCTTTTTGTCTTACTAGTTTTTCATGGCCACCCTCATAATGAAGGATTAACTTAGTCTTTTAGAATTCAGAATTCTGGATCACACTTGTGTTTTAACTTTCTCCTACATTATTATTCATCCTTATATTTGCTTCCCTTCTACTTCCAAATAGAAATGTCCAGTACATTTATCTGTTAAACATTTTCTACAATCTAGAGATTGTAGCATTTAATTGGAATAATTGACTGAACTTGGTAGAAGGATTCTAGAGATATATAAGAATGAGCATGAAATTGATTTGCCTTCAATTCAGTTTCAATGTGCAGTAGTAGCAGAACTTGAAGTCAAGAGTATGGTGTTGGTGACCTCTGGGATTCACTATCTACTGTGTCCCTCCTAGATACTGATTTGAACTCCCTTTCCACATCCTTTTCCATTCCCACTTTGACTAGATGTTATGCTGAATACAAACCATGGAACCCCTGCCTTGGGGTGAATCATCATCTAAAATGTTTTCCTCTTTACATGTAGTATGTATACCCATGCTTGCTGGTGTATGCAGACAGTGTAAAATGTATTCACAGTCCCTGCAACTAGAGATTCAGAATTAATCAGTGGGAGGCATGTGGAGCTTCTGTATCACACTGAGATGTCAGCTGTTGTCACTTTCAATTCCCTGGCAGCACCTCAAGTAGTAAGCTAGAGCTGAATTATGCAGTGCAACCAGTCTTTTTTGTTTACTGTAGGGGTGCTATTGAATAGTAAAGATTTTTGCAACTTATGATTGAATTGATTTCTAGTCCTCTTGAAGTTCTTTTTATCCTTCAGAAGTCCAGCAAACAATTCTTTTGCAGCTATCATCTTGCTTCTAAGTAGAGACCCGGTTATTAAAGACCTGGGGCCTTAGCTGTTCATATATGTTATTTTGACCATATTGAATGCTAGTCCTACAAGCTTGCTGTTTTAAAGGCAGACAGCAGACTAGTGCTTACAATCCAAGACTTTTACAGCCTAACTCTCTTAGCTACATGCTTTATAATCTTGTCTTTGATGTAGTTTCACACATGTGCACAGAGGGTTAATATCTTACCGAATAAGTACTTCTGCTCTCAAATATTTGGAAAGACATGGATGATGAATTTGGAGCTTATTAGTGATTTCTGTATTATTTGATATTCATTGCTTTGTGTGTTTCTGGAATGGATAAACTGAAATTCTATGGCAAACCCATATTTGTTATCATTATCTGCAGTAAATCCTTGTGCACTGCAATGGGATTGTCTGCCTACACTCAGTCAGCTTTATCTCCACTTACTGGAATATATCATCTACTGAAATTAAATGTGACAAGCACTTGAAAATCTGGATCATACCCCCCATCCACGTGGCACCCAGGTCACTCTTGGATGATGAGCCACTGAAACATTTCTTTTAATTCAGATATTTTTCTAACTGCACTGCAGGATGAGGTTGGCTTATATTTCTCTTAATTTACATGTTTTTGCAGGATTCTAGCTAAGGTTGTCATGTTTCTCTGAATTGGTGACAAATGTTGATAAAACTCTATAAATGTATTTTTATAAGCAAGCTGAATTGCATTTGATGTGATGGCCTCAGTCTGACATTGTTGATGTCTTATAAATTGAGAAATCAGAAAAAATAATTTTGTATAGAAGGAAACCTAGCTCTAACTGATTATACTTTATGAGAGATTAAAATAGGAAATGTTGTTTAATATGTTATTGTTAGACAGCTTTTTGTTTTTGGAATCAAAAAAGCAATTACAAGAGGCTGCTTATTTTAAAAATCCCTCTTTTCATTTTAATTATTCAGAGTTGCCCCTGACCACCAAAATAAGATGATAAATGAACATTTATTGAACCTTAACTCTAGGTCAGGCATTATGCTAGGTACTTGAAATACTGATTAAGACATAGCACCTACTCTTGACAAACTCACAGTCTAATGGGAAGATTAGTATATTTAAATGAATATTTATTCTGGTATGACAGGTGCTATAATTGTAGAATTCACAGTGTACAGTAATGGCTCAAAGAAAGAACACATCTTGCTTCAAAACCAAAGGTAACATACAGAATGCAGGCAGAAAGTGGGGTGCATGGTTATAAAGAATTTTAAAACAGTAACAAATCCAATTAAAAGTTGGACTCTGTTTTGCTGTCATTATGCTGACAGTTCTGAACAGTGTTAGTGATAAAGCCTCTTCCTACTGGGATGGACTTCAAATGCCCTGCCCTTGGCCACCACTGGTGGTGACTGTATTGGGAGTGGCGAGGGGTTGGGGAGGGGGCCAAGAAAAGCTCCAGAAGGCAAGGTGACATATTTTGTAAAAAGATGAGGAATTTGTCAAGTAGGAAATTTGGAAGGATAGTCCAAGCAGGCACCAGGCACATATATGAAGACATCTAGAATAGCACGCTTGACTGCAGTGCAGGGGGAAATAGCAGTCGTTTTCAGTAGATGGTGATGACCCATTAGATATCCAAATGGGAAAAATGTCAGTCTCAACCACCATCTTGTAAGATAGTGTATTATACACAATAACCAGTTCTAAATACCATGCAGATCTAAATGTAAAATTTAAAACAATTATAGTTTTAGAGGAAAGTAGAAGGTGGTCATGGCCTTTGTCTTTTGAACAGAACACAGAAATCTTTAAAAGGAAAAATAGATGAGAACTTGGAGCATATTAAAACTATTTCTCTTTTACAGGAGATACTATTAGGAGAGTTAAAAAGCATCCCACAAAATGGGAAAAGATTTTTCCCATTGCATATATGTGAATAAAACCTGATGTACGCAGAACTCTTAAAATTATGAAGGAAAGACATATAATCCAGTAGGAAAAAGAACCAGGCAATAGCCATGAAGAACTGCTTCAGCAGAGTGTATATCCAAATGGCCAGTGAGCACATGAAAAGGCACTCAGCTGTGTTAATCATTAGGAAAATGCATAATAAAACCATAACATGATAGCACTATACACCCACCCGTGCAGCTAGCATGAAGGAGGGGAAGATGTTCTGGCAAGGATGTGGAGCAAGTGGAAGGAAAGCTTTGTATTGTTTGTGGGTGTATAAATTGTCTCAGTACCATTGGAAAGTTGGCAACACCTCCTGGAGCTTTCTATGTGCACACTTAATAACCTAGTGATTCCATGCCTAGATACATACTCCACAGAAATGTCCTCTGGTTATCAAAAGATATGTACAAAATGTTCATAGCAGCACTCTTCACAGTAGATACTGGAAACTAACCATATGCTCATGAACAGTACCTTGGAAAAAAGCTGTATGTTCAATAAGTAGATGACTCTATGGCAGTGAGAATGAACAAATGACAACCGCCCTCGAAAATGTGGAGGAATCTCACAACACTGCTGAGCAAAAGACACATGAAAATAGTAGGCAAAATAAACTGCTCTTCAGGGATTAGGCAGTGGTTACCTTGTGGGGTGGTGGCTGTAAGCAGGCATGAGGTGCTTTGAGGCTGTTTTTCAAGCTAAGTACTAGGGACACAGCTCTGTGTGTGTGTTTTATGCACATTTCTGTGTATAAAAGAGATAAATGAAAAGGTTTTTTAAAAAAATCCAGCATTGATAATCCAGGGAGTCAGTTCAATATAGGATGTAAGTGGAAAATTGATGGAAGGTGATTCCATAGAATTATATAGCAGCATATTATGAAAAGCCTATATGCTATATTAGGGTACTTGGGGTGTATGGATAGACACAGTGGAGAATAATGAAGACTATGAAGTATACAGTGGCTAAATGTACATTTCCAAGAGTTCTTTGATGACAACAGGACAGAAAAACAGATGGTGTGTAAAGAAGCTGGAGCCCAGGAGATCATCCATTCATTTACTCAACACATATTTATTGAAGGATTACTGTGTCAACAGGGGGAATATGGTAGTGAACAAGACAAAGTCCTTGCCCTTGTGGAGCTTACCCTGTTGTGGAGAAAGCAGAAAACAAATAACACACAAATAAAGACACAAACAAAGTATCAAATCGAGACATTTTATAAAGAAAAGTTCATTAGACTAAAGAAATTGTGACACAAGGAGGCTGTTTTGGATATGGCAGTAAGAAAGGGACCTACTAAGGGTATACTACTTGAGCAGACTTCAAAAGGATTAGTGAGTGAGTTATAAAAATATCTGAAGAGGAAAGTCCTAGGCAGAATGGACAGCAGATGCAAACTTCTGAAAGAGAGCAAATTTGGTGTATGTAATATTCAAGGAGGATCACTGAGGATGAGAATGCATGATGGAGAAAGTGGTTGGAAATAAGATTAAAAAGGTAACAAAGTGCCAAATTACAAGGGTCTTCTAAAACATGGTAAGGACATTGGATTTTCTGTTAGTCAAGAGATAGGAGGAGGCTAAATATCATGGCAGATACCTCCAAATCTTGATGGGTTAGCAAAATAAAAGCATATGTTTTGTTCATGCAAAGTCCAATGGGATGTGATCAAAAGGTTTTTTCTAGTCATTGTTCCTAGCATAGTGGAGGGTCCTGGTCACTTGGGGTATAAGATTTCTTCAGTATTTGGAAGCCTCGCCTTATGGTTTCAGGGTTACTCTAGAATGTTAACATTCTTGTGCCGGCAGATAGAAGGAAGAAGACGCATGGAGAATCATGCACCCAGTACCTAGCCAGTTGACTAGGAAATGACACACTTCTGCTCTCATTTTTTGGGCAAGAATGAGTCACATGATCCTCCCATATGCAAGGAATAACCAGAAAGTGGGATCCCCAGTTGGGCAGCCACTTAACCAGCATCAGTTCCATGAAAAAGGGGAGTGTGAATCTTTGGGGATCAACTAAATAAAATTTGACACAGGATTTTTATCATAATTAGGATGAAAAGCCATGGGAGACAGATGAATAGGGTATTAACAATGTCTTAAAAATTCCTCTGGCTGCTGGTTGGATTATAAATTGTGGGTCTGGGGACATTAAAACAAGCAAGGAGTCCAGTTTTAAGGAAGTGTCATCAATCTAGGTGAGAAATGATGATGACTTGGTGTGATGGTAGCACAAGAGGAGAAATATGGTTAAATTTGGGATAGATTTTGAAGATAGAGCCAGTAAGATTTGCTTATAGTTTGGAGGTGTAAGATCCAACCTAGAATAGATAGACTAAGGAAAGGATTTTGGCCTGAGAAACTAGGTGATGGGGGAGTACCATTTAATGAACTATTGTCCAAATGGCATCTTGCTTCTCAAGTGTCATCTTCTTAATTGTGTCTCTCATGCCACTCTATTTTACATTGTTATCCATGTGAACCACCCAGAACTCTTGATCCTCTTCACTCTATTCTTTCATTCATTACCCATCCTTTATTATATACTGTGCAGTTTACATATTCATTATGTTTTGTTGATTGTCCGTACTAGAATGTAAGATCCATCAGGGCAGACATTTTGTAATGTTTTGGATGCTCATTATGCCATAAGAAAATATCTGGCATAGAGTTGTCTGTCTCACTTGTGAAATGAATGAATGGTGGACATGGGAGGAGTAGGTTTAGGTGAGAGCATGAAATGAAGACCTTTGCTGAGATGCTTATTAGAAATTCCAAATATGTTTAAAAGATAGTTGGATATACTGGTTTGAAGCCCAGAAAAGAGGTCCATGCATGGAGATATATGTTTAGTAGTCAACAACATATTGACAGTAAATGTTTAAGGCCATGGAACTGGATAAGATCATGTAGGGAATTACTAGAAGTGTGGGGTAATAAACTGGATCAGATACTGCTGGGAGGTTGAGTAAGATGAGGACTAAGGCTGACCATTGAATAGCAATGTGAGGTCCTTAGAAAAGCAATTTCATGAATTGCTTGGGATGACTCTGGAGTGAACTGGAGTGAACTCAGAAGACAAAAGGAGTTAAGTTATGGAGAAAGTGAGTGTAGTCAATTTTTTTTTTTTTTGAAATTATTACAAAGGGGTGCAAAGAAATGGGGCAGTATCTGGAAAATATCCAGCATCTGGAAGGAAAATGGTCAAGGGAGGGTATCTTTTTTTAGGACTAAAGATATTACAGTGTATTTATATTTTGATGAGGATGATTCAACACAGAGAGAATAAGTAGGAGAATGGGCCTGCCCAGAGAAAGGTCCTTATGTAGGTAAGGAATAATGGCATCCAGTGCACACAAATGAAGGAGTTAGGAAAGAGAGAGTTCATTTTGATAAACGACAGTTACAATTTTTTTAAGGCTAAGAGACGGCATATCTGAACAGTGAAACCAGAAGAGAGGAGATAGGTAAGAAGCACATAGACTCAACATAGTCTAGTCCTGTATAGAGGAAGAACTAGAACAGTGATTCTCAAACCCGAACACATATCAGAATCACTTGTAGGGTTTGTGAAACACGGATTGCTGGGCCCAGCCCATAGGTTTCTGACTCAGCCGGCCCAGGACTGCATCTGAGAATCTGCATTTCTAACAAGCTTCCTGGGGATGCTGATGCTAATGGTACCGGTTTCCGTACTGTGTGGGTGCGGAGACCAGCAGCGTCGGCATCCCCTGGAAGTTTGTTAGAAATGCAGGGTGTCCGGCTCCACTCTGGACCTATTGGGCCAGATTCTGCCTTATAACAAGTAGTTTATTTGCATGTCCAAGTTTGAGAATCGCCGTTCTAGGAAAGTATTTTTCAGCCTTGGCCTCAGGTGATTCCAACATGCAATCATGATTGAGAACAACCGAGTCAGGGTGACCCCACAGTAGATTGCCTGCATGACTAAGCAAATGCACATCTCGTTAAATAAGATAAAGAGTTCATGAGGAGGAGCGGGGGTGTGGAGGTTGACTGAATTCATATTGTATTTGAAGAGTTTTTTTAGGACATCAGATGAAGCTACTCAGTTGAGTGTCTAGATCTAGGAAACACCAGAAGAGAGATGGAAGACTGAGTTACAGATCTGAGTGTCATCAGCATGGAAGTAATAATTAACATTAGGGTTATTGAGGTGATCAGTCCAAGAAAATGAGAAAAATGGCAAAGAAGTCCAAGGAAGGCAACTGACCCAGGGGAGAAGAAGAGGCACCTGCAAAGAAAGTGGGGACAGTAGAAAGGTTTGAGCACGGGCAGGAGTTGGGCTTCCCAGGTGACTCCATGTAAAGAATCCGCCTGCCAATGCAGGAGCCGTGGATTCGATCCCTGGATGGGGAAGAGACCCTAGAGAAGGAAATGGCAACCAGCTCCAGTATTGTTTCCTGGAAAATCCCATGGACAGAGGAGCCTGGAAGACCATAGTCCGTGGAGTTGCCAAAGAGTCGGACATGACTTAGTGACTAAACAACAACAACAGGAATTGGCAAGGCAGGGAAGCTAAGGTGAGGGTTGTAGAAAGAAGGAAAAATCAATGATATTTTATGTCTCAGAAAATTTTAACTCCAGTAACATACTGAGAAGCATCAGTTATCCATCTTTTGGGAGCTCACAAGTGGCCTTGCCATTGGCAGTTCTGGGCAGAGGTAGCTGCAAACCCCTAGTGCAAAAGTTTCACTAGGAAACAGGAGACAAGGAACTGGGATTGTCAGACGTTGCCAACCTTTCCAAAAATCTTGACTGTGCCAAAAAGGACAGAGTGATGAGCACTAGAGGGAGATGCTGGGGAAGGCAAGTTTTCAACTTGGCCAAGACCAGAATCTTGCCACTCGCCATTAGGAAAGAGCCATTGGTTAGTAAAGAGGGAACCGAGGTGTCAGAAATAATGGGGTCCATGGCATCCATGGGGTCACCCTTAGGAGGAGCAAGAAGGTGGGTGTGAATACAGATTAATTTGTAGTTGAGGGGTTGGGATGTGGGGAAATTTATGCCTAATAGCTTCAGTTTTCTCTAGGAAGTAGGGATAAAAGTCATTTACTTGGAAAGAGTTGGGGAGGGATCTTGGAGATTTACCTTTCTACCTACATGTAAAATATATAATATACCTGTGTGTGTGTGTTAGTCACTGAGTTGTGTCTGACTCTGCTCCTCTGTCCATGGGATTCTCCAGGCAAGAATACTGGAGTGGGTAGCCATTTCCTTCTCCAGGAGCTCTTCCCCACCCAGGGATCGAACCCAGGTCTCCTGCATTGCAGGCAGATGTTTTACTGTCTTAGCGACTAGGGAGGCCAATTATATATCATAAACTTCATTCCTTATTAATTAACCCATTTTTAAACCCTGACCAGAAAACATTGCACATTGACCATTAAGAATACTCAAAGTTGAATTCTTTCCCAATATCCTTATTCTTGAACTATTTTTCCTTTAACACTTCCTCCCTGTTTCATTTTTAAGTAAAATTTGTCTTTAATTTGATAATTTCTCATTGTATCTCTCTTGTGATTGTTAAGCTGATCACTGGGGTATTTATTCTTGCTGGTTCCCATGTGATAAAGTGTTTACTCTGTCCATTCACATGATGCCTATCTCATTCAAATTAATTATTTTCAAGCAAGATTTCTGAATGCCAAACCTCTTCTCATAATCTCAATCATGTGAGGATAGCCTCTGTGTTTTTGAGTTATAAACGTATATATTCTTATATAGAATTTAAACCACATAAAGGAGGAAGTAGAATGTGTGTGTGTGTGTGTGTTGCTTTCTGTGCCCATCACATGAAGTCCCAGTGAAGCCGGTTGGGAATGCTAATTTGTCTCTAATCCTGGATAGGAAACCTGGCAGGAACGGCGCATTTATGTTCCTGCTGTGTCCCTCTGTACAGTGTGTGTCCGCTGTTTGTTTTTCATGAATTGATCCTTGTGTCATTCAAACAGTGTAAAGCCTACCAGGCTCTGTTGGTTTTTCATTATAAGCTATTGGGGTGTAAGTTTTTTAACTTATAAATTGTTGAAGGAGGCTATGATTCCAGAGGTTTGATGGGGTCCCCTTCCCTCTCGGCAGATTTAGGCTTTGAGTCCTGCCGTGTCTGGCCCATTTGCCCAGCTCTAATGGTGGGCTGGGGTCTGCCTCAGCCCCTCAGTTACTAGCAGACAGAGATCTGCAGGGAGTTGGGGGTGGTGAGATGGGCCCACCTGAGGATCTAAACCTGCTGTGCACTCCCCATGGAGAAGGAAAGCCAAGGAGGGCAGGGGTGCGGTGTTTTCCTATCCCCAATACTATGACCTAAGGACGTGTGTGCTCTGACCAGTTGGACCATCCACTTCTCCCCGGAGAGAGAAGTGGGAAGAGATGGGTAAGAGCTACTGCATTTACCCCATCATGGGCAGGAGAGCTGATTTCTTCACTGTGAGTAGTAGGAAGGATGAACAGAACATACAAAACTGAGGCTAAGAAAGATGAAGGCAACTGTCCATGACCACACACTAGTGGTTGGTAGAGTCTGAATGCAAACCCAGATTGGTATAACTTAAAACTTTAGCCCTTGTGAAAATGAACCTTCCTTCCATGATACTTCCTTCATTGTGAAGACTCACAGAAATTTAATACGTTCATGGTGACAGGAGATTGGGGATCAGCTTTCTGGTACATATATAGATGGCCAGGGATTTGATTGTGGATTTATAGATGACAAAAGAGAGAGCCCAGAAATAAGCCCCAGACTCAGAAGCAACGCCAAGCTTAAGAGGAGACAGGTCCATGAGATTGTTCCCCAAGTCTCCATCCTTCACTTTCTCACCTCACTCACTCTGTGATGCTTTGATGTGATGTGACAGCTGATTTCATTGGTTCCAGTAATAATATGAAAAAATCAATTGACTTGAAAAATTAGGAAACTTGCCTATACTGTATATTATTATTTATGAACAATGTAGAAACAAAGCAAAAAGCGCCTGCTTAGAAAGAAAATTGGTCTATCATGTATCTAGAGTTCTGCAGCTTTTGAATGAAAGGAAGGAGAGTATCACTTATTATCACATGTACTTAAGAAAAATAATTTGATTGGTGGCTGTTCTCAGTGGTTTTGTGTTTCTTTCAGATGTTGCCCATTTAATGTGGTTTGAAAGACTCTATGTTTGGCTTCAGTGTTTTGAAAAATACATCTTGTACCCAGCAATCATTTTGAATGCCCTCACAACGGATGCGTTTTCAATAAGCAATTACCGGCGACTTGGTACCCAGTAAGTGGAGAAGTTTATTCACACCATGATTTGAATCAACATGTTTTCAAAATCTAGTGCATTTTCTCTGAACAGGCTGCAGCAAAAGCCAACTTCTGTCTACTAATGATGGGCCAAGTATCAGTAAGCCATGGTGGCCTTTTACTCAAACTTGCTGTGGCTAGATGGTTATTGTTGAAAGACTGGGGTGCAAACAGAGTTAGGTCTGCTTGAAGTGATCTTGGAAATAAATTGTCAATAGATTTGAGAGTCATCCTGTGGAACCTTAGTCAGAAGCCTTAACGAGATAATGGCAGCACAGTGTGATCCCGGGGTTCCTGGAGTTCTGACGATCATGCTTACAACTCTATGAATTGCCTCATGTCATTTCATTTAGCAAAGACTCTATCATTTTGTGCTTGAGGGAGGGGGAAATTAATCACTGTCACTGTTCTCTCTGCATTTATCAGGAGAAGCCTTGTAATTAAAAGGAAAAATGGACCACAAAGAGACTTCATGTCATCAAAATGCTCATGTTTTTGCAAAATGTTGTATTTTAAAATGAACTCTGAATTTACAAATGAAAGTCTACGTGATAATTTGTGGATGTGTTTTTCCTACAAAAGGTTGACAGTTCTGCCAATGAGTTAATAGAGGAGGAGGATGTAAAAGAGATTTCTTCTCAGATTTGCTTCTGAGTCATGACATGACCATATCAACCCTTATGTGTAATGCCAAGCAGGCCTAGTCTTCCTTTAGGGGTGTGATGAGAACAAATTAATCAGTATTTGTCAAAGATAAAGCAAACTCAGATAAAAGTCATGTGATTTCTTGGTTGGACCTTGAGTAGATTCATGGTCACTCAAAGCAGACGCTAAATGAAATGACCCTATAACCTTCCTGTCTTTATCAGACTCTGCTTTCCTTCTAGTCCAGACCTGGTTCAATCAGGCCAGGGCAAGAAGTCCATATGTGTGTGCTAAGTCACTTCAGTCATGTCCGACTTTGCAATCCTATAGATTGCAGCCCGCCAGGCTCCACTGTCCATGGGATTCTCCAGGCAAGAATACTGGAGTGGGTTGTCATGCCCTCCTCCAGGGGATCTTCCTGACTCAGGGATCAAACCCATGTCTCTTATGTCTCCTGCCTTGGCAAGTGGGTTTTTTTTTACCACTAGTGCCACCTGGGAAGTCCATACCGTTTGGTAATTAAACTCCTAGACTTCAGATCCAGTGATGAAGATTTAGTCTTACTAGACAGAGAAGGCAGCTGATGCGACTGCAGACCTTTCAGTTTGGGTGGGGCCCCATGCATGAGATAACCCTACGTCTAGAACATCCAGTGCTTTTCTAGTGGCAGGTGTTTCCAGTGTGGTACCATTTTGGCTGACGCCATGAGGACATTCTGGGACAAGGTAGATCCTCAGTTTCCCAAACAAGCATTCACAGTCAGAACCAAAACAGCCAGCCAAGTACCAGGGCTGCCCTGGGATAATCAGCAAAAGCACTGAGAGTTCTCACTTCCCAACATCAGGACAAGGACCTTGAGAGTTAAGCCTGCCAGTTGAGGCCAAGCAGCTCTGGCTATTGATGGAGGATGGATATAAAGGTTAGGAATTATGAAGAGTCGAATAAACAATTCACAATTCATTGATAGTCCAGTTTGAAGTAGTATTAATCTCTATCTCCTGTCATTTTTTTCAAGACACTAAAGAAGTGGCACCTTACCTATGTACCTGCAAATACTCTTAACTCCCAGATGATACCCACAGAATTCTTTTTCTCAGAGCCCAAAGTGATGATTCCTTTATATTCTTGAGGCATCCATCTGAAGACTCAAAAAGTCTCTCTAAAATCTGTAAAATCTAAAGACTCTAAAGAGCTCAAGCATCCCGCTAGACCAGCTGTTCTCAAACAGGACAGCAGGAGGCCATGTGTCAGTATCTCCTAGAGACCTAGAGACCTGGGTAAGCCCAGCCCACACCTGACCCTCATAGAGAACCACGGTACTAGATTGTGAACTCCTCAATGGCAGGCACTGTTTCTTATTCAACTTGTAATAACAGGAAATGGTAGGAGGATGGACGGATGGATGGATGATTGAGTGGGGGCTGGTAAATAATGAGTGGGTGCCTCATGGGGTCTTGTTAGGCATCTGCCAGTGTGATTTAAAGGGATGCTTTGCCTCTGTCCCAGGCCATTGTTCACTGACTGCTACTGAAGCCTTTATAAAATCTTCAGCTAAGCCTACAACCATCTGTGAACCATTGGCTGTAACCATTGCTATTGCAGTGTTAGAAAAGCCACAAGCATCACTCCGTAAGCTCTCTCTTAGTCTTCGCCAGTTGTCATTAATAAATATAAAATGGGTGCTGTCCATTTTAGTCATAGTCATGGAAAACAAAGTTTAGAGTTAACCCTCATCTAGATTTTTGCCTGAATAACCGAGAAAACCCACTCCTCTCCTTTGAAAACCAGAATATCCCTAGCCTTGGGACACCTTATCTTTGGGTCCCTTCGCCCCAAGAACTTTGGCTGTGTCATAGGCATTCTCATATCCTGGGCTGTCATCAAAGGCAGATGGGCCTGAGTCCTGTTTTCATACTGTATGTTCATCATGGCCATTAGTTTCTACTGGAGAAGAAAGGGGTTATAGAGCAGTGCTCAGCCTCGCTGAAGGAATAGAGGTTACTAAACACCTTCCCACTCTCCCCAAATCTGCATGGAATCAGGGCTAGTTTTTCTCAGAAGCCAAATCTAAGTCCACACAGTGCTTTGGCCAGACCTCACTCAGGGACAGGGTAGAATCGATTGCAACACTAGGTCTGAAAGTGTATAAATTATTAGATTGAGGCCAAAGGCCAATGAAAATACTACCATTAGATCTTTTTGATGACAAAAATGACAATTTTGTACTTGATAGATGCCAAGACTTAGGAGACATGCTTTTACTGCCTGGATCCTGAGGTATTATTAATGCTGATAAGGGTATAAGTGAGTCACTTAGCTGTACAGCAGAAATTATCCCCACATTGTAAATCAACTATATGTTCATAAAATTTTTTAAAAAGGAAACCTCTCTTTTAAGTGCAACTGTTCTCTGGAACATATTTCCACGTCTTTTTCTTTTGAGTTACCAAATAGGATGTTCAAACTAGTGGGAAATCTGGTTAAAATGTGCAAGACTTTCTTTCAAAAGGACTGACCCCTCAAGGAGGTAGTGGTGTGCTCTTTCTGGCTGTTCTGAGCACTGATCAGTTACCTTCCCGTCTCAAGGTAGGTAGATTGTTGACCTTGTTGTCTGCTAGAATTGTGCACATAGCACCTGCCCCCAGAATAGTTAGACAGGAGAACTGAGGAGTTTGGTCCTCACAGCAGAGTCCTGCTATTTCTTTGCGGGTCTGCCTCTGTCCTGTTTCGTAACTCAGAAGGTCTAGGGCGTGGGGTCCTGGGTCATGTTGTTGATATAATTTTTAGTGGGGAAAAAAAAGATCAGAAAGCTTATGTTTACAAAGACAACAAATATGGTGGAAAACATTGCAATGAATATGTAAAGTAACAACAGTCTTATTGAGACAGTGGGATTTTTCCTCATTTCAGAATTTAATATTAGCTACTGTTACTCAGATGTTTAAGAATCTGCCTACAATGCAGGAGGCCTGGGTTCGATCCCTGGATCAGGAAGATCCCCTGGAGAAAAGAATGGCAACCCACTCTGGTATTCTTGCCTGGAGAGTTCCATGGACAGAGGAGCCTGGCAGGCTATAGTCCATGGCATTGCAAAGAGTTGGACAAGACTGACTAACACTTCGCACTGTTACGGCATTGATTCAGTGAGATTTTGTAATTTTTTTAAAGGCTTGCATTGAGCTGATGCTAACAAGGACAACCTGCTCTCTCACTTGCCACCAAGCTTCCCGTGGAACTTGACAAAGCAGTAGCTCCTTCAGATAAGCTCCCAGGAAGCTCTGTGCCCTTGATTGCAAAGTTCTGAGCACAGTGGGGAAGCTGCCTCTAGTGGCAGAGTCTGTGTTGGCGAGTCCAGTTTCAATTCTACTGTCACCCCGTGAGATGAATGACTAAAACTCTGAGACTCAGTTTACTCCTCTGTAAAATGAAGATAATAACCCACCGTCTTGGCTTTTTGTAATGTGCATAACTCACAGTAAGCACTCAAGACTCGTGAGCCGTTGTAACTCACCCAGCAGCGTGTGGACCACCACTGATCATCTCCTTTCTTTCCTTTTCAACAGCTGGGACATTTTTCTGATGGTCATTGCAGGCATGAAGCTGCTGCGGACCTCTTTCTGTAACCCAGTCCACCAGTTTACTCACTTGGGCTTCACAGTGATTTTTTTCCATTTCGACTACAAAGATATTTCAGAGAGTTTCTTACTGGATTTCTTCATGGTGTCCATTTTATTCAGCAAGGCAAGTTAAGCTCTTTTCTTCATTTCAAAATAGAAAAGGTGCATTTCTCACTAAATGCTTTAAGAGGTTGAAACATTTTCTTTAAAAAAATTATAGCATTATATTAAATTGAATTTCATATGCATGTCACACTCTTGCTGCCATTTGAGGAGCATTCCCCATGGAATGGACGTATGCCATGTTATTTGCCAAAAATCACTAATTAGCATAAATTAGCCATTTGTGTTGCTTGAAATTTTATGATCTTTGTCTCTGTTAACAATCTCATTGTGGAACTTCATAGATCTCAAAGTGCTTGGAATTAAAAATTAGCAACCAGACTAATTTTCTTTTTTAAAAAAAACTTAGCATTTTGCCTCTGGAGGTAAAGTGGAACCAGGGAGCTGTGACTCTTGGAATACTTTCTTTCCCTTAGCTTGTCTCAGGTCAAGATTTCATCTGGTGTAAGTTCACCCATGGGCAGTGGGAAACCCTAATCACAGTTCAGGCAAATATATGGGAGTAGTACCTAACATTTAACAAAGGAAGGTAAGCTCCTTGGAATACTGGTCTGAGTGTATGTGCTCTGAGCCCTGTAACAAAGCTGGAGTGTAAACAGAAGTTAGGAAAAGAATTTGGAAAACTCTTTCCTCACATGCTCCATTTAATATAGCAGGCATGGTTTTCTGCCCTGATGATGTCCTATTCCCCCTTTTGGGTAATCATTTTTAAATTTGAAGGTTCTTTTCCTGAATTTCATTTTTAACTTCTATTGAATTAGTTCTATTAATTTCTGTATATATTACCTGTCCTTTCCTTCACCTGGCTTCCTCTTGTTCTAAGTGACAAAAATTCAAATATTCCAATTATATCACTTTGGCAGCCCACCCTAGTTTCCACATTTTATTCCCAAGTTTCAGCTTTGGTCTTTAACCCACAAAGGTTTGTTTTCCATTTGTCTGGGGTCTGTTTAGTCTTGATAAATTTATTACATTTTTCTAATGATTCAAGTCACAGGCTTCCATAATCTGTTTTTCTTCATTATGTCTAAATGTCCATGATCTCACATAATAAATGTAAAATTGTCTCCTTTGATCTTGAAAGCATTGATGAAGTTGTAAATAATTTTACTACTCATAGCAATAAGAGCTTATTATCAGATGCAAAATGGGTTGGAATAGTTTGAATTCCTCACTCTGGCATTATTTATATCTTGACTTGGTAATATGTATATTCTTTCCTGAACCCTAGTATCTTAGAAAATTATACATAATGATGCCAGTCTCACCAGGTGAGAGGATTGATTAATGTTAAGTAGAAGAGAAGGTTTTGTTTGTTTGAGTTCTACCAGTTTATTGCTACCAACCCATCTCCCTCCACCCTCTTCATGCATACTCATGCTTAGGCATGTAATCCCATGGACTGCAACCCGCCAGGCTCCTCTGTCCGTGGACTTTTCCAGGCAAGAATACTGGAGTGGGTTGCCATTTCCTTCTCCAAGAAGAGAAAGGTTTAAGTAACATGTGCTGTCTAAATATGAGGTAGGACTTTTAAAGCCATCATAAGTAGAAAAAGAAAAGTCACACCCTGCTTAGGACATGAAGTAGTGTGGCTGCTTTTCTGTACTGAACCGTTTGTTTCAGTAGCCTCCTGTATTAGCGCCAGGTGCCGAGTGAACAAGAGCTTAGCAGAGAAGGGTGAGCTCCTCCGGTAATAGTCTTCTTAAGTGATTCCACTTCTGCAATAGGAACAGGGATTTTCATTTGCTGGGGGGACAGCAGCCTCCCCACTGATCAGCCTGCTGGTCAGTTGAGAAATGGCTACTGCTAAAATGTCCGGTAGGGGCGGATGTCCAGATCGAGAGGGCTTGCTGGCAGGAGAGGAAGCATTTACACAGACCTGTTGCTCTTCTTCCTGCCCACGTGGGCAATTAGTGCCACCCTATGCATAGAATAATGAGGAGGGTGGAGCCTGATGGTACATAGTCTGAAACTGTTAATAAATTAATAGTCTTTACTTACAGAGCAGAAACAGACTCACAGACTTAGCAAACTTGTGATTGCCAGCGGGAAAAGAAGGGGAAAAGAGATAGGCAGTTTGGGATTGACATGTTCAGTTCAGTTCAGTTCAGTTCAGTCGCTCAGTTGTATCTGACTCTTTGTGACCCCGTGAACTGCAACACGCCAGGCTTCCCTGTCCATCACCAACTCCTGGAGCTTACTCAAACTCATGTCCATTGAGTCAGTGATGCCATCCAACCATCTCATCCTCTGTTGTCCCCTTCTCCTCCTGCCTTCAATCTTCCCCAGCATCGGGGTTTTTTTAATGAGTTGGCTCTGCCCATCAGGTGGCCAAAGTATTGGAGATTCAGTTTCAGCATCAGTACTTTCAATGAATATTCAGGACTGATTTCCTTTAGGATTGATTGGTTGAATCTCCTTGCAGTCCAAGAGATTCTCAAGAGTCTTCTCCAACACCACAGTTCAAAAGCATCAATTCTTTGGTGCTCAGCTTTCTTCATAGTCCAACTCTCACATCCGTACATTACTACTGGAAAAACCATAGCTTTGACTAGACAGACCTTTGTTGGCAAAGTAATGTTTCTGCTTTTTAATATGCTGTCTAGTTTGGTCATAACTTTTCTTCCAAGGAGCAAGTGTCTTTTAATTTCAAGGTTGCAGTCACCATCTGCAGTGGTTTGGGAACCCAAGAAAATAAAGTCTGTCACTGTTTCCACTGTTTCCCCATCTATTTGCCATGAAATGATGGGACCAGATGTGGTGATCTTAGTTTTCTGAATGTTGAGTTTTAAGCCAGCTTTTTCACTCTCCTCTTTCACTTTCATCAAGAGGCTCTTTAGTTCTTCTTCCCTTCCTGCCATCAGGGTGGTGTCATCTGCATATCTGAGGTTATTGATATTTCTCCTGGCAGTCTTGATTCCAGCTTGTGCTTCATCAGCCCAACATTTCACATGATGTACTCAGCATATAAGTTAGATAAGCAGGGTGACAATATACAGCCTTGATGTACTCCTTTCCCGACTGGGGACCAGTTTGTTGTTCCATGCCCAGTTCTAACTGTTGCTTTTTGACCTCCATACAGATTTCTCAGGAGGCAGGTCAGGTGGTCTGGTATTCCTATCTCTTTCAGAATTTTCTACAGTTTGTGGTGATCCACACAGTCAAAGTCTTTGGTGTAGTCAATAAAGCAGAAGTAGATGTTTTTCTGGAACTCTCTTGCTGTTTTGATGATCCAGCAGATGAAGGCAATTTGATCTCTGGTTTCTCTGCCTTTTCTAAATCCAGCTTGAACATCTGGAATTTCATGGTTCATGTACTGTTGAAGCCTGGCTTGGAGAATTTTAAGCATTACTTTGCTAGCATGAGAGATGAGTGCAATTGTGCGGTAGTCTGAGCATTCTTTGGGATTGCCTTTCTTAGCGATTCGAATGAAAACTGACCTTGTCCAGTCCTGTGGCCACTGCTGAGTTTTCCAAATTTTCTGGCATATTGAGTGCAGCACTTTCACAGCATTATCTTTCAGGATTTGAAATAGCTCCACTGGAATTCCATCACCCCCACTAGCTTTGTTCATAGTGATGCTTCCTAAGGAATTAACATGTTCACACTGCTGTGTTTAAAATGGATAACGGACAAGCACCTACTGTATAGCACGAGGAGCTCTGCTCAATGTTATGTGGCTGCCTGGACGTGAGGGGAGTTGGGGACAGAATGGATACATATATATGTATGACTGAGCCCCTTTGCTGTCCATCTGAAACTGTCACAACATTGTTAATTTGCTATACCCTAATATATAATCAAAACTTGTAAAAAATAAACCCAGTGCTGCAGGCATTTGGGTTCCACTTACTGTCATCTTTCTGAAGCACCAATAATTTCAGAGAGAACCATAGTGACAGCATTCCCGTCTCCTCTAATTGAGAGAGCCTTAGCAAGTATAATTTGAATAGTCTGCTTTTAGGATGGCAATAATAGCAGAGTCTAAAAGAAAAAAAAGCAAGTGAGACAAAAGCTGGAAGAATCAGCACCCTGAATTAGCAAGTTAGTCCTGAAACATCCCTGGCTCCATCTGATGCCTGCTCACTCTATCTTGGCAGAGCAGCAAATTTTCTGGAATAAGACACGAGATCTGATTCCCTGGTAAAAAACATAGTTAAAGAAAGGTCTTTAAGGTCTTCTTGGAAAGACAGGCCAGTAGAAAACAGTGGCGATGAGGAAGGTCACAGTTAATGTTTCCTGTAAAGATCCTGCCTGCCAACCTCAACGGCTACTTTCTGTTCTTTCTCCACATTTTAAGATATCTGTAAAAAAAATTGTGTCTATTTAACATATTTCTTAGAGTCTTTCTAGAAACCTCCAATATTGTTTTTGCAGGGAATACTGCTCTTTAGGGGGATTCATTGCACAATATGAAATTTTGTTTGTTCAGTAGACTCATCAATGTCTGACTTATTTACCATCGTCCTCTCATTTACCATCGCAAAATCTCTAAGCTCTTTCCCCAGCCCGGCTCCTGTTTTGCTAAATAGCAAAACTGCTGTTAGCCTGGCAGAAGGGCTGCAAGATGAATGGGGAGAACTTGGAAGGGCCTCCAGTTTCCTTGGAAGAAACGAGCTGCGTGAATATTGGACTTGTTATTATTATCATAAGTCAGTTGTCCCTAATCTTTCAGGCTTTATGGGTGGAAAGAAAGATGTGATATGATTACAGAGAGATGATCTGTGGAGCGAGATCAAAGCTCTGGGGTCCAGAGGGTGAAATAGATGGCTTCCAGAGAGCCTGCCTGCGTGTTACTCTCTCCCTCCTCCAGTTCCCAAATCCCCCCGAGGTCTGCAAGATGAATGTTGGCTGGTCTCCTCTGTCTGCCAGATCTGCTGAAAAGTGGGACGTCATGAGTTCTGGGCCAGAGCTCAGCAGGAAGGATTCGGTTGCATTGACTCAGTCATCTTCCCAGGTGGCACAGTGGTAAAGAATGCGCCCACCAATGCAGGAGATGCAGAAGACTCAGGTTTGATCCTGGGTTGGGTAGATCCCTTGGAGGAGGAAATGGCAACCCTCTCCAGCATTCTTGCCTGGAGAATCCCATGGACAGAGGAGCCTGGCGGGCTACAGTCCATGAGGTTGCAAAGAGTCAGATATGACCAAGCAACTGAGCATACACATGCATGCATTGACACAGAGGATGAAACATTCCTTGTGGATGGGGCTCTTGGATGGGGGAGACGAGCAGCGGAGGGAAAGAAGGGTCCCCACATATTCCATCCCGTGAGGTCTGTTGCTCCAACCACACACCTCTTTCAATTTAACCCCTTCAAGGAGTTAGGCCCCTCTGTCCTCTCTCCCTTAGCCTCTCAATCCCTTTCCTCTCTCTCTTCTGTCCCATTGTTACTGACCAGAGTTCTTGGCCTCCTTAATCAATAGGAATTGATCAGAGGTCAGGCAAAGCTTTATTGGGGCCCCTGCTGCAGCAGGGGATAGCAGACCAAATAACAGTTTCTCTTGCTCACTCTCTGAGGTGGGGAGAGGGAAGTTAGTTCCTTATTTAGGGTGAGGGTAGGGGAGTGTCCAGGAGTTGGGCTGGAGGAGAGGCTCAGGGGGTTTGCTCACCTTTGGTGTGGCTGTGTGCGGGGGGCATGCATGGTACCCTGCTTTCACGTCTGGCTCCTCCGCAGTGGCCGTCGGGCTCTTTGGTCTCCGTGTATCTCGTTACCTACAATTCGCTCCAGGTGTGCACAGCACGTTGTTGTTCAGTTGCTCAGTTGTGTCTGACTCTTTGTGACCCCACGAACTGCAGCACGCCAGACTTCCCAGTCGTTTACTATCTCCCAGAGTTTGCGCAAACTCATTTCCATGGAATTGGTGATGCCATTCAACCATCTCATTGTCTCTCGCTGCCTTCTCCTCCTGCCTTGAATCTTTCCCAGCATCAAGGTCTTTTCCAGTAAGTTGACTCTTTACGTCAAGGAGCCAAAGTATTGGAGCTTCAGCAGACGCACACACACAGTTATTGTCGGTCCCTTGTAGTTTCTTTGTATTCTGTTGCTCGAGGAGGCAGTCGTCCAGGTACAAGTGTTGCCGCAGAGGGTCCCAGGTCTCAGCCTGTCTCACCAGCAGTCATTCTTCTGATGTAATGAATTTGTAGCATCGTGGATATGCATGGATCTTTGGGGGACAGTGAAGCATGATCCAAGGAAGGACGATTTGGTTGTGACAGGAACAAAGGTGACAAAGGGTTCGTGCTCTCCCACTGGTAATGAAAAAGTTCTTGGAGACCATCTTGTCTTGAAATTTTTAGTAATTTTTAGTTGGAGAAGTAGGACTTGAAAAAATAGTCCTGCCAGAGAATCATTCTGCCAACATTTCCAAATTGTGTTACAAATGAAATTCTAAAGAGTGTTAGAGTGGGGGATAGCACTTTTACCATTCATGATGTTAAAATTGATGGATGAGGTGGTTTTTACATAAAGCTGTGTGAATGATGGCCCCAAAGCTGTGATGAGTGGCTGTGTTCTGGAAGACTGCAATTATCATTTAAGTTATTTGAAATTGGTTTCTAAATGGCATTTTCCTTTATTTTATGTGTCCTGGTATAAAGTCTCACCTTAAAATGGAACCACATCTTGGGGAATGAATGCTTCTACAGAAGTATTTTTTTCAAAATACTTGTTTTAAAAAGTAATTGTTCATTTATTGAGCATCTCTTACATGCCGGTCATTGGACTAGACACAAAGATGGTTAATAATATGAATGAAAGCAGTCCTTATTGGGTGCTTTCCATAAGCCAGGCACTATTTCCAGCACTCTGTGTAGATGGACCTGCTTAATCTTCACAACAATTTTGTGGCTGCGTACAGTTCATTGTACAGATGAAGAAACAGAGGCACAGAAATCAAGTTAATTGCCCCGAAGTCTCACAGCTATAAAATGATAGAGCAGGATTCTGTTCTGAGCCTATACTTTGTGACCCCCCTGTTTAGGGACTCTGGAAAGAAGTCACATGAGTAAAGGGATTGTTACAGTAAAGTAGGACAAGGGAGGTGGCCGGGGCAGAGCATTTCAAGAGTATACGTAAGAATGGTACCCCATCCCTCTAGGAGAATTCTAGGAGAATCAGAAACAGGGATGCTTCCCTTGATCTTTGAAGAAAGAGGGAGTGAGGCAGGAAAGGAAGGCGGGGAAAAGTGAGCTAAAGCAGAGGAAGCTGCCTCTGCAAAGGCGCTGAAGTGAGAGAAGGCTTGGTGTGCTCTGGAAGCTGCCAGATGTTTGCTACGTGTGGGATGTGGGGAGGGGATGGTGAGAAGGTCAAACTGGAGGTGCCGTCATGAGGCAGATCAGAGAAGACCGAGCATGCCTTGCCCCTTAGTTTGGACATTTTTCCTATTAATGTATCTGCTGGAGATTGTCAGGCGGAGGAATTACAGGCTCAGAACTGCATTTAGAAACATCTCTTTGTGGGGGAGAATGAAAGATAAGGAAGCGTGGAGTCTTGGTGATTGGGTAGATGTATATAGTAATAAGCCAGGCCACTCATAATGAGGGCTTGGGCAGCAGAGGCAGAAATGAGGACAAGGAGAAGGGACAAATCCAGGAGGTGTTTAGAAGGTGGAGCTGATAACATTTAGTGACCATGGGGATGTTGAGAGAAGTGGACTGTGGGAAGAAGAGCCATGTCTGGGAGTGTTCCCATCTGGTATTCCAGTGATTAGGTGATCTCATTAATTAGGGCCAGAATAAAAAGACATATGGGGGAAGTGCAGACACCACACACACACACACACACACACACACACACCATACACACACACACACACCATGAGTCATTCAGTCATGTCCAACTCTTTGCGACCCTATGTATTGTAGCCCACCAGGCTCCTCTGTCCATGGAATTCTCCAGGCAAGAATACTGGAATCAGTTCCATGCCCTGCTCCAACACACACCACACATACACACACACAAAATCTAAAATATTAATGAGATCATTCTTTACACATTTCACTTACTTTTTTTTGCTTAAAAATATATCTTAGAGAACTTCCATGACAGTATGTATAACATTGCCTCTTCTTTCTATGCTGCAGAGTATTCCACAGCACACACCATAGTTTGACTAGCCATTCCCTCATTGAAGACATTTAGTTTGTTTCCACTTTTTTTTCCTGTGGTAGTTAGGATTTCTGTGTTCACAAACTTCAGAAACCCAGATGTAACTGGCATAATGAAAAAAGGGGATTTATTGGTTCACATAACTAGAGCTTCCCAGATGGTGCTAGTGGTAAAGAACCTGCCTGCCAATTCTGGAGACATGAGAGACAAGGGTTCCATCCATGACTTGGGAAGATCCCCTGGAGGAAGGCATGGCATCACACTCCAGTATTCTTGCCTGGAGAATCCCATGGGCAGAGGAGCCTAGAGGGCTACAGTCCATAGGGTTGCAATGAGTCGGACACAACTGAAGTGACTTAGCATACTCGCATGCGTAACTGATGGTGTGATCCAGAGCCTTAAATGACAGTATCAAAATTCTGTTTTTATGTTTCCTCTTCTGGCATCATTCTTAGATTGGTTCTTTGTTTACAGAATTCATCCAGCTAATAATCCCAGAAAGAAGAGAAGGCATCTCTCCTAGGGTTTTAGCCTAGGTCTTGGGAAGTCTCATTGACTCGTTTTGTGTCCTGTGTTCATTCATGAACTAGGTACAGTGGCCAGAGGGATGCAAACCCTCCAGTCACTGAGGCTTGGCTCTTGTCTGCCGCTCAAGTTCTAACCAAACTTTAGAGACTGGAGTCAGAGACAGAAGAAAGGGAGAGCAGACAAGAAATATCAGATGCCAGTACATTCAATTTCATAACTCAAATACTGGTGCACATGAGTGTTTCCAGAAGACAGATTTCTGTGATAGGAGTTGCTGGGTCAACAAGATGTGCAGGAAAGGGTCTCCACAGAGAATCCTTCCAAAAGACTTCTTTGCTTCCAACTTGGATCGTCAGCATTTAAGACTTAGGTGGAGGAGGAACAGAAGTGACTCATGAAACAAGGTAAAGTACAGAGAAATGAGAAACAAGAAGAGAAATCCTTTCAAGAAGGAAGGAGTGATCAGCAACATAGAGGCTTCACAGAAGTCAAAGGCCAGAACCGAAAAGTGCTTTTGGTATAGTGGGCCCTCCATGCCTGTTTGTAAATGACAAAGTATACTCACTGACCGCAGGTCAGTATATGTAAGTGTAGGTATTTGGGGGAGCCTTGTAGTATGCTATTCCGTGGAGTGGTATTTAAGAGACAATTCCACAGTCACAACCACTTTCAGGCTGTTAATACTTCATTAGCTTAGAAAAGGTGAATGGCTTTAGACATGCCATTCTAGTTGTGTTTAAAAGGTTTAGTCCACTTGCCAGCAATAAACATGACATATGTGTGTGATATGAAGGGCCAGAGTGCCATGTTTACTTAATGTCACCATCTCTGTGTTTAAAATGCAGGTCTTGACACTTAATACAAGAATTGAATTCTTTAAGCATCTCCAGTTGGGATGCTATAGACAGCAGAAGTTATTTTCTTTAGTTCCATTACCTTAGTGTGGCTTCTGTCTGCCTCCTCTGAGTTTCTTTTTTTTTTAAATAGCATATATTTATTTATTTATTTGTTTATTTTGGCCATGCTGTGTGACATGCAGGATCATAGTTCCATGATAGGGGATCAAACCGGTGCCCCCAGTATTGGGAGCACAGAGTCTTAACCATTAGACTGCCAGGGAAGTCTCTCATCTGAGTTTTTGTTGACATCTGCACCACTTCCTCCAGAGGGTCATCATGTGGACTAGTTCTTGATATCCTGAAATAAGGTGGGGGCTGTAACATCTCTGCATTATTGTTTTGGTTCAATAATGTTGACAGATGCTCCATTTTCCATTTTCAGTTGATTTGTAGGTCATTTTCGCTTACTGTGTTGAAGAATGGATTTATCAAGTTTATTGATTTTTTTATAATTCTGAAATTTTCAATAAGGTTGTCTCACAGCTTTCTCTCTGCTAGATAAGACCCACACCATCAGCTCTTTCAAGGCTTTGCTCAGATTTGACCTTCTTAGTCAGATCTACCAAGACCACCCAATTTTCATATTGCAACTTGTCCCTACTACACCCAGCCTCCCCATCTATTCGCACTGTAATGTTTTGCTTTTTGCTGTACCATTTGTCACCTTCTAACATACTCTGTCTTTCTCTTGTTTTTCATTTTATCATCTCTTCCACCAGATGGACAGAGATCTTTGTCTGTTTACTGATATGTTCTAGTTTCCGGGACAGGGTCAGGCACACAGTGGGAAAACAAAAAATATCTGTGGAGTGTTGCATGGAGCTCTTCTGCATGGATGGGTCAGAAACTTACCCAAAGCCCCTCTGTCACAGAGCCAGACATGAACTTGATCCTATCCCCAGAATGGCCAAGCGCAGGAGTAAAAACTGGTTTGCAGAAGGTTCACAAAACTTACAGGAACTAGCACAGCTCCCAGGCTCTCAGACCCACGTTTGCGGGTCATGGCCACCCAGCATGGTGCAAGAAAGAAGTTCATAGGGTCTGCACTCTGTCCAGAAACAAAGAACACAGTCTTATGTGTCCGTGTTCCCAAGCAGACTGGAAACTCCTCGAATGGTGGGACCATGGGTGTGCTTATTTTTCCTGCCTTCTGCAACATCAAGCAAAATGCAGGGCCCTGGTTAGGGTCAGGGTTAGGGGTTAAGGGTGAGGGTCAAGGTTAGGATTATGTAATTCAATACATATTAATTGCATTCAGTTGAGAGCACAAAGATTGAAAAACTGGTTTGTGAGATATGAAATCCTAGCTTGGACGTGGTGGCTGGGTGATGTTTTATTATTCTAGAGAGATGATGAGTCACGGAGGAGGGGAGGGCGGCACATGGAGGAGGGGTGATTTTAGACTGGGCACGCGGGTTACTCAGCACTCCCTCCTTGGGCTTTCTGTGGTGTGTGTTTTGATTTTCTTGGCTTCCAATAAGCCTTGTTTCGCTGCCTCGCTGCTGCCTGCTGTCCTGTTCACAGTGGGGGAGTCAGCGCATGACCGGCAGAGCCGGCTGTTCTGCTGTGAGTGTTGCTCCATGCTCCCTGGGCAGCTGAGCCCTTCTCGCAAAGTCGAGAGGGTCGATCACAGTCTGTTTCGCGCTGTGTGTCTGCCCCACTGGTGACACCCTCATGTCATTCAGTTGGCCAGCTCACGGCATGTGGCCCCACTGTGATGCCACTTTTAACTGTGTCATATAACTGCTGGGAAGCGCCTGAATAGCCCCAAACACCCTTTTAGTCAAGATTTATAGCCCAACACATCAACTTTCTTGTCTTCCACTCCCCAGGACAACACCCACATGCCAGGGGAATGGGTTTCCCTTAACTCAAACCATACAAGTTCCGGTAATTCATCTCCTGGAAAGGGACAGAGGGCTGGAATGAAAGCTAACAGATTGTCTACACCTCAGCCTTCAAAGTAAGGGTCTGTTTTTCCTTCCCATTTAGGACTTCAAGGCTGGTGTGCAAGAGTTATATCTTTTTCCTTCATTTTTCCTTTTTTCCCATGCCAGAGTATACTGTAATAAATACATGGATTTAGTCATGTTGTTCAAACATCAACATAGTCATGTGTGTCCCTGCTAATATGTCAAAGAAGTATTTATGGGCTCTCATTAAAAAAAAAAAATTCTATAGCTTTCTCTGTAGAATCAAAGGGCTGTAGCTGATGAATCTTTAGAGAACAGGCATGTGGTGTGTGTTTGAGGCATACAGAAGCTGCATGAGAGGCTTCAGGGAATTTAGCCAAGGTGACAAATCTAGACTCCTTCACTGAAAGAATGTTGAAAACCTTCTTACTCAACAGTGAGGAAGCCCTCCTTAAAGTGCTTCCTGAAGACAGAGCTCAATTGGTTTAAGTCAGGGCAACACCTTCCTTACAAAAGGCTAATAGTTGGCACTTGTTCTCCATTATTGGGTGTAGGTTTCTGGTTCTGCAGAATTTGCACACACATAAACCTAAAGATTCCAAACAGCGTCCTTTACCACGCATTCATGTTTAAGACAAGATCTTCGAGGTCACACACTTTTTCATTACTTCTTTCATTTTGCTACCACTTTTGAAAGTACTTTGAGTTGACCAAACCATGTTGTTTCTGCCACAGTTGCAGAAAGGCGGTCAATGACAGTGAGATGGTTACTATCGTAAAATATTTATGGAGAAGAAGAGGGGAAACATCACTTTTAATCAGGAAAATTAGTGGTAATTGCATAGGTCTGGCATGTACATGAGAGTCTAACAAGAAAAATTCTATTGACCCAATACCCACCTGAGGCTTTTCTTTGCTCATTGTTTCTGAAAAACACTTTCTGTTCTTACATTAACTAGTTACTTACCTATTAGAAGATAACTGTGCAAGTATAACCAATACAGTATCACTGATGGTGAGCATACACTCCAATGGAAAATGTGGGAAAGAAAAACATAAAAAGTACTTTTGAAGCAATGTCGTAAGGGAAATAAATAAAATAACCTTTATTTATTGAGCACTTATTATATGTTTGGTCCTGAACTGAAAACTTAATGTGGATTATTTCATCTGCTCTACACAATCATTTTCTGAGATAGGTACCATTACCATATTTACTTATTTTCGTAGCACTATTTATTTATTATTTTAAATTATGTATTTATCTGGCTGCGATGGGTCTCAGGTGCAGCCTGCAAGTTCTTCGTTGTGTCATGAAGGCTCTTTCCTCTCATGTGGCCCCTGGACTTCCTAGTTGTGGCACAGGCTCAGAAGTTGTGGCTCATGGGATTAGTTGCTCCAAGGGATATGGGGTCTTGGCTTCCTGGCCAGGGACTGAATCCACATCTGCTGCATTACAAGATGGATTCTTAACCACTGGGCCACTAGGGAAGTCCCTGCCATGTTTACTTTGCATGAGAAAACTCAGGCTCAGAGGAGTAAACCTTGTCCAAGATCACACACCTAGTGAGAGGCAGAGCCTGGATGAGAACCTAGGTCTAACTCCAAAGCTTAGTCTTATCACCAGGATGCTGTACTACTTTCCATGTGATAGGAAGTTATAAGCCAAATATTATGCAGATCTCCAAAGGGAGCAATTAATTAAAGTAGTGAAAGAAAGAGTAGCAGGAAAAACTTTGAACTATTTTTAAAATCCATTTTATTTCTTCTATTGGAATATTATTTGTGTCTCTTTTTTTAAGTCACCACTATTACATTAATGGGGATTCCCTGATGGCTCAGAAGGTAAAGAATCTGCCTGCAGTTCAGGAGACCCAGGTTCAATCCCTGGGTCAGGAAGCTACCCTGAGAAGGGAATGGCAACCCACTCCAGTTCTTGCTTGGAGGATTCCATGGACAAAGGAGCCTGGCAGGCTATAGTCCATGGGGTTGCAAAGAGTCAGCCATGACTGAGTGACTAACACATATAACACACATTAAATTAATAATAGAAAACTTACATTCACCAGGATCTACCTTCAAATAATATTATATTGTTACTTGTGCCAGATGGTGCTAGTGGTAAAGAAGCTATCTGCCAATGCAGGAGACCCAAGAGATGTGGATTTGATCCCTGGATGGGGAAGGAAATGGCAACCCACTCCAGTATTCTTGCCTGGAGAGTTCCATGGACAGAGGAGCCTGGTGGGCTACAGTCCATGGGGTCACAGTCAGACATGACTAAGCAACTGAGTATACACACACTACTTGTATAGTGTGAGAAATTTCAACAGTTTCTTCCCTGGTATCCTTGGTATTATTGTCATATATTTTATTTAACATATGCTAAAAACACATAGTGTATTGTTAACTATTTTTGCTTTAGAGCAAAATTTCTCTTTTAGAGCAATTAAAAATAAGAAAAAATAGTTATTGTCACCTATTTTATTTCTGATTCATTATTTGTTTGTGTAAGTCCAAATTTCCAACTTGTATTTCTTCTGCCTGAATTTCCTGAACAGTTTCTGTACTGTAGGTCTATTTGCAATGAATTCTGTCAGTTTTGTTTGCCTAGAAAATATTTCTCTCTCCTTTTTGAAAGACATTTCATTGGGTATAGAATTCTATATTGATAGTTTCTGCCCCACCCCTATTTTTGCTTTTAAAAACTACCACTCCATTGTCTTCTGGCTTACAGAAAGTCTATAATTTTACTTTTATTCTTCTCTGTGTAATGTGCCTTTTGGGGGGCTGCCTTCAAGGTTTTTCTTTTTGTTTTTAGTGATTCGATTATGATATGCCTAGTGTTGTGTAGGATTTATTATTATTTGTTTGTTTATTCTATTGTTTGTTTGGGTATTTATCCCCCTTGGTATTATCTGACTTTCTTGAATCTGTGGCTTGGTATCTGTCATAATTTTGGAAATTTCTTTTCCATTATGGCTTCAAACACTTCTTTGTCCTGTTCTCTCTTTCTGAATTTCAAAGAACACCTATGTTAGTTTGATATTGTTATATATCTCTTGAATACTTAGTAATGTTTTTCTATGTGTCTTTAAAATTTTTATTTGCTTATTTATTTTCAGCCATGCTGGGTCTTCACTGTTGCATGTGAGCTTTCTCTCGTTGTGGTGCGAGAGCTCCTCGTTGCGGTGGCTTCTCTTGCTGCAGAGCATAGACTCTGGGGCACGCTGGCTCAGTAGTTTCAGGTTGAGAACTCCAGAGCACAGGCTCGTGGCTCAGCTGCCTGGCAGCTGTGAGATCTTCCTGGACAGTGGCTCAGACCTATGTCCCCTGCATTGCAAGGCAGATTCCTAACCCCTGAGCCACCAGGGGAGCTCCATATTTTCTTTTTGAATTCACTCAGCATTATCTTTATATTTTGGTTTAGGTCATTTTTATTGGCCTTCTTTGAGTTCATTGATTCTTTCATCGACTGTGTTAGTCTGATGAGCCTGCTGAAAACATTCCATGTCTCTCTTGTGTGTTTTCCATTATTTGCATTTGAGTATCTCTTTTAAACTTTCCATCTCTCTGCTGAAACTTTTCATCTAATCTATCACATTGTGTACCTTTTCCATTAGAGCCCATAACACATTAATCAAAGTTATTCTAATTTCCACAGTCAGATAGTGCCAACATGTGGTTCATATCTGACTCTTGCTCTGATTGTGGCTTTATGTTTTAGGAGTCTCTTTTTTCTTGCCTTTTCATATGCCTCATAATTTTTCGTTGAAAGCTAGACTTCTGGTGGAGGGCCATAGAGAATAAAGCAACGAGCTTTTATGCCTGGAACTGGACATGCCTTTCCTTCTGCTAGATTTTTGATGGAGAGTTTGAGTTAATACAGTTGGGTTGGGGGTTTGTTGTTGCTGTGGTTACCCTCAAGGTACCCAGACTTCAGAACTCCTGAAGGGATACCTTGCGTTTAGATCGGGGTTTGGTTTCCAGAGCAACATTTGCTCAGCACTCAGCTCTGCTTCCAGCTGCTCCTCGCTGTGTCTCTTCACGTGGGGGTGTTCCTTTCCTTTCCCTCTTCCCTCAGCATCTGCTTTTACTTTTCACTTGAAGCTTGTTAACTTGGTGGCGGAGGAAGAGGGTGGAGGACGTTCTCTGCTTTCTGATTAAACCTCAGTCTCAGGCCTGCCCCGTCCCTTGGTCTCGGAGCTGTGTCCTTCTCGGTCTCCCTGTCCCTCCTCCAGCTGCAGTTGGTCCAGGAGGTGCTCCTGCCCCCTCCCCAGGAGCAGGGCTTTGTTCCTATTGTGTCATTCCCCTCTCCCAGCTGCAGTGAGTTTTTTTTTATCAATGCTCTGGCGACAACAGTGTTTGCTGGCTTTTCCTCTGCAGATTGGGGCTTCCCTGGTGCCTCAGATGGTAAAAAATCTGTGTGCAATGCAGGAGACCCGAGTTTGATCCCCAGGTCAGGAAGATCTCCTGGAGAAGGGAATGCCACTCAGTATTTTTGCCTGGAGAATTCCATGGGCAGAGGTGCCTAGCAGACTGAAGTGCGTGTCCCATAGGAGAAGTCTGGAAAAGGGGTCCAGCAGAGTTTTGTACCCTCCAGGTGTCCGCTGTTTCCTTCTTTCATGTCTATACCACACCAGACACTTCCTTAGGGTTTTCTCTGATCTTTTCTGTGAGCACCCGGGGGAGTGCATGGAGAAAGAGCCTGCAGTGTCTACACCCCTCAGGGGCTTCCTGGTCTCCCAGGAGCCCACACTTGACTATCACCGATTCATGAGCTCTTTTCCTGCTGTGAAAGCAGTAGCTTGAATCCTGATAGGAGTCTTATGAACTTGGCCTTTACACCCTCTTTGTAAAACCTACATTTGTCACCCTTAGAGTTCTAATGAATCTTCAAGAGGGAGGGTGCTGAGTCGCTTCAGTCATGTCCAACTCTTTGTGACCCCATGGACTGTAGCCCACCAGGCTCCTCTGTCCATGGGATTCTCCAGGCAAGAATACTGGAGTGGGTAGCCATTTCCTTCTCCAGGGCATCTTCCTGACTCAGGGATCGAACCCATGTCTCTGATGTCTCCTCCTGCATTGGCAGGCAGGTTCTTTACCACTAGCACCACCTTGAAAGCCCTCAAGAGGCAGGAAGCCCCCCAAAACCGAATCTCGAAAGCTGCCTCTCCCGTATGGGGAAGAGAATTATAAATAAAATCAAAGACAGGAGACTATCCTACATACAGTAATTGGATAAAGGCTAACATTCGGAATTTAAAGGACTGAGGAATTGAAAAGGAAGGCAGAATGTGTACATTAAATGTATTGCTTCTACCACTCCACTCCATGTTCAATTTGATGCTTAAAGAACAAAAGTAACCCTCTATCCTCAGTTACTTTCATCACCTCCTGTTTCTGCTGTGTTGAAGTCCACCCTTGCCTCCTTCCCCAGTGACCCACCTCCCCACACACCAGAACCTGCACCCCCACTGTCCATCACAAGCAGAAACACACACAGAGATGCACGATTAAATTTAATTCCTAATTCTCAGGGATTGTGACAAGACCTTTTACTTTTGTGTATTCCTACCTCTTGGTAGATTGAAAAATTTAAATGTGCCATGGTGACTTCATTTGCATTTATGGATACCCTAATTAGTAGTTATGAAATATGAACCTAACTAGTATTTTCTGTCATGTTCTCCTTGGGGTCTGAATTTGTCAGGCTGCATAAGACTGGCTAATCAAAGAATCAGGGCCTGTTGCAGTGCCCTTTATTAGCTGCACATTCATTTGCCTAAGTAGCCTACCCCTGCTGGGTACCCTCATCCCTGTATCGCCTCTGCTTCTCTTCTTAGTTACAATTTTCCAAATTGCACTTCACAGATAATCTATTACCCCACGTTCCTTTGTCTTCCCTTATATTTTAGTTTCCCTTAATGATTCTGTTTTCACTGTTCTGTTGTAGGTTAATCAGACTCATCTTGCTTGATACCTCTTTCCTGAATAGTCCTGAAATTTTATATTTTACTATTAAATATCATGCTTACTGCAGTATAGCACTGATACCCTTTATCAGTTTAAGAAGAACTTTTAAAATTACTAGGTTGTGAGGCAGTTTTATAAACTTGTTGAATTTATTTTTCAGCATCTTTCCTGAATCAATTAAATATTATATAGTCTTTCATTTACTTCATTTTTGTGAATCAATGACATTTTTTCTAATATTTAACCATTATGTGATAAACCGTATTTGATCATGATATATTTTTATACATTTACAGATTCATTTGTTAAATATTTTATTGAGGATTTCTGCATTTATATTCATAGATTAGAACACCTGTATTTTCCTTTCTGATAATATTCATGCTACTTTTTTGGTATTACAAAATAGACTTCCAATATAAACTGTGAAGTTTTGCTAAGGTGCACATTTTAAGGCTACATCTTTTCCTCTACAAATAGCTCTAGCTGAGTTCCACAAATTATAATTGGTACTAATGCTTTTCATTGTCATTCATTTTCAAGTATTATCTGATTTTGGTTATCACTATCAATGCTGTTTTTATTGTTATTATATCCAGAGTTTGTGGTTGTTGTTTCTATTATTGCTTTGTTGTCCTATTATTATTGGCTTTTAATTCAATTACAAAGCAATCTGCGTGATATCAATTCTTAGCATTGGTTAAACCTTCTTTTGGAGTTTAATCATTCATCAATTCTTGTAAATGTGCATATGCTTGAAAACTATATTCTTTCTCTTTGGGTTGACTGCAAGATTCTAATACACATATCTCTTAGATAAAGCTTGTTAATTCTATTGGTCAAATATTTTATATCTTCATTTTATTTCTCTAATTAAGCAATTATTTTCTCAGATGCCTGTCTTAAAATCTCTCCCTGTGATATAGATTTCTTAATCTTCTCCTGTAATTCTGTCCATTTTTACTTTAGATATCTTGAGATTATGTGGATAAGTACATACATTCCACTTAATTGTATCTTCTGGTAACTCTTTCTTTTCATCATTATGTACAGATTTTTATTCTTTATTGAGTAAAAGTCTAGTTTGTCTAATATTGATATAGGTAAGCAAGTTTTCTTTTGATTAGGATTTGCCTGGTATGTATATTTTTCATTCCCTTAAGCTTTCTAAGTAATTTTACTGTTTCTAATGAAAGCATCTAGCACAATTTTCCTTGTTAATACAGACTGAGAATCTTTACATTTTCATAGGCAAATTGTATCCATTTACATTTACTCTGATTACTTGTGAGCTTTTACATTTTTCTATCATGATTTTTTTCTTTCTTTTTATGATGCTTTTTCTTTGCCCTCCTACTCCTCTCTTTTTGCCTTATATTGAATTGAATAAATTTTATTTGGTCCCTTCTTTTCCTGTAGTGCTTGGAAATTGAACAATATTCTTCTGGTTCTTTAGTGCAATGAATCTCAATGTGTGATCCTCAGAAAAGCAGCATCAGAATAACCTGGAAAGATATTCTGGTCTGCATCCTAAACCTACTGAATCAAGAACCTCTGCAAGTGGGAATCAGAATCCTTGATTTACAAGCTCTCCAGGCAATTCTGATTCATACTAAAGTTTGAAAACTTTAGCGGTGTAGTGGATACTATTAAATCATTAAGATAAGCCTATGAAATTAAAAATGTCTTTTTTTTCTCTCAGCCCAGAGACTTAACCTTCAACTCCAATTGCCCTCTCACGTCTTAAATATTTATATCTAGTATTCAAATGTATCACTGTCCTTATGATTATTTTTACAATTAATCCTCACACTGATATTTTAACACTTCAGCAGTTTTTTTTTTTTTCTCCATTATTCTTGTATGTCCTCTCTTGAACATTTTTCTACTCCCCATATCCCTACCTATGCATCAACATGTCTGATCACTTTCCCCAATTCTTTCGCTCCTGGTTTTCAATCCCTCAGCTGGGCTGCCACCTGAATTCATCACCTCGTTCCATCTTGAACTTCCAAATGTCTTTCCATGTGTCAACATCCTTTGCAAGCACTCTCATCTCTGCTGTCTCAGCATTCACTCATTTTGAACTCAATTCACCTTTAATTCAATAGCCAGTCTCTGGGATTCCTTTCAGCCTCTCCTGCTTCTTCAAGTTCAAACACTGATAATCATAAGTTGCATATTTTTCTGAGTTAAAAAAAACTTGATGAATTTTACAACAAAATTTTAAAAAAGGGCAAAAAAAAGAAAAAAGAACTAGTCTGGGATGGGAGACTAGTAAGGCTGGAGCAATAGGGATAACAGGTAGTGATTGAATTTAATCAAATGGACTTATCATATAGGCAGCTCCTAGTAAAAGAACATTCAGTAAATGGTGAGTTATTTCACTGGGAAAGAGGGAGGAAGTCCCCAGAGGAAAGGTGGCCTATGCCTTATTTAAGAATGTACTAGCAAGGAAATGGGTTAGGGTCATATTTATTTGGGTGACACTTCCCTTAAGATAGTTTGTGAATTTATGCAGATTGCATTTTCTACCTAGAGCAGAGATACAACAGCATGTCTATGCCAAATTGAAAAGATGTTTCCAGAAAGGGTTATTTGAAGTGAGAGTATTTATGGTGTCTTTCTTTGGGAAACAGCCAGAATTATTCCACTGTGACTTTTCGTCTTTTCTGAGTGTTTTTAGTGGAAAAGACCCAGATGATTCTGTTTTCTCGTATAGTCATACTTGGGTAATTTGGGAAGTTTATTATGCTTTATTAGGTCTGAGATTTAAGAGCGTGGCAGCAGAGCATTAGGAATGAGATAAGCTTCATAAAAACAGAGGCCTCATACTGTCTAAGGAGATGCTCAAGTTCATAGCTAATGGAAATGGGACTTCTATTTAAAGTACCTCAATGTGACATATCAGTCCCAAGCTCACACGTTGCTGTATATAAAATAGATAACCCACAAGGACCGACTGGATAGCACAGGGAACTCTACTCAATACTCTGTAACAACCTAAATGGGGGATTTAAGTTTTCTCATTTGAAATAGATATATGTGTGTGTATAACTGAATCACTTTGCTATACACGTGAAACTAACACAGCACTATAAATCAACTCTGTGTGTGTGCTTAATCGCTCAGTTGTGTCCGATTCTTTGTGACCCCATGAATTGTAGCCCATCAGATTCCTCTGTCCATGGAATTTTCCAGGCAAGAACACGAGTGGGTTGCCGTTTCCTCCTCCAGGGGATCTTTCCAACCCGGGTACCAGACCCACATCTCCTGCGTTGCATCTCTTGTATTGCAGATGGATTCTTTACCACTGTGCTACTTGGGAAGGCAGTAAATCAACTCTCAGTTCAGTTCAGTTCAGTTCAGTCACTCAGTCGTGTCCAACTCTTTGCAACCCCATGGACTGCAGCACGCCAGGCGTCCCTGTCCATCACCAACTCCCAGAGTTTACTAAAACTCATGTCCATCGAGTCAGTGATACCATCCAGCCGTCTCATCCTCTGTTGTCCCCTTCTCCTCCTGCTCCCAATCTCTCCCAGCATCAGGGTCTTTTCCAGTGAGTCAACTCTTCGCATTAGGTGGCCAAAGTACTGGAGTTTCAGCTTTAGCATCAGTCCTTCCAATGAACACCCAGGACTGATCTCCTTTAGGATGGACTGGTTGGATCTCCTTGCAGTCCAAGGGACTCTCAAGAGTCTTCTCCAATATCACAGTTCAAAAGCATCAATTCTTCGGCGCTCAGCTTTCTTCACAGTCCAACTCTCACATCCATACATGACCACTGGAAAAACCATGGCCTTGACTAGATGGACCTTTGTTGGCAAAGTCATGTCTCTGCTTTTTAATATGCTGTCTAAGTTGGTCATAGCTTTCCTTCCAAGGAGTAAGTGTCTTTTAATTTCATGGCTTTAATCACCATCTGTGATTTTGGAGCCCAAGAAAAGAAAGTCTGACACTGTTTCCACTGTTTCCCCATCTATTTGCCATGAAATGATGGGACCAGATGCCATGATCTCAGTTTTCTGAATTTGAGCTTTAAGCCAACTTCTTCACTCTCCTCTTTCACTTTCATCAAGAGGCTTTTTAGTTCCTCTTCACTTTCTGACATAAGGGTGGTGTCATCTGCATATCTGAGGTTATTGATATTTCTCCAGGCAATCTTGATTCCAGCTTGTGCTTCTTCCAGCCCAGCGTTTCTCATGATGTACTCTGCCTATAAGTTAAATAAGCAGGGTGACAATATACAGCCTTGACGTACTCCTTTTCCTATTTGGAACCAGTCAGTTGTTCCATGTCCAGTTCTAACTGTTGCTTCCTGACCTGCATATAGGCTTCTCAAGAGGCAGGTCAGATGGTCTGGTATTCCCATCTCTTTAAGAATTTTCCACAGTTTATTGTGATCCACACAGTCAAAGGCTTTGGCATAGTCAGTAAAGCAGAAATAGATGCTTTTCTGGAACTCTCTTGCTTTTTTGATGATCCAGCGGATGTTGGCAATTTGATCTCTGGTTCCTCTGCCTTTTCTAAAACCAGTTTGAACATCTGGAAGTTCACGGTTCATGTATTGCTGAAGCCTGGCTTGGAGAACTTTGAGCATTACTTTACTAGTGTGTGAGACAACTCTACTCCAATATAAAATAAAAATTTTTTAAACTACTTAAGTGCAATGCTGTGCTGCATGTGGTGGTGTTAGTGTTCTTCTTTCCATTGACTGTTATCTTAAATGAGTTACTATTTCCTAGATAAGGGTCTAATATGGTGCAGAAGGTGCTTCTTCATCCATGCTTCTCATTAATTAATGATTAGTGTTCATGAATTGACTTTCTTGTATGCTTAGACATTGCTTTTTGGATACCCATAAATTTTTCTTTTCTCTCATTTGTTTTTTTTCTGACTTAATCTTAGAAGAGAAGAAAGAAGTGTAAAGGGAAAATATGAAGTTGAGTCTTTTAACCTGGAGCACACCTCTTTACACTTTTAGGGGAAAAAAAAATATGTAGGTCATATCAACCTTCTTGGAGCTGTGCCTTTAAGAAGCACAGGTAACCCAATAGCCTGCCTTGTTGGGACCAATTGTCACTGGACTTGTTGGGTGGACTCATCTATTTTTTGTTTGGCGTTTGTACTGAAAAGGGTGTTCCAGGACAGATCAGAGCCTGGTGCTTGTGGAGAAGAGGTCCCCAGTAGTGGCTGTGGCCCCATTTGTCCCATTCAGACTTGTGACCCTGCCCATTGCTATGAGCAGAAAGGCACAGGTAGAAGACAGCTTTCCTCTGCTGCTTCCTGCTGTTGTCCTTCCAGGATGGCTCGTGTCCTCAAGAAGATGTGGTAAGTTTGGGAGTTAGAAATCCATCACCAGGTGGAGAACTAGGAATTTCAGCATCTGGATTCACATGGTCCGTTGAACTCACTTTCTTCCCTAAGCAGCCCACTTAGCTTCCCTTTGTGCGATTTCTTCCTCTGAAAAATAAGAGGACCTGGACTTGGAGTTTTAGTTGTTTAGAGGGGAGCCCTAGAATTTCCTGATCATGAGAAAATATATCCTCAAATAAGATATCCTGTCCTATATTGCACATACTGTTGCCAGGCAGCATCCCAGGTCCTTAACAAAGATGAAGTCATTTAATCCTCAGATGACCATGTGGGGAGGTCCAGGTATCATCCCCAGGATAGGTGCCAGCTGGGATTGAAACCCAGGCAGTGTGCCCTCAGGCCCATGCTCTTAAACACTGTGTTGTGTTGACGTCTGACAAAGTGCCAGCATGTCCTTTTTCTGGTGGGCTTCACGGAGGGTTATTAGGTTGTCAGATTACTGAATTTTTACTGTATAGCTCAGGGAACTCTAGTCAATGTTATGTAGCAGCCTGGATGGGAGGGAAGTTTGGGAAAGAATGGATACATGTTTATGTATGACTGAGTCCCTTTGCTGTCCACCTAGAACTACCAGAACATTGTGAATTGTCTATACTCCAATGCAAAATAAAAAGCTTAATAATAAAAAAAATTTACTGAGTTGTGGAGGAATCAATCACTGGTATATAAAGAACTGTCATTCTGGAGATCTGGCTTCAATGATTAAGAATAGCAGAGTCTGTTTGATGAGTGGCGTACTGAAAATCTTTTACAAAGCTTGTGTTTTACTCTTCACAGTGGTCATGAAAAATGAGTAAAAACACAAAGCAGAGACATAGGAAAAGAACAAAGATACCCGGGGTCTTGGCCGCAATTAGAGCGTGAGAGTGCATGTGCCTGATTACTGGTTTTGCTTATGTATAAATACAGGTTGCTGTGCTATGCAAAAAATAATTGTGATAGACTCATTTAATCATAATGCAGCAAAGTTTAACTTGTTAATGCTTTAAACTTGCAGATGAGGCTTTCCCTGGGGCTGCCTGTCTGATTGTAGTTGCAATACCTGACCTACTTATCAGCTTTTCCAGGAGGTGGCTTAAAAGCCTCCCAGGATATAGTCATACACTGAAAACCCAACAGGAATAACTTTTTAAAACCCATGATTCATTTTCAGGGCATTTGGGGGTTCATACATCACATAAGGTAATCGTGTTCATGCTTGCAGTTTTCACCTAGGCATGAGTCACAGGACTAAATCTTAATAACCAGACTAAGAATTCTTAACAGTGTTGTGATGAGAATGTTTCAAATCCAGAGGCATTTTGCTTGATAGAGTTGGGTTAGGGCACAAAGGAACAAGTTAATACAAGAGAGTCCACCCCCACTTCTCAGGATTGTTGCTTTTGATGTACTCTAGAGTCCTTTGTTTGAATGTCTTCTGTTTTGTAATTAGCTTACTCCTCCTCTGGTTGAATTAATGGTGGGGATGCATGGATATGATAATGACCTTCAAAGGGAATCGTATCTTTTAAGAGAAGTGAGTCAAGAGTTTGAGTCTGTGTTTGACCTGTCTGTCCACATCGTCTTTAACTGGTGGAAAGTAAGGTGGCGAGAGGACTAATTTAAAAAATTTTTTATTTTATACTGGAGTATAGTTGATTAACAATGTTGTGTTAGTTTCAGGTGTACAACAAATTGATTCAGTTGTACATATACATATATTCATTCTTTTTCACATTCTTTTCCCACTGAGGTTATTACAGAATATTGAGCAGAGTTCCCTGTGCTACACAGTAGATCCTGGTTGGTTATCTATTTTAAATACAGTAGTGTGTATATGACAATACCAAACTCTCAGTTTATTCCCCCCAAATCATGTTTCCCTTTTGGTAACCATGAATTTGTTTTCTAAGTCTGTGAATCTGTTTTGTAAGTAAGGTTATTTGTATAATTTTTTTTTAGATTCTGTGTATAAGTGATATTATATGATATTTGGCTTTGGCTTTCTTAGTGTGATCATCTCTAGGTCTATCTGTGTTGTTGCAAATGGTATTATTTCATTATTTTGTGGCTGATTAATATTCTGTTATATATATGTATCACATCTTTATCCAGTCATCTGTTGACGGACACTTAAGTTGCTTCCATGTCTTGGCTATTGTAAATACTGCCACTGTGAACATTTGAACCATGATTTGGGAGAGAACTCACTTTTTGTGAACCTTAAAGATACAACCTCAAGCTGATGTAAGAGAGTAAACTGCTGTTCTCTCAATTTTTGGCATCTCAAAGGGCCCCAGAGCCTTGGAGACCCATCCAGATCCAGGGTTCAAGAAGCTTAAACCAACCGCTTGATTAAAACTAAAGTGGACTTCCTGAAAGAACTTGGAAGCCAATTGAAGTCAGCTCTCGGGTGGATGTCAGTGAGCCAGAGGGAAGAACATGAAAGTTACTGGGAAAAAACGTTTGTTTTTCTTACCCAGAATTCATATTCCTTCACAGTTCTTCTGGTCCAGTTGCATCCTGTTTCTCCTCCACTTTTCCTTTCTCTTTGCTCTGCCTCAGTCCTCCCCACTGTCTCTATTTCTTTCCCTCTCTCTTGCTCTCCCCTTTGCTTTCTCTCTGCCCCAACTCTTCACTGCTAGGTGTGTGACCAGGGTCCCCAGGGGACACATTTAGACTGTGGGATTCTGCACACTACCAGATGCGGTCACTTCTTAAGAGCTCCCAATTTGCTGTGCCTTTGAGAGAACCTCTGTCCTTGGTTCATCTTCTGTAGCCGGTCCAAGAAAGTTTAACTCTAAAGTTAGTCTCCTAACCCAGGATATTGATGAGAATGTGGTAAGATAAGAAAAGCCAGAGGAAGATTTGAAGAGGATTCTAATTAACCTCACTTTTCCTTATGACATTTTCATGAAACAATTCAGGTTAGCCTCATCTTTTGGTTCCAAAATCACAGATTTGACCTTTCACTGACAGGCTAAGTTATCTTGGTTCCTTGAACCTTACTTTCGTTAGTGGCCCATTTTCCAGCCTTTGCTTTCTTTTCATTGTGATCATCTGATGTTCTGTGCCACACTCACTGAGCCTCATTAAGAGTTCTATTTTTCCTTCTCTTTTCACATCATGAGTCTGGTGAATGTATTTTACTGTCTCATATGCTAACCAGTCTAGGAATAAACACATCCTGCCATTTGAATTTTCCATAATTATGGAATATTAGCCATAAAAAGAATAAAATAATGCCATTTGCAGCAGTATGGATGGACCTAGAGATTATCATAGTAAATCAGAGAAAGACAAATATCATACGACGTTGCTTATATGAAGAATATTAAAAAATGGTACAAATGAGCTTATTTACAAAGCAGAAATAGATTCACACAGGCATAGAAAACAGACTTACGGTGACCAAGGGGAAAGCGTGGGGAGGGGTAAATTAGGAGCTTGGGATTAACATATATATACTGCTATATATAAAATAGATAACCAACAAGGACCTACTATATAGCACAGGTATTTTGTAATTAGTATTTGGTAATAATCTGTTGACAAAAAATTATTCACAACCTAAAAATTGAGTTATGTTTTATTTGGCGAGAATTTTTAGGACTTCAGTCCTGGGAGGCAGCATCTCAAGAAACCCTGAGAGAACTGCTCTGAGGAGGCGAGGGGAAGAGCCAGGTTATACAGAAGTTTTGCAACAAAGGGCAGGTAGTTGGGAACATCAAAAGGTTATTGTTAATTAAGGAAAACCAGATGTCTCAAGTTAAGGAATTTGGTGCTTTTCTGTGTATGGGAAGATGCAAGAGTCGGGTTCCCTGAAGTCATTCCTCCGACATGCCCCTCAGCTGTCTGGCGCCAGTATCCGGTTTTCACATCCTGCGTTTCCTCAGGGCTCACAGTGGGGACGAGCTGCGGTCGGATGGCTGCTCGATGGCAGGTACTCTTTCCTCCCTGAGTCTCCTCAGGGCTCGTTAGTTTGCATGGGAGGGCTGCAATCACTGGTGACTGTGACGTCCTTTCTTTACTGATACAGCAGGGAATATTCCATTTCTCAAACCTGTAAGGGAAAAGAATCTGAAAAAAAGAATAGATATGCACATGTATAACCAAAATCAACTTTGCTGATTACCTGAAACTAACACAACATTGTAAATCAACTATACTTCAATTTTTTTAAAATGAGGTCTCCGTTATGGATGAAGAGTGTGTGTGGAGTTTAGGAAGTATGTTGGTACTTCCTGACTGTATCTAGAAGTGACAGCCATAGAATTTCACATCTGGGGTCCATCAGTCACTGCTGTCTACAAAGCAGGGGTCTGCAGTCAGGGAGTCCGGCCCTCTTCATCCTTCCCAGCACATTTATGTTCTGGATCTCCAGCCCAAACCAATGGGCACTTTCCCCCTCGTGTTCATCCTTAGGCCACATAAGGTCTCTTCTCTCCAACCCCTACTTCTCCCCAGAACTCAGCTTTCTCCTGTGCTGGCTTGTCTAACAAATAAATGCAGCAGCTCCTATATCCTATCTTGGCTTTCTAAAACACTTTGTAACTTGCAATTCAATCCTATAGAGCAGTTTTCTCCAGTAAGAGTGACTGAAGAGGTAGGCTGAAGTCCATACACAAAGAACTTGAGTAATGTCCATCATGATGGGGTTTTGTATAAATCTTTCCCTGAAAGACCCAAGTATGAAGGAGGAGAGACCAAGCTGTGAGTATTCCTTTAAGAAACACAGAGATATACCATATCATTAACTTGGTGAAATTACCCACACAAGGTTTCCTCTGATCATCTTGTTGCTGTTTGAAGGTCCCCTTGAACAGCTGTCTTGCATATGAGACAAAGGAAGTGTTGAGAAAAATTTGCACAACTTGAGAGTTGCGAGTTAAGTTTTATTTGGAGCAAAATGAGAACTGCAGCCCAGGAGACAGCATTTCGGATAGCTCTGTGAAACTACTCTAAGGGGGCGAGGCAAGGAGCCAGGATATATAGGAGTTTTGCAACAAAGGGCAGGTAGTGGGAACATCAAAAGATGGTTGTTAATTAAAGAAACCAGATAGGTCAGGTTAAGGAATTTAGTGCTTTTCTATGTATGGGTAGATGCATGAGTCTGGGCTTATTGAAATCATTCCTTTGATGTGCACCTCAGCTATCTGGGGCCAGTATTCTATGTTTTCACATCCTGATAGTCCTCAAGACTCACCATAGGGAGTGGCTACAGTCTAGTGGCTGCTAGATGACAGGCATTCTTTCCTTTCTTGAGTTTCCTCAGAGCTCACCGGTGGATGCTGGTGACTGTGACATCCTTTGTTTACTGATGTGCAAGGAAATATTTTCATTTCTCAAAGTATTCCGTTTCCCAGACGGTAACAGGAAGAGGGTTAACGATAGTCGCAGTGTCGTTTTGTAACTTTAACACAGGCTCTTCCACCAGCTGTGACAGGGCTGCCACTGTGGTGGTCATCACTGATGCGTCTCTGTCTTTCGCTTTCAGCTCGGGGACCTGCTTCACAAGCTGCAGTTCGTCATGACCTATGTGGCTCCTTGGCAGATGGCTTGGGGCTCCTCCTTTCACGTGTTCGCTCAGCTCTTTGCAATCCCTCGTATCCTTTCTGCTCCTGTTTTCACCCCCCTGGCTCAGATCCATATTTTACGGATGTGAGCTTTTCATTGAACCTTGGCAATAAAAAGGTTTTAAAGTCTTTAAGATTACATTTTAATGGGGACCTGGGGAGGCACTGTGGCTTCTTTTTAGGCACTTAGCCTTAAGAGATATTTCTTAATTTGGAACTCTTCCTGTTTCTTAATGCATATTCAGGAGTGACTTGATTTCTTCTGATTTTTCCATTTCCCATGACTGCATCTGCATTAAGATATCATGTCTTTTAAAATCACCACTTAAATGACTTGGATTACCTGTGCAAAATAGTGCAAATTAATTCACTATTTATAAATATAATTGCTATATTATTATTGATTATATAACATTATATTAAAACATAGCTTGGTTATCATATACTTGAAGAATGTCCAAAGACCCAGAATTGGGCACAAACAAAATTACTCAAATATCTTTGAAGACCAAAAAAAATATTTATGGTTTTGTTTTACAATTGTCATTAACCAAGGACCCTAGTTTTATCATTCATAGTTTCATTTGGTTTCCTTGTCTATTTTTAAGTGTTTCCATAATGAGAATTAGTTTTAATTTACTTCAAAACAATTTAACATGCTCTTACTAAAGATCACTTTGACACAGCTAAACTGTGTGTGTGTGTGTGTGTGTACTTGGAGAGAGGGAGAAAGAAAAATCAAGAATATTCTTGAAGACAGAGAGAGGAAATAAAATATTCTTAACTGAGGCCTAAAATTTGCCCTCCCTCAAGGACTTTTCTTCCCACTAAATTTATACATTTTTAGTTTGTGTTTCCTGAGTTGTGGTCCAGGAACTTCCTGTATCAGAATCCTTAGAGGAGCTTATTAAATAAGCAGGTTCCTGAGGTCAGCACATACCTTGAAAACCACATTAAAGGGGGACTCCTGAAACCTCCATCTTCACAAGACTCCCTGAGATTCTTATCCACTGATGTGTGTGAAGCACAGTCTTGCTGGCATCCACTGTGGGTGCTATGAGCTCGTTTTAATGGCCACATGGAGCTTTCTTTCCTGGAGGTTACATGAGGCTCCTCAAGACAGTTCTTAAGGAACCCCTGGGATCTCAACTTTGAGTACAGGGATAGAAATGTACTTGGGATATTTGTCATCCCCTGGTAGCTCAGATGGTAAAGAATCTGCCTGCAGTGAGGAAGACCTGGGTTTGATCCCTGGGTCAGGAAGATCCCCTGGAGAAGGGAATGGCTACCCACTCCAGTATTCTTGCATAGAGAATCCCATAGACAAGGAGCCTAGTGGGCTACAGTCCATGGGACCCCAAAAAGGAACTACTGAGCAACTAATACACACATTTGTAAAGTGATAATATGTTCTATATTATTTTTAAAAAATGCTGTCCTTCTGATTCATTTGTTTTTTAAAAAAATTAATCATACCCAAAGTTGTCCTCAAAATGCACATTCTCCGTATTCCTATTCTTAGACCTGCATTGATATTTGTAAAGTGTTTCATGCTTATTTGGCAGAACAAGCTCAGGAAAACTGATCGCAAAAGTGTGAGCTTGTATACCACCCCTTTATAACAACATTCATTTTCTACAGCAGCAGTCATTTTAGTTTTTCTAAACAGAGTCCTTAAAGGAATCTTTACAAACAAAGACAGTGAGGTGAAAGAGTGAGGGGATTTTTATTTATTTCTGGTGCATGTCTCAGATATCCTGTCTAGAATTTAAAGCCTGTTTGTTAAATGAAAAAGATGAAATGGATATAAATTTGCAGCTGAGGAGTTGGACTAAGAATTTAAAACTTGAAGTAGTGGTTTCCAATTTTATCCTGAATTTGATCTCACAGAAACCTGTAGCATTTCTTGTGGCTTCTTCCTTGTTCAATGAATTTAGTAATACTAGTTACTCCTTGTAGTTCCATAGCTGAATTACACCTGTTCTGGGAGCCATAACTTTCAATTACCTGACCTTTATGTGTGTTGAGGGGTCACACTCAAGCATGTGGCACCTGGCACTTGATAGTTCCTCTAAATACAAAGGCGACAGTGCCATCCATCTCAGATGGAGCACAGTGGGCATTAAATCTAAGTATGTTCGTGATGGGCTTTCCTGGTGGCTCAAAGGTAAAGAATCTACCTGCCAATGTAGGAAACTCGGGTTTGATCCCCTGGTGGGGAAGATCCCCTGGAGAAGGAAATGGCAACCCACTCCAGTATTCTTGCCTAGAAAACCCCATGGACAGAGGGGCCTGGTGGGCTACAGTCCATGGGGTCGCAAAGAGCCGGACATGGCTTAGCGACTAAACAACAGTGTTCCTGACAGATGGATTTGGTTTTCGGACACAACGAATCCTCGTGCTTTGCTCCTAACACTGTTCCCATCAGTGACACCCACCTGCCTCTGCTCAGGGACAGACCCTTCAGTGGTCGTGGAGCCTGACCGCAGCTGGTGTGATGGCCTGCAGGAGCTTCAGCACCCTCCTCATCACCCGAAGACACCTTCCTATCCCGGGTCTGTTGTAAGGGAGGTGGTGGTGGTGGTTTGGTCACTGAGTCATACCCCACTCTTTTACAGCCCATGGTCTGCAGCCCTCCAGGCTCCTCTGTCTGGGATCTCCCAGGCAAGAATACTGGATTTTTCCTTCTCTAGGGGAACTTCCCTGCCCAGAGATCGAACCCTGATCTCCTGCTTGGCAGGGGGATTCTTTACCACTGAGCCACCTGTGAAGCCCATTGTAAAGGTAACTATTTGCTATTTGCAGCCCAACATCATACCAGTCAGAATAGAATGAGATCATTTAAAAAACCAGATATATATGCCATCAGGATGAAGCTATCAGGTTCCTAAATGCCAGCCCTGGATCTTGACTAATTTTGAAATGTTAATGATTTTATCACTCTATTAGGAAGCTGTGGGTTCCATCCTGGTGTTGAGAAGGGACTAATTTGCTCCATTTTGAAACTGAATTAACTTTCAGGCCAGCAGGTCACTGTTTAGTAAATTGTTTTTCCAGTCCTAGCATGTTTTCTCCCTCAGTCATCTGTGTTAGTTTCTGAGCTTATAACCTCCAGGGAAGGATGAGAATGCTCACCCTTTTAATATATGCAGAGACCATGCAAGACCATTATCTTCAAATAATTAGACAGAGTTAGCCAGATTCGCTCTATTAAATGTGTGTATTGGAAAGACTGCTTTCTATTTGGCATGTCATCTTGAGCTTCCAATTATTTTTTTAAGTATCAATGTTGACATTTTCATTTTAAATGCCCTCAAATAAACCTGAACCTATTTAAGGAGTCTCCATCCTTAGCAACTGAACAACAGCCATCTACCCCTTAGGCCCGCCTCTTGGCTCTCAAAAAGGAAACATTTCTCAGTACTGCCTTAGTTGTTATAGTCACGATATTCTGTATTTATATATTTACTGATATATATTAAAAATATATATTTATAAATATATGTATATTTACTGATTGCCCCTAAATAAAATAAACTATGAGATCTTCTGCTCACTGCTGCCCTACTTCTGACTTACTAGGCTTCATTTTCTTTCCTATCAAATTTGAACTTTCTTTATAAGCTAGCAATATTTTCCTCATTTCTTAATGTCTGGATAACTATTTCTGGTGTTTAAAAAATGGATAACATACTCTTATCTTTAGAATCAAAAAGAACGGCAGTGCCAGCCCACTCAGCCTGGCTTCTGCTTAACTCTGTCCTGGTTCTTCTGCAGACTGCACAGGGCCCCCTGAACCTGCCAGGGTGGATGTGCCTCTCCTCTTACCCTCCCCATAGCACCCCACTCCTCAGGAATCTCCCCTGTGACCCCACTCTGCTTTTTCAGCAGCTTTTCTCAGTGACATCTCCTGTGTAGTTCCTTCTACTTCTGATGACGGAGATGTAGTAAATTGGTATGTTTTGTGGCAGAGGTATTTTTAAAAATTTTTAATTGTTGATACTTTGTTTAAAAATTTTTTTTAAAATCTATTTCTTGGCTGTTCTGTGTCTTTGTTGCAGTGAGCGGTCTCACTGGTTGTGACACATGGGATTAGGTACCTGGTCGCATGTGGGATCTTAGTTCCCCAACCAGGGATGGAACCCATGTCCGCTGTATTGGAAGGCAGATTCTTAAACGCTGGAACACCAGGGAAGTCCCATGTAGTAGAGATATTTAGAACTTTCCAGTGTTCAAATTAACAAGAAACTGATTCTGCATTTGAACCGAGGTCAGAATAAAGGGAACTGGACTGAAATTGTAGCACAAATGAGATCTTTTGATACCCAAACAATTCAACATGGTTATTAATGGCTGGTGTGTCATTTCACTCCTCAAGAGGGAAACAAACAGCAAGTTGGAAGAAAAAAAAGACACAGTTTACAAATGAAGAAGAACTTTTTGGTTTTTTTTTTTTGCTATTTTTGTTTTCTTTTTTTTTCTTTTCCCATTTATTTTTATTAGTTGGAGGCTAATTACTTTACAATATTGAAGTGGTTTTTGCCATACATTGACATGAGTCAGCCATGGATTTACATGTGTTCCCCATCCCCATCCCCCCTCCCACCTCCCTACAAATGAAGAAAAACTTTTACATCTATGAAAATGTTCAGGGAAGTGCCTGTAGACAGACAAGGCTCACTCGCTCCTCTGTGTTTATACGTGAATGGGTCTGTGAAGGCCTGCATCACATAACTAAGCCCTGCCATTGATAACACGGGAAAGCCCTTCTATGCTCTGGTAGGTAATGAAACACAGAGCCCTCCCTTCTGTGACAGGCGTGGAGGCATTTCTTACTGTCCACTGGAACTTTGTAAGGATGGACTAAAGAAATAAGACGTCCATTTGCGCAACAATGAGAAAAAGGCACATCTTCCCTTCCAGGTGGGAAAATCAGCCTTACGGGAGATCAGACTTTTGTTTTCCTTGGCCCTGCCCTGTAGCATGCGGACCTTTGTTTCCCGACCAGGGATTGAACCTGAACCTCCTGTATTAAGAGTGTGGAGTCTCAACCACTGGCCCCTCAGAGAAGCCCCATCCTTATAAATCAGATCAGACCTGCAGTAGAATCAAGCAGGCCCTCACCCTGAAGGACAAGGACTCACGTGCATATGTAGAACCTGGGCAGTCTGGCTCCCCACTGACTTCTGTCACCTCTGCTCCTCTGACTCTTCCCCTCAGGCCCCACCATCACCCCGGAACCACAGCGATGGGAGTGTGATTGACCGCTGGGGGAAGTTCTCCAATGACAGTGGGAAGCTGGGGAGGGACTAGCCCTCTACACCTCCCCCAGATTTCCAGAGATCAATTAGTTGAGCTTAACCCAAAAGTTAGAGCCATACTTATTTTAATTTTGGACAATTACATTTCTGATCAGAGTATGTAAAGTTGAGGCATGCCAACAAGTAGGAAACCCATACAGAGTACTAGGGAGATGACTTAGCCGGCAACACACTGTGACTTTATGTGTACATGTTTTTAGCTTATAAACCAGATATGAGCTGGATTTTTTCCTTTTTTTAATTGAATTGATCTATTGGTGTTCAGTGTGTGATAAAAGACACAGATTTTTGAATAGTGGGAAAAGATTCTTTGAGGAACTGGGATGCTGTCTTCCCAAACAATGGTATTTATTTACTTTCAAAGTGGAATTTAATTTTAATTATTTATAAAGCTGCTTAGTACTTTAGTAAATGTGCCACAGCATGTCTGGTTCAGATAATGTTATCTCAGGAAAAAGCACTGTTCTTTTCAATTCTTAGATATTAAATCTTTGCCATGAATTGTGCTGAGACTGCTGGGAATTTTATGAGAATCATTTGGTTTTCACAGTGGTGATAAATGAGACCTAGCAGGATACTATTGAAAGTTTTACATTTCCAAAAATGTACCTACAGCCGCCACAGGGATGCCCATCTTTCTTTCCTTGGTGAGAAAACGGCTTTCACATAAACTTGTTAAAATCTCAAATATTATTTACAAAAATAACAATGAACACACTTTTTGAGCCTTAACTCAAAATCCTCAGATTCTGCCATGCTTTTCTTTCAGACGTTTGCCACATCCATCGTTTCTACTCCATTGAGCCCATTTCTCGGGAGTGTCATTTTTATCACATCGTATGTCAGGCCAGTGAAATTCTGGGAGAAAAACTACAAGTAAGATCCTAAAATCGTTGCTGACTTGCTTTGCTAAGACTTGAGTTCAGGATGCTCCTCGACCTCTGTCTGTGAGAAGCCCAGGCATCAGGCTTTGTCCTGTGGGGCAGCCCTCGCGACCCCACCCCCACCCCGCACCGGATCGTCCACTCAGCTTCCAGGTTCTGGGCCAAGTCTACTGACGGCAAATTTGCAGTCAGTACCAGTCTAGGTTTCACCGGTTGTGAAGGAAAATGAGTTATCACTCTGCATTCTTTTTTTTTTTTTTAAAAAGCTTTTTACTTTGTGCTGGGGTTTAGCCAATTAACAATTTTGTGATAGTTTCAGGTGAACAACGAAGGGACCAGCTATACATATACATGTATGCATTCTCCAGCAAACTTCCTTCCCATCCAGCTGCCACGTAACATTGAGCAGAGTTCCCTGTGCAATATGGTAGGCCCTTTTCGGTATCCATTTTAAATATAGCAGTCACTGCCCACTCTTAACAGTTGCCCTTGACAGGTTGTCTTAGGAACCATGGTCTAGTCATTGGATGAGATTGCTTCTTGGGGGCTCATCTGCCTTCTGTGGGCCTTTGAAATGTACATGTCATGCCTGTACCAGTGTGCATGCATCACAGCTCAAAGTCAGTACACCATTTTTTTCTGAGCACCTTTGAACTTGTAGAAGATGATGCATGTGCCTTGTCTTGGCTATTTGTACTGGTCAGTCATAAGTTTCCTCAAGCAAACAGTGATGGAGCCAGAACTTTTTTTTTCTTGGTTGTGCCACACGGCATGTGGGATCTTAGTTCCCTGATTAGGGATCAAACCTTTGTCTTCTGCATTGAAAGGCAGAATCTTAACCACTGGAGCACCAGGGAAATCCCGCTAGGGCCATGATTTTGTCCGAAGTGGTGGGGAGTAGTGGTTCTGTGAGTAACTTTTAAGAGCCACTAATGATTTGTGGGGGGAGGACCTGAGAACAGCCAGAGGAGGGGGCAAGATGAGCCGGCCTGTCTCCAGCCGGGTTGTCTCCTTTGCCCTCATTTACAAGCCTTACCTGGGCTGTCCCATCCAAGCCCTAATCCATCTTCTGTAACGTATCTACATTGCCCATGACTCTGCCCGGTGACACAGGTGAGAAAGAAACTGCTTGCCAATGCAAGAGACAGAAGAGACACAGGTTCGATCCCTGGGTTGGGAAGATCCCCTGGAGAAGGAAATGGCAACCCACTCCACTATTTTGCGTGGCGAATCCCTTGGACAGAGGAGCCTGGCAGGCTTCCATAGGGTAGCACAGAGTCAGACACGACTGAAGCGACTTAGCACACTCGCCCTGCCACTTTACAACGCGCCCGAGTGTGTCACAGAGGCCAGAGTTAGGTTAGGAGGTCCGTGCGGCTAGATGGTGTCTGTGAATAGAAACACACATCTTTCTGGGGCAGGCAGTCGGGTGTTATGATGAGAGCCCAGCGCGGGCCGCCAGCCTGCCAGGGCTCACACCGCACCTTCATCATCTGATGCAGGGGACCTCAGTCCTTTCTCTTCTCTTCTGTAAAGTGGAGCCGAAGGAATAAGGCCTACTTCACAGCCTTGTGGGGGAATATGAGTCAATAGTCATAAAGCACCTCGAACACAGGGACTGCCACGTGGGCCTGACTGTCCTGCCTGGAACTCCTGTCCCTCCTGACTGTGCTAACCATCTCTGGGGGCTCCCATTCAGGGGTCCAGGGGAGATCGGACCAAACTGGAGCACCCCAAGGTGAGTGAGTGCTGTGAGACCACCGGGAGGTGGGGAAGGCCGCTCCTGTGTCTGGCAGGTTCCGCAACTTCGAAAAGGTGGGCTGGTTGCTGTGAAGCCATCTTAAAACTTACACGTAAGCCAGAGTCTCCTTTGCATTTGTCTAAATAGAGGCTGGGGCTTCCCAGGTAGCTCAGTGGTGAAAGAATCTCTCTGCAGTACAGGAGATGAAGGACATGTGGGTTCAATCCCAGGGTCAGGAAGATCCCCTGGAGAAGGAAATGGCAACCCACTCCAGTATTCGTGCCTGAAAAATCCCATGGACAGAGGAGCCTGGTGGGCTACAGTCCATTGGCTGGCAAAGAATTGGACATGACTAAGTGAGTATGTATGCAAAGAGATGCTGGGCATATTTACAGAGTCAGAAGGAAAGAAAGCCACCAGCGCTGGCTTCTCTTTAAGCTTCTCAAGGAGAAAACAATTTGGGGGACTTTTGTAGAGCTCAGAAAATCATACTTCCAGAAGGTACAAACACTTGAGAATAAGAAGTATGACAATCTCATAGGCTTTTTAACTATTCAGGAAAGTGCACGATATTTTAGAGGTGATCTTTAACATAAAAGATTTCTTTTTGTCTCCTGTTCTCAGATAAGTTTGAGAACCAGCTTTTGGTAGGGAAGAATTTTGGCCAGGGAAGAATTTGATAAGCAAAAGGCATCCCCTTGAACTGGAGAGGGTGTTGTTCAGTCACTAAGTCATGTCCGATTCTTTGTGACCCCGTGGACTGCAGCACGCCAGGCTCCCCTGTCCTTCACTATCTCCTGGAGTTTGTTCATATTCCTGTCTGTCCATTGAGTCAGTGATGCTATCTAACCATCTCATTCTCTACCCCCCCTTTTTTTTGCCTTCAGTCTTTCCCAGCATCAGGTCTTTCCCAGTGAGACTGTTCTTCGCATTACGTGGCCAAACTATTGGAGCTTCAGCTTTAGCATCAGTCCTTCCTGTGAATATTCAGGGTTGATTTCCTTTAGGATTGACTGGCTTCCCATAGCAAGGAAAGTGGGGAAGTCTTTGTGAGATACTTTTATTGAGGGGAGTCATCCTAACACCTGTGCAGTACAAGTTAAGTATTTTCATATTTAGTTTCCTCACTTCCAAGAGTCAGCCACCCATTCAGGATGATACACTGAGATATGAATTGTGGGTTTGTGAAGGTTACTTAAAAATATGGGCTGCTCGAGTGTTTCCTTATTCAGTCACACGATGAGATGATGATGCTGTGACCCATTCTTTCGCTCAGGGTAGCGCTCTGTTACATTGGGGGGGCTTTGGTTGACTGTCCTGGGCTGAGAAGGGAGCAGCAGGGTCTATTGGTATGTATGAGGACGTCCTGTCTTCATTAGGTCTCCCTGAAGGAGCCAAGTTGGAGAAAATATTCAGTCCAGCTGGTAGGGGGCAGGGAGAGACGCTGATGCAGAAGCCAGCCAGCCAAAAGTCTCTTGTCACCTTGTGTTAAGCCTCAGAATACAGAGCCCAGTGGTCATCTGCTTAAAGGATCAGTGATGGAATTTGGAACAGTGAGAATGGTGGGAACCCAGAAAGGAAATGGCAGGAAATCTCATCTAGATCCCTGCCAGCCCTCTGGAAAGCTCATTCTCTGTATCTGAAACTGTTGGTTTTTATTTCAAGCACTAATGACTCTTCTTATTCTTACTTGTGAGTGTCTCTGTAGCCGGTCCTATTACTTTCTTTTCAGTCTGATGCAGAGAAGCAGTTGTTAGTGTAATTGATTGTTTACTAACTGTCCCAGCTAAGAGATACTCTTCTCTCTGTGTATCAGTGAGCGCAGTCTGCCAGTGGGCCCCAGGGTCGCCAGCCTCACCCTGGGGTGTGATGAAGGGCCCTCATCATCTCCCCACCTGGCTCCCTCTCCCTCTTCACCCCTGCTCCCTCACTTTCCAGTCCTCTGATTTTCCTCCCAGACTTTCTAAAGCTGCCTTTGGTTTCTGTAAGACTCCAGTGAGCCCTGAACCCTAAGGAGCCAGCTTCTTTCTTCTTTTTTTTCTTTTTTGCTGTTCGTGGGATCTTCCATTCCCTACCAGGGATCAAAGCCATGCCCCCTGCATTAGAAGGAAAGAGTCCTAACCACTGGACTTCAGGGAAGTCCCCTGGGACCCTTTTCATTCTCTGTGGAAACAGTAAGTAAGTCACCAGCTACCTGATGACTCCGGCCTGTCAGCTTGCCCCAGCCTGGTCTGTCTTGAGATCCGCAGAATCTGTACCGGAACGCTGCTCCTCGCTGGGGGCCGGTGACAAGCATGTCCTCTGCCCACCTAACTAAGCTGCTCTCCGGTTGATTCCCCAGAAGCAGCACAGGTCACACTGTCCACGAAGTCAGTGGTGGCTCACTGCTGCCTGGCGAGAAGTCCCCCAGAGCCCCGCACTGACGGAAGTGCTCTGCGTCTGCCTCTTCCACTGTGGCGGCCCTCCACACTCGCCGCAGGGCTAATGTGGCTGCAGTTGAAATTCTGTGAGTTTTAATTAATTTAAATGTAAGTAGCTGCATGTGACTAGAGTCTGCTGCATTGGACAGCACGGATGCAGACCCACCTCACCTCAGTCCTTATCTTCCACAGTACTTTTTCATGCATCACATATTCACGTTTTTCATTCCCAGCCCTCCCTCGGCCAGGCTCTTCTCATCCAATGCTCTCCCCTCCCACACACCTCCACTTCCACCCACACAGATTCAAAAGGCAGAGAATCATTCCACCTGCTGAAGAATGAATGGAAGGTTCGGGAAGGACTTTTAGGATGAGAGGTACCGAAGCCATCCCTTTTGGGAAACAAATTTGCTCTGTGGCTGTCGTGAAGTGAACCAAAGACTGGTGTGGACTGATCCTCCTTCCAAGTTTGGACTCCTTCGTTTTCGTCTTTGTGCCCCTGTGTTGGGCATACAGAACAGCTCTGCACACAGTGGGTGTTTTATGACTATTTCTTAACTTAATGAAGTCCAGCAATATTACGTAAAAGAGAAAGGAAATCATAATCTGGATTTCATTTGCCACCAACACAATGTTCACCATTAAACTGTTCTTCACTAATGTCTTTAAAATCTGTCTTGATGAGTTCTGCCTGGTGTCTCCATTTAATTTACAGGCAGTGATGGCAAATGCACTGTAATAATAGTGCCTGATGTTTATAAATCCTCTTATGTTAGAGTACTTTTAAAGAGCTTTAGAAGTACATATTGATATTATGATTTATCATCCTTCTCTTTATATATAAACAACTGCTAAATAACCAAACTTTATCATTAACATGAAGCAAATGTTTAGGCTAGAAAGTATTTGACTCATGGCCCTGGTTGTTTTATCCAGTGTCTCGGTCCTAAAGGAGTTGACTGGTCAGGCAGATTCCCTGGAGGAGAGCATGGTAACCCACTCCAGTACTCTTGCCTGGAAAATCCGATGGACATACGAGCCTGGTGGGCTACAGTCCATAGCGTTGCAAAGAGTCGGACATGACTGAATTGACTTGGCACGTCTTCAGCCCTGAAAAAGGAAAAGTTCTATTCACAATGATTTGATTTTGATACGTCATAAGTCTTCTGTTGTTGTTCAGTCACTAAGTCATGTCCAATTCTTTTTTGACCCCATGGACTATAGCCTGCCAGGCTCCTCTGTCTGTGGAATTTCCCAGGGAATGATACTGGAGTGGGTTGCCATTTCCTTCTCCAGGGGGTCTTCCTGTCCCAGGGATTGAATCCACAGCTCCTGCATTGGCAGGTGGATTCTTTACCACAGGGAAGTTCGAAAAGTCTTCTATAAACTGTTAAATACCGTAGCTATGAGGAGACACATGTGACAGTCACCTGAAGGGCACATGAAACTTCATGGTTGTTATATTTCTATTATATTGTCCAGATTCATTTTAAAATGTTAAATAGTTCTGGACAACATTCTTGTTAACAAGTATACTATAAGCATGTTCATGGGACCACTCTGCTGGCTTAAGATTGGAATCATTCTATATGATTGCTTTACAAAAAAAATCAGCTCTGCATTCCATGCCTTTGCTTGTTGTTATTCAGTTACAGATGTCATGATCTTGTCCCACCCTAATCAGGAAGAAGATAATCATTGTGACTTCATCTTCAGCTCTTCCTGAGATGGTGATGGTACTCAAAAAGACCTTGATTAAAATCCCAGTCCATATGCTCCATTTGGTGTTTGACTTTAGGAAATTATTCAGCCTGTCCCATTCAGTCACTCAGTCGTGTCTGACTCTTTGCAACCCCATGGACTGCATCATGCCAGGCTTCCCTGTCTATCAGCAACTCCCAGAGAATGCTCAAATTCATGTCCATTGAGTTGGTGATATCATCCAACCATTTTATCCTCTGTCATCCCCTTCTCCTCTTGCCTTCAATCTTTCCCAGCATCAGGGTCTTTTCCAGTGAGTCAGTTCTTCTCATCAGATGGCCAAAGTATTGGAGTTTCATCTTCAGCATCAGAGCTTCCAATGAATATTCAGGACTGATTTCCTTTAGGACTGACTGGTTGGATCTCCTTGCAGTCCAAGGGACTCTCAAGATTCTTCTCCAGCACCACAGTTCCAAAGCATCAGTTCTTTGGTGCAAGTTTTCTTTACGGTCCAACTCTCACATCCATACATGACGACTGGAAAAACCGTAGCTTTGACTAGACAGACCTTTGTTGGCAAAATAATGTCTCTGCTTTTCAATATGCTGTCTAGGTTAGTCACAGATTTTCTTCCAAGGAGTAAGCGTCTTTTAATTTCATGGCTGCAGTTACCATCTGCAGTGGTTTGGGAGCCCAGGAAAATAAAGTCTGTCACTGTTTCCATTGTTTCCCCATCTATTTGCCATGAAGTGATGGGACCAGATGCCACAATCTTTGTTTTTTTGAATGTTGAGTTTTAAGCTAGCTTGTTTACTCTCCTCTTTGACTTTCGTCAAGAGATTCTTTAGTTCCTCTTCACTTTCTGCCGTGAGGGTGGTGTCATCTACATATCTGAGGTTATTGATATTTCTCCTGGCAATCTTGATTCCAGCTTGTGCTTCATCCAGCCGGCCATTTCACATGATGTGCTCTGTGTATAAGTTAAATAAGCAGGATGACCATATATAGCCTTGACGTACTCCTTTTCCACTTTGGAACCAGTCCGTTGTTCCATGTCTGGATCTAACTGTTGCTTCTTGGCCTGCTTACAGATTTCTCTGGAAATTATTAGAAGAAATGAAGTAGCCTGCAGAGTCAACAAAATTCAGCCTGTGAGCCTCAGTTAACTCATGTGTAAAATGGGATGACTATCTCTATGTGCCTCCTAAAAGTTGTAAACTCATTTTGCTTTCCTTCTTTGTATTTTTTAAAATTTATTTTTATTTGAAGACTAATTGCTATACAAGCTTTTGTTGTTTTCTGTCAAACAACAATGTGAATCAGCTAGAAGTGTGTATATATATGTTCTCTTCCTCTTGACCTTGTTTTTTTAAAATTTGGCCACATTGCATGGCATTTCAGATATTAGTTCACTTACCAGAGATGGAATCTGGGGTCTTCTGCATTGGATCCATGGAGTCTTAACCACTGGACTGCCAGGGAAGCCCCTTCTTCCTTGTATTTTTATCTGCTGTCATTTAACTTTTAGTTCAGGTAAATCTAGACATGTTTTATGTTTCCTTGCAACCTACCTGAAATCGTTTCTGAAATGGCAGAACAGAACCATAGCAACGCATGAAAGGACACATGTGTAGGCCATGGAGCGTCATATCTACAGTCCCCGTGCTGTGAGATGCTCTGTAAATACTGCTGGTCCTCACCTCCAAACGCTATGGTTATTTTGAGGCCTTAGCCAGTCCCAGAGCCTGAGTTCTGTTCTCTGAGCATCAAAGCTGCCTTAGTGGAAAGAATGAGATCTCCCAAGTGCCATTCTTTTGCGGTTTATCGAACAACAGAATAGAAGATCAAAATATTTCAGCTAGTCTTGGTGAGCTCTCATGGGTCTTACTTTGTTATTCCGCAGCCCTTTCCTGGGTTTGTAACATAGAAGGGACACTAGCTGGACCTTCGGAATTACAGAATCCCCCCTGTACTGTCTGTTCAGAGAGGGAGTCCTCTTGCTCCTCCTCTGGAGCAGACCTTGTATCTCACTCAGCACCCCTGTGAGCGTTGTCAGCCACAGTAGTGGGCTCTCGCTGCACTAGATCTGCTCCTTGTGGCCTTACCCAAATACCCCATACACCTGGATATACCTGCGATCCTGAAGCACACAGCATCCTTGCTCCACCTGTGCCATCCTTTAACAGTTTGAAGGAAGCTTTCCTTCCCTTCTCAGCCCTCAGCTTCAGGCTAAACAGTCCTGTCTGTTCTTGGTGTGAGATGGTCTAGACCTTGAGCATCTCAGCTGCCGTCACCCAGATGTTTACTGAGATTTCCCTGTCCATGCCCTCCATAGCAGATACTTCCAGGTGTCACCTACTCAGTTCACAGTAAAGGGACCTGTTACTTCCTCTAAGTCCTATCTTCTGCTCTCACTTTTGCTTCTTAAAATCTTGTTGTTCAGTCACTAAGTTGTATCTGACTCTTTGCGACCCCATGGACTGCAGCACTCGAGGCTTCCGTCCTTCGCTATCTCCCAAAGTTTGCTCAAACTCATGTCCATTGAGTCGGTGATGTCATCCAACCATCTCATCCTCTGTCGTCCCCTTCTCCTCCTGCCCTCAGTCTTTCCCAGCATCAGGGTCTTTTCCAATGAGTCAGCTCTTCACATCAGGTGGCCAAAGTATTGGAGCTTCAGCATCTTAAAATCTAAACCTCCTCAATTATTTTGCTAAAGTATTGCCAAGCCAAGTCTTCATCATCCCACTCTCATGTGTATATGTTTTACTGAAAGGCAGAAATTTCCATTTCCTCTATCAACTCTCAACTTCTTGGCTTCAACTCAACATTCCAGTCCATACAAATCAATGTGTCCATCATCATTCATCTTCTCCCCAGCCCCTTCACTTGTACTGTCTGCAGATGGGCTTGCCTGTCATCATCTGGGTCTTCATTCATGGTTTGTTAATGATGATGGGCTGGAAAGAGTCATGAATGTCTGACATGGTTAAGGCAGTCAAAAAGAAACTCTTAACTTCACACTTTATTTTCTAATCTTTTCAAAACGAAGGGATTTTGGGGGATATTCTCTTCCTAGCAAGCTGTGGTTTAAGGGTGGTTTATAAGATCTTCGTGTAAAACATTAAGCATCTCAAAAGGCATTTTGTTTTTCTGTTTTACAAACTTTTTGTTTTATATTGGGGTATGCTGCTGCTGCTGCTCTGTCACTTGAGTCCTGTCTGACTCTTTTATGACCCCATGGAATGTAGCCCGCCGGGCTCCTCTGTCCATGGGATTTCCCCGGAAAGAATACTGGAGTGAGTTGCCATGCCCTCCTCCAGGGGATCTTCCCAACCTAGGGACTGAACTCACCTCTCTTGTGTCTCCTTCATTGCAGGCGGGTTCTTTACCACTGAGCCACCGGGGAAGCCGCTGTTGGGATATAGCCGATTAACAAGCAATGTTGTGATAGTTTCAGATGGTCAGTGAAAGGACTCAGTCATACACATACATGCATCCATTTCCCCCAAACCCCCCTCCCCTCCAGGTTGCTGCAAAACGTTGAGCAGAGGTCCATGTGCTGTACAGTAAGTAGGTCCTCACTGGTTATCCATTTTAAATAGAGCACTGTGCGCATGTCCGTTCCAAACTTCCTAACTATCCCTTCCTTCTACCCACCCTCCCTGGTTCATTCTCTAAGTGCATTTTCTAAAGGTCTGCACGTCTGTTTCTTTTTTGTAAGTTCATTTGTATCATTTCTTTTAAGATTTCACATATAAGGAATACGATATTTCACTCAAAAGACATTTTTTAAGTGTAAAGCAGGAAGCTTATATGGCTTATGGGTTAATAGTAAAATGCTGCATTATAATTCAAGTCTGCAGTTCTTCCAGAGAGGGATTTACATATTTCAACTTGTAATGAAGCTACCCCAGAATTTATTTGGATATGTTTTAAAAGGGCTTCCCACATAGCACTAGTGGTAAAGAACCTGCCTGTCAATGTAGGAAACATAAGAGGTGTGGATTTGATTCCCTGGGTCGGGAAGATTCCCTGGATGAGGACTTGGCAACGCACTCCAGCATTCTTGCCTGGAGAATCCCATGGACAGAGGAGCCTGGCGGGCTGTAGTCCATGGGGTTGCAGAGAGATGAACATAACTGAAGCGACTTAGCACGCATGTTTTATAAAGCACTCGGACATAGTTGCTGTGGGGTTAAAGTCCTGAAACTCCCTTATCAGATGCCTTAGGGCTCTGAGAGCTCTTGAATGCATACCTAGGAGTGTGCTGGGCCCTGGATACATACTTCTTAAAGCAGTGGCAATAATGCAGCAGTAGTAGCAGTAATGGGAGTGAGCCTCATCTTTCTGTATTTAGTGACCACCTGCTCACTTTCTCAAATGTATTCATTCCTGTCCTGTCACCCACTTTGGAAGTAGGATTTCATTTTTCTCATTTCACAGATCAGAAAAAGGAAAGTCAGGGCAGTGAAATAACTTGCCCAAGGTCACAGAACAAGTCAGTGGCCAAGCCAAGATATTAACCCAGGCCTGGCCTTATTTCAGGCCCTGTGCATTTCCCATTATGTCATAAAGTTTCTCAAAATGCCTTCCACACCAAAAACAAAAAGCAAACAAACAACAGCAAGAAACCCCAAACTAAAGCCAGTGACTGCCAACTGAAGCATTTGCTCTTGACTTGAGAGGTGCGGTCCCAAGAGCCTGTCTATATGGGAAGGGGGCTGCAGCCGAGCCTGAGATCCCGTGGGCCTCATTCCGGGAAGGCCTTCCCTGGGTCTCCCTTCTCTGAAAGGCCTTCCCTGGGTCCCCAGGGGAGCCCTGTGCGGCCCCGCCCCACGGGGTCAGCCCCGGGCGCTGCAGAGGTCGGTGGCTGTGTCACCTGTCACCTCCACAGAAGCGGATGTGGGGCCCACACCTCTCCTCTGCCCTCAGGCAGGTCCAAACTGACCCGAGTCAGAACACGACTTGCCCAAGTGCGTGCTTGCTCATTTGCTTCAGTCGTGTCTGGCTCTTCGTGACCCCATGGACTGTAGCCCAGTGGGCCCCTCTGTCCATGAGAATGGCCAGGCAAGAATACTGGAGTGGGTTGCCGTGCCCTCCTCCAGGGGATCTCGGCAACCCAGAGATTGAACCCACGTCTCCTGCAGCTCCTACACTGCAAGCGGGTTCTTTACCACTGAGCCACGGGAAAAGCCCGACTTGCCCAAGGCCACTCTTCGGATCATCCTCTGAGTGGTCTCACTGATGACTGGACCACTGGAGCCTCGCAGCTCAGGGGCTTGGAGCCCCGTCCTCAGGCTGCATGAGAGGTGGTGAGTGGCCACCTGGCCAGATCTGGACCATCGCTGAGGGGTTCATCGTTCCCTGTTTCCACGGGGACCTTGTGATGCTCTTGCATCCCTGAGCTGGGCATCTCAGTGATCCTTCTGGAGGCCCTGATCAGGAACTGCAGTTTGCCTGATCCTCAGGAGCCCTGGATCCCACGCAGGAAGGTGAAGGGGCACCCCCTTGGGTATAGCCTGCTGCCTCCAGGACTGCCAGACCAGCAATGGGAGCCTCTCCCACTGGGAGACCCAGAACCACCAATGATGTGAGGCACTGGGGCGCACTGGTTCCAGACCCTGCCAAGTGGGTAGATGTGACTTCAGAGCAGGATTGAAGCCTGAAGGACCCTCAATAGTTCACCTGAGGTCCTGAATAAAAGATCAAGCCCAGAAAGGATGGTTGTTCAGTCGCTCAGTCATCTGACTGTTTGTGACCCCATGGACTGCAGCACACCAGGCTTCCCTGTCTCTTCATTATCTCCCAGAGTTTGCTCAGACTCATGTCTGTTAAGTCGGTGATGCCATCCAACCATCTCATCTTCTGTCGCCCTCTTCTCCTCCTGTCCTCAATCTTTCACTCTTTCCCAGCATCAAGGTCTTTTCCAGTGAATTGGCTCTTCGCATCAAGTGGCCAAAGTATTGAAGCTGCAGCTTTAACATCAGTCCTTTTAATGAATATTCAGGATTGATTTCCTTTAGGATTGACTGGTTTGATTTCCTTGCAGTCCAAGGGACTCTCAAGAGTCTTCTCCAACACCACGGTTCAAAAGCATCAATTCTTCAGTGTGAACCTTCTTTATCCATACACGGCCACTGGCAAAACCATAGCTTTGACTATATGGGCCTTTGTTGGCAAAGTGATGTCTCTGCTTTTTAATATGCTGTCTTATGTTTGTCATACCTTTCTTTCCACGGAGCGTGTCCAACTCTTGTGACCCCCATAGACTGTAGCCTGTCAGGCTCCTCTGTCCATTTCCCAGGCAAGAATACTGAAGTGGGTTGCTGTTGCTATTTCCTTCTCCAGAGGTCCAAGGATCAAGTGTCTTCTAATTTCCCAGAAAGGGAGTCAAACTAATTAATTCAGATGCAATTTTCTTTTTAAACAGGCAATTTGAGAAATTCCTGTCTGCAGCCTTCAGTGCCCTTAGCTTTCTGGAGCCTCCAGTAACTTGATAGGCTTGTGAAAGGAATAAGGACACACCCTCACTTTTATTGGGAGCTAATGATAGGTCTTTGGGAATCCTCTCCCTAGAAGGGATTCAAAGTCTGATGCATATAGACATCTGGGTGTTTTGAGCCATTTAAAAATGCTTGAGAGTCACTTTGAGGTTTCATATGGGTGTCTGTTGATAAATGAGGCGTGTTTTGGGATGAGCATGGTTTAAGCCATGTCTGGGAAGGCAGTACATCCTGGGACTTACAAGGACAGGCAGAGTGGGAAACTGGACTAAGTCTCGAACTTTCCAAAAGTGATAGAAGTGAAGATAAGCCAGCAATAAACATTCGCAGTTACGCGTAATGAACTGGAGGTGTCAAGATGGACTGAAGAGCCAGAGGAGCTCAGAGTTTAGTATCAGTAAATCTCAGCCAGGTTCCTGGGGATACATGAGCTGAGTCTGTGGACATGTGTCCTGACTCATGTTTCATTCCAATTTGTAGAACCTAGTTCTGCATAAATAGTGTCCTGGACTTCAGGCCACAGGTAAGCAAGAAACAGATGAACAAGTGAGACTGTGGCCAAAAAGACAATAGAAAAACAAGGTGTGAAACTCAGAGTCCTGGAGATGGATTGTTTCTGCCTGGTCTGAGTGAGCTCTGGGACTTTGGGGTATGCCAAGCCGGCAGGAGAGGAGAATCCTATTTCCCACTGGACTTGGTGGTGTAGAATGAAAGCTTAATGCTTCTGACAGCCTTTTTGTCCCCATGAGGTGTGAACTGACCTGAAAACACAGCAAACAGGCCGGGCTGAGGAATCAATCAGAAGAATGATTCCTGATGACACCATCCACTCTAGCCCCTGAGTCCAGCTGGGCTCCATTGACCTTTCAGCTATGTGAGTCAACGCGTTTCAGATTTTTCTTAAGCCATTTCCAGTTGAGTTTCCTATCACCTGAAATCTGAACACTCATAATAAAAGCAAGTAATAGCTTTAATCAAAAGGATCTTTCCCTCACCATTTTATTTAGGGGAATGACAGCACAAAGGTAAGATCTTTAGCCCTTAAGTCTGTGAATCTAGTCTAGAATTGCAGGGAAGGGTGGACTGGCAGAAAGGAGTCTGAGCCTTCTCCGATCTCTGTCTGATGCATCCTGTGTCTTATCAGAACTTACACATCTCTTCTCTCTCTTGGATTTTCTCAATCAGAATCCCAGTTTCTGTGTCTGAATGCTGTTATGTCTGAGACACTAAATGATGAACTTGGCCCCATCCGGCTGTTTTGCCAACGGATGAGAAAGCTCGCATACATGTACCCAGGGGTAAGGTTTGATACTTCAAGTGTGGTGATGAGCAATTATGCAAACGAATTCCATAAGGATGATGCTTTTGAGGAACTCCAGAGCGTTGAATTTCTCAAATAGCACAGGTTTGAGCTTATTATTCATTGTGCTGCTGTGCATAATTTTACCCAGAGTCCTGTTCCACCCTGCTGAGCAGTTAGAGAATCTGGAAGGTGCGGAACAGTGAAGTTGACTGGGCGCCTGCGGGAAGGCCTCCACCTGCCCACCTGCTCCCCAGCGTTCTGGTGCTGCTGAGCCGACATATCAAGGGCACCCGGAAGTCAAGGTTACCCAGGAGCAAGGCTGTGTGTCTGAGTCTGCAGGGAGTGTCAGCCTAGCACAGTGTGCAGGCAGAGCCCTTCTCAGGCCTGGCAGCTTTTCCAGCTTTTAGGCATGTGTTGGAGATGGAATTGATTGATTCCAAACAAAGGAAGGCAGAAGTCCCCAGCTTTTGCCTCTCAGACCTTTTTACTGCAGGGCTTGAGTGTTGCTGGCTCACGAGATTTATTGGGCAGATGGAGGTATTTGCACAGTTGAGGGTTCACTCCCCAATGCCAAGAACCCTAAGCCCTTTCAGAGTCTTCTCTGTGATCAGGCAGACATGCTACTGGCCACACTGTCCCAGCAGTTGGCTGAGGGATGGCCGCTCTGACTCCTGGGGGACTTTTGCATTTGAAACTCTAGGTTCAAACTCACTCTTTAACATTGCAGTCATGGGGGGCACGGGCAGAAGGCTCTTTAATTTTGTAAATGTCAACTGAAAAGAAAGCACAGCCAAAAAGTTGAGGATTATGTTTTATTCCAAGGACTTGCTGAAGCCTGCAAGCCCCGGAGACAGCCTCTCAAAAGCTCTGAGGAGCTGCTCAGAAGAGGAGGAATCAGGGTATATAGTTTTGCAACACAGACCAGGTGGTCCCAGAGCATCAAATGATTACTGTTAATTAAAGAAAATCAGCCATATCAAGGAATTTAACACTTTTCTATGTATGGGCAGATGCAAGAGTCTGGGCTCACTGAAATGGTTCCTTTGACACACCTCAGCTATCTGGAGCCAGCAGCCCGAGTTTTCCCATCCTGAGTCCCCTCAGGGCGAACCATTGTTGTTTTTTGTTGTTTACTTGCTAAGTCATGTCCAACTCTTTTGCAATTCCATGGACTGTGGCCCATCAGGTTCCTCTGTCCATGGGATTCTCCAGGCAAGAATACTGGAGTGGGTCGCCATTCCCTTCTCCAGGGGATCTTCCTGACCCAGGGACCAAACCTGCGTTTCCTGCATTGGTAGACGGATTGTCTACCACTGGGCCACGGAAAGCCGCAGGGTGCGTGGTTGGGTGGCTGTAACGCATGGCATGATGGCTGCAGCATCTTTTGTCTGCTGACATGGCAGGCAACATTTATCATAAACAATGCTCTGAGCATACTTCCAAGACTGACTTTAGTCCCTCTTTATTGAAGGCTAAGACCTGTCCCAGACTTCACATATGGTTGCTCTTTCGGAGTTTATGATGCGATTGGCTGATTAATGAAATTAATGCATTATGTGAACATAGGAAGCCATGCTCTTTTTTTCTTGTCACTTTGAAAGCATTCTGCCATCATCACCACTCCGTAGGGTTTATAATGCTCTTTCATGTCTCAGTAACCGCGTTTCTCTCTCTCTCTCTGTAAACACAATTAAGTAGATGAATGCTCCCCATCAAGCTGGTTTATATGAAAAATGACCAATAATGGAAAAATAATCCCATATGTGAGAATTAGTAAAAATCTTACCTGATAAGAATAATGGCAATTTAATGTATTATATTCTTTTTCTGTTTTGTATTGTCTAATTAAGTTACATATTTTGGTGTTTGTGTGGTTGGACCTTAATTTCCTAGAGACTGGGAAAGCTTTGGAGAGGGGAATACTTTGAGGTTTGAGAGAAAGAAAGGAGAGAAAGTTCTTAGTGGATTTTAAAGAACTCTGTATTATTTTTGTTGTTCAGTAGCTAAGTAGTGTCTGATTCTTTGCGATACCATGTACTATAGCATGCCAGGATCCTCTGTCCTCTATTATCTCCTGGAGTTTGCTCAGATTCATGTCCATTGAGTCAGTGATGCTATCTAACCATCTCATCCTCTGTCATCCCCTTCTCCTTTTGCTTTCAGTCTTTCCCAGCATCAGGGTCTTTTCCAGTGAGTCGGCTGTTCTCATCAGGTGGCCAACGTGTTGGAGCTTCTGAACAATACAGCAAGTGTTGTTTGAGTAGAGAATGAAATTTTTTAAAATCTCTAATTTTAAGAGTCATCCACAATGATAGAACAGGAGCTTTCTAGTTAAAGTTATCTGGGACAAAGCCTTCTAAGGAGATTTTCCTCGTTATTGTCAAAGACACCCTGGGGGAAAAGCCGGGGAGGTGGAGGACAATTGGAGGAGGTGAATGATCTCATTTCCTGTTGTCTATAATGCCTGTGCTCTCAGAGCCAGGATTCAATACAATTTTAGTATTTAAAATCAAATTTGAAAAAAACATATTAGGATTTTAAAAGTCCTGTTCTTTTTTTTCCGCATAAAAGAAATCTATACCCAGATGTACTGATGCAGTGATATAAAAACTATTTCCTATTTATCCATTGTCACTCCTGATTCCCTTGGGTAATAGACCTGTTACAAGGTTAAGTGATTCTTTGTTTAGTTTTGCAGTAGGCAGTCAGGAAAAGGGCTCTGTATTTTAGTTTCATATCAAAAGTGCTGTTTTTTAGTTGCCATTTTATGCACTCAGAAAACTGAAGGTCAGAAGAATTATGGGAGTCTTTCTTTTACGTCTCTCAAGTAATTTAATAAATCATAAGCCAAGTTACAAACAGAAATCAGATTTACCAACTTAAAATTTCAGTCTTATTCTTAGGTTCCTGCTTATTGTTTTTGTATAATGTTTACAGGCCAAATTATTTTTCGTAAGGTACACCATCACTGCAAATGCAAGCATGAGAGGTCAAGCCTGCATTGTTATTATTGTTGTTTAGTCAGTAAGTTGCGTCCGACTCTTTGCAACCCCATGGACTGTAGCCCACCAGTCTCCTCTGTCCGTGGAGTTTTCTAGGCAAGGATGCTGGAGCAGGTTGCCATTTCCTACTCCAGAGGATCTTTTCCACCAGAATTGAACCCGAGTCTCCTACATGGCAGGAGAATTCTTTACTGATGAGCTGCCGGAGAAGCCCCACAAGCCTGCATATGACACCTTTATTTATCATTTTAGTCAGTGTAACTGATTTGGCAAGGTGTCTCATGGTGATTATAGAATTAGAAGCACCATTTTCATTGAACCTGGTTTTGTAAGAGGTTTGAAGATTGAGCATGGGTGAGGTAAAATGTTATATAGTAGGAGTGAATGAAATAACAAAGGAAAAATGAAGTCCATCTCAGTGGGAAAAGGAGCTGGTGTGATTTTATTAAGTGCCACGTCCCTTGAGGACAAAACAACACTGTGTCTTAACAGACTTCACGTTTGGAGAGCGTGTCTTCTGGATTTGCTCTCTCTCTTGAATCGAGTGGCTGTGAAAACAGGAGGGTCCGGAGGTAATCCGTCAGGGCTGTGCGTGTCACTGCAGAATCCTGTAATCTCATTGCCAACGGTTGGCATTTCTTTTTTCTGTGTGCTCACCTTGATCCAAATTCTGTACATACCAGTGGTCACTAATAAAGAAATAAATGTGTCTTCATCCCCAGGAGAAATATCATCCAGAACTCTAAATAAAACACTGTCAAATTGGGCCTCTTTTTACCAGGAGGTTATTGTACCCAGAAGTCAAAACCTTAAGTCAATCATGTTACTCTTGGGAAACAAAAGTAGCAGCACCCTGATCATTTAATACTTAGGAATCCCTGATAATCTTTTGCATCTCCATCTATTCAGTTCCCCATTTAGGCCCAACCACATGCAACTAGAATTTTTTATTACTGTTTTGATTAGTTGCATTTGCAGAAACATTTTCATCCCCTAAATATTTATGACTTCCCAGTGAATGAATAGTTGGACTTCGTATCCTGTAGTTGAAATGCTGGAGAGTCTTGGATTTTTCTGACTGAAACAATAGAAGTGATCCTAATTTGCAATGCAAGCAAGTTAAGGTGAGAGATGAGAATCATGCATGAATGCATTATAGTCACAGAATTCAGGCTTGCTACTAGCTATGGGTTTTTTTTTTTAATGTATCACTTTTTTTAAAAAAGTTTTTCATTTTGTATTGGGGTATAACCAATTAACAATGTTGTGATAGTTTCAGGTGAAGAACAAAGGACTCAGCTATACATATACATGTGTATGGAGATGTTTTAAATTAAACTTTTTTTTAAAGCTAAAGTATAAATTCACATGGGATTGAAAGAAATATTAAAAAGAGATCTCCCCATATACCTTTTATTCAGTTTACATGTGTTAACATCTTGCATCACTATCACTGGGATATTGATGTTGGTCCAGTCGAGATATTGACCATCTCTACCCGCACAGAGATCTCTGGTGCTGCCCTTTTATATTCAGAACACACTCTTCCTTTCTGCAGCTCACCGATTCTTAACTCCTATAACCATTGATCTGTTCTCTAACTCTAATTTTGTTATTTCAAGAATTTTATATGAATGGAATGCTACTACAATTAACTTCATGGGATTGGTTGTTTTCACTCAGCTGTAGTTCACTGAAGATTCATACAGATCATGGTATGTCAATAACTGTAATTGCTAAGCGGTATCTCATAGTACGGGCTTCCCTGGTGGTTCAGAAAGTAAAGAATTTGTCTGCAATGCAGGACACCTGGGTTTGATCCCTGGGTTAGGAAGAACCCCTGGAGGATGGCATGGCAACCCTCTCCAGTATTCTTGCCTGGAGAATCCCACGGACAGAGGAGCCTGGCGGGCTACAGTCCATGGGGTCTCAATGAGTCAGACATGACTGAGCGACTAAGTACAGCACAGCACATCTCATAGAATGGAAATGACAGTCTGCTTAGCAACTCACTCATTAAGGGACACCTTCTTTTGGTCCAACTCACATCTGTACATGACTCCTGTACATGACTATAGCTTTGACTATACGGAACTTTGTTGGCAAAATGTTGTCTCTGCTTTTTAATATGCTCTCTAGGTTTGTCATAGCTTTTCTTCCAAGGAGCAATAGTGAAGGACAGGGAAGCCTGGCTTGCTACAATTCATGGAGTTGCAAAGAGTTGGATACAACTTAGTGACTGAACAGCAGAGGGGCATCTGGGTTGCTTCCAGATTTTGGCTTTTATGAATAAAGCTGCTAGGGACATTGGTCTGTGGGGTTTTGGGTGAACATAAGTCTTCATTTCTCTGGCATAACTGTCCAGGAATATAATTGCTAGCTCATATGGTAGTTATGCTCATATGGTTCATATGCTCATTAGACAGCGTATTAAAAAGCAGAGACATCACTTTGCCGACATAAGTCTGTAAAGTCAAGTCTAGGTTTTTCCAATAGTCATGTACTGATGTGAGAGTTGGATCTCAAAGAAGGCTGAGTGCCAGAGAATTGATCCTTTTGAATTATGATGCTGGAAAAGACTCTTGAGTCTCTTGGACTGCAAAGAGATGAAACCAGTCAATCCTAAAGGAAATCAACCCTGAATTTTCATTGGAAGGACTGATGCTGCAGCTGAAGCTCCGATACTTTGGCCACCTGATGTGAAGAACTGACTCATTGGAAAAGACCCTGATGCTGGGAAAGATTGAAGGCAAAAGGAGAAGAGGGTGGCAGAGGATGAGATGGTTGGATGTCATCACCAACTTAATGGACATGAGTTTGAGCAAACTCCAGGAGATAGGGAAGGAATCTGGCATGCTGCAGTTCACAGGGTCGCAGAGTTGGAAACAACTTGGTGACTGAACAACAAAATGGTAATTTTTTAAAAAAGAAACTGCCATACGTTTTTTCAGAGAAGTGATACCATTTACATCCCTACCAGCAATGTGCAATAGATCTAGTTTATGCATATCCTTGGCAGTGTGTTGATATTTTCACAATTTTTTACTTTAGTCATTCTGCTGGGTGTATATAGTGATACCTCATTGTGGTTTTAACCTATGGTTCTCTTACGATTTATGATATTGAACATCTTTTCTGAGTTTATTTGTTGTCAATCTGTCCTCTTCACAGAAGTGTTTGTTCGTGTCTTTGTTCATTTTCTTTTGCATTCTTTGTGAGGGTTTTGTTTGCTTTGGGGTCTCTGTTTTGTCTTCACTGTTAAGTTTGAGAGTGGTTTATAAACACTTGTACTTTGTTGGATACGAGGTTTGAAGATATTTCCCCACAGTCTGTACCTGGTCTTTTTGTCCTTTTGGCAGGGTCTTTTGCAAAGCAAAAGATTTTCAAAAAACATTTTTGACAGGGGCACATGAAACAAATCTCCAGAACAGACCATGTGTCAGGCCATAAAACAAACCTCAGTAAATCTAAAAGGATTGAAATTATATAACATATGTTCTCCAGCTACAATGGAGTGAAATTAGAAATTAACAGCAAGAGGAAATCTAGAAAATTCCCAAAGGTGTACCTTAAACAACCTATGAGTCAAGAAAGAAATTACAAGAGAAAACTAAAAAATATTTTGTGGTGAATGAAAAGGAGAGCACAGTATATTAAAACGTATGGTATTGTCAACTTTAAAAAAGTGCAACATGAAAGTTGCAAGGGAAGTTGTATTGGGGGCAAAATGAGGACTGCAGCCCAGGAGACAGCAGATACCTCTGAGAACTGCTCCAAATATCACAGATTAACACATATATGTGAAATCTAGAATGATGGTACTGATGAACCTGTTTGTGGGAGAGCAGTGAAGACACAGGTATAGAGAACAGACTTCTGGACATGGTGGGAGGAGAGGGTGGGATGAGCTCAGAGAGTAACACTGAAACATTTACATTACCATATGTAAAATAGATAGTGGGAATTTGCTGTAGGACACCAGGAGCTCAAACCACTGCTCTGTGACAACCTAGAGGGGTGGGGGGAGGCGAGAAGGAAGCTCAAGAGGGAGGGACATACGTATACCTATGGCTGGTTCATGGTGACGTGTGGCAGAGACAAACACAATATTGTAAAGCAATTATCCTCCAATTAAAATAAGAAATTTTTTTTAATGTAGTGGAGAAGGACAGTATATATGTGATTTTGGTGAAGGAAGTGTACATACAATCAAGCATACAAGCACATGTTTTTTCAGAAGCTTCCTTTTTTTTTTTCACATGGAACTTTTTTTTTTTCCATTTATTTTTATTAGTTGGAGGATAATTACTTTACAGTATTGTAGTGGGTTTTGCCATACACTGACATGACTCAGCCATGGATTTACATGTGTTCCCCATCCTGAACCCCCCTCCCACCTCCCTCCCCATCCCCTCCCTCTGGGTCATCCCAGCGCACCAGCTCTGAGCACTTGTCTCATGCATCCAACCTGGGCTGGCGATCTGTTTCACGCTTGATAATATACATGTTTCGATGCTGTTCTCTCAGATCATCCCACCCTCGCCTTCTCCCATAGAGTCCAAAAGTCTGTTCTATACATCTGTGTCTCTTTTTCTGTCTTGCATCTAGGGTTATCATTACCATCTATGAGAAACAGCCATCCCATGAAGGATTGCAGTGCTTTTCTAGATATGAGGAGACCAAGAATTGGGCTCATAAAATCAGCTCCTAAATATATCTAACTATCTGAAGACCCGTCCTGCCAGTTTTATTCCCCAAGATCACAGAGTGCCTCATCTCTGTTCTCCACCTGGAAGGCCTCTCAGGGGGTGTTGAAGGTCAGCAGCTGCAGCAGCACGTGATTTAATCCTAGTAGAGGTAGATGTGCTTCGCTGCTCAGTCGTGTTTGACTCTTTGCGACCCCATGGACTGTAGCCCTCCAGGCAAGTGCCCATGGTGAGTGCCAATTTGTAGTTGACAATATGTAGCAAAAGCATTGCTCAGAGAGAAATTCATAGCTATGAATGCCTAAATTAAAAAAAAAAAAAGAAAAATCTCAAATCAATAAGCTAGTCTTCCATGTTAAGAAACTAGAAAAAAAAAGGAGCCAACTAAACCAAAGTAAGCAGACAGAACAAAATAATACAAATTAAAATGATGAGAAATGAAATAGAGGATAGGAAAACAATAGAAAGAATAAATTACACCAAAAATTGATTTGTTGAAAAGATTGACAAAATTGACAAACCTTTACCAAGAATGACCAAGAAAAAGAGACTGAAATTACTAAAATCACAGTTAAAAGTTGAGAACATTTCTACCAACATTACATAATTGAAAGAGAATTCTATAAACTACTGTGTATCAACAAATGAGATAACCTAGCCAAACTGGAAGAATTCATGGAAATACACACACTACCAAAATTGACTGAAAAAGAAATAGATAATCTGAGTAAACCTATAACAATTAAAGGGAATTAGTAGGTAATCAAAAACTCGCAACTAAGAGAAGCCCAGAATCGGTTAGCTTGACTCTCAAATTCTCTAAAATGGTTAAAGAATTACCATCAGTTCTCAAATCTCCCCAAAAAAGAGTGGAGGAAGGAATAGTTCTTAAATCACTCTGTGGGGCCAGTATTACCCTGATACCAAACCCAGACAAAGTCATCACAAGAAAAGACAACCTTAGACCGATATCCCGTATGAATATAAACACAAAAATCATCAAAAAATACTAACCCAAATGAAACTTGTGCATATATTCAACTTAAAATGTGACAGTGTCCTTCTGTTTAGTGTCTGACTGCCTTCTCATTGTCCAGATTTTTCTAATGCTGTCCTGCCCTATGAAGAGAACTACAGTCCATCCATCCTGGTTTCTCCATATGAACAGATGCCCATCAAAGTTCTTACTCCATCCAGTCACACTTCCTCATCAAAAATGGGGACTACTTCTCCCATAAATGGGCTTTCATGGTGGCTCAGATGGTAAAGCGTCTGTCTCCAGTGCAGGAGACCTGGGTTCGATCCCTGGGTCAGGACGATCTCCTGGAGAAGGAAATGGCGACCCACTCCAGTACTCTTGCCTGGAGAATTCCATGGATGGAGGAGCCTGGTGTGCTATGGTCCGTGATGTCACAAAGAGTCAGACAGACTGAACAACTTCACTCACTCTCCCATAAATAGTCTATGTGAGCTGTCAAACCGGAACTTGAAACAGTATAATGAAGTTACTATTAAATTACTTCAGCTCCTCAGCTGAAGCCATATAAGAGACAAGGTGCTGGATTTAGATGAGGAGGTAGGAAGGCAAAGCTTGAAGGGAGGAAATGAGCTTTGCTGTTGGCATTCCGTATTAACATAAGGGAGAGATGCTTCACAGTGAGTCACCTTCTCTGGGAAGACCTGTCATGTAACTGGACTCTTGGCTTGTGGCCCTTGGGACACTGTGAGAGGCAGTGAGCCTTGACTTTGCCAGGCAGGTGCTAAGAGCGTTCGCACCTCACCACGCCGGCATTTTGAACTCTCTGAGATTGGGGAGTGAGTTGGAAGCCCCCACCAGGTGGCGATAGTGGTAAAGAAGCTGCTGGCTAGGGCCGGAGACACGAGAGATGCGGGCCTGATCCCTGGGTCGGAAAGAACCCCTGGAGTAGGAAATGGCAAACCACTCCAGTATCCTTGCCTAGAAAATCTCATGGACAGAGGAGCCTGGCAGGCTACAGTCCATGGGGCCGCAGAGAGTCGGACATGACTGAGCAACTGACCATACCACACGCTGCGCAACAGAACCGATGTTCCTGCAGTAGGACAGTGAAGGCAGAAATCCAATTACTGAGCTAATTAGCACCTTTGAGTGGTAAGCACCAAATTTACAGGAGGAAAGCACTGGAGAAAACCTTGAATACCCAGTAAGGCTGACACTTGCCCTTCTTAGAGAGTCTGGTGGCGAGCCAGAGGCCCTGGGGGCACACAGGCAGCGTGGATTAGTTACTGCTGATCAGAATTTAGCCTCTGCATCCAAAGCCTTTTGCAGATAGCTTTTCATTTAACATAGTTTTAGAAGGTGTTTTAATTCCCTAAGGAGTTTGGTAAATGACTTTCTTTTGGCTCAATCCCGTTTTAAAAATTGTTTATTCTGCTGCTGAAAATTCCATTTGTCCTAGGTCTTAAGGTGAAATTAAAATTCCATTCAGGGACTCACTATGCCGACGTGGGATTACGGCCTTCATTAGAAAAGAATTTTGTTGTTCGCTTTATTTTCTGCCACCCAGGCTCTTTTATTTTCAAAGCCTATCTGAGGGTATTTGCAAGGAAAATGAAGCAGTAATAGAACAATGTGACCTTTTCGAGCTATAACAGAATAGCCCTTCTCTACAGCCCATCTGGAGCGCCTAGTCTACAAAACTCCAACAGGATCCTGCCTAGATAGTTCTCATATATCTGAAACAAGGTATATCTAGGTATGGTAAAGATAAGATGCTCATTATGTTCAAACTGTATGGAACCCTTCATTCAGTGGTCTATTTCTAGTGAAAGCCCTTTCTTTATGGCACAGGTTTAGCCTTATGAGATTTTTGTAGGAAGAGGGATGCTTTCCAGGGCCCAAGAGCGGGCTCTTGTCTAATTCTCAGAAATGAATTGTCTAAGGAGACACACGAGCTGACAAAGCAAGAGACTTCACTGGGAAGGGACGCCAGGTGGAGAGCAGCAGAGTAAGGGAACCCAGGAGGACTGCTCTGCCAAGAGGCTCACATCTCAGGTTTTATGGTCATGGGGTTAGTTTCCAGGTTTTCTCTGGCCCGTCATTCTGACTCAGGGCCCTTCCTGGTGGCATGCACGTCACTCAGCCAAGATGGATGCTAGCAAGGAGGATTCTGTGAGGTTGGTAGGACATTTTGACCTACCTGAGTTCTTCTGGTTGGTGATGTTAGTTCCGCATTCCTTACTAGGATCTCCTATTATAAAATAGCTCACGCAAGTAGTTACTATTGTGTTTGGCCAGGATGGGGCAATTTCAGTCAGTGGTTCCCCTAACAAAATTTCCATTTTTATAGACCATAAACTGGTGAATATCATTAGCTTCATGTGGTTGGTGTCAGTTTCACATCTCATCCATCAAAGAATGACAAGACCCTCACTCAATGCCTGAACTAAGTCAAGGCTGGTCCAACATAGTCTCTCCAAGCAGAACAGACTGTTGCACTTACAAAGGGTTTGGGGGATATCTGAAGTTCAAGGCAGATGAGTTTCAGATTCAGAAGCGGGGTGATACCATCTGCAGGGCAGTCTCTTGGGGAAACTGTTACTGATTGGTCACCCTCAGAAGTCTGCACTGAGCCTGTCCCTTGCTGGCTGACTTTCAGAAGCAAGCAGCCACTGTGCACTGGCTGCCTTACCAAAGCTGTAGGTTGAGGTGAGTTGTCATAACTGAAAAGGTTTAAAACTGGTTCTGGTGGCAACTAGTTACCATGGTTACAGACAATCCACCTTTTCCTAAGCTGCAGAAAGCTGTTTTTCATTCTTATGGTTCAACCTAAGAAAAGTCTGTAAGAATGCATCCAACTCTTGAAAGCAAGTGGTGGAGACCTGGACTACTTATCAAGAATGTTCTGGAATCAGTTTGAATAGCAAGATAGCTATTTATGTGCTGCTCTCAAATACTGTCAGGGAGTGGTCGTCCATTGACAATTTCAAGGCTTGCTTTTATTTTGTGGATTGGATGCTCAGAATTGATAAAGATGAAGGTCTGTCTCCTGTACCTAAGTGCTAAACATCTCTTCCCTCTGTATTTTCTGTACTTTTCCCGCCCTTCTGACCCCTCTCTTCCTTCAGCCTTGTCAGTGTAGAACAATAACTCTAATATGTGATCTCCATCTCCCCTGGATTTCCCACCCACACAGCTGATTCTGTGAGCCAACTCTCATTTGCAGGGATCTGATCACAACCTCTTACTCTTTTGTGGCTCTTTCTAGTACAAGGCGTGTGGATAATTCCAATACAAGACTGGTGGTCCAAATTGAAAAGGATCCAGGTAAGAGGATATCTTCCTTCTCTTTCTCTCTTTTTTTATTGTTTTATTTTATTTATTTTTTTGGCCTTGCAGCATGTGGGATCTGAGTTCCCCAAGCAAGGATTGAACCCATGCCCCTGTGTTGGAAGCATGTAGTCTTAACCACTGGAGCCTCCCTGCCCAGAAAAGTCCCCTGCCTCTCTTTTAAGCTATTTATTTTGTTGTGTAGATGGATTCCTTCAATCCAAAAAAGAGGAATTAAGTACTCACTTTTTTTAATCATTGTGGAGACAGTGAATGTCTTGGTAAATGTACTGATGGTAAAAATAAAACTGTGCAAATAGAACTGATCAAGTATCCTGATTTGGTTTAGAAATGGATTCTTCCATGATTTAGAACTGATTAGATATCTTTTCAATATTGAATAACTGTTGATTACAACATTTTAGTTAGTATATGCTAAACATCAAATACAGACAGTAAACCTTGGTATTGGTATTCTGGCAAAAAAGAAAAAAAAAAAAATAGCATTATGATGTCCTTAAAGGCAAGCCATTCCAGGATCCAGGGCCTGGATATCTTCAGAGTCTTTGTACAACATTAATCTATGGAAAGATTTATCTGCCATAGTAACAGGAAGTTACTTTTTTCTTCCTATAGTCTATTTCATTTTGAAGCATTTGACCTTTTCTCCCCTCATATCAGTATGCAAATTTAAGCCAATCTCTATTTTTAATCCACCTCACTCTCTCCTCTGTGCCAAAAATGTTGTCTAGGAAGAATTGTATCCTGCTTATTAGCTATATTTGAATTGCATATACATGATTAATTTGAAATCATAATTTAAAATGTGAAAATATCTGGAGAGGCAGGTTTATTTTTTGCTAAACTTTGTATCAGCCCAATTTGAAGGGGGTGTGGTTGGAGTGTAAATATCTCTAATGTGGAGCCATGGGATTCTAATTTTGCCCTGCCATTGACATTAGGCATAGAGACAGTTTCATAAGTACATTGAGCTTTTAGTTGTTCAAAATTTTGTCTCATTTTAATCTAATTATACAGATGTGTGGTCAGTGTGTTCTAAGATCTCAACTTTTCATGGTTTAAATTGTTTTATTCATACATCAAACAGTTTGAACAGTTAAGCAAAAGTTAATTCTCTTGTTCAGGTTTTTTCTTTAAAAGTACCAGAGACTCGGAGTAATCTCCAATTAGTGTCTCTGGATGCATGCTGCTTCATCAGAGAAAATGAATATCACTGCAGGTCAGGCAGGCTTAATCTGCATAGAAAATTAAGCACAATGATACCTTATTAGAGGACATGACATGACTCAGTCCATAGAACAGTTTGTTTCTTTCCATTAATCATAAATAGGTTAAAAATGCACCTATTTCAATTTGGCTTTTAACTGTCGTGAATGCCTAGCCCTGATATCCATAGTTTGATAGTGTTATCCTGTAGATTTCTTAGCCGTGGGTCAGTGCTCTTCCTTACGTGGGTGCATTTGGGGCCAGTCTGCACCTTCCTGCACCCTCAGTGATGCTCCAGTTCCCAAGAGTACCGAGCAGGAAGGCTCCATTCAGATCTTCACGGATCTTTATCTCCAACCTTCTTGAATCTCTGTCTCCATGCCAGAAGCAGGCCTAGAAGGGGTCCTTGAGCTTTGCTTTAGGCCTCTTCTCTTTGGGGCAACTCTATGCTTCTCTGACTTTCTGGAGGCAGAGTTTACTCCCCAGAGGAAAGATGCTCCTAAGGGGAAAGCACTGGTGACAAACTTTCCTTCTAGCCCCTCCCAGTACTTCTTCCACTCCCAGGACCACAGACCAGGAGGACTTCCCAGTTTACCCAGCCTTCTCAAAAAAGATTCTGTCTTCATCATGAGAGATCTCACAGAGGGAGTAAAAGGAGTCGGCCCAGCCAGGACATGAAAGGAAACGCATCATGAACCCCCAGTTTCATGCCCCTGAAACACACTGGCCCTTTATTGGGAAGCAGGGTGTTCCCTCACTCCATCTCCTTTGCTGTATCCTTCCTTTTTTTCTTTCCTTGATGTCCTCATCCACTCCATCTGAATGGCTAAGTTCAAACAAGCAAGCAGCAGTCCTGGCAAGGATGCAGAACAACTAGAATTCTCAGTCCCTGCGACTGGGGTGCAGAATGGTTCAGCCACTTTGGAGAACGGTAGTGCCACTCTTAGGGGTTGACTCAAGAGAAATGAAAATGTGTTCTTATAGACTTCTGTTCATGAATGTCGTGAGTGGATTTACTCATGTTCACCAATACTGAAAACAGCCCAAAGGTCCTTCAGCTACTGAATGGTTAAGCAAACTGTAGTGACCACATACAAATGAGACAGAACAAACTACTGCTGCATACCTCAGTATGGATGGAGCACAAATGCAGCGTTCTAAGTGGTGGTTATGTGACTATAAGCATTTTTTAAGTCCATTCACAGAACTGGACATTAAAAAGGGCAAATTTTGCTCTCTGTAAATTATGCCTCAATAAATCGGAGTTTTATATACATATATAACAAAGTTAGTAAATGGCATTGATATATAATAATTTATATACTTGTATATAATATATAAAAATGTATACTAGCAATAATTATTTATATTGTAGACTATAGTTATATATGTATATATGCATATATACGCACTGTTTACACAGTATATACTATCAATAATTATAGAATATATATGTATATGTGTATATATATAAAACTTCCCTATAGTTCAGATGGTAAAGAATCTGCCTGCAATGCAGGATACCTGTGTTCAATCCCTGGGTCAGGAAGATCCCCTAGAGAAGGAAATGACAACCCACTCCAGTATTCTTGCCTGGAGAATTCCATGGGCAGAAGAGCCTGATGGGCTACAGTCCATGGGGTCACAAAGAGTCAGACACAATTAAGTGACTAACACTGTACACACACACACACAATTTATTGTCTGTAAATTATTTCTCAGTGAAACCCTAGAGTTACTTAATGGATTATGTTCTCAAAAGCAAAATTTCTCTTAACAAAGCTGTATCATTTATGGTGTCATCTATTATTCAACAGATGTTTAGTCAGTCATTACTGCATATTAAGAATCTGCCAGTACTGAGATACAAAAATAAACAAATTCAGTCTTCCTTCACCACCGCAGGGTGTAGAGAAATCAGATGTTAATCAAATAACCATATATACACATATACACACACACACAAAGTCAAATTCCAACTGTTTCAAGTGCTTTCAAGTGGAGAAGGTCATAGTCCTGATGTCCTATAAGGTGGCATGGCAAAGGGGTCAAGGAAGGCTTCCCTGAAGTGGCCATGGAACAGAGGTCTAAAGATTAGTAGAGGTAAGAAGACAGAGAAGAATGTAGGGAAACCAGGCAGAAAGATTAGTCTCTGCAAAGGCCCGGGGTGGGAAGGGGCAAGTGAGTCACTCAACTGGGAGCAGTTCTGTGTTGCTAAGCGTGAAGATTGAGGAAGAGATGAGTGAGAGGTGAGGGTGGAGACTGAAGTGGGGAGCAGAGCACACAGCGCCCCTGGTGTGACTATACACCCTGGGTTTGATCAGGCTGGTGTCCTAGCTTATTCCTAGGAGGATGACTTATGGGACCCTATTATAGGTGATGTTATGAAGTTGTGTCTCTATCTTAAGAGCCCTCACAAACCACTTTAAGAAATGGGCTGCAGGGCCCTGGGTGACACATTCCCCTTTCATCTGAAAGGCTCATCCTGGCTGGGGGGTAGGCAATCGATGAGGAAGCGTATCCCAGTGAAGACGCATAGGTGAGTCACATGACCATTGTGGTCCTCCACCTGAAAAACTGTGTAACTTGGGATAAAGCAAGGGTAATGGGAATGGGAAAAAGTAGGAAGGTGCAAAAAACACTTGAAGAATGTGAAATTGAGAGCCTTAGGTGGGACGAAGTGGAAAGAAAGATGCCTAGGTTGTGGCCAACTGGACAGCTGAGAGCAGGTTGGGGGTGGGACTGGGGGGGCAGGGCCTGACTTGAACACATTGGGTGGAGCAGAAACATTGGAAACAGACACGAAATGTTAAGTAGACAAGGAAGTAGACAGGTCTAGAGTCCAGGCAAGAGATCTCTGCTGGAGATAGGAATTTGTCAGGTGTCTCGTTTAGACAGGAATTCAGTCCATTTATGTAGACGACATTGACCAGAAAAAGCACAGAGGGAAGAAATAGGAGTGTCTCACAGAGCCCACCACAACGGGTGAAGTGTCTGAGGAGTCTGATTCACCCCAATCAGATGACGGCTCCCCATCTCCCAGGGAGAGCACGTTGGAGCAGGACTCACTGGGCGTCTTCTTTCTTGTCCTGTCTTCAGGGAGCGATGGCAACAACCTCAATTCCATCTTTTATGAGCACTTGACAAGGGCGCTCCAGGAGTCCCTCTGTGGAGACCTCATCCTTGGCCGGTGGGGCAACTACAGCTCTGGCGATTGCTTTATTTTGGCCTCAGATTACCTCAATGCTTTCGTTCACCTGATTGAAATTGGCAATGGCCTTGTCACCTTTCAACTTAGAGGACTGGAATTCCGAGGTAAGAATCTCTTTACTGTGGAAGTTGTTGGAAATTGGTCATTTGAGTGAATTATCACGCAGAGCTTTCATAAGAAGTCACCCTTAGAAAGGAAGAGTGGGATGCCTGTCCTAGAGAATGAGTTAGGGAGCTTGCTATAACCACCTTTCATCATGTATTTGGATACAAAGAGAGGCCAGTCATCTGAATTAGTAATCAGGTTAAATGTACAGTCTGATGTAAACCTTAGGAGTAGCAGGTCCGAACTTTGGTTTATTTGGGGAAAAACTCAGAAGCATTAAATGGGTGTGGACCATGCATGGGGGCTCCATGTGGAGTCAGCCAGACCTAAAATGGAACCTGCTTCCTTGGGTTACAAATGCAATGGTCTATTGTGGGTGAATCTCTGAGTTTTGTTAAAAATTGTCTGTAAAGTGATAATAATAATAAGAATGACTGCCTCATACAGTTGTTGTGTGGTTTAACTGAGATCATGTATATGCAGGCACTGTTGTTGTTTAGTTGCTAAGCTGTGTCTGACTCCTTTGCAACCCTATGGACTGTAGCCCGCCAGGCTTTTCTGTCCATGGAATATCCCAGGCAAGAATACTGGAGTGGGTTGACATTTCGATCTCCAGGGGATCTTCCCGATCCAGGGACCAAGCCCATGTCTCCTTCATTGGCAGGTGGATTCTTTACTATGAGGCCCCTGGCAAGCCCACCTGCAGGCACTGCATGAGTGCTTACTGCTCTGTGGTTACTGAGTCCGCCTGTGTCTTTGAAGAGTGATTCTGGCTTTTCCATGAATCAGACGCTGCAGTTGTGTGGTGATCACTCAGGGATCAGCGTCACGGACATTCCTGTGGCCCCGTCTCCCAGGTTCCTTGTGTGGTCCCTCATTCACACATGCTTTTCTCTACCGCAGCAGCCCCTCTGTGTCAGGCCACGTGCCGATGCTGAGGACGCAATGGGACGTGACCTTGAGTCTTACCTTCATGACATGGTAAATAAATAAGTAAACAAAAGAGCAAACCAATCACAGCTTGAGGAATGGTAGAAAGGAGGTAAATAAGGTTCTATGACTAGAATTGGTGCAGAAGGTGAGGAGGCTCGTCAGGGTCCTGAGGAGGCGAACAGGGAGAAGAATATTCCAGGCCAGGAATTCGGAAGCGCTGAATGTCTGAGTTAGAGTAACCCAGGAGGAATGCCGTGACCAGAGAGGCGGGGTTGGGGGAGGTCATGGGGTTTCTCCCAGCCAGGGCGAGGTGCTGCATTGTATTCTGTGCACAGTGAGGAGCCATGGAACGTTCTGGAAATGGGAATGACTGAAGAGCTTGTTCTGGTTGCTGTGTGGAAGATGTACTGGAGGGGATGAAAGGAGAAAAGCGGGGACCACCTAGGAGTGTCCTGTAGTCACCCCAGCAAGAGAAGATGGCAGAGGCAGAGATGTGCTGGGGGGCTCAGAAGTGGAGGACAGGCCTGCATGTTGGGGTGAGGGAAGGTGGGGTGCTCAGTATGCTCCCTGCTTTCTAGGTTGAGAGCCCGATGGACATTGGTGCGTTTACTGAAACTGAGAAGCCTGGATAAGGAGTGGCACTCAGGGTTTGAGGATGCAATCAAGAGCCCCATTTTGAATATTCACTTGGATTCATCCAAGTGAATGTATCACATAGCTAGTTGGACATACGTGTCTAATATTCATTTTTGTTGTTGTTTAGTCACTAAGTTGTGTCTGACTCTTTTGTGACCCCATAGACTGTAGCTTGCCAGCCTCCTCTCTCCATGGAACTTTCCAGGCAACAGTACTGGAGTCGGTTGCCATTTCCTTCTCCTGGGGACCATCCCAACCCAGAGGCTGAACCCAAGTCTCCTGCACTGCAGGCAGATTCTTCACTGCTGAGCCACCTGGGAAGCGCTTAATGCTCATTTGGGAGATATTTATTGAGCACTGATTATATGTCAAGCACTAAGTTAGGTGCTCTGAGTAGAGAAGTAAAGGTCCTGCCGTATGGAGCTTGAAGCCTCCCTTAGAAGACAGGCACCTGATAAGTAATTACTGCCCAGACAGGTGGCTGTTACAGCAGCAGGGTGCATGGGGGCCTGGGGGCCAGAGAAAGGGCACTGGAATCAGAGCTGGGGTCTGGTCAGCTCAGTAGAGGAGGGGCTGCAGTTAGAACGGAGAGGAGGGAACAACTGGTGTGATTACAAGGAGGCTTCAAGTAACCAGATGTGGTTTCCAGGTGGTTTGGGAGGAAGGGGTCACAGACAATGCTAGAAAGGTAAACAACAGCCAGGTCATGCCTTCTAGAACCTCACAGTGACCAAAGGACACGTTTCCACCAAGAACAAATTGCTGTCACTTCATATTTTAAAAACATAACCCAAAGAGAATTCTTGTACGTCCTTACAAATTCTAGGAATCTAATTTAGGCAGCTTATTTGGGAAAAGGTTATTGGGCCAAGGGAGTGATGATCAGACTCTAAAGAACAGAGAAGCAATATTTCCCTGATATTTTTCACAAATGCCAGAAAATGCCACAGAAGGTGGTAGAAATTAAGTGTCTGGGTACAATAGTGCAATAGAACTGCCTATTTTTGAGAGCTTTCCATTTTTTCTGGGAATTCAAGGGAAGAACTTTTAAGGTTCGCTGAGTTGAATCTGAATTATAGTTATAGCACAAGTTTTATGTGGCTTATAGCATCTTCAGCAAACTTAACCGATCTTTGAATTGAAGGGTTAGTTAGGAGGCTTCCCAAGTGGCACAGTGGTAAAGACTCCTCCTGCCAACACAGGAGACACTGGTTTGATTCCTGGGTTGGGAAGATTCCCTGGAGTAGGAAATGGCAACTCACTCCAGTATTCTTGCCTGGAGAATCCCATAGACAGAGGAGCCTGAAGGGCTACATACAGTTCATGGGATCTCAAAGAGTCATACCAGACTGAAGCCACTGAGCACACATTTCAAACATGCGTAAGAGAATGTTGTATAGCTGAGCACCTAGGAGAAAAAGTAAAAAGTTTGGTGAACAGTTAGCTAGCCTCTGGCACAGTGGGTAATTTTCCCAACATTAGAATAAGAGTTTAGAACCTGGATAGCCCAAACGATTGATGAAGGTTCATGGCACATGCTGTTTCCATTGGATGGTACTATAGTGGTGTAAATTCAAATTAAGAATACAAATAAAGAAGCCATGTTTTTCTGTTCTACTCCTTTGGCCTATGCATCCCAGAATAGAAATACATTTTTTTGTTGTTCATGTGAAGAAACATGATTGTACTGCTGCTCTTGGTTTGTGAGTATTCCTTGCATCTGCCCAACCAGAGAGCTTTTAAGGAAACCATTCAAGAATTGGTGGATTAATCAGCTTTAAGCCTACAGTCAAGGAAACAGACAATGCACTTTAGAAGGCCCTCAGTGTGAGGGGCACCAAATTTAAGGCTTTTCAAAAGAAATGGAACCTGTTGTATTTAACCATCATCCGAGTAGGCGGACACAGAAAAATGGGAAAGTGAGAGTTGATTATCTGTTCAATCCATTTCTGTTCTCTGTTAGTCATTCAAGTGACCTAGCTTGATGGTTTGGCTTATTTCTATAAAGGAGGAGAAACATGAATGAGGAGAACAGAACTGCCAACAAAAGGAGTCAGACTACTTGAAAATCCTGTAATTATAAATGAAGAAGAACCAAGAATAGGAGCAAAAAAAAAAAAAAAGGGGGGCATTGGAGAGAGACTTGTATGAGATACAAAGCACTCTTGCCTGTGAAGGTGACAGCTACCTCAAGATTGGCCTTAATCCCAATATTCCTCCCATCTAACTGATGGGGAAATCCAGATCCCTCAAGATGAATTATTTCCCAAGACTCATAGCTACTTAGGGATTGTTTGTTGTTTAGTTGCTCAGTCATGTCCAACTCTTTGCGACTCCATGGACTGCAGCACTCCAGGCTTCCCTGAGTCAATGATGTCAGTCACCATTGAGTCAATGATGTCAGTCAACCATCTCATCCACTGTGGCCCACTTCTCCTCTTACACACAGTCTTGCCCAGCATCAAGGTCTTTTCCAAAGAATTGGCTCTTCACATCAGGTGGCCAAAGTATTAAAGCTTTAGCTTCAGCATCAGTGGACTTCCAGTGAATATTCAATGTTGATTTCCTTTAGGATTGACGGGTTTGGTCTTCTTGCAGTCCAAGGGACTCTCAAGAGTCTTCTCCAACACCACAGTTTGAAAGCATCAGTTCTTTGGTGCACAGCCTTCTTTATGGTCCGACTCTCACATCTATACATGACTGCTGGAAAAACCATAGCCTTGACTGTTCGGACCTTTGTCAGCAAAGTGATGTATTTGCTTTTTCAATGTGCTGTCTATGTTTGTCATAACCTTTCTTCCAAGGAGGAAGTGTCTTTTAATTTTGTGACTGCAGTCACTGCAGTGATTTTGGAGCCCAAAAAATAAAGTCTGTCACTGTTTCCCCTTTTTCGCCATCTATTTGCCATGAAGTGTTGGGACTTTATGCCATGATCTTAGTTTTTTGAATGTTGAGTTTTAAGCCAGGTTTTTCACTCTTCTCTTTCACCTTCATCAAGAGGCTCTTTAGTTCCTCTTTGCCTTCTGCCATTAAAGTGGTATTATCTGCTTATCTGAGGTTGTAGATATTTCTCCTAGCAATCTGGATTCCAGCTTAGAGCTGGGCAGACCCACAGGGTTCTTAACCAGAACTTCTCATTCTACCTGACCATTTCCTCTTTTCATTCCTCCTTTTGGTTGGAAATTTGTACCATAGTGTTCATTGGTTTATTAAACACTGAATAACTGGGATATAATGCCCTCAATCACTTGTATAGCTCCATGTAATTTTCCCAGTTGCATAGAAAACTCCACTTTAGGTCAGGATGTTCAATGGGGGCACACATGTGACTTGGCTTCTCAGAGTCTCAATTTCTTCATCAAAAGCTTGGTGTGATTATAAGTTCTTTCCAGCTCTGAAATATAGGCAGAACACTCTCCAACATAGATCACAGCAAGATCCTCTATGACTCACCTCCCAGAGTGATGGAAATAAAAGCAAAAATAAACAAATGGGACCTAATTAAACTTAAAAACTTTTGCACAAGAAAGGAAACTATAAGCAAGGTGAAAAGTCAGTCTTCAGAATGGGAGAAAATAATAGCAGATGAAGCAACTGACAAAAGAATCAATCTCAAAAACATACAAGAGGCTCATGTAGGTCAATACCAGAAAAATAAATGACCCAATCAAAAAATGGGTCAAAAAACTAAACAGACATTTCTCCAGAGAAGACATACAGATGGCTAACAAACACCTGAAAAGATGCTCAACATCATTCATTACCAGAGAAATGCAAATCAAAACTGCAATGAGGTATCATCTCATGCCAGTCAGAATGGCTGCTATCAAAAAGTCTACAAACAATAAATGCTGGAGAGGGTATGGAGAAAAGGGAACCCTCTTACACTGTTGGTGGGAATGCAAACTAGTACAGCCACTATGGAGAACAGTGTGGCGATTCCTTAAAAAACTGGAAATAGAACTGCCATGTGACCCAGCAATCCCACTGCTGGGCATACACACCAAGGAAACCAGAATCGAAAGAGACACATGTACCCCAATGTTCATCACAGCGCTGTTTACAATAGCCAGGACATGGAAGCAACCAAGATGTCTATCAGCAGACGAATGGATAAGAAAGCTGTGGTACATATACACGATGGAATATTACTCAGCTATTAAAAAGAATGCATTTGAGTCAGTTCTAATGAGTTGGATGAAACTGGAGCCTATTTATAGAGTGAAGTAAGTCAGAAAGAAAAACACCAATACAGTATATTAACAGATATATGGAATTTAGAAAGATAGTAATGACAACCCTATATGCAAGATTGCAAAAGAGACACAGATGTAAAGAACAGTCTTTTGGACTCTGTGGGAGAAGGTGAGGGTGGGATGATTTGAGAGAATAGCATTGAAACATGTATATTACCATGTGTGAAATAGATGACCAGTCCAGGTTTGATGGTGCCCAAATAGACCACTCAAAGCCGGTGCACTGGGACAATCCAGAGAGATGGGATGGGGAGGGATATAGGAGGGGGGTTCAGGATGGGGAACACATGTACACCCATGGCTGATTCATGTCAATGTATGGCAAATACCACCACAATATTGTAAAGTAATTAGCCTCCAATTAAGACAAATAATCAATGCAAAGAAATCAGTGCAAAGATCAATGCAAAGAAATAGAGGAAAACAACAGAATGGGAAAGACTAGAGATCTCTTCAAGAAAATTAGGGATACCAAGGGAACATTTCCTGCGAAGATGGGCTTGATAAAGGACAGAAATGGTATGAACCTAACAGAAGCAGAAGATATTAAGAAGAGGTGGCAAGAAAACACAGAAGAACTGTACAAAAAAGATCTTCACGACCCAGATAATCACAGTGGTGTGATCACTCACCTAGAGCCAGACATCCTGGAATGTGAAGTCAAGTGGGCCTTAGAAAGCATCACTATGAACAAAGCTAGTGGAGGTGATGGAATTCCAGTTGAGCTATTTCAAATCCTGAAAGATGATGCTGTGAAAGTGCTACACTCAATATGCCAGCAAATTTGGAAAACTCAGCAGTAGCCACAGGACTGGAAAAGGTCAGTTTTCATTCCAATCCCTAAGAAAGGCAATCGCAAAGAATGCTCAAGCTACCACACAATTGCACTCATCTCACACGCTAGTAAAGTAATGCTCAAAATTCTCCAAGCCAGGTTTCGGCAATATGTGAACCGTGAACTTCCAGATGTTCAAGCTGGATTTAGAAAAGGCAGAGGAACCAGAGATCAAATTGCCAACATCTGCTGGATCATCAAAAAAGCAAGAGAGTTCCAGAAAAACATCTATTTCTGCTTTATTGACTATGCCAAAGCCTTTTACTGTGTGGATCACAATAAACAGTGGAAAATTCTGAAAGAGATGGGAATACCAGACCATCTGACCTGCCTCTTGAGAAACCTATATGCAGGTCAGGAAGCAACAGTTAGAACTAGACATGGAACAACTGACTGGTTCCAAATAGGAAAAGGAGTACGTCAAGGCTGTATATTGTCACCCTATTTATTTAACTTATATGCAGAGTACATCATGAGAAACGCTGGGCTGGAAGAAGCACAAGCTGGAATCAAGATTGCTGGGAGAAATATCAATAACCTCAGATATGCAGGTGACACCACCCTTATGGCAGAAAGTGAGGAGGAACTAAAAAGCCTCTTGATGAAAGTGAAAAAGGAGAATGAAAAATTTGGCTTAAAGCTCAACACTCAGAAAACTAAGATCATGGCATCTGGTCCCATCACTTCATGGCAAATAGGTGGGGAAACAGTGGAAACAGTGTCAGACTTTATATTTTGGGGCTCCAAAATCACTGCAGATGGTGACTGCAGCCATGAAATTAAAAGATGCTTACTCTTTGGAAGGAAAGTTATGACCAACCTATAGCATATTAAAAAGCAGAGACATTACTTTGCCAACAAAGGTCTGTCTAGTCAAGGCTATGGTTTTTCCAGTGGTCATGTATGGATATGAGAGTTGGACTGTGAAGAAAGCTGAGCACCGAAGAATTGATGCTTTTGAACTGTGGTGTTGGAGAAGACTCTTGAGAGTCCCTTGGACTGCAAGGAGATCCAACCAGTCCATCCTGAAGGAGATCAGTCCTGGGTGTTCATTGGAAGGACTGATGCTGAAGCTGAAACTCCAATACTTTGGCCACCTCATGCGAAGAGTTGACTCATTGGAAAAGACCCTGATGCAGGGAAGCATTGGGGGCAGGAGGAGAAGGGGATAACAGAGGATGAGATGGCTGGATGGCATCACCGACTCAATGCACATGAGTTTGAGTAGACTCCGGAAGTTGGTGATGGACAGGAAGGCCTGGCGTGCTGCGATCATCGGGTTGCAAAGAGTCGGACGCAACTGAGCGACTGAACTGAACTGAACTGAAGATAAATAAATTGATTTTTTTTAAAAAAGAAAGAAACAATAACAGCCAAAAAGTTCTTTCCAGCTGTGGATGGCTCATCAGTCTAGGAGCTATATTTCCTTCCACCATATCATGGGGAGAAAGTTGAACTCCCTGCGGGAGTTTGATAAAATTTCCTCCCAGGGAGGAAGCCCCAGGCTTCAAAGTCAGTGGTGGAGGAGGGGTAAATGCCTAGCTGGGGTTGACTCCAAAGTCCATGACCTTTGTAGTAAACTCCATGGCCTTGGAGGGTGGCAGGGAGTGAGGGAGGGAAACAGGGAGGCAGGGAAGGAAGAAGGAAGAAGGAAAGAAGGAATGAAAAATAAGGAGAGATTACAAAAAAAAAAAAGAATAAGTAACCATTGTCTTTACATCTCTTTGGCTGTTGAAATTCAAAAATAAAACTTTTACCTGAATATACTTCTGAGTGTTAATATGGAACCACCACTTTTAGGAGCTCAGTTTCTTGAATTGCTGACTGCCTTAGCAACCATGCAAGCTGGACGGCTCCTGCACGATGAACATGGAAAGCAAAGGCGTAGTTATCAAGAGATAGCCACACATTACCATCAGGCCTGGAAAATATCACAAAAATGAGATTTACGTTCCTGTCTGTGTGAAATGTTACCAGCCATCTCATAGTTTGGCTAACACCCCATAATCACCACCCTGTGGGGACATTCTAAAAAAAGGTATGTAACCTAATCTAATCTAAAGCTAGTTCAACCCAAACCCTTATCCTAACTGGCTAATCCATGTATAGTCAGAGCTCCCACTAATCTTGGAACCAGCTAGAATTCTCTTCTCTATGACAACAATTAGGTCATTAGTGAGTCTACTTCTTTTGTCTGTATAGCTTGAGGAAGCTGTTAAGTCCCTTGGTTCCAAACTTTACCCATGAAATAATAGGTTCTTACTCAGAATTCCTCAATGCATATTTTTCTTCATTTCAAGTTATGTGACATATTGGTGAACAAAACAAAGCCCTGCTTGTTCAGATAACAAGTCTGGGAAAGGAGAAGTGCTTTCTTGGAGAACATTAACAGAGTCTGCATATTTTAACATTCAACACTCAAAGTGTGTGGGAGAAAAGCAAGATAATGCTTGTTTGAGTTAAATATTAATTAGAAAGTAAATGACTCAGTAAGATTGAGTGCATTGGTTTATCTCATCTAGAAAATGGAGGGTGGGGGGATACCATATCATTCACGGATACCATTATTGTATATATTTCAGCTTTTCTTATGCTTCACATTTGCCCACCATAAATTTCCCTGTGCACTGTAGGATTTGGTTTATTTCATTTTCTTCTATAGGCTAGAAGAAAAAAGTAAATTCAGGGAACTTTTGCTTGTAATTTGTCAAGGCTCATGAGACACTCTGTGAAAAGGGAAAACCATGGACTTTGAATTCAAAAGGCCAGAACTTTCTACTGGACAAGATGTTTTGAAGACTCAGTGTCCTTATTTTACTAAAAGAAATTATTTCTAAAAGAAGAGATTACATCTTCATAGCTGGGTTGATGTGTGCAATCAATGAGATGCTCTCTGAGAAGTTACTTTTTAAGTTGGTGAATGTCCCATAGACAGAAATTAAAATTTTAAAAATATTGAATATAAAAATTCTATGAGAAAAACTGTTATACCACATTCAAAATCTCACTTGCTGAACAGGTCATAAAACAAATTGTATTTCTATGGCCAGATTGTGAAGCAAATTGAGGCTCTTTGGAAGACAGAACTGTTATAATAAAAAATCTCTGCTATGACCACAAAATCAAACATGCTATAAATTATTTTCACATACTTTTCCCTCCCCTGCACACTGAGCCAATACACTTCTAAACTCTCAGTGTGACATTTAAAAGACACTCGGGTCCACTCCTGTGTAGCACAGGGCACTCCACTCAGCGCTCTGTGGTGACCTCAATGGGAAGGAAATCCAGAAAAGAGGGGATATGTGTGTATGTACAGCTGATTCACTTTGCTTGGCAGCAGAAACGGACACAGCATTGTGAAGCAACTATCCTCCAATTTAAAAAAAGACACTTGGGTCCAATGTGGCTGAAGAAATGGAAATTGGGACTGGGAAGAAATTATCTAGTAAAATAATGAAGAACTAAACTCATTCAGTGTATCCATAGGTCAGGTCCTTATTTAAGTTCTGTTCTGTGACCATTTCTCCATCTTTAAGTTTAGATTAATGTAAAGTGTGTGATTATCAAATGGATGTTTAGCAATTAGGAAATGGGAAGTGTAATGGGACAGATTATTGTTGTATTAAGTATTTCTTCCCAGAAGTTAAATCTGGTGATGTCTAGGAGATTCAGGGTCATCTCCCATGGCAAGTAGCTGGGGCTAGATGACCTGCGTATTCCTTTCGGCTCACATTCTAGGATTCCGTTCCAGAGAACTAGTGTAGGGTGGAGGAAGGGCTGAGAAAGACATGTCAATAACACTGAAGCTGTAGGAGAAATTTTGGGGGAAAAAATTCCACTGTGACCTTCTAAAAATGACATTCATTCAAAAACTTTTTAAAAAGCTTTCTCCGACAGTGTTTCATTTGGCCACAAAATGGCCCTTGACTAATCAGCTGGCAGAGAGCAATGATAGTTTAGATTTCTAGTCTGAAGAAAAATGGTCTGAAAGTCTTCATCATTACATGTATTATGTGTATTACGGTGTTAGAAGGGGCACTAAAGAAGCTGAATCTTCAGCAAGAGCTCATAGACTGAGCCCTCACTCACAGCTTGTGTTTCCAACATGCAGTGCACGCTGGCCTGCATGAAGTCCAAATGTCCATGGACGTGAACTGCTTTGAGCTTAGCAGTGACCATACAGTAAGTCCCCTACGTATGAGCCTTCAAGGTGCGAATTTCAAAAATGCAAACATGCATGCAGCCACTGTATGCTGGCTATTGTGCTGTATTACTGTACTTTCCAAGGTGCAGTCCTGTAAGAGTAAAAATGTCTTCTTTATTTTTTGTGTTTGTTTCTTGTGTATCATTTGTGTGAAAAGTATTGTATGCCTATTACAGTACAGTACGGGATAGCTGGTTATGTTAGTTGGGTACCTAGGCTAACTTTGTTGCACTTATGAATGAACTGAACTTACAGATGCTGTCTTAGAATGGAACTTGTTCACATGTAGGGAACTTACTATATCTGATGGCCTCCTCCTCTTGTGGACCTGAGCAATTCAGGAACAAGCTTACTTGTGACTTCAGAAGGAAATGCGTTTTATACAATAATAGTCCAATACACACCCCAAACTGTACATTACACCTGAAACTTGAAAAACATTGTTTTTGTTCAGTAGCCCAGGTGTGTCCGACTCTTTCTGACCCCATGGACATCCATGGCATGCCAGGCCTCCCTGTCCCTCACTATCTCTCAGAGTTGACCCAAGTTCATGTTCATTGCATCGGTGATGCTGTCCAGCCATCTCATCCTCTGACGCCTTCTTCTCCTTCTATGCCTAATTATCCTCCACTCCACAAGCAGGGTAGTTTAAGGATAATCTAAACTTCTCTCTGGCAGCCCCTTCAGGAGACCTCACTGCTTGGCATATAGAAACACCATCCCCAAATGCCTGGCATGTCAGGCTGATGAAGGCTGTGACCATTTCAAGACTTAGTTCAAATAAACATCTAGTAAAGTTATTGTAAATCATTATTGGTGGGTGAGATGGTTAGATAGTATCGCTGACTCAATGGACATGAACTTGAGCAAATTCTGGGAGATAGTGGAGGACAGGGAAGCCTGGCATGCTGACGCCCATGGGATCGCAAAGAGTTGGACACAACTTAGTGACAGAACAACAACAATTAGTGGGTAACACTAAGCATAATAATGTTGATGATATTTGGGGTTTTCTGTGGAATCCAATTAGCCAGTCCCTGGGACAACTCACATCAGATAAAGAGGAACTTGGAGGGCCAGGAAGCCCGATCTTAAACATGTTGTGCATTAGGGCTTTCATGTGCCTATTCTTGCTGGAAGGCTGTAAACAAGCTGACATTCTTCCAGTGCAGACTTACTGCTGCAGGGAATCCATTTTAATGCATCCTTTGAAGTCCCCTTCACATAATGGCTCAGCGCCTCCATCATTTCCTCCAATTTCTCCATAAACAGCCTGTACCCTAGTTTCAGTCCCATCACTCTTCACTTGAAATGGGACTGTGGGTGGCTGACTGCCCCATGACCAATCTCTCCTCTATACTTCCCCAAGGCCGCAGGGGAATGTTTCTTAAGTGCAACATTCTCTCTGTTCCTTGGGACTTAAAAATACCTGTTACCTATCTGTTACCTACAGAATGAAGTTCGAATGTCTCCATAGGCGTCAACTTCCCACTCCAGCAGGCCTGCCCTGTGCCTCCCCTCTCCCCTCCAGGATCTTAGTCCCACTTCCCAGCCAGGAGGGCACCTCCTCCACTCTTGTTTGCCCGCCCTTCCTTTCTCACAGGCCTTCTCCTTTGGCTTCCCAGTTTTCCCCAGAGAATGTCACCTCTACCTCTACCATTAAAGCAAGCATGCCTTTGCTAACCAGCCCCAAAGGATAGCCACACTCCTGTGCTTGTCAGGGAGAGTGTGTTAAAATTCACTGCCGCTCAATACACAGTCATTGTCAGAACTAGATGGAGAGCCTACCTTCCTGGTGGTCCAGTGGTTAAGATGCTGCACTTCTGTTGCAGGGGACACAGGTTTGATCCTTGATCTGGGAACTAAGATCCCAATTTTTTTGGCTGCACCAAAAAATTAATTAAAAACTAAGTGGAGAGACATGGTCCATATCAGGGAGTTCCTGAAAGATGTGAGGTCCTCCCAGTCCTCCTGCGTCTCCAGAATCTGCCCTTGGGTGACACCAGACCTCTGGAGAGCCCCATGCCTAAAACTGAATTATTTTGGCCACCTATAGAAATTTTTCTTTATTGTACTTTAATCCTATCAGAACAGCTGTGGAACCTCATATTGTACTTGTGCAATGCTGATAGGGACAGTGGACACCATACTGTACAGTTTTCTTTCTGTGATGGCCTGGGGATGTCGTCTCTCTGCTGTCTTCAACAGAAATAGCTGTGATCCTCCCAAGCAATTATTTTCATTTTGTCTTAAGGACATGAGAAACTCCTCATTATCTTTCTATACTGGTTGGTAGAAAGCCTGAGTGAAATCAGTGGTCCTCTTTTAGTAAATTTATTGCACATCATAGAAGGAAGTGAAGGTTTCTTGACATTCTTTTGGCCCTGTTATGTTTCTCCTGTCCTCATCTTCAGTTAAAATTTCGTCATTTGCTTTTGTACTGTGTATGCCTTTTAAGACTGACTTCATATCTTTTTGGAATTAAGTATGAATAAATAAGCCAGAACTGACCTGTCCCTGGTAAAGATGACCAGTGGTGCTTAAAGGGAGGCAGTGTTTGCACCTTTGGAAATGAGGAAAGGGAGGAGGAAATGGTTAGGTAGTCAGGAGAGGCCTGTCTGGCATAGCTGCAGCCTTAATGGCTGCCCTGCATTTTGACTGCACTCGGGAAATTCATGTGTATCCTGTGTGCAAGATATCTGGGATCTACTGGACACATTTTCAGTTCAAAGACTCAATTTTCACAGCTTTCATGAGGCACAGTCATTTATCAGAATGAAAAAATTCCAAGATACTCTGAAAATTCATTTTTAAAATACTTATTGAATGCTTTCCATGTCCCACTGACTTAGACTATGAGAACACAGCCACATAAAAGATGCCAAGAGCTTGATTCAGTGGAAACTCCAGAGACAGTCCTCTGGAAAAGGTCAAGTGTGGGGGCAACTGACCTCCAGCCTTCCCTCTGAAGGAAACATGCTCTAAACCCAGGGAGACTCTCTGAGAAGAACATGGGCCTGATTTGCATGTGAACAGCAAAATTAGTGCCTTTGCAGAAACGACTGGGTTTCATCATTCTTGTATTCTTTTACAGTGTGATCCTGACTACAGTAAATCCCTTACATACAAACAAATTCCATTCCAAGAGCATGTTCGTAAGTTCAATTTGTTCCTAAGTCCAATAAAGTTAGCCTAGGTACCCAACTGACACAATTGGCTATATAGTACTGTACTGTAATAGGTCTATAATACTTTTCACACAAATAATGCATTAAAAACAAACACAAGAAATAAAGAAAACATTTTTAATCTTACAGGACAGCACCTTGAAAAGTACAGTAGTACAGAACAACAGCTGGCATACAGGGGCTGGCATCAAGCGAACAGACAAGAAGAGCTGCTGAATGGAGGAGGGAGAGGAAGTGGGAGATGGTAGAGCTGAAGCCCTACCTGACCTGGGTGTTTGTTAAAAGCCGTGGGCAGTTACGACTGCTTAGCAGTCCTTCACAGAAAACCCCTTCCTCAGCCGGTCCTCTGACCAGTGTAGATATGAGCTCTTGCTTCTCACAAAGGATGCTGCTAAGTTATTTTCTTCAGATAGTAGAAATCCGAGTTATACATTGTCTTCATGTGCTCATGAGTACACGCACACCCCCCTTCCAGTCTGATGTAAAACAGACAAACAGCGCTGACCTCAGCCCAACATGATCAATGCCTAACCTGGATGGAGAAGGAAGGAAGGAAGCGGAAACTGGAAAAAACCCTCAGGGCACGTCATTTACACAGTTTTGCTAATCTATTTGAGGTGAAGTTCCCCCTTTTATGCTTCTCCTTTGTAAGGTCTATTTCTATGAATTGTCTTACTTCTTTCATTGAAAGAGCATTTCTCCCAAAATCATATAATTAACCAGTGTTGTTGGTGTGCCACTGAGAGGGGGAGACTTCCCTGGACTCCAGTGCCCCCAGGCCTGGGGTTCCAGTGGGCAGCTCAGTTAGGACTTGGAGGTCATTATTCACTCTGGGTGCCCCCAACATGTGGTCTGAGTTACTCACTGATTGTGGTTCACCTGTGTTGTTTCTATACATCTTGCCCAGCAGGAATAAAAGTTTCATATTACAGAATGAGCAAAGAGATCCCTGAAATGTTTAATAGAGAATGCTTTTCAGCTCAGACCCAAAGGGGTGAGGTCTTGGAGAAAGACAAATGGAATCCTAAGACCCGGGATCAGCCCTTCACTGTTTCACTTTATGTTACAACAACCTGCATCTTCTCTTCTTCCTTATCTTGATTTCTAGTTCATAGGCTGTTATCATGACAGTTCTGTGTGTACATTTTTATTTGAAGGTTGCAGTTTTTCATCTCTGATCTATTATGACCATCTCACTCATGGGTACTATAGAGAGACTTAGTTTAAACATCACCTGTCTTTGTCTTCCTCCTGAAATGTAACAGAAGCTATTGCATACCCTGTGGATTTTCTCAATAAGGTATCTGTTGTCTGTATGGCTCTAGTAGTAAAAACCCACCTGCCAATGCAGGAGACATAAGAGATGCGGGGGTCAGGAGATTCCCTGGAGAAGGGCATGGCAACCCATTCCAGTATTCTTGCCTGGAGCCTAGCGGGCTACAGTCCATAGGGTCACAAAGAGTCAGATACAGCTGAAGCGACTTAGCAGGCATGCATGCATGCCTGTTATATAGTGATCTAGATAAGAATTCTTTCATTTGTTCATCCAGCCTTTCCTTCAATCATTCCACCGACCACTTTGTTATCCTACCAAGTACCAGGCATTGTGAATAATGAGATAAGATCCCAGGAAAAGTGAACGGTGTGGAAATGGGTGTGGGGACAGTTTCATGTTTGCATTAAGTTTCAAAATACTTGCTAAAGGAGTCAGACATCCTGCTTCTACTCGTATGAGGTGAGGTGATTATGCCCTTGCACTTGGGCCAAGAAGATCTTCCAGGACACGCTTCCTCATAACACTTCAACATCTGGTTGCTCTCAGACTTGTCCACCTGCTACATTCCTTAGCCTCCTCTTGGCTCAGCCTTGACCTGCAGGTTTCTGGAAAGGGAAACTGAAGGATATAACCATCCTGCATTTCAGCATTAATGTCCATGGCTGCCATGAGACTGTGTCTGTTCTAAGACACACATACACACACATAGACAAAAAAAAAAAAAAAAACCAACAACAACACAGGAAGAGATGAGAATCAAAATGAATATGAATGAATAAATGAGTTAATGATTATAAGATTGGTGACTTATTTGGGGGTACTTGCTTGAACTGAGAACTATACAAATTTTCTGATTTCCAGACTCTCTTTAGCATCTTCCCCTTAGTAAGGGCAAGGGGGAAATCCATTCTAAACAACGATTATCCTATGACTTCTTGTAAACTTCCGTCATGTGTGTTATTGCCAGGAACCTACTGCCAGCAGAGGGAGGTGGAAGCCATCACGGAGGGTGACGAGGACGACAGGGGCTGCTGCTGCTGCAAACCAGGCCACCTGCCCCACCTTCTGTCCTGCAACGCCGCCTTTAACCTCCGCTGGCTCACCTGGGAAATCACACGGACCCAGTACATTCTGGAGGGCTACAGCATCATGGACAACAACGCAGCCACCATGCTGCAGGTTTTTGATCTCCGAAGGATCCTTATCAGATACTATATCAAGGTATTGCTCCAGGTCCCAGATGTGTGTCTTGAGTAGTAACGCTGGGCTGGCTCAAAAGACTCCTGGAGAGCTTTGTAAAGAGTTTAAGAAGCTTCTCCTGAGCGTCTGAAGCAGAGGCTTAGTTCAGTTTCAGAACTGCTGGTTTTGTGAAAAAGCCTCAGAGGTTTGGATTGGCCTGAGGTTTTGTGCCCTACCTCCAGGCTGTGGACCAGTACCTCCTGTCAGATCAGTGGTGGGATTAGATTAAAAATAAAGTGCACAGTAAATGTAATGCACTTGAATTAACCCAAAGCCATGCCTCCTACCCCCAGTCCGTGGAAAAATTATCTTTCACGAAACTGGTCCTTGGTGCCTAAAAGGTTGGGGACTGCTGTTCTAAGCCTGGAAACTAATAAGCAGTCTATTTTCTTACCTAGATCTTTTTCTTCACTATTTTTTAAAATTATGGCTTCCCAGGTGGCTCAGTGGTAAAGAATCTGCCTGCCAATGCAGGGGATGTGGGTTCCGTCCCTAGGTCAGGAAGAGCCCCTGGAGAAGAGAATAGCAACACACTCCAGTATTCTTGCCTGGGAAATCCCATAGACAGAGGGGCCTGGTGGGCTTCTGTCCATGGGGTCGCAAAAGAGTTGGACATGACTTATCAACTGAATAACAACAACAAAAGTCACATAATATAAAACACACTATTTTGATCATATTTAACTGTACAGTTTAGTGGCATTAAGTATATTCACATTATTGTGTGGCTCTCACCATCATCCATCTCCCGAATTTTCACTTTCCTAAACTGAAACTCTTTACTTTTAACACAGCATGAGTCATTAGTAATGATGGTACTGATAAATGGAAACATCCTGGAAATATGACCAAGCCTAAACTTTCATGAATTATAAGTATTAATTTAAAGGCTCTGCAAATTTCTACTTTTTAGAACCAGAATGAATTTTTTAAGCTCATGATAAAACTGCAAAAATAGCTAAATGATCCCATCAGGATTAGCTATGGCAGCCTTTTCTTTTCACTCATGTGGGGACTAGCACATTTTTTTCAGTTACTGAGTACCTGCATCTGTCCAACCTGTACTCAACATCAGAACAGGTCCTGGTTTGGAATATGTCTCCTGGAGGACAAGTGTGAGACTTGACCAAGATGCAGAGTGACAATCGGGGTGAAAGTGTTTTCTAAAGGGTTAGGACAGGCAGAGGCAGTTGTGTCTGAGGATGTCTATGATGGCTTCTCTTCTGAGGGGCTACTTTGCATGGTGCAAACCCTACATAGTCTTTAAAAGGGTCCACATCTTATGCCATTCAGAATGAAGAAGCTCATCATCTGAGACCCCAAACTCCCTGCGAGCTGAGGCTGAGACAAGTGGTCCAGCAGAAATAAGGAAATACAAAATCAAAAGGTTACACAGGTGCCTGAAATTTTGGGAGTTTCCGTCAACAAAGAAGGATGTTTAGAAATTAGGAGTAACTCCTGTGAGGAGCCTCAGCATCCACAGCAAAAAACAGCTGCTTGAATGTTCAGGAAATAAAATTCAGACTATGAAAGTCAGAAGGGCAAAGAACTCTTAATGATCACACCCCAAGGTGATTGCAACAAGAGACATTGGGGAGACCCTGTTCTGTGGCAGAATATTTTAAACATTGAGTGATTCATGATCACTACCTTCGTGTATGTTAGACAGATGTAAAACTTTATATCCAAACCTCATGCAAAATAATAAATGTCCAACCTCACACAAATTGGGGAAGATTTGGGAAGTGAATCAGGAAGTTGTAATCTTTTGTGTCATGATTCCATGTGTTCCGTTGGTCATTGTATCTGAGGTCCAAAAAGTTTTTCATACAGAGTCAACTTTGGGCAACTCAGTCTATCAGTTGACATTAGGTTTGGCAGTGGATCATGAAATCTCAGTGACTCACACACATGTATTCCTCTCACACATAAACGAAGCTCTGCTCCAAGTTCTCAGGGACCCAGGTTTCTTCCGGCTCCCAGCTCCACCATTTTGAGCGTCAAGACAGGCTTCCCAGGTGGTGCTAGTGGTAATGAACCCACCTGCCAAAGCAGGAGACATAAAAGACACAGGTTTGATCCCTGGGTTGGGAAGATCCCCTGGAGGAGGAAAGGGCAACCCACTCCAGTGTTCTTGCCTGGAAAATCCCATGGACAGAGGAACCTAGTGGTCTACAACCCATGGGATCACAAAGAATCGGATGCAACTGAAGGGACTTAGCACACCCATCCCAAGCCTCAAATGGATGGAAGAAGGAATCCAGGAAGTGAAGGCCAAGGGTGTGCACCAGCTCTTCCTTAAGAAGGTTCCTGAAAGTTGCCACAGAATGCAGCTGCTGTGTCCCATTGGCCAGAATGTTGTCAGATGCCAGCTTCAGGGGGCTCTGGAAAGGTGTTCTGGGAAGCCGTGAACCCAGAGGGAACTTGTGTGTCATGAAGGAAGGAGAAAACTGATGTTAAATGGCAACCAGCTCTCTTTGACACCTCCCTCCAGGAGGAGAGGGTCCCTTGAGGATCTGGTGTAGTTCCTAAGTGGCAACAAGAAGTGGTCATTGCAGGGGAGCTAGATCCAGGGGCTGACTACAGCCATGCGAGGGTCTGGGAGCTTACTCGGAGGGGCAGGTAGAAGTCTAGAGGGGCCAGATTAATGAGCCCAGGGGCCACGTGTCTCCTTGGTGCCTGTATCGCTGATCGTGTTCCTGACGCCGATTGTCTTGCTGTTCACACTGTTCGCTGAACTCAGGGTAAGCAAGGCTGGAGCTAAGAGGCGGGAAGAAGATGCGAGGAGCCTAGGAACTGCAGACACGTTTATTCTCTCCTGGCTGGCACGGCAGCCACAGCACAGCCTCTCTCCTGGCTGACTTGGCAGCCGTAGCAGCCGCCACAGCAGAACCGTAACGGAGCTGTAACGGAGCCATAGCATCAGCTCACATAAAATAACCATGATGTCGCTCCAGCGCAGCAGCGGCCAGGGCTTTCATGGTGAAGCCCACACAGGCGTATCACACACAGGAGCCCAGGCCCAAGCGAGTACCTGGTGACGCACATGCGCAGTGCTGCAAGTGCGCTCCGCGGTTACATCGTCTTTATTTACACAACGTGGGGCGAGAGAGCCTGAACACGCCACCTTGGCTAATTTGCTCGCTCCCCACAGTGCCTCAAGAATAGGGCAAGACAGAGGGGGCGATTCAAGATGGCAGAGCAGAAGGACCTTGGGCTCACCTCCCCTCGTGAGCACAGCAGGAAACAGCTCACCGCTGAACTGCCATCCATACAAAAGCCAGGGGGAATGGGGCAAGACTGTTTGTCTGCCACCCAGAGCCATCCGCTGGATGTCTGACGAGGCTCTGCACCCCGCGCCTTTTCTTTGCCTGTGCACCCTACCCCCCCAGCCCTTGCACGCTGCAGCCCACCCCTCCTCTCTGCTCCCCCCATGCTCACAGCGCCCGGCCCAAACTGAGCTCGCGTGCCAGCTCCTCTCACAATCTGCCCTGGGGCCCAGGCTGGCACTCACACCCCGCCTCCTCTGAAACCCTTTCCCCTTCCCTTCTGGTACCGCCCTGAGCCCAGGAGACATAGACCGCTGCCCCCTCTGTGGCTTCTCAGGCCTTCCTGTGATGACTCACCGCTGAAGGTGCCCACAGGTTTTGAATGAACAAAGAAGGTTCCAGGTAATGTGGAATCCAGAGTCCTGGCCATCCAGTTGGGAAGAATGAGACCCACGTGTAGGCAGGGGTGTGAGGGGTCTGCCCCAGGCATTAGTGGTGAGGATGGAGTTCAGGGCCGAGCCTTGTCTCTGTGAATCTGGCATATGTGTGTGTTCGGTCGCTTCAGTCGTGTCTGACTCTTTGAGACACTATGGACTGTAGCCCACCAGGTTCCTCAGTCCATGGGATTCTGCAGGCAAGAATACTGGAGTGGGTTGCCATGCCTTCCTGCAGGACTTCTTCACCCAGGGATGGAACTTGCATCTTCTGTGTCCTCTGCATTACAGGCAGATTCCTTACCGCTGAGCCGTCAGGGAAGCCCTGTGAATGTGGAGCTCCCCATAAACAGCCTCTCCATGGACCAGACAGACCAGGCCCACGTCACGGGGCCCGCAGGCCTCTGTGAGTGAGCGAGAGCAAAGGGCTGAGGTGCCCTGTCCTGGCCCACCCGCTTGGCTTTTCCAGAAGCCTGGGGGCTCCATGTAGGACCTGCCTTTTGATGTGTCTCTCCCTTCATAGTCCTCCTTTCCTACCTCCTGGAAATGTGCCTCCCAATTCCCTGCATGTTTTCTAAAATGACACTTTGCAAGCTGAAAAACAAATCCAAGATAATGTGCAAATGGTAGAGGGCTGAGGGAGGGCCCCAGAACCTGCTAGATAATAGTGGGCTTGTGGAGACAGTCCCTTGATTCTGTTTTATACGTGCAAGCAGTGATGCCAACACGAGAGCTTTGGGCGGGCAGGAGAGGGGCACAGGGCATGGTTTATGACCCAGCAGGACAGCAGGCAGGGGCAGATCTGTAGCATCAGGCTCCCCCAGCTAGCCAGGTGATTGTAGATCGCCATGTCCTACCAGAAATTCCCGTTCTGTGTGCCTGGGAAGTACCTATGTTTTAAAATAAGTTCCCTAGGTGATTTATGGCAGAAAGCAAAGAGGAACTAAGGAGGCTCTTGATGAAAGTGAGAGAGGAGAGTGAAAAAGCTGGCTTAAAACTCAGCATTCAAAAAACTAAGATCTGGTCCCATCACTTCGTGGCAAATAGATGGGGAAACAATGGAAACAGTGACAGACTTTATTTTCTTGGGCTCCAAAGTCAGTGCAGATGGTGACTGCAGCAATGGAATTAAAAGACACCTGCTTCATGGAAGAAAAGTTATGACCAACCTAGACAGTATATTAAAAAGCAGAGGCATTCCTTTGCCGACAAAGGTCTGTATAGTCAAAGCTATGTTTTTTCCAGTAGTCATGTATGGATGTGAGAGTTGGACCATAAAGAAAGCTGAGCACTGGAGAATTGATGTTTTTGAACTATGGTGATGGAGAAGACTCTTGAGAGTCCCTTGGACTGCAAGGCGATCAAACCAGTCAATCCTAAAGGAAATAAGTCCTGAACATTTATTGGAAAGACTGATGCTGAAGCTGAAGCTCTAATACTTTTGCCACCTGATGCAAATAGCTGACTCATTGGAAAAGACCCTGATGCTGGGACTGATTGAGGGCAGGGGGAGAAGAGGATGACAGAGAATGAGATGACATCACCAACTCAGTGGACATGAATTTGAGCAAGCTCTGGGAGACGGTGAAGGACAAGGAAGCCTGGCATGCTGCAGTCCATGGGGTCACAAAGAGTCAGACATGACTGGGCAACTGAACTGAACTGAGGTGATTTGATATGCAACTAAGCATGGGGACCACTACAGATGTTTGTGCTCAGCAGAAGAGATGTTTTGTAACTGTCAGTCAGCGCTCAGGAGACACTGAGATTAGTGGCAGGTGGAGCTCACACCGGTACCTCCTGGTAATTCACATCAGCACCAAGAAGGCCTGTTCACATGAGACTTTCTCCAGACATCACCCTTGGTGCCTTCCTGCCCTTTGGGGACGGGCAGCTCAGAAACTGTGCTCACCTCCCTGGTACAGTCAGTTAAAGGAAATTTCAGAAAGGCTGAGTGGCTATTAGGACAGAAGCAGCAGCAGTTTAGGGTAAAAACAAATGGAATATTTTCTTCTTTGGCCTAGGCTCCTCTGCCAACAAAATTGCCAGTTGCCTCTGTAGCCCTGAATCGGTTCAAGTTTCAAGGGTTCGATTTCATTCTTTTTATTATTTTTCATTAGACAGGAAGAAAAACTTGGAACAATTCCTTTACACAAAAGGATTTTTTTTTAATCTCCTAATAAACTGGGTCAGTTCTCCCTGCCTCTATGAATATATTTGAAATCATTTGCTTCCTGATGACTGGAGGTTTTCCCTGGTGCCTCCTCCATCTCTCTTCCATTCATTAGTGTTTCAAACCCTCTTAATCAGCAAGAAATGAGGTTTCTGTGAGGGCCTGGTTTCTCGGCCACTGTTGTTTCTGCCCAACTCTTAGAAAGGAGATGCACTTATCACCTGCCCTGCAGATGATAAGGCCAACATAAGCCCAGCTCCAGGGCATGTTGGCCTGCCTGCCAGGTTCTCTTCCTGGGATGAGCTGTCTGAGAGAATATGCTGATCTACAATTAAAATCAGAAACCAGGAGGGTCCCTGCTGGAGGAGCCAGATATGGCAAATTAATCCAGAGGTGTGTGAGTGTTAGTCACTCAGTCGTGACCGACTCTTTGTGACCCCAGGGACTGCACCCCGCCAGTAGCCTCTGTCCGTGGAATTCTCCCAGCAAGAATACTGGAGTGGGTAGTCATTCACTTCTCCATGGGATCTTCCTGACCCAAGGATCGAACTTGGGTCTCCTGCACTGCAGGCAGATTCTTTACCATCTGAACCACCAAGGAAGCCCTAATTCAGAGGAAGTCCTTGCTTTCAAGTTGGATCAAGTTGTACACCATCAATTCATGTCACCATCCTGACCTAGCTTTTCTTGTTATGGGATCCGTTTCATCTCGACAGATTCTGAAGGATTTCACATTGTTCATTGACAGCATCTCTGCCTAAATAAAGCAGGATGGAGTACGGTTTGCAGCCAGTTCAAGTAGTTCTGTTTCCCCACAGTGAAAGGATGTGGGAAAGCCCAGCAGTGGGCTGGGCTTCCACTCAGAAGCCAACTCTGTAAGATTTTGCCAGAACTAGAGAAACGAGTTTGAATCCCTGGGATTCAAAGCCCTCGTTAACTACTCTGACCTCATCAGTGAAGGGGTTATTTTCATTCATCCCTAGAAATGAATGAAAAGGTTAGTGTTGCGCCTTCCATTTTTTGTTTGTTATTTCTGTCTGGTACACGTGATCAGTACATATTGAGGGAAAACTAGACCAGATGTTTGCTTGTGTCAGATGTTTAGACAGACCAGATTTCTTTCTTCCCTTCACAATTGTCAGCTGAGAAGCTGTGCCTTTGGTCATGGTCACGTTTCCTCTTTGGCTTGCAACTTTGGATGGAATGCTTAGCAGGTTTAAGTGGTCCTGCCAGCTGGTGGGCAATAGGACACCCTCCATATTCTTGATTTATGTACTTGAATATCAGATGTGTACTCTGGTGACCATGAGAGGTTTGGCTGTCTCCTGCCTCCTGATCCCCCGCTCCAAACCTCTCCTGGGCTCTGCTCCCCAACCTGAGCCTCAAGCTTGCTGGGTAGGTAAGTCAGAGATGCCAAAGATATGATGATGATTGTGCTTTTGCACACATCCCACATGCCAGGCCAGGTGCTAAGTGCTTCAGATGCATTATCTCATTTTAAACCTCAAAACAGTGATGAAAAATGGCCATGATTAAGCACGTCTTTCTTTTGCATGTCTGCTTTAAGCTTCCCCTGGCCTCTTCCTCATTTCTTTTCTCCTTCCCTCCTTCTCTCCCTCCTTCCTTCCATTGAAGGGGTTTTCTAAGGCCAGCAGGGTTGCAGAGGTCAGGGAAACATGTGAACTCCGCTGCAAACTTCGTGTTTCTTGCTTCCTCAGTTGGGGGTCAGGTGGATGATGGAGCCTAATAGAGATCGTGCCCCAAAGAAGGAAGGAGGACCACACACCATGAGCCACAGATGAAACTTCCCCAATGAGCGGGCTGCCCTCAGTCCTAAGAGCAGACAGAAGCTGAGTCAGGCATCTGCTGTGGTTTTGCCCGAATCCAGAGACCACGTGTGTCTGTCCACTTAGCTGTTCAAACTGCTACAGTAACCTGAAATCACACACCTCACAACCTCCAACCTTGGCAGTGTGGATTTCACATCCCAACCAAAGAGAAGAAGAGGAGGAGAGCTGGGGGGCTAGAAAAGGCCCCTCTGCCCACTCACCTCCATAGATTCCCATTGCCTAAGCCCTGTTCACATCCACCCCACATGTGTTACTTTCTGTCTTCTCGCCTGGTAAGAATGCCTTTGATAATCAGAGGAGTCCATTGGTGAAATGTTTGATTTTATATCACTGCCTCCTTGCATGGAAGGCTGTCCCTCCTCCTTCTCATCACTCTTAATTCGCAGGTAGGATGCTAACTGTGTTCCCTGGTCTGCCTTAGCCCCAGTGACACCAGCCACATGCCTTTTCTTATGATGATGAAGAGTGAAGCTGGAAAGGACTCATCCACAGATACTCCCTTCTATTCCTGACATGCCCATGGCAGACTTAGGTTGTGTTTTTCTCTGTCATGTGTTTACTTCTCCAGGCTGGATGCTAGCCTTCTTGAATGATGAACTCATTCGAAAACTACAAGATGGCTTTCAATAAATCTGTAGCTCAGAATCATAAAGCCCGAGCGTGGCATTTTCCCCAATTGGACTCATAAGTGGAGTGTCTGATGGAGGAGGAAACTTCGGGGTTATTTTTGAAGACATCTCAGATGTCCACTGTCTGGGTACCCAGGATTACTTCTGTGTGTGTGTGTGTGTGTGAACAATTGTACATCATAAGTACTTTCCATAAGAACCATGTTGCTTTAGCTCATGACACACTCTTGGTCTGAGGCCCTGGACGAGGACCTGCCCTGATTTCTTCTAGCAGCATCAGCCCAGCCCGGCCTTCAGGAAACCCAAGGAACCACAGTGCTTTTTTGTGCCTCTCTCAGAAAGGATGACGCTTTCTCTCTGACTGGCATTCTTTCTCACCACTGAGATTCTGTTCTAGCTAGCATTGAGATTCTGCTAGCATTCTGCTTCACATTTTAGAATGGCTCCAGTGGGTGCATTAAATCTAGCAGGAAATACAAATGATACTGCATGTGGGGATTACACGTGTCATTTGTTCGTGACAGTGATTTACTTTAGGAGATGAAATTTTAAGTCTTTCAGACTTTGGGCTCAAAACCTTTCTTTCTCTCTGCAGAGTATAATATACTATATGGTGACATCCCCCAAACTGTCCTCCTGGATCAAAAACGAATCACTTCTGAAGTCCCTGCAGCCCTTTGCAAAGTGGCATTACATTGAGCGTGACCTTGCGATGTTCAGCATGAACACTGATGATGACTACGTCCCATGTCTCCAGGGAATCACACGAGCCAGCTACTGCAACGTTTATCTGGAGTGGATTCAATACTGTGCCCAGAAAAGGCAAGAGGTGGGTAAGGGAGGTGGGGCTGGAGGAGTTGAATGTAAGTTAGGAAACAAGGAGCCTTGTAAAGACCATCTCTTTCTTATACTCTGCGTGTGTGAGTCACTCAGTCATGTCTGACTCTTTGTGACCCCATGGACTGTAGCCTGCCAGGCTCCTCTGTCCATGGGATCCTCCAGGCAAAAATACTGAAGTGGATAGCCATTTCCTTCTCCAGGGGATCTTCCCAACCCAGGGATCAAACCTGGGTCTCTTGCATTGCCGGCAGATTCTTTACCATCTGAGCCACCAAGGAAGCCCTGGTAGACTACAACAAAATAGAGGAGAGAAAGGACACTAGTATTTGGACAAATGTTTATTTAGCAGTTAAACAGAATGAAATTGAAAAATTCATATATGATGTCTCCAAGAAAAGCACCTTGAAAGTACATTTTCCTTTCTACTGTGCTCAGAGTTGGTACAGTGTTAAGCCTCGATCATGGCTTTAAAACTCTGGACACTTCTTTGTTTAGAGTTTCTTTTTGAGATTTCTGAACAGGTGTATATGGGCTGAAATGCAGAGGATTTACTAAACCTATTGAATTGTGGACAAGCCCATTCTGTTGAGCAATCAGATTGGTCCAAGCTACTTCTATAGTTATGTCTGTGTGTGTGTGTGTATTGTTGCTCACGTGCTGAGGATGCTTTTGAAGATGAATACAGCCTCTTGGAAATGAAAGCAAGGAAAATGACATCTTGTAAAAGGAAGACAAGCAAGCAGGCAGGAGAAGAAAGGGGAGGGAGGCCAGTGGAAGGAGTTTGTTATCTCTGCTTCTCAGGATTTGGAAAGCTTCTCATGATGTGTTGTTGAGGGAGATGGTAGATCCAAGTTGAAAACTGCCTTCTCAGCAGCTGACAAAGAGTGCTGTGTGACCTGGTAAACCAAATTATGACACTCGCCCAGGTCCTTGACCTTTCATGAGTGATTGAAAGCAGGTGGGAGACAGTCGGTGGTAGAGTCGGTCCTCCAGATGCAGCCGGGAGAATGTGTGCTGAGATCTTAACCCATGCAGAGCCTCCACTGGCGGCTGAAATAGTCAAGAATCTATTGCTGATCCTGGCTAACCCCACAATGAGGGCACTCTTCTTTCCTCAGCTAGCTCATAAAAATGAAATAATCTTGCTTTGCTTGCAAATGATATTTTAAGTTCCTTCGGCATCTTCCCCTGCTCCTCTTCTTAAGCTTGGATGAACCACTTCATTTAATTATTGATTGTGGACTTATGGTCAGTTCAGTGTGCTCCTCGTTATAGAGGGAACAGAAAACCTCATTTGCACTTGATTCCTATACTTCTATTTCTGCTGGTCTACCTGCCCCCCTGCATTGGACAGGGTTAAGGTGGGCATTGGATGGGGTTAAGGGGGGGCCTTGGACAAGGTTAAGGTGCAAATTCATTTGGTGGCTCAGACAGTAAAGAATCTGTTTGCAATGCAGGGGACATGGGTTTGATCCCTGGGTCAGGAAGAGCCCCTGGAGAAGAGAATGGCCACCCCCTCCAGTATTCTTGCCTGGAGAACCCCATGCCTAGAGAAGCCTGGTGGGCTACAGTGGATGGGGTCATGAAGAGTCAGACATGACTGAGTGACTTTTACTTTCATTTGACTGTGAGCTCTGACCATCTTCCCGACCCAAGGTGGCGTATTCACAATTCCAGGAAACTAGGCTGACAAGCCTCATGTTAGCCCCTTTATTTCCCTAAAGTAACTTCCCCATTTAAATGTGTTTTTATGTCCAACCTCCAGAGAAACTGCCTCAAAAGCAGAGTTTACCATCCTCTGGGTCACTGTGGGGGGACCCAGGTGACCATGGTGGCTGCCTTGTGGTAAACCTCTGCATTTGTGGTTCTGTGTAAGTGCATGCCAGACCCCACATGAAAGCTGAATGAACATCTTTGCTCTTCCAGCCCTCGAAGCCCCTAGAAAGTGACGAGGACTCTCCTCTGGTGACCCTGTCCTTCGCGCTCTGCATCCTGGGGAGGAGAGCTCTGGGCACCGCAGCTCACAACATGGCTCTCAGGTACCCCGGGAGACAGTTGGCACAGACACCAGTTGACACTTTATGTGCTGGACAGACTTTGGTCCATCATTTTCTTTAAGTTGGACTGCCTCTACTTCTTCCAGAGTGTTCTCTCTCTAATAAATCATGCTGGACCTGTGAGAAGACTTTTTGATCATGGTGATCTTTTGGGGAATTAGATGTGGAAATGGTATTAATAAGGAACAGTCAAAACCCTGGAATTCTAAGCATAGGGCGTTCTATGTTACAAGAGTCTTTGCAAATTTTGGGGGGAGATTAAATGAAATCATGCATATATCAACTGAAAAATCAGTCACAACCTGAAAGCAGCAAATGTTTTATTTGGTGGGAATGTTTAGGACACTGGGCCCAGGGAATGGCATCTGAGCAGCCCTGAGAAGCTGCTCTGAGGAGGCAGAAGAGGGAGTCAGGCTATATACAAGTTGGCAGCAAAGGGGGCAGTAGCCTGAACATCAAAGATTATTGTTAAGTAAGGAAAACCAGATATCAAATTAAGGAATTTAGTGCTCTTCTATGTACGGGAAGATGCAAGAGTCTGGGATTATTAAAGTCATTTCTTTCATATGCACCTCAGCTGTCTGGGGCCAGCATCCTGCATTTTTACAGAGGTATTCTTCTCTTACTTGAATTCCCTTAGGGCTCACCAGCTCACACTTGGGTGCTGGCATGCTAAGTCGCTTCAGTCGTGTCTGACTCTTTGTGAGCCCATGGACTATAGCCCACCAGGCTCCTCTGTCCATGGAATTCTCCAGGCAAGAGTACTAGAGTGGGGTGCCCTGCTCCCCTCCTGAAGGAGGGAATCTTGGCAACACAGGAATCAAACCTGTGTCTCTTATGTCTCCTCCCCTGGCAGGTGAATTCTTTACCACCAGCCCTGCGAGGGCTGTAACCGCTGATGACTATGACTTCCTCAAGTTCCTCATGTAGGGCGTGGCGCTGCTTGTCAGCATGGCTCAGAAATTCATATTTGGAGGGCTGGAATCATGGATAGCTATGACATTTCTTGCACACCATTATGGCAGGAGATATTCCATTTCATACGTATGAAGTGCCTATGATATTCATCAAATTAATGTTCAAAAAAATGTTAGTTCCCCTCCCCTGTTTTTCTTTTTTTCTAGAAAAGGAAATGGTTACTTCTGTGCTTTAGTCCAGAGCCTACTCTGCCCTGACTCTATGGGGCTTTGATGACTGGATGTTGCTTCTCCTGTTTTTTTCAAACTCTCTTTCTGCTGGATTTTGCCCCATTGTATGTTAGTAGCCCAGGTTTCTCTTCTTAAACAACAAAACTATTTTGAGTTTAATTTTCAATTCTCTCCTAGCCTGTTTACCCTCCTTCACCCTCTACCCCTCAGGTCTTGCCTTCACAAACAAGTCCTTGAATTTGAATCATAAATGAAGTTGTACTCATTGCCCGCCCCCACCCCCCACCCCCATTTCCTTCTCCAGGGAAACAGCTCTTGTGAATTTCATCAGTTACCTTCTCATCGCCCCAGTCCGTGGCCATTTCACAGACTGCCCCTTTGGTATTTAGCACTGTGGGCCAGATGTTCTGGATTCTGCCTGTCCATTAAAGGCATCTTGATTGGTGCACATTAGTCTCCCAAGGGTCTTGTAAATATCCCCGTGCCCAAGCCCTACCGCAGGGCAGAGCCATCATGTCAGGACCCCTGCTGGTGGACCATGCAACAGGACATTTTATGGTCCCCTGGGTGCATCAGCGTGCAGCCAAAGCTGAGAATCATGTAGATCCAGGGAGCTTAAAAAGAAAGTGCTCTTCTATGTAATGGTTCCTCCTTTACTTGGGCTTTCTTCAAGATTTCTGAGTTGTATTGTTGAACCTGTGTTCTGCAAAGGGGTCCTTTTGATACCCTACTTGAGTGCGTTTGGGGGTTATTAGATATGACAAGCTTCTTAAGGGCAAAATCCACTTACGTGCTTATTTAACAACGCTCACAATAAAGGGCCATTGGATAAACAATTCTGAGGGGACTTCTGAATGCCCTTCCCGCAGGGGATAGCTGAGTCATCCCCAGTGGCGAGCCATGGGCAGATATCATCCCAGACGTGTGTGCACTGGTAAGGGGTGAAGTGGTGTGGTTGGCAGGCCCTCATCCTTCTCTGGAGAGGAAAAGGTGAGAACTGAGGCGGTTAGGATTCATGACAGCTGTTCTTTCAGCACCCACACCTCAGAATTTTATGGTTTTCTTCATAGGGGAGAAGTGCTCACTGATTATTGTGTTGGCCTGTTCTAGAAAATCCTCTGGGGAGAACTGCCTGCTTCTCCCCGCCTCTTCCCCCCTACCTGACTCAGCCTCATACTGTGTTCTGTACTAAGTTGCTCCCATCATATCCAGCCCTATGAACTGTAGCCCAAGAGGATCCTCTGTCCATGGGATTCTCCAGGCAAGAATACTGGAGTGGGTTACCATGTCTTCCTCCAGGGGATCTTCCTGACCCAGGGATCGAACCTGCGTCTCTTTTGTATCCTGCATTGGCAGGTGGGTTCTTTACCACTAGCGTCGCCTGGGAAGCTTCACACTAGATGCAGGCAATTCCCTTTGTGGTCATCTGGGACTGAATGCAAAGATTGAGAGTCTAGCAGAAGGCCCCTTTGTAAGCTTTGTAAAACAACCTACTATAATATTGTAAATAGGAAGTACTCTTTGAGAAGGGCTTCAGAAGATTCAAGGCTCTATATCACAAAATGAGTCTTCATACAGTCATAGCACCCAAGCATCTTTTGTTGGATTAATAGAAAGTTTTTTTTTAATAAATTTAAAATTTTCTTTACAAATTGCAAATACAGCGCTTCAGCGATTTTACTTTTTCCATTCCCATCCAACATATTTTCAGACTTCTTCACTCTTGTTTGTGTAGCTTGTTCCAATATTTCTGATCCAGGTGTTTCTTGCTTGGTCTGCTTTATTTATTTTTTCCTTGATTAAGCACCATGCCTAGCAGCTGCTTTGTCAACCTTGTTTTGATGGACTTTTTCTTTGTTTCAAAAAGCTTCTCATACTCCATGTCAGTTTTGCTTGTTCCAAACACAGTGATGAGATAAGTCTGGGAGTAATACTCTTGGTATTCTAGGGAAAGATTTGATTATCTGAGGCTGATTCACTCCACTGAGCAGTTCCATACTGTAATAAAATCCTACAGTGCATTTTCATTTTGGTCCTTGATGTACTAAAGATATATGTTAGACACTGCTCTGGGCTGGGGGTTGGAGTCTAAGTCCACGAGGTTCTGATTTATGTGGAGGTATTGTGGGGAGTGGGGAGGGACACAGAATGAGGGGGAGCTTGGAGCAGGGTCCCCACCTCCACTCCAGCCAAACAGCTGTGATCTACTTTTTCCTGAGCTAGAGCTCATTCAAGAAATGGTTTTGCTTGTGAAAAATGGTTTCAGAGCTCAAAAAATATTTTAAACATAAATTTCTATAGATATAGTCAAACTGCTTTCTACAACTGCCCCAATTTCCATCCTCACCATGAATATTTTGCCATAACTTGACTAACACTGGACAGTTAATCTTTTTTAATTTGTCTAGCCTAATGGGTAAAAAAAACAAAATCATCTCCTTCTTATCTGAATTTGCATTTCCATAATTAATAGTGAAGGTAAGACTCTTTTTAAAGATGTATTGGTTGTTTTTTTCCTGTGAGGTGCCTGCCCATGTGTACATTTTATCCACTTCTGTGAGGTTGTTACTGCTGTTCAGTCACCAAGTCGTGTCTGACTCTGACCCCCGTGGACTGAAGCATGCCAGGTTTGCCTGTCCCTCACCATCTCCCAGAGTTTGCCCAAGTTCATGTCCGTTGAATCAGTGATGTCTTCCAACCATCTCATCCTCTGTTGCCCTCTTCTCCTGCCTTCAAATCTTCCCCAGCATCAGGACCTTTTCCAGTGAGTCAGCTCTTTGCATCAGGTGGCCAAAGAATTGGAGCTTCAGCTTCAGCATCCATCCTTTCAACAAGTATTCAAGGTTAATTTCCTTTAAGATTGGCTGGTTTGATCTCTGAGCTGTCCAAGGGACTCTCAAGAGTCTTCTCCAGCACCACAGTTCAAAAGCATCAATTCTTTGGCGCTCAGCCGCCTTTATGGTCCAACTCTCACATCTGTTCATGACTACTGGAAAATCTATAGCCTTGCCTGTATGGACCTTTGTTGACAAAGTGATGTCTTTGCTTTTTAACATCCTGTCTAGGTTTGTCATAGCTTTCCTGCCAAGAAACAATCATCTTCTAATTTCACAGTCACTATCCGCAGTGATTTTAGAGCCCAAGAAGAGGAAATTGGTCACTACTTCCACCTTTTCCCCTTCTGTTTGTCAGAAGTAATGGGACCAGATGCCATGATCTTAGTTTTTTGAATATTGAGTTTTAAGCTGGCTTTTTCACTCTACTCTTTCACCTTCATCAAGAGGCTCTTTAATTTCTATGAGGTACTTACTGGTTTTTAGAAGCTATTCTCATATTAAGATATTAATATGTGTTAAATGTTTTCTATCAAGGTGCTCTTGTCTTTATGGTGGGGCTGCTATGCCTCATTCTCTCCTCAGGTGACATTTATTTTATTTTAAAATATTTATTTATGTATTTATTTAGCTGTGCTGGGTCTTAGTTGTGGCATGCAGGATCTAGTTTCATAACCAGGAATCAAACCCGGGCCCCCTGCATGGGGCGTGCAGAGTCTTAACCACTGGACCACCAGGGACATCCCTTCTCAGGTGAAATTAGACCTCACATTTTATAAAAACCTCAGGTGGAATTTTGATTTAGATTATATTAAATTTACAGATTAGCTTAAGAAGTAAATGGACATTAGTCATTAATATACTGTCTCTGGAATCATTCAGTTTTTTTAATGTCTCTCAGTAGCAGTTTATCATTTTATGGAGATTTGTAATACTTAAAAGATTTTATTCTAGATATTTCATAGTTTTATTGTGATCATGAATAGACCCTTTTTGTCCCTATCACATTTTCTAATGGCTATTGCTGGTTTACAGGAAAGTTATTTCTTTTTTCATATTGGTCTCATTCTGGGCACCTCTTACCGAACTCTAAGCCTATTATTTCAATGGCACTTTCCTGATGGTCCAGTGGTTAAGACGTTGCCTTAAAATTCAGAGGGTGCAGATTCCATCCCTAGTTGGAGAACTAAGGTCCCACATACTTCACAGCCAAAAGACCAAAACATGAAACAGAAACAATATTGTAATAAATTCAATAAAAACTTTAAAAATGAACCACATTTAAAAAAATCTTTAAAAAATGTTATTTCTATTAATCCTATTTGATTTTCTGCTAGAAAGACATATCTGCAAATAATGACAGTTTTGCCTTTTCTTTTCCGATAGACATAATTCAATTCTTGTTACACTGGCTATGACCGCCAAGTGGAGGTGGGCATCTGTGTTAGTCTCCAGTTGCTGCTATAACAACTTACCACACACTTGGTGGCTTACAGCAACATAAACTACTGATCTTACAGTTCTGGAGGTTGAAAGTCCAAAACAGGTGTCACTAGGCTAAAACCCAGGTGTCAGCAGGGCTTCGTGCCTTCTGGAGGCTCTGCGGGAAGAATCCGTCCCCTGCTCAACAGGCTGCCTACCTCCTTACCACACCTTCCTCCATCTGCCCAGCCATCTGTGTGGCATCTTCCAGTCTCTCTCTCCAACAAAACCTATCTCACCTCCTTCTTCCTTTTACATATGAGGGTCCTTACGATTACACTGGGTCCTCCCAGATAATCCAGAAAAATCTCCCCCTTTAAATTAAAGTGCTCAATTTAATCACATCTGGAAAATTCCTTGTGTCCTGTAAGATAACATATCCACAGGTTCCAGAGAGTAGGACATGGACATGTTTGAGGGGCCATTATTCTGTTCAGCAAAGCATCCTCAACATTAATCCAGACATTCATGGGCGTAAATGTCAAATTTTAGCATTAAAAAATAAGCTTTGTTTTAGGCTTCTATTAGACCATTTTTATCAGGTTAGGAGTTTTTGTCTCTTCCTCGATTGCAAAGGCTTTTTGTCAGGAAAGGATGATGAATTCTTTGAAAGTTTGAGGGCTTACATTCAGATGAAATTCTTCTTCTTAAATCTATTAGATGGCCAAAAAGTTTATTCAGATTTAAGTACCAAGACACATTTTTCATTTTCACCAGGAGCTTTATTGAACAATATATTCACTAACTGAATAAACTTTTCAGCCAACCTAATATTAATGTAATTGGTAATATTAATGTAATTGGTAATATTAACAAATTTCTTCCTTAAAACATCCTTATAATTCTGAGATAAGCTCTTTTTGGTCATGATGCATTATTTTTATGCAATGATGAATTCACTTTGCCAATATTTCATTCAGTATAGCTTCATTATATATTCAAAGTAGGAGTGTCTCATGATCTGTGTGTGTGTGTGCACATACTTTATCCTCATAAAATTTCAACTCAGGAGTATACTCTTAGGTGTACTCTCTGAGACCAAACAAACAATATCATTCTCACATATTTAATGTTAAGGAGTAAAAGATGATTTTTGAACACTGATTCCCCAGGTAAGTCTTACACAGCAGCCTAGCAGAAGTCACAAGCTCTGCTCATTTGATGGGTTTATCGGGGACATATTTTAACTTCACAACAGTGACATAGCTTTGATAGGCTATCCTTAAGGAATAAAAGCATGTGCATACAAAGTTAGAGAGAAAGAGTAAGTTAAGAATCAGCTTAAACCGAATGCAAGTGAGCAAAAGAATACAGTATATAAAATATCTTCAAGTAAAATATCCATATGTTAGGGAAATAGAATGAGTTAATAAGGATGTGACAAGCAAAAGCTGATAATGGTTTTAATTTGGAGTTTGGGGCCTTTCTCCTTTGTAGAACTGTGTCTCCTACTGATTAAAAGCATACATATATAAAGGCATGTCTTAGGAGGAAGTCAAAATAGATTCACTGACCCCAGGGGCTAAAAGACGGCTTGGTGACTGCCTTCTAGTAAATGAGAGGGGATGAGTAGATCCTATTTGATGTCTGTTTAATAGAGATAAAAGTGAGAAGGTGGCTGCACTTTACAGCAGCATCATGTTTGCTTGAAGGAGAAATTTTACTAGCTCTTGGAGTACATAGGCTTCTAAGAGGATAGAGGGCAGGAGGAAAAGGGGGCAACAGAGGATGTGATCATTGGATGGCATCATCGACTCAGTGGACTTGAGTTTAAGTAAACTCCAGGAAACAGTGAAGGACAGGGAAACCTGGTGTGCTGCAGTCCATGGGGTCACAAAGAGTCAGACATGGCTGAGCAACTGAACAACAACAAAGAGGATAGAACATGTCAAGATAAATGTGAGCTTGAAAAATGACAGACAAATAATGATGATGTTCTGGGCTAGAGGCTGAGAGCCCTGAAAGATGACCTTGTGTCAAGAGGTCACTGTCCCAGTCTGAGGTCACATCAACCATATCCCCACCCCTCCCACCCAGAGTGGACTGAGGAAAGCAGTGTTATTCAGGAATCCTATACATCATCTCAGTTTCCCTTCTCCATCTTCTACTGGATATGTGTCCCCACATTAGGGCCAGATGTCATACTGGATCATCTTGCAGACAAGACTGAGGTTTGTCTGACAGACTGGAGATCAGTTCAGTCACTCAGTCGTGTCCAACTCTTTGTGACCCCATGGACTGCACCACGCCAGGCTTCCCTGTCCATCACCAGCTCAACTCAGAATTTACTCAAACTCATGTCCATTGAGTCAGTGATGCCATCCAACCATCTTATCTTCTGTCGTCCCCTTCTCCTCCCACCTTCAATCATGCCCAGCATCAGGGTCTTTTCCAATGAATCAGTTCTTTGCATCAGGTGGCCAAAGTATTGCAGTTTCAGCTTCAGCATCAGAACTTCCAATGAATATTCAGGACTGATTTCCTTTAGGATGGACTGGTTGGATATCCTTGCTGTCCAAGGGACTCTCAAGAGTCTTCTCCAGCACCACAGTTCAAAAGCATTGATTCATCGGGCATTCAGCTTTCTTTATAGTCCAACTCTCACATCCATACATGACAACTGGAAAAATCATAGCTTTCACTAGACGGACCTTTGTTGGCAAAGTAATATCTCTGCTTTTGAATGTGCTGTCTAGGCTGGTCATAACTTTTCTTCCAAGGAGCAAGCGTCTTTTAATTTCATGGCAGCAGTGACCATCTGCAGTGATTTTGGAGCTCAAAAAAATAAAGTCTGTCACTATTTCCATTGTTTCTCTGTCTATTTGCCATGAAGTGATGGGATCAGATGCCATGATCTTAGTTTTCTGAATGTTGAGTTTTAAGCCAACTTTTTCACTCTCCTCTTTCACTTTCATCAAGAAGCTCTTTAGTTCCTCTTCACTTTCTGCCATAAGGGTGGTGTCATGTGCATATCTGAGGTTGTTGTTATTTCTCCCGGCAATCTTGATGCCAGCTTGTGCTTCATCCAGTCCAGCATTTCTCATGATGTACTCTGCATATAAGTTAAATAAGCAGGGTGACACTATACAGCCTTGATATACTCCTTTCCCAATTTGGAACCAATCTGTTGTTCCATGTTCAGTTCTAACTGTTGCTTCTTGACCTGCATACAGATTTCTCAGGAGGCAGGCAGGTCAGGTGGTCTGGTATTCCCATCTTTTTAAGAATTTTCCACAGTTTGTGGTGATCCACACAGTCAAAGGCTTTGGCATAGGCAATAAAGAAAAAGTAGATGTTTTTCAGGAACTGTCTTGCTTTTTCAATGATCCAATGGATGTTGGCAATTTGATCTCTGGCTCCTCTGCCTTTTCTAAAACCAGCTTGAACATCTGGAAGTTCACAGTTCATGTATTGTTGAAGCCTGGCTTGGAGAATTTTGAGCATTACTTTACTAGCATTGAGATGAGTGCAATTGTGCGGTAGTTTGCGTATTCTTTGGCATTGCCTTTCTTAGGGATTGGAATGAAAAATGACCTTTTCCAGTCCTGTGGCTACTGCTGAGTTTTCCAAATTTGCTGATATATTGAGTGCAGCACTTTCACAGCATCATCTTTCAGGATTTGAAATAGCTCAACTGGAATTCCATCACTTCCACTAGCTTTGTTCGTAGTGATGCTTCCTAAGGCCCTGTTGACTTTGTGTTCCAGGATGTCTGGCTGTAGGTGAGTGATCACACCATCATGATTATCTGTGTCATGAAGATCTTTTCTGTATAGTTCTTCTGTGTATTCTTGCCACCTCTTCTTAATATCTTCTGCTTCTGTTAGGTACATATCATTTCTGTCCTTTATTGTGTCTATCTTTGCATAAAATGTTCCCTTGGTATCTCTAATTTTCTTGAAGAGATCTCTAGTCTTTCCCATTCTGTTGTTTTCCTCTATTTCTCTATTTCTTTGCATTGATTTCTGAGGAAGGCTTTCTTATCTCTCCTTGCTATTCTTTGGAATTCTGCCTTCAAATGGGTGTATCTTTCCTTTTCTCCTTTGCCTTTCACTTCTCTTCTTTTCACAGCTATTTGTAAGGGCTCCTCAGGCAACCATTTTGCCTTTTTGCATTTCTGTTTCTTGGAGATGGTCTTGATCACTGCCTCCTGTACAATGTCATGAACCTCCATCTATAGTTCTTCAGGCATTCTATCAGATTTAATCCCTTGAATCTATTTCTCACTTCCACTATATAATTGTAAGGGATTTGATTTAGGTCATACCTGAACAGTCTAGTGGTTTCCCCTACTTTCTTCAATTTAAGTCTGAATTTGGCAATAAGGAGTTCATGCTCTGAGCCACAGTCAGCTCCCAGTCTTGTTTTTGCTGACTGTATAGAGCTTCTGCATCTTTGGCTGCAAAGAATATAATCAATCTGACTTTAGTATTGAGCATCTGGTGATTTCCATGTGTAGTCTTCTCTTGTGTTGTTGGAAAAGGGTGTTTGCTATGACCAGTGCATTCTCTTGGCAAAACTCTATTAGCTTTTGCCCTGCTTCATTTTGTACTCCAAGGCCAAATTTGCCTGTTGCTCCAGGTGTTTCTTGACTTCCTACTTTTGCATTCCAGTCCCCTATAATGAAAAGGACATCTTTTTTGGGTGTTAGTTCTAGAAGGTCTTGTAGGTCTTCATAGAACCGTTCAACTTCAGCTTCTTCAGCATTGCTGGTCAGGGCATAGACTTGGATTACTGTGATATTGAATAGTTTGCCCTGGAAGTGAACAGAGATCATTCTATCATTTTTGAGGATTGCATCCAAGTACTGCATTTCAGACTTTTTTGTTGACTATGATGGCTAATCCATTTCTTCTAAGGGATTCTTGCCCCCAGTACTAGATATAATCGTCATCTGAGTTAAATTCACCCATTCCAGTCCATTTAGTTCGCTGATTCCTAAAACGTCAATGTTCACTCTTGCCATCTGCTGTTTGGCCACTTCCAATTTGCCTTGATTCATGTACCTAACATTCCAGGTTCCTATGCATTATTGTTCTTTACAGCATCGGACTTTACTTCCATCACCAGTCCCATCTACAACTGGGTGTTGTTTTTGCTTTGACTCTGTCTCTTCACTCTTTCTGGAGTTATTTCTCCACTCTTCTCCAGAAGCATATTGGGCACCTACTGACCTGGGGAGTTCCTCTTTCAGTATCCTATCATTTTGCCTTTTCATACTGTTCATGGGGTTCTCAAGGCAAGAATACTGAAGTGGTTTGCCATTCCTTTCTCCAGTTTTGTCAGAAGTCTCCACCATGACCCATCCATCTTGGGTGGCCCTACATGGCATGGCTCATAGTTTCACTGAGTCAGACAAGGCTGTGGTCCATGTAATCAGATTGGTTAGTTTTCTGTGCTTGTGGTTTTCAGTCTGTCTGCCCTCTGATGGAGAAGGATAAGAGGTTTTTGGAAGCTTCCTGATGGGAGAGACTAACTGAGGGGGAAACTGGGTCTTGTTCTAATGGGCAGAGCCATGCTCAGTAAATCTTTAGTCAAATTTTCTGTTGATGGATGGGGCTGTGTTCCCTCCCTGTTATTGACCTGGGACCAAACTATGGAGGAGGTGATGAAGATAATGGCGACCTCCTTCAAAAGGTCCCCTGCACGCATTGCTACACTCAGTGCCCCCAACCTTGCAGCAGACCACCGCTGACCCACGCCTCTGCCAGACACTCCTGGACACTCACGGGCAAGTCTAGGTCAGTCTCTTGTGGGGTCACTGCTCCTGGGTCCTGGTGTGCACAGGTTTTGTTTGTGCCCTCCAAGAGTCTGTTTCCTCAGTCCTGTGTAAGTTCTGGTGGCTCTATGGTGGGGTTAATGGCGACCTCCTCCAAGTTGGAAACTCAAAAATCAGCATCAAGATTTTACATTCAGGAGAGCCCGAGAGTTGTGGGAAACCAAGAGTCACCTCTTTTTCATGCTTGTGCACACACTCACTCTGCTCTGAGTCCCAGCACAGAGACAGCAGCTTGGAGAACACCTGGATCATACAAGAAGATTCACTGATTAAGTTTAGGACATATGCTGAGTGGAAGGGATCTGGTGGGACTTTCTCAGGGGACAGAAGTGTTGGCACGTGCCTTTTTTCCCCCTCTCCTTCCACATTGCTCACCAGGTGCTGGTTAGTGTCATTTCTGTCATTCTCTGCTACTTAGCTAACACCACGCACCCTGTCCTGGAGTCCTCTGAAGACCAGCCTTGCCAAACCTGCCAACAGCCTCCTCAAAGCAGCTCCCATCCCAGGAGTCTTGCCCTGTACATCACTATGTGCAGAGAAGTAACAACCAGGCCTCAAAACAGCCAACCTGGGGCCAAGCACCACCCATGAGACACCCATAGCAATCATGAACCAACCACAACAGGAGGTGCATTCAGCCCACAGGGTACTCTGCTCTGGTGACCTGAGGGAGCTGTGCCATTGGGCTCACTGGACACCTGCTGCATAATGTCACATTTTCAAGGTCAAAAGACTAGCTGATATACCTAATACATAGAAACAAGCAGAGAGAGTTGAATATAATGGAAAAGAATCTGAAAGAGAATATATATGCACACACACATCTATGGGCTTCCCAGGTGGTGCAGTGGTAAAGAACCTGCCTGCCAATGCAGGAGACACAAGAGACGGGGGTTTGATCCCTGAGCTGGGAAGATCCCGAGGAGCTACAAGTGGCAACCCACTCCAGTATTCTTGCTTGACAGAGGAGCCTGGTGGGCTACAGTCCATGGAGCTGCAAAGAGTTGGATATGACTGAGCGCACGCACACACACACACACACACACACACACACATAGTTGAATCATTCTTCTGTACACTTGAAACTAACATTGTAAATTAATTATACTCAAATTAAAAAAAAAATCATTTAACCCCCCCTCAAAAAAAAACCCAATAGGCAAAAATTAGACAAAGGAATATCTTCCAAGTGAAAGAAGACAAAACCCCAGGAAATGAATTAAATGAAACAGAGATAATCAATGCAGCAAATAAGAGTTTAAAGTAACAGTCATAAACATGCTCACTGAAATCAGGAAAAGAATGGAAGAATATAGTGAGAACTTCAGCAAAGAAATAGAAAATACAAAGAAAAGAGCCATTAAGAATCCTCTGTGTGGGAAAGCCTTCTCTTACCCCAGTCTGGGGCACAGGTCCTGTGCCAAGCTCCCACTCTATCGCTTCTCTGAAACTTCTGGATGTCTTGAGGAAGCATCCAGGTTCTGGTTCCCTGAGTCTCAGACCTCCCTATGCCCCAGAATCATTTGGGGATCTTGGTCAGAATATAGACCCCAGACCCCATCTCACACACACCAGCTTAGTATCACTGGGAGCCAGTTCTGGAAATCTATTTTTATTCTGAGCAGTTGCCAGGAGGTCATTTTTTCCACAGCCAGCCTGCTCCCGGTCCAGTGGCCTCCAGAAGCATCTTTCACCAGATAATAACAGTTGATCCCATTGATATAGAGGCCCAGAAGTACTAAAACGTTATGAAGCCAAACATATTTTTAAAAAGCCTTTCATCAAATCTTGCCTTTTAACTACTTCTCACTTGGGAGTTATTATTTCTCAATATAGCTGGCACTTAGTTGAAACCACATCCCTGAGATTCTTTCATCATGTGATTGCTCTCCAAGATTATTTGAGATTTTATAAGATAAGCATCCTTTGTTTATATCTGATGCCTATATTGCCTGGACATTCCAGTTCAGTGAAAATGAGAATAATGATCATAGTGAACATTGATGATGTGCTCCATAGGTTCTGGGAACAGTGCTAAGTGCTTGACATGAGTTGACATATTTTATTCTCTCTCAGGGCATGAAAGAGGATGAGGTAGGTGCTGTTGTTGGTGTTGAGTTGCTAGGTCATGTCTGACTCTTTTGTGACCCCATGGACTGTAGCCCACCAGGCTCCTCTGTCCCAGGTATTTCCCAGGCAAGAATACTGGAGTGGGTTGCCACTCCCTTCTTCAGGGGATCTTCCTGATCCAGGGATTGAACCAAGGTCTCCCACATTGCAAGCAGGTTCTTTACCATCTGAGCCACCAGGGAAACCATACACCAATTTAAACCTTGGAAAATAGCTGGTCACCGACCTCAGGAGGGTGAGGTGGGGGTAGTTCAAGACTTACACATTCGTGGTATTTTTACTGTGGGGTCAACTGAAGCCTTTGAAGAGATCAGTCCATTCTAATACAACCTCTGAGCTGGTCTTTAAGAAGATGAGTCCAGTTACACATTTTTTTTTTTTTTTGCATTTAGTAATAGTTTTTTTTTTTTTATGAAACAGACTCTGTTTCCTGGAGAGGTGGGTGGCAGGAGGGAGGTATGCTCCTTCAGTGTCATGTGCGTGCTAAGTCACTTCAGTCGTGTCTGACTCTTGTGAACCTGTGGACTGTAGCCCACCAGGCTCCTCTGTCCATGGGATTCTCCAGACAAGAATACTGAAGTGGATTACCATGCCCTCCTCCAGGGGATCTTCCGAATCCAGGGATCAAACCCACATCTCTTAGGTCTCCTGCATTGGCAGGCGGGTTCTTTACTACTAGAGCCACCTGGAAAGCCCTTCAGTGTCGCATGAGATGCTAAATGTCTGTTCCCACCTGTCTCATCCTCTTTCTAAACTCCTTTCTGGCCTGTTTCCTCTTAAATGAGAGGGTTTTAATACTATATCTTGTACAGGCAACCATGGGAATGAGCTGAGCTGATGGAATGGAAAGCACTCAGTAATGCACAAACCACCAGACAGATGTAAGGTATCCTTTCTGTCTCACTTCTGGTTGCTCAGAGCTGGTGCTTTTTAAAAAACAATATGTTCACTGAAAGATTATTTATGAAGTGTTAATATTTTATATAGTGGTTTCAATATTTGTGTAACTTAAAATTCTCAGATGCCCTTGAATAATATAGATATCTACAATACTCTCATGTACACAAACTACTATATTTCCTGATACTTAACATAATAAGACTACTCTAACTTCCACCCATAAAACATTAATCTTTCAAAACCACACCTTTAAGAGTTCACAAATTCTTATTTCTCCCGTTTTTGAAAATTATATTTAAACATTCTTTAAAAAAAAAAAAAAGGAAGCTGAAATCCTCAAACCAAAAGCCTTAATCTGCCTTTCACAGTGTTTATCAAATCATCATGATGTACATTTTATTTATTTTCTTTCAAGTGGGATATAAGATTTTGTTTTTATATTAATATTTTTGGCCTCTTAAATACTTAAAAATTGTGTCGATTACACCTCAATAAAACTGAGAAAATTGAAATCAAATACAAAAAAAAGCCTTAATCTGAACGAATTCTGAGAAATAGATCAATGAAGAGGATCTTTTATTCATCCCACAGAAAAAATACACTTAGTAATTTTCGCCTGAAGAAAATATATCTTGTATTTAAAGAACTCAAAGATTAGTTGTAAGGAGTTGCTTTTGGACAATGATCAATAAGAGCTTATCAACAGTAGGATACTGATACCAAGGACCATCCCCTCTTGCATGCATTACTCTTTGTACTTCCAGCTCCTTTACTGGTCAGGAGTGATGGGATCAACCGTGCAACCAGTGCATGGTTGTGGGATCCCACAAAGGAATGAATCATGTATGAAGCATGCTGCCTCCCCCACAGTGGAGACACTCTCTGAGCCAGGATACTGACTTAGATAACCAAGCACACACTCTCTAAGAATCTCCATTACTAATTAGTAAGCATGCGAAACCCAGCCTGCAAATCACAGCTGTTCACATATGTTCTCTGAGGGCTCCATGTACAACAGTGCCCTGCAGCTGAAGGCTCTTCACGATGCCCATCTGCAACATACAGTATACGAGCCTGTTTGGACATTAACTTGAACATATCAATCCTTCTGGAGAGTCCACTGGGAGTCCTGCAGAAACTATCCCAGCATTAGAGTTGTTTCCTCCTGAATCCCAAGAGTCACTAACACTGGATCCAAGATAATGAACTAGTGTCTAGAACTTAAAATCTGTATCTTTAATCATAATGGGCAAGGTTTCTCAGCAGCAGCATTATTCACATTTTAGGTTGTGTGGTTCTTTGTTGTGGGGGACTGTCCTGGGCGTTCCTGCCTGGCCTCTACCCACTGGGTGCCAGGAGCACTGCCCTACAGCTGTGACATCCAGAATGTTTCTGGATATTGTCAAACGTTTCCTGGGGGCCAGTTTCCATGGACTGACAGCCAGTGAGAAAGGGTGCAGGTGAGAACTGGGCTGAGCTGGATAGGGTCATAGGCAACATCTGGCTAGACTCGAGCCCTGGGGACTCCTCTGTGGATAAAGAAAGATGCCGTAAAACAGTGAAACAGGAGTGAAAACAGCCTTCGCTTCAGCTGGCCATTCTCAAGTTGTCACTGCTCTGTGAAAGGTGATGGGTGAAGATGCTGAAATGGGCAGGACCCGTTAAAGCATAATCCTCATGGAGCTAGAGTTTCTGCCAGGGCTTCAAGCAACAGCCAGAGCTTCAGGCCAGAAAATGACTGTTTCCAGAAAGGTTGTGTACATCTGTGCTTAAGTGCTGATGGCTGCAACCTCTTATCTGTACTCACCACCAATGGTTATGTCATCATAGAATAGGGAACAGGGTCAGGAACCAGAAAGAACAGGAATAAGTACAAGCAGAGTGTCACAGAGACTCAGCTTGGTGGTTGTTGGTATCTGCTGGGGGTGTGAAGTGACTCTGAGCAGAAGCTGAATCGTCCTTTCCAACACACATGCACACATACAAACATGCACCCTTGTACATGCACACACACACACACATGCACATTACACATAAATGTGTGCTCATCTCAAGCACACACATATACAAATGTGCACTCATGTACATGCACATACACACACATGCACATATATACACACAAATATGCAGCCACACACGGACAGGAACACACACACGTGTACACACGCTTACAAAGGTGAGATATTATGCAAGTCCTAACTGCATGGACTGTGGGTTAACATTGCAGAAGAGGTGCAGAAGGCTGGTCACAGAGAGTGTCACCAGACAATCCTCAGTGCAGGGGCAACCCTGTCCATTTGTGTGGGGATGGGGCAGGGCAGGCTCCAGAAGAAACCTGGCCCAAGTGTAGTCATGTGTTAGAGACACACACCCACATATAGAGAACTGGGCCGCGGCACTGAGATGAGCCTAGGCTTACATGGCACCACATTTGTGCAAAAAACTTCAATGAATAAAGATAGCACTAAGGGGCCAAGTGTTGGCTGTTCTAGTCCCCATGAAGGCCAACCTTGAATAACTCAGATGTAACCCTGTTTCCCTGCTCCAGCTGTTGGCCTGGGGGTGGGAGCCTGTCATCTCTCAGTAGAGTCTTAACAGAACAAAGCCTGGTGATGCTGCAAGTCAGAAATGTGTGGGGGCCACCTGGAGACCTCTCCTCTCCTCAGAGCTTCCCAGCTCATCACATCTCTGCCTTCTTCCTCTTCAGTCTCCTGAAGATAAAAGGCAGATAATGAAATACCTTATATTTAGGATGCCTGTATCTTTGAGGTACTAGGAGTAATGCCCCGCAATCTAAGGGAAGTACCCTCATTCTAGTGAAATTCTAATTCAGCTTTGTTTTCTGCATGGAGACTCATTTTTTAAAAAAATTTTCATTGACATATGGCTCACTTACAATGTATTCACTTCTGCTGTACAGAAAAGTGTATATGTACATTCAATTATACATCTAAACATTCTTTTTTAATATTCTTTTCCATTATAGTTTATCACAAGATAATGAATACAGTTCCTTGTGCTATACAATAAGACCCTGATGCTTCTCCATTCTATATATATATATGTTAGTTTGCATCTGCTAATCCCAAATTCCAGTCCTTCCTTCCCCCAGCCCCCTCCCCCTTGGCAACCACAAGTCTGTTCTCTCTCCCCATGATTCTGTCTCTATTTCATAGATAGGTGTGTGCATTGAGACTTGTTTCAATGTAATAGCAGTAAGTCTCACAATGTGTCATTTTCCTCTGAAAATAGAAATGATCAGTAAAGCATCTATCATTCTGTCATTAGGGGCCTGAGATGGGCTCCAATCACTTATCAAGGTCCCGTGGAAGGGCGTTTTCTAGACTGGGGAATCAGGTCTATGCTTGCCTTCCATACGCCGTCAAAGGATGGGCTGAATGCCTGGCTCTTCTCTTCCATCTACCTGGGCATCTCAGCAGGTCCCTTCATCTCCCTCTGCCACTGTCCTCAGCCCTTCATCTAGAGGAGTGGTTTCTCTAAACCTGTGTGCTAGCAGCCTGGCATGCTTCTAATCCTTTCTAGAAGAAACCCCACCTACTTTTAGCCCTCTTTTTAGTACTTCCTGCTATCTGATGACAGAGGCATTTTGGATCGTTTTCAATGACAGCAGTTTGCACTGTTTTAAAGCTCCCCTCCCTTGCCCTATCCTGTTGCATCCTTGCCCTGCCGTCCACCCATCCCCTCCCAGGACTGCAGGCAGCCCCAGGAAGTCTTTGTTCTGTGTGAGGGCAGCCTGTTCAGGACGGCTGCCTCCTGAAACTCTTCCTGGAAGGCTCTGGGCTCCTCAAGACCCTGGCACCCACCCCACCTGCCTAGACCCATTTCCCACAGTCATCTCTGACCTTGAGCTTCAGCATCCCTCTCAATGGAGTTCTCGAAGGAAGTTAACGATTGTGGTGCATTTTGCAATCACGTGCTCCAATAGCAGTCAGCAGAACTATTTCTCTGGCATGTGGGCCTAATGTTCTGTGTTGAATCCAAAGTCTTGCTGGGTGAGCCAGCTCGTTTAAATCCTCCTCAGCTCCATCCTCAGAGAGTCTCTTCCACACACATTTCCTGGATCGTTTTGTCCCAGTTCAATCCTATCAGGGATGCTGTTTCTTGTGTAGTCGCCCAGTCCCACCAGGGATGTTAGAAGCCAGACTCATTAGAGGCGGCTGCCAAGTGTATTAATGGACCTAGAGGGAAAGAATTAAGAACACTTCTTTCCCTCCACATAATATAGGATGAATCACTTTCCTGAACCGTGTGTTGATCCAAAAGGTAATGAGCCCAGACCGTGAAAGGTGTCCCTTGGGTGCCTCTCTGCTCTCCACCCAGGCAGTACTCAGTTACATGCAGGAAATGGAGGCAAAGCAGAAAAGCCCAGAAACATAAAAACCTGGACAATCTGAGAAGTCCTCTGGTCATTCATTTTAACCCCCTCTATCATGGGGGCAGCAGAGAATGAGATGGTTAGATAGTATCACCAACTCAATGGACATGAGTTTGAACAAACTCCAGGTGATAGCGAAGGACAGGGGAGCCTGGTGTGCTGCAGTCCATGAGGTCGCAAAGAGTTGGACACAACTTAGCGACTGAACAACAACAACAAATTGTGCCTCATCCACTAGTCATTAACAAAAGGGGTGGGATTGGGAGACTGGTGTACTCTGAGAATCTAAACGGCCAATTTGAGATTTCACTTGGTGTCGTTTTCTCTCTCCATATGGTGAGAGAATCCAATTTTCATTATGAGTCACATAGTCCAAAAGTGCCATCCGGAAACACAGAGAGGACAAGCAGAAGGGCCTGGACTCTTCCCCAGGCCTCCCTGCCTCCCTCCTGAGAAGTGGAGCCTTTCCAGGGCTCCTGGACCAGATGGCCTGCGTCTCCACTCACTCTGCCTGTGGATGTGGCAGGCCAGCTCTGCCCAAGACCTCCAGCCCCACACTCCGGGATCCAGTATGTCACCAGCTATTCTTGATGATGATCACTACAGCATTTGTCACAACGGTCTGAACACGGGCCACAGGTCAGGTGTTCAGTGGGACCCCCGCCAGATCAGCCTAAAGACAGTAAAGTCCTTGTGGTGTCATAGGGGAGACTCGGGCCAGTTCAGGGTGACAGGGGCCTGAATACCTTTGCGCCATGTGAACAAACAAACTTTGTTTCGCAGCCTGGATTCTTTCCTGTACGGCCTCCATGCCCTCTTCAAAGGTGACTTCAGGATAACAGCCCGAGATGAGTGGGTGTTTGCGGACGTCGACCTGCTGCACAAAGTTGTCGTCCCAGCTCTCAGGATGTCTCTGAAGCTGCATCAGGTAAGCATTCTTTTTGTTTTTTTTAAGTATAAGCCTGAAACATTCGGGGGAAAAAATGACCTTTCAAAAATACGGTCCCCTTGCTCAGCATAATTCTGACAAGTGGGCTTCTGACTTAGTAACTAAGTGCGTGTGTGTGTGTGTGTGTGTGTGTGTGGTGTGTGCTCAGTCGAGTCCCCTCAACTCTGTGGCCCCATGGACCGTAGCCCTCCAGGCTCCTCTGTTCATGGAATTCTCCAGGTAAGAACACTGGAGTGGGTTGCCATTTCCTCCTCCAGAGGATCTTCCTAACCCAGGGATCAAACCCACATCTCTTGTGTCTCCTGCACTGGCAGTCAGGTTCTTTACCACTAGCACCATCCAGGAAGCCCAGCAACTAAGCATTGAGGCATTGCCTAGTTTTGATGGCACCCATGGTGATATGCCATCAAGATCGCCCACTAGCATGGAAGAGGGGACCTGGCCAGAGAAAATGACATCACCACATTGTGGTGAAAAGTCCCAGGCTCCTACGCCACCAGCTCTCTGGGCCCCGAGGCCACTGCAATGCTGAGGTGCCTTCCATCCACTCGGGGGGCTGAGCGATGTGGAGGTGGACTTGACCTTGCACCAGGCATTGGCCTCATTGCCGCGTGCACAGCAAGCCAGGACCAGCTCTGTGGTCCTCCCGACCCACAGACGAATTCTTTCCCCAGGACCAGTTCACTTGCCCTGACGAGTATGAAGACCCAGCAGTCCTCTACGAGGCCATCCAGTCCTTTGAGAAGAAAGTGGTCATCTGCCATGAGGGTGACCCAGCCTGGAGGGGCGCCGTGCTGGCCAACAAGGAGGAGCTGCTGACCCTGAGGCACGTGGTAGACGAGGGTACGGATGAGTACAAGGTGCTCATGCTCCACAGAAGCTTCCTGAGCTTCAAGGTGATCAAGGTACGGGAGCCATCCCTCCCGGCTGCCACCAGCCTCCCTCCTGGGGGAACATGAGAAGAAATATATGGCTGGTCAACAAGTTCATTTGGGTTTTCATTCAGGAAAAACCTGAATGAACTTTTTTTGTTTAAAATAATTTATTATATATATTGATTTAATTTTTGGCTGTGCTGGGTCTTGGCTACAATATGGGCTTTCTCTAGTTGCGGTATGCAAGGGCTTCTCATTGGGGTGGCTTCCCTTTCTGCGGAGGACGGGCTCTAGGGCTCGCAGGCTTCATCAGTTGCAGTGCATGGGTTCAGGAGTTGCTGTTCCCGGGCTCTAGAGCATAGGCTCAGTAGTTGTGGGGCATGGGCTTAGTTGCTCCTCCATATGTGGGATCTTCTCAGACCAGAGAGCAAACCTGAGTCTCCTACACTGGCAGGTGAATTCTTTACCATTAAGCAACAAAGAAGCTACCCTGAATGAACTTTTTTTCCCAACACAGTAGCATGGATTGGCACAGACACCCCTGCCCCTGGGCCAGCATCCTCTGTCCAAAGCCACAGTCCCCAGGGATAGGGGGAGCGGGCAGCGCTGGCCAGCATGCAGGGTGGGTGGCCCCGGACAGGCAGTGCATCCCTGCCAGGGCCCTTTCCCACTCAAAGAGCTGTTGTACAGGTGATGACTTTGGCAAAAAGTCCTGCTAGGCTAGACAGGCGTGGGGTCAGGATCTAGCTTGTTCTTAAAGACTTTCTAATTCTCTAAGATTCCAAACCTCCCTCTCATAACCTGTTCCTGGACCTGATAACTTCCTTCCCAGAGCTTCTCTTCTTCATACAGATTCAAATCACCAGGCTGAAACAAAGCCTTCTTTCCTTTTTATTTGATCTCCATGGCCCCATGAAAATGGCATCATATCCACCTTGCTGCCGTTCCGACATCACTAAGAAAGCTTTAGGCCAAAGCATGGTGGTCACAGGTACTCAGACCCAACAGGCTGTAGCCCCGCTCTCTCACCGCCCCCACCATCCACTTTCCTCCCCGTGTCTTCCCCGCGCTGCAGGTAAACAGAGAATGCGTCCGCGGCCTTTGGGCGGGGCAGCAGCAAGAACTCATCTTCCTCCGCAACCGCAACCCCGAGCGCGGCAGTATTCAGAACAACAAGCAGGTCCTTCGGAACCTGATCAATTCCTCCTGTGACCAGCCCCTGGGGTACCCCATGTATGTCTCCCCACTCACCACATCCTACCTGGGGACCCACAGGCAGCTGAAGAACGTCTGGGGTGGACCGGTCACCTTGGACAGCATCAGGGCGTGGCTCCGAACCAAGTGGTTGAGGTGGGTCTTCACGGCAAAGGCATTATTTACCCGGATGGGGCGGGGCTGCGAGCTCCAAGGCTTCTGGTAGGGATCTCACTGTCCCTACCAGGGATCCCTGTCCCTATCACAGGGATCTTCCTGTGGTGAAAATTGCCGTGCCCAAATGTCCTCCAGCACACCCTTTGATTCAATAAGCCGTTTCAGATGATGACTCAATGGGAAACGTCATCAGATGAGAGTCTGTCTCCCTCCCCCTTCCATCCACGGGCTGAGACTTGGGTTTGAGTCCTTGCAAAGTTGCTGAGGTTACGGGTCTTTGTCACACATCTGTTGCCAAGAACCAGGCTTGAACCAGCCTCCTTGCCCCATCCCACCCCCAGCCCTCATCTCTCATCGAATAAGTTTTCTCACCCGGTGGTAACAGCGTTCCTCGTTAGTGGGAACAAATTCTAAGTTGTTTTGCCTGAATCTAACAGGGCTCTTTGTCGGACCTCAAAGCTGAGGGTCCCTATAGATGGTGGAGCGCGCGCGGCTTCTTCATCCAGGCAGGGTGTATTCATTTATCAGTCCCTGAGGGGCTTCTTCATCTGGGTAGGGTGTATTCATTTATCAGTCACTGAGGTTTGGGGAACGGAAACCCCTCCCTCCATCTGCATCCCATCTGCATCTCCATCGCTTCTCGCCAGTACAGTGTGGTCTGCCATCCTGCTTTGGACACAGATGTGATGGGGCGTCTAGGGGAATTACACATGTTTGGGTGAGAATCCTTGAAGCGTTTCTTCCTCTCAGAGTGCGGAAGGACTGCGACGCAGCGGGCCAGCCGGGCGCGGGCAACACGGAGGACGTGGATGCAGGGGGCGCTCCGCCCGCAGGCGGCAACAGTGCCCCCAGTGGTGAGAGCAGGGAGAGCAGCGCGGAACAGCCCAGAAAGGATGGGAGCCGCCACTGGTCACCCCGGGAAGGGACGCGGAGGCCAGGTGAGTGCAGTGGGGGCCTCGTGTTACCGCCGAGGCTCCTCACGTCTCACTGGCCAACACCGTGGGCTATGTTGTCATTCTAACCCCTGAGAGACCGTTCACACAGGACAAACCAGTACTGGGCCAAAAGATGCCCCCAAGTATACTGACTCATATAAGTTCTACTCAGAAAAAAACTCTATTCTGTGTGTTAGATTCAGCTTTTATCCTTTATCCATCTGTCTGTCCATTCCCTCAGCCAGTCATCTGTCTGTCCATCGGTCCAGTGGTGAGTCCCGTCCACCCCATCTCTCACTCCTTCAGAGACCACTGGCTCATGTGTCTCAGTGTTAGGCTGTGTTGTAGCTCTTGATCCCTGAAGGCGCCTCCCTCCTTCTGTGAACTGACCCACCTCCTCCAAGTCCCGTGATGAGGCAGCCAGGCTCCTGCCCTCCACTGCCTGGTCACTGCAGCTGTCCACTTCCTCCCCTCACACCTGACATTTCAGAGCATAAGGAAAGAGGGGAAAAGGGTGCCAGCCAATGGGGGTGGAAGTGATTTGGTCTAAGTTTGGGCTGAGTGGAAAGCTTAAAATCATGTTTAAACTAAGGCCCACCTAATTAGGCTCAGTCAGATGGATGAGGTTCCAAAATCCCTCTGTACTTGGAGGAGAAGGCTGGGTTAGAAAAGGCGACCCTCAGGGCTCACAGAGGACATGCCCAATTAGACTGGGAGAGACAGATGATTGGCCTGGCTCCCACCGGCGCACTGTCCCTTGGCTTTGACCTTCAAAACCTGTCAGTGGTTTCAGCTTTTGGCCTCATTACTTTTACCATCAAGAAGCATTCATTAAGTGCCTCTTTGTGCGTGTTCCCCTGTCAGCTCTGCATCAAGGGAGTAAGTGAGGAGCAGTGCCTGCCTCCTAGAAGTGCCCAGAGCAAGGCTGGGGATTTAACTGAAATACTGAGGATGTGTGTAAAGATGGGCAAGAAGATAGATAAGATTAAAGAAAGACAGATGGATGACAGATAGATAGGGAGACAGAAAGATAGATAATGGATGGACAGATATCAGTAGAAGATAGAAAGACAGATTATAGGTATATAGGGAGATTGAGGTTATATATATAATAGGTGATAGATGGATAGAAAATTGATAGATAATAGATATATAGATCGCTAATTGATTGATGTGTGTGTGTGAGTGTTCATTTATGTCTGACTCTTTGCAACCAAATGGACTCTAGCCTACCAGGCTCCTCTGTCCATGGAATTTTCCAGGAAATAATACTGGAGTGGTAGCCATTTCCTGCTCCAGGGGATCTTCCCTACCCAGAGATCAAACCCTCATCTCCTGTGTCTGCAGACAGATTCCTTACCACTGTGCCACCTGGGAAACCCATATCTCCTGTAAAGTATGAATAGCAGAGTATTTTAAAAGAAATTTAATCTTATTAAGTTCATAGGTGGCACATGAAAGCTTTTGAGGGGATCTTCTCCGCTCAGGGATTGAACCCTGGGTCTCTCACATTGCAGGCAGATCCTTTACCATCTGAGCCACCAGGGAAGCCCCAGTTGGTTGATAGAGAGATAATAGATAATAGAAAGACAAATAGATAATATAAAGATACATAGGTAGGTTGAGCTATTTCAAATCCTAAAAGATGATGCTGCGAAAGTGCTGCACCCAATATGCCAGCAAATTTGGAAAACTCAGCAGTGCCCACAGGACTGGAAAGTCAGTTTTCATTCCAACCCCAAAGAAAGGCAATGCCACAGAATGCTCAAACTACCGCACAATTGCACTCATCTCTCACACTAGTAAAGTAATGCTCAAAATTCTCCAAGCCAGGCTTCAACCGTACATGAACCGTGAACTTCCAGGTGTTCAAGCTGGATTTAGAAAAGGCAGAGAAACCAGAGATCAAATTGCCAACATCTGCTGGATCATTGAAAAAGCAAGAGAGTTCCTGAAAAACATCTACTTCTGCTTTATTGACTACAACAAAGCCTTTGACTGTGTGGATCACAACAAATTGGAAAATTCTGAAAGAGATAGGAATACCAGACCACCCAACCTGCCTCCTGAGAAATCTGTAGGCAGGTCAAGAAGCAATAGTTAGAACTGAACATGGAACAACAGACTGGTTCCAAATCAGGAAAGGAGTACATCAAGGCTGTATATTGTCCCCCTGCTTATTTAACTTATATGCAGAGTACATCATGTGAAATGCCAGGCTGGATGAAGCACAAGCTGGAATCAAGATTGCCAGGAGAAATATCAATAACCTCAGATATGCAGATGATACCACCCTTATGGCAGAAAGCGAAGAATAACTAAAGAGCCTCTTGATGAAGGGGAAAGAGGAGAGTGAAAAAGTTGGCTTAAAACTCAACATTCAGAAAACTAAGATCATGGCATCTGGTCCCATCACTTCATGGCAAATAGATGGGGAAACAATGGAAACAGTAAGTGCTTTTATTTTCTTGGGCTCCAAAATCACTGCAGATGGTGACTGCAGCCATGAAATTAAAAGACATTTGCTCATTGAAAGAAAAGTTATGACCAACCTGGACAGTGTATTAAAAAGCAGAGATATCACTTTGCTGACAGAGGTCCATCTAGTGAAAGCTATGGTTTTTCCATTGGTCATGTATGGATGTGAGAGTTGGACCATAAAAGGGGCTGAGCGACAAAGAATTAATGCTTTTGAACTGTGGTGTTGGAGAAGACTCTTGAGAGTCCCTTGGACAGCAAGGAGATCCAAACAGTCCATCCTAAAGGAAATCAGTCCTGAATATTCATTGGAAGGACTGATGATGAGGCTGAAGCTCTAATACTTTGACCAACCTGATGTGAAGAGCCGACTCATTGGAAAAGACCCTGCTGCTGGGAAAGACTGAAGGCAGGAGGAGAAGGGGAGGGCAGAGGATGAGATGGTTGAATGACATCATCAATTCAATGGACATGAATTTGAGCAAACTCTGGGAGAGAGTGAAGGACAGGGCAGCCTGGCATGCTGCAGTCCATGGGGTCTCAAACAGTTGGACACAACTGAGACTGAACAAGAACAAGATGGCTAGGTAGGTAGATGTTTGATAGGTACATATATACATACACAGATATATAGAGATAAATAGATAGATGATAGCTACTTAGTTGAAGATAGATGAGAGATGGAAGGGAGGCAGGAAGACAAGGAAGGAGAGAGAGGTAAATAGGTAGGTAGCTGAACACAGTGACATCAGTTGCTTAGGGTGAAGAAGACCCCCTTGCTCACCCTGTGCCATCTACCTGAACCTCGAGCAGAGCAGCCTCCAGTGTGTAGCTGGCTCTCAGGCCAGGAGTTCCTCATTGCTTAGTTAGTTAACAGTTGTTATCGCATGAGAATTTTAAGTTTCAAAAATCACAGAAGTGATTTTCCAGGTGGGAAAATGCAAGGTAGGTTCCAAATGGAGCAGCGCCTGAGTATTTGATCTTTCTGTCAGGCGACTTGTCTGAACCAGAGAGGGGCTCGAGTCCGAGGGTGGGGGACTGTGGGGAAGGGGGTCTGGCTGGGGGGTTGCAGGGGCACAGGCTTTTAAAGAGCCTGAGATGGGCATGGTGGACAGGCTCTGACTCAGTGAGATACCTCTTCCTTTTCGTACAAGTGAAGCCATGCCGGCACTGCGTGGCCTGGAAAAGCCAGCGTTCCTTCTGTCCTCAGAATCCAGGCCCCATAGGTCGTGAATGTCCCCCATTTACCACCAGAGTCTGAGGCTGGGACCAGTCACAGGCTTCTGTGGCAGATGTCAAAGCTGAGTCTTCCAGAGCCCACACCAGCTGTTCGTTTTTCATTATTGCTTCTTAAAATTGCTCCTACCAAGGCCACTCTTGGCTTTGCCTGCTTTACAAGGTAACGAGGCATGCTGGGCAACAGCGCCTGTGGGCCTCAAGACCATGAGCCCCCACCTGCAGTCAGCGTCAGCCTCAGGCTCTGCACTCAGCTTTTGTCCTGCTCTAGAGACTCTGAGTCTCTAGAGTATCTGAGGCTTTGGAGCAAACCCACTCTGAGCCACTCCTCGTCGCATGCCCCCCCATCCCACCACCCTATTGTACCAAGTGCATCCTTGCTATGGTCATAAAATGTAATAAGTAACAGTCCTCCAGTATATACTGTGTGCCAACCCTCCGCAGGACTCTGACAGGCTTCCCTAGTAGCTCGGATGGTAAAGAATCTGCCTACGATATGGGAGACCCGGGTTCGATCCTTGGGTCAGGAAGATCCCCTGGAGAAAGAAATGGCAACCCACTCCAGCATTCTTGCCTGGAGAATCCTATGGACAGAGGAGCCTGGCGGGCTACAGTCCATGGAGTCACAAAGAGCCGGACATGACTGAGGGACTAACACACATACTTCCCTGTGCTCATCTTGCAGCTGAAGAAACCAGGGCAGAGAAATTCAGTCACTGAACAGAGAAGCTCAGTCACGGGGCAGAGAAATCACCAGCTAGGAAGCAACTGATCTGGGATTTGTAGTCAGGCAAGATGGCCCAGTGCCTGCAGTGCTAACCCCGGGCACGGCCCCGTTACTCTGGTCCTGGGACTCTACCTCTGCTCATCAAATGCAGCCTTTGTCCCCGAACGTGATGGAGCCACTCGCCCAGGCTCCTTCTTCCAGCGCTCATCTCTGCTGCTCCCGCGGTCCGGGCCCTGCGTGACTTTATCCCCTGGCTGAGGGCTGCTCTTACAACTGGTCTTCCTTGGGTTCACAGCCAGGCATAGCTGACACCCAGCCCTTGCTGACTCAGCTGCCCAGTTTCCTGTAGGTCCCACTGTGGCCTGGGCAGGTGAAAGGTTGAGGTTGCAAGCCGTGTGCTACGCCAGGATTTGTGGCCTCTGGAGGAGAGGAATTCGATCCGGGGCCAGAGACGAGGCTTGACCACTTGGAGCTTTTCTGTAGCAAGGTTTTATCCAAGTAGAGTAGAAACAGGAAACGCTTCTAACAGAGACGTCAGAAAGAGTGCCTGCTTGCTGGTTTTTAGCAAGGTGTTTTATGTCTGTTAGCAAGCTGCTAACCAGATAAGAGAGACACCTCGAGGCTGAGGGAGTTTCACCAGGCCCTTGTCCCACAATGTGCATTTTTGAGATAGAAGGGCACAAGATATGTCATCCCCAACCATAAAACAATGGGCATGAATACTGGTTTGTTGAGCCATTATCAGCCCAAGGTTTGAGAAAAGACAAAGAAAAGGTTGTCTTAGGCAGAACTGGTTTTGTCAACAGAGAAGGGGAAAAAATACGTCTGCCACTTGCAGTTTATTTCCTCCTGCTGCTTGGGGACCTCTGGCCTCCCTGCTATGGCTGTTAACACTCTCACAGGGATGGGGCACGCGGAGCAGACACATGTCCCTCCCTGTGCTCTAGGAGAAGCTGACAGTCTGTGGAAAGAAGGCCTTGCATCCCCAGGAAGTTATCCTGAGACTGGTGCCCCCTGCGGAGGGTCAGAGAGCTGGGAGGGAGCCCACCACGCCCTCTCCACCCCCAAGAAAGGAAGAGCCACTCTCCTGCTCTCTGGCCATTCAGGCAGCCCTGACAACTGCACAAATCCTGAGTCTCTTTTCCCCATACCTGCCAGGTGACGGCGTTTTAACTTAGGACATCTTTCTGTTGAAGGATGGCTTCCGTATCTCTCGGAACTGACCTATGTTCCTTTGCTATAGGGCCACTGTAACAAAGTACCAGAAACTCAGTGGCTTCAACAAAAGACTGCCTCCCATCTCTGGAAGTCCAAAATCAAGGTGTTGGCAAGGTGGATTTCCTCTGAGCCTGGGAGGGAGAATGGGTCCCTAGCCTCTCCCCTGGTTTCTGGTGGTTTGCTGGCAACCTCAGGCATTCCTTACCTTGTAGAAGCTTCATCCTGATCTCTGCCTTCATCTTCACATGGTGCTCTCCTGTGTGCATTTCTGTGTCCAGATTCCCCTTTATTAAGGAAATTATTCACCTTGGAGTAGGCCCCCCTACTCCCGTATGACCCCATCTTAAGGAATGATACCCGCCACAGCCCTGTTTCCAAACAAGGTCACCCCCTGAGGTTCTGGGATTAGGACCTCGGCGTATGGCCGGCAGGTCCCAGCTGAGCCTCACCTGGCCTGCAGGGCTCCCCGTGACTGCCGTCTCCGGACTCTCTGTGGCCCGCTCCTGCTGGCTCACACCCCCAGCCTTAGAAGCCCCCCTGCCCCTCACTCATCCCAGGTGCTGCTCGCCTCACAGCTCCTGCTGCTGCTGCTTCCTCAGGCTGGACGTGCTGCCCCCACGCTGGACTCAGTCCCCCGCTCAGCCTCTGGCCAAGTGCCGCCTTCTCAGGGAGGCCCCAGCCAGCCGGCCAGCCAGCCATACCACCTGCCTCCCCCACCCTGCCACTGGGTCCCCTGGGTCAGGGCCTGGGAGCCGCCCTCCCCCGTAGGAGGGCAGCACAGCGCTGGAGGGGGCGGGGGGCTTGGTGGCGGCCCTCACTTCCCAGGGTGGGGGGCGTGAGCACACACGGAGAGTGTGACCCACTGTCCCCACACTGCCGTGCCTGACGAGGGGCCGTGCCTGTGTGGACAGCACATCCACCTCCACCCACACCTCCCAGCTGCTCCTTGCCCAGCCTCAGGCCTCGGGTACACACACCTGCAGGAAGACCCAAGGCTCACCTGGGGGGGACCCTGGGGCAGGTCTGGGCAGGCTCTGGGTTCAGTCCAGGCCTTCCCAAGAGCCCGGGGCCCATCGCGTGGTGGCAGGAGTGTGTGGGAGCCGGTCAGCTTGTCTCTTGTCCCCGCCACTTCCTGGTCCTGTGGGGAGAGATGTAATGGGAAAGGGGCAGGTGCCGAGTGGAACCCTTTAAAGTGCCAGGGGGCACCCAGGGCTAAGGTGGTGCTCTGCACAGGCCCAGTGATAGAGCAGACGGTCCCCTCCCGACTCAGCCTTTCCCGCTAAGTCTTCTCTGGAGGCTGGGTGGGGTCTCAGGCCCTCGGGTCATGGAATTTCCAAGTGGAACTCAGCAGTTGCCAGCTTCCGTCCATCTCAGCCAAGAGCAAAGAGCCGAGGGCTGCTGATCCCACCTACCAGCTTGACCTTGTGCCCCAAGCCCCCTGCCGGAACCCCTCATCTAGCTTTAGAAGATTCTCCAGATCCAAGGCTGATCCTCTCCTGGTGATGCCTTGAGGATACAGTGCTGGCCACACCGAGTGGGCCTAGTCTTGGGGAGGAGGGCCCCCAGAGGCAGCTGCCTGTCTTCCCTCCCCCAGAGGAGGACCACGCCAGGTCCCCCGCAGGCTCTGCCTGCCCTGGAACATCCAAGCCTCTCCCGATGCAGCCCAGCTGGTCCCCACCTTTCAGGCCATCTGGCTTAGAGGCCCTGACGGGGCCCAGTGCACCGAGAGGCGCGAGTCCAGGAGAGGGAGCAGCACAGACGGCCCCACCTGCTCTCCGGCTCTGCCAGCAACCCCACGACCCCCCTACCTCAGCAGCTGCCTGGGGCGAGCCTTCCCCAAAACTCACCAGGGGATGTCGCAGCCGCTAGCATCAGCCAAACCCCCGTTCCGTGTGGCTGGGCAGGGCTGGAGTCCAAACTTGCCCTCAAAAGGATGAAGCGTGTGAGACGGTTTTCTGGAAACCAGTCCCTGAGGCTCACAGGCTCTCCCCGAGACAGGAGGGGAGTCTGAGGACATCTGGGGCAGGGCAGTCCCCCAGGAGACATCTGGAAAGGCCCAGAGTTGGTCTCGAAAGAGACAACCTGCCTCCCTGACAATCGCCCCGTGTTTTTACTACCACTGTGGTTAAAGCCACGTGGGGACATCGGCACCTTTGGCTGTGGTTCATGGCACCCTCTCACTCCCTGGGGAAGTTCAAGGCCAGGACCCCGTCGTCCCTTCTCTCCATGACCTTGGCAGTTAGAGACACGCCCTCCTATAAGTAAGCACCACGTCGGGGTCTGGGAATCACAGAACAGAGCCCAAGATGGGAAGCTTCCTGTGGGCTCCCCGGCTGCATACCTCAGCCCCTGATAAACACAGGTGCTCACGGAGCATCCGTGCTGTGCCTGAGAGGAGAGCTGCCTCCTGGCTCAGGCTTCCCAAGCCCAGCAACACCCGCCTCCCCCACCCACACCAGTCTTCTCCTCCTCAGCTGATGCAGAGAGTGATGGTGGGGGGGCTTCCCTATTCTCTTGGCACAAAGCTTTCAGTTACTGAGGCCCCTGAGACCTCAAGGACACAGGCCCCCACAGGGAGCCCCACGTAATGACGGGCAGCCTGCCTGGCTGGCCAGCCTGGCCTCAGCTTCCTGTACCTGCCACCAAAGACTCTTCCCAAATGATGCAGCCAGTGGTGCGATGCCTGAAGGTCCCTGGAAGAGGGAGGGCAGCTTGGGAGGCCCCCACACCCCGCCACTCCCAGTAGGATGGTGTCCTGTGCTGGGCAGATGTTGGGTTTCCTTTCAGCCTCCGGCTTCTCTGGCCTCCTTCTTACCCTCCCCTCAGCTGAATCAAACCAGTGCATCCACAAATTCCAGAAAGGAAGCCAGAAGCCTGCTCAACCAGTGCAGGAAAGTTAGAGGCTGGTCTCCAGTCTTGGGAGAATGTTCCTGATCCTGGATCTTTGTGCTTGAGCTGGAATAAAGGAAGACAGCTTCCCAGCTCCCTCTCTATAGCTTCCCCGCGCCAAGTCTGCAGGGGCACATGCCAGGGGGCTGGAGAGGGTTCAGCCTCTAGGTCAAGGCATTTTGAAGCTTCCCACATGCCGTAGGAGGGAACCACACAGCCGAAGGTCCCGAAGTCCCCATGTGGCTTTAACCACAGTGGTAGTAAAAACAAAGAGAGAATTTCATTTTCCAGGGGCAGGAGGAGGTGTCTGTGTGCTGGGGGTTGGGGAGGCAGGTTGTCTCTTTCTTATACAGCATAGTCCTAATAACCAAGAAGCCCTGATGTTGTTGTTTAGTTGCTAAGCCGTGTCTGATTCTTTGATCCCATGGACTGTAGCCCACCAGGCTCCTCCATCCACGGAACTCCCCAGGCAAGAATACTCGAGTGGGTTGCCATTTCCTCCACCAGGGGATCTTCCCAACCCAGGGATCGAACTGGTGTCTCCTGCATTGGCAGGCGAGTTCTTTACCACTGAGCCACCTGGGAAGCCCTCAAAAGCCCTGTGCCCACCCAAACTCGGGATAGGTCTGTTCCTAGTCAGGGGTTGAAGAAGCTCTGGGTTTCAGTGTGAGGTGAGTTTTGCAGCCTGAGTTCTTATTTGCCAGTGTGCCAAGCAACAAGCCTGCAGAAAGGATGCCGTCAGAGGCAGGGCAGAGGGTGGAGGCCACCACATGATGCCACGCAGGCCACCAGGGGTGCCCAGTGCACTGCAGCCTGCGGGAGGGAGTCCCAGGGCAAGTGCCCAAGCAGGGTATGGCACGGAAGCCTGGCTAAGCAGCAGTGACCGAGATGTTCTCAAGGGTGGGTGTGGACCAAGCTCTAAGAACAGGGATCTTGTTTCACTCACAGTGCCCAAGGCTCAGTGCCCATAACTGGGGTCCCAAGTGTTCCTCCCCCAGATCCTGCCTCAGTTCCCAGCTGAGTGTCCCCATCCTGGTCCTTGCTGGATTCTCAGAGGACTGGGGTCCCAGGTGGCCACACCTCATGCCCGGCGGCCCGGAGCTCACTGTGCAGCCCCAGCGGTGGCTGACAACCTGTAGACTTCTCACTGGAAGGGGACTCAGCCCACTGGTGGAGGCTGGTGGCCTGGTGGCTCAGAGAAGTTAGGAATTCATAACTAATCACCAATTCAATGGACATTAACTTGGGCAAACTCCAAGAGATGGTGAGGGACAGGGAGGTGGCTTGCCATGCTGCAGTCCATGGGATTGTAAAGAGTCAGACACAGCTTGGCAACTGATCAACAACAACAACAAGTAATCTGACACCCCAATTGGACAGAAAGACTATCTCTTCTATCCTATTCTAAGGATTTGCACCACCACTTTTCATCAGCCTGTTGATGAAAGTGAAAGAGGAGAGTGAAAAAAGCTGGCTTAAAACTCAACATTCAGAAAACTAAGATCATGGCATCTGGTCCCACCGCTTCATGCAATAGATGGGGAAACAATGGAAACCATGACAGATTTTATTTTCTTGGGTTCCCCAAATCACTGCAGATGGTGACTGCAGTCACAAAATTAAAAGACACTTACTCCTTAGAAGAAGAGCTATGACAAACCTAGATAGCATATTAAAAAGCAGAGAGACATTACTTTACCAACAAAGCTCTGCACAGTCAAAGCTATGGCTTTTCTAGTAGTCAAGTATGGATTGAGAATTGGACCATAAAGAATGTTGAGCACCGAAGAACTGATGTTTTTGAACTGCGGTTTTGAAGAGGACTCTTGAGAGTCCTTTGGACTGCAAGGAGATCAAATCAGTCAGTCCTAAAGGAATTCAACCCTGAATATTCATTGGAAGGACTGATCCTGAAGCTGAAGCTCAAGCTCCAATACTCTGGCCACCTGATGCCAAGAACTGACTCATTTGAAAAGACCCTAATGCTAGGAAAGATTGAAGGAAGGAGGAGAAGGGGACAACAGAGGATGAGATGGTTGGATGGCATCACTGGCTCGATGGACATGAGTTTGAGCAAGTTCCAGGAGTTGGTGATGGACAGGGAAGCCTGGCGTGCTGCAGTCCATGGGGTCACAAAGAGTCAGACAGGACTGAGCAACTGAACTGAACCACCACTTTTGAGATAACAATCAGAGAGAGAGGAATAATGCCGGAATAATGAACCAAGGAGGGTAATTTATATAGAATTTCAACTCAGGCTCTTAGGAGGTTTTCCCTAGAATCGCTTATAATTTGATAATGAAGTAATTGGCAAAATAAGTTAAACTACAAAATAATAAGTAGCATGAATGCATTAAGTTTGGTTTCTTGTTCCATTTGCAAAATTAATTTAAAAAAAATCAAGAGCAACCAAAAAAAAACCTCAAGAAAATCTGAAGCAATTTGGGGAGAGGGTTACCCCATCTTGCATAGAACACAGACCAGTCCCCTCTGACACACAGACGGGCCTTTGTCCTTTGTTACTGAAATGAGCTAAGTCCCCCACCAAGTATGGGTGGTCTCTCCAGCATCAAAATCACCATCTTGTGGATGACTGTGGAGTATTTTGGGGCAGCAATCAGCGTTACAGGATAAATCAGAAACAGATGTTTGGCCTTGCCAAACTGAATAAACTAACAAATCACCATCTCTCTTCTTAATTCTGATTCGTCAGGGTCCCTTTCTCCCTCTTTCTTCCTCTGCAAGAGTAAGTACTCAGCAGGGACGATCAGATGAGCCCCAGCCTGGGTAGGGCCCCAGCTGCCTCACTCATCCAGGGAACCTGACTCCAGTCCCGCACTGTGAGCACCCCAATTTCTTGGACAGGCAGGAGGGAGCCAGGTGGGAACCCCAGAGCCCTCTGAAACTCGGCGCCCACCACCACAGTGGGCAAATGGCACTAACGTTAAAGTCAGGAGGCCCCTTTCAGCCAATCCAGGGCAGTGGGAGGAGCAGGGCTTGGGGGGACCCAGGGGATGTCCACAGTAACGTCTCTTCCCATATTGAGTGCAGCAAGTCAGACAGAGAAAGAGAAACATCCTGTGACACTGCTTTAAAAAAAAAAAAAAGGTACAAATGAGCTTATCTACAAAACAAAAATAGAGTCACAGACGTAAAAAACAAACATGGTTACCAGGGGGTGAAGCAGGAGCAAGGATAAACTGGGAGATTGGAATTGACATATACGCACTACTATATATAAAAGAGGTAACTAACAAGGACTATACTGTATAGCATAGGGAACTTACTCAGTATTCTATAATAACCTATATGTGAAAAGAATCTTAAAAAGAGTGGATGTGTGGATGTGTATAACGGAGCCACTTTGCTGTGCGCCTGAAGCTAACACAAAGTTGTAACAACTACATGTCTGCTCAGTTGCTTAGTCGGCTCTGACTCTGCGATCCCATGGACTGTAGCCCACCAGGTTCCTCTGTCGTGGGATTTTACCAGCAAGAATACTGGAGTGGGTTGCCATTTCCTCCTCCAGGGGATCTTCCTGACCCCAGGATCAAACCCTCATCTCCCGCATCTCCTGCATTGGCAGGTGGATTCTTTACCACTGCGCCATCTGGGAAGCCCGTGTAAATCAACTATACTCTAATAAAATTTTTTTTAAATTAAAATGTGTCACTCATGTGGTCCCATTGGACAAATATAAACATTTCAGCATCACCAGATTCCCTGTTAATAATTTGGGAACTTGGGATGAGTTGACAATCCTTGAGTGTACCCACCCACAGCCCTCTCTATTTGTACTAATTGAATGTAACTGAGCCACTTCAGGAGACTTGTGAGTGGGGCAACTGGTAGCACTTTGACATCACTAGCTGTTCCCTTCAAAATAATATTTATTTTTATTATTCATTTAAACATTTTCAAAATTTAAGTATAGTTGATTAATAGTGTTGTATTAATTTCTGCTCTACATACGGCAAAGTGACTCAGTTATACATTGTACATTCTTTTTTTTCCCTAGTCTTTTCCATTATGGTTTATCATAGGACACTGAATATAGTTCTCTGTGTTACACAGTAAGACCTTGTTGTTAAAATAATATTTTAAAATTAGACCCTCTGGGCTTCTTCCCTTGTAGCTCAGTTGGTAAAGAATCAGCCTGCAATGCAGGAGAGCTGGGTTCCATTCCTGGATCAGGAAGATTTCCTGGAGAAGGAAATGGCAACCCACTCCAGTAGTCTTGCCTGGAGAATCCCATGGACAGAGGAGTCTGGAGGGCATAGTGCATAGTGCATGGGGTCAAAAGAATCAGACTTAACGACTAAACCACCTGGTGATTAAGTTAAGGAATTCAGCATTCCAGCAAGCACAAGCCTTCCTCCACCCGCCTGGTCTCTACAACTGCAGAGGTGGGTCCAGCACTTTAAAGCCTCCCCACTCACAGCCCCCAGAGATGTGCCCGGACCAAATCTTTGGGCAGTCCAGTCCCTTGTGTCAAAATGGCCTTGTTTCAATGATTCTCAGCAAGAGCTAGGCCAGGAGTGACCCCCTGAGGGGGAAGGATGGCTGGCCAACGGGAGCTGGGAGCCCCTCCAGTCCGCTGGGAGCCCAGACAGACATGGGAACCTGGGTGACCCTGTGAGCCTGAGAGCTTCCTCTCAAAGACCTTGATCTTAAGGGAAAGCTTTTGAGAAAATAAAGGCTACAGTATGTGTGGCTCAACCCCCTTTTTTTTTTAACACCCGTTTTTGAAGGTAACTACAAATGATCTAAACCTGAGTGTTTTTCCTCATGCTTTCAGGGACATGAGACTTTGGTGTGAAAGCCAGGACAAGCTGGGGCAAATTGGACAGGTCCATACCCCCGGCTGCTGCTCCCCACAGCAATGCCCACACCCCACCCTTCAGTTCTCAGGCCTTAGTGGAGGCCCGGCCTGGGCTCCCAGCCCTCAGTCCCGGCCCAGAAGGCGGGAGACAGCCTGGCTCTCTGGGGTTCCAGAGCAGGCCTCCCACCTCACCTCGAAGACACTGACTTTAGGGACCACCTGCCATGGCAACCTGGTCTGCTCTGCTTTCTTTTTCTTAATTTCCCATTTTAGAAAGCTCTGGTTAAGTAGATGAATGACCTTTTGAATGCTCCTGCTTTCCCCTTCTTTCTCTTTAATTCCCTGTCTTATGGGTTTTTAAATTTATAGTTGATTTACAATACCGTGTCAATTTCAGGTGTACAGCAAAGTGATGCAGTTGTACATACATACTGTGCGTGCGTGTGTGTGTGTGTGCGCGTGTGTGTGCGTGTGTGTGCGTGTGTGCACATGTGCTCAGTTGTGTCTGACTCTTTTCCATCCTATGGACTGTATGTAGCCCACCAGGCTCCTCTGTCCATGGAATTTTCCAGGCAAGGATACTAGAGTAGGTTTCCATTTCCTCCTCCAGGGAATTTTTCTGACCCAGGGATCGAACCCATGTCTCTTGTGTCTCTTGCATTGGCAGGCCGATTCTTTACCACCTGGGAAGCCCAAACATATATACAAACATATTGGGCTTTCCTGGTAGCTCAGACGGTAAAGCATCTGCCTGCAATGAGGGAGATCCGGGTTTGATCCCTGGGTCGGGAAGATCCCCTGGAGAAGGCAATGGCAACCCACTTAAGTACTCTTGCCTGGAAAATTTCATGGACTGAGGAGCCTGGTAGGCTACAGTCCATGGGGTCGCAAAGAGTGGGACACGACTGGGCAACTTCACTTTCACTTATATATATGTGCTTTCTCGGATTCTTTTCCCATATAGGTTATTACAGAGCATTGAGAAGAGTTCCCTGGGCCATACAGTAGGGCCTTGCTGTTTATCTGTTTTGCTCTGCTTTCTTTTAAAGGCAGGAGAAAAGGCAGAAGTCAGTCCGCCCAGGCCCACAGGGCCTTAAGCCAAACGCCGCCCGTCCCGCGCGCGTGCGGCCCGGTGGCGGGCAGCCGCCCGACCTTCCTGCAGACGTCCACGTCGGTCCACGAGCTGGCGCCGCGGCGCTCGGGCAGCCGGCTGTCCCTGTGCCCCTCGGCCGCGTCGCTGCACTCGCAGCCCCCAGCCGCCCCTGCCGCCGGCCCCCTGAGCGTCCGAGAGCGGGCCGAGGCCCTCCTCAGGTCCAGCCTGGGCTCGTCCACCAGCTCCACCCTCAGCTTCCTGTTTGGCAAGAGGAGCTTCTCCAGCGCGCTGGTCATTTCCGGGCTGTCTGCTGCCGAGGGGGGCAACACCAGTGACACCCAGTCTTCCAGCAGCGTCAACATTGCCTTGGGCCCCTCGGCCAGGGCCGCCAGCCAGTCCGCACGGGTGAGGGGCTAGGGGGCGGGGAGGGCTCCCGGCCCGAGGACCCGGGCGCCCTCCTGCAGGCTCCCGTCACCTCCCCCGTAGCGTTTGCAGAGGAACAGACCAGTGGTGAGATAGGAGCTGGAAGGTCTGCGCTCTGAAGCCGACAGGAGACATCACCCTGGTCCTGTAGTAGTGGCGCCTGAGCAGGTGTTATTGCAGGGAGCCCGAAGGCAGAGTCCCCTCCGCCCTGAACCGGGGGTGTGGGGGCAGGCTTCCATGGGCCCAGGTTAAAGGACCGGTTGCAGTCCTTCTCTTTTCACATTCCTCTGGCTGGAGGGAGAGGAAAGGACGTATGTACACCAGCCTGGTGGGCAGATCCTCACCGATTCCTCGCCACTAGATTTCATTGTGAAGCTGCCGAGATGGCCTTCTGCTTTATGCAATTAAATGTTAGAGAGTTTGGAGGACTTCACCAAATAAATCATTAGGTATCTAGAACCCCTAGCTAGCTGGCATTGGATGAATCCCTGAGCATCACAAGTAAGTATACACATAAATGCCCAGCCTTTCTCTTCTGTAGGGGAAGAATAGGAGACATTAAGGCAAAAGCCAGCATCAGCTTGGATGCCTGCAGTTCTGTTTGAACATTCGGCGCTGTCCTGTCAGCAGTGGAGCTGAGTCACAGCCCGCCGGCCTGTGGTTCCGGGTGTGGGTGTTTGGAGGTGGATGATGGGGGCCTGGCCCTCCCTCTCCTCCCCAGGAGAAGTCATACAGTGGCGCCCCAGCCCCCTTGAAGTCAGGGCCACTGTGACCTGCCCTAAGAAGAGCCTGGGGGTTGCAGCCTTCAGGGCGGGGTTATGAGCACCCTGCAGCCCCAGGCTACTTCAGGAGTTTAATCCAGTTTAGTTAGACAACTAAATGTGAACAAATCTCCTTCCCTTTTTCTCAATTCCTCAATAACAATGCATACCTTTCTGCCACCCCCAGTATGTGTTTATGACAATCTGTGGGTGCAGTTCTGGGATTCTGGAAAATTCTCTCTCCCTCTCTCCCACAAGGATGGCTGAGTCTTTGGGACCACATTCAGCCAGAATAAAAAAAGCCTCAGTATTACTGTTTAGGATTAAACCTGCAGGATTTAGCAGGGGTGCAGGGCTGAGTGTATATGAAGTGACATTGACCCAAACTCAGAAAATCCCGGCTCACAAATGACTTTTTACCCAAGGTCCTCTCTTTGCAGATTACCCGAGAAAAGGTCCCTGTGTGTAGAGGCACCCCTCTCACTGTATTAGACTCGTGACTGGGACTGCATGGCCCTTCCTCAAGCCCAGCTGCCTTTGGTCCTCTGTAACTGTACTGTACTTTAGACTCTGACCCCGTGTCCCTGCCACACTACCAGCTGGCACCTGCAGCTGTGAGAGATAGTCATCAGGGGAGGTGATCAGCCTGGCTGAGCATAAAACTAGCTTCTCTTTTCTCTTCGGAAGCACTTCTCTGAGCCTTGCGAACACTCGGAGGTCACTGAGCAGGGACTGCTCCGAGATCACCGCGTGGCCGAGAACCTGGGTGTGATGTGCAGAAGAGCGAGCCAGGAGGACATGGGCCTGGACGACACAGCCTCCCAGCAGAGTGCTTCCGACGAGCAGTAGCCGAGTTCGGGCCAGAGGAGCCGTGGTGTCGGGGAAGGACCAAACCCCCTGGTTTCCCCCTTGCACTCCCCGAACCAAACAGAGCACAGAGTTTGAGCCAGGAGATGTGTCCTATGGAAAAATGAATGCTGTGTAGAAAATAGAGCAACTCGATCTCAGGTTCTTGAAAAATCTCTCACGTGATAAAAACAAACCTTGACACCAGGTCTCCCTCTCCTTTGGCTCTTGTGGCCCGAGTGGTGGGATGCAGGAGGCACCCTTCCCAGGACTGGACAATTCAAACAAAAGCCATGTAACATCTTAAGACAACTCAAGCAGAGCACATAATTCCTTCCTGCCCTTTGCAGATTACCCGAGGCAGTTCCTGATGATAAGAAGACAGCTGCATGCTAAACAACTGGCATTTTACACTCACTGTTACCGTGAAAAAGCAGCAGACAGCAGTGCGTATCACACCATGAGCTGGTCCAATGCACTGATGTTCAATCTATGTGTAAACATCTCACTTCTTGATAATATTTATGCAGATGTTAAATATAAACCAGTGACAGCTTTACTGCAAAAATCGTGACAGTGCATGCAGTCACGTCCAAGACATCCTGTGAAAGGAGCCAAATGCCCCCAGCAATGTGCGCGCAGAAGTTTAGTCAAGGCAGGCCACAGAGAGCCACCTAGGAATGATGCTAACTGCAATCACAGCGACTTCCTGCAGGAAGCCAGGCCCCATCTCTCCTGGCGTTCCTGTGTGCTTCCCAGGAATGCATACTTGTTTCCAAGCCAAGCAATCCTTAATGTGTCACAGGACATTTGCACATACTTTGTTTTTGGAATTAAAATGTTTACAGTTATTGCTGTGTCCGGTTGTTTGAGTTCTACTAAACTATTATTTATTTAAAAAAAAAAATCCTTCACTGTAAGAATGACATTTAGGCGAATTATTTTTTTTAATTTGTTTTTTTACAAAGTATAATTTACAATGTTGTGTTAGTTTCAGGTGTACGGCAAAGTGATTCAGTTATATGTATGTTATTCTTCAGATTCTTTTTTTAATTACTTTTTAAATTGAAGTATAGTTGATTTACAATGTTGTAGGCAAATTCTGAGACAGTTTTTCTCATCTTAAGAGTCCCAACAGGTACAGCTGAAACGTGACTTCTTGCTGCTGAGACGGGGGAAGAAGGGGTATCAGAACAGGGTCCATGGAAAATATCCATCACTGACCTGGTGAGGCATCCCTTTTGGAAAGACAGTAGTTAGAGATACTCAATTTGAAAGCAGTCACACAAATTTCTTAAAGGTATTTGGGATTGGAAGTGTAGGCAGAGGGGATGGCACTGTAGAGAATTCCTTATCTCTTGGAAGTAGATGGTAATACTGTTTTTGTTTGGTAAAATAAGAATTAGCAATTAATAACAGTAGAGTCTATCATCAGAGACAGAGTGCATTCTCAAATCAGTGATCCCTAGAGGTGCATTTTTCTTATTTCTGATGGATTTGCAGATGTCTGTCTAAAGAACAGCTGAAATAACCTCAGCACAGTTCTTTAAGTTGGCTCAACAAACTTGGCCGGCAGTTCCTGAAATTCTCTTGGGCAACTTGGCAACCAAGACCGTGGAACTAAAGGATGGCTTCCCTATATTAGGGTGGTCACTTGAATTAGGTAAGAAAATGACCCACGCCCAGCAGCATTCAGCCTGGGTGCTCCTTGGGCCTCTAGAAGTAAGAAACAGAGGCATGGCTTTCAGAGAAAGTGAGAGCTGCTCAAAGAGCTGGGAAACCAGTCTATAGGGACAGGGTGATGCAGATGGGAGGCAAGCGCATCCCTGCTATGCCTGCATCTTGTTCCACGAGAGATTCACGAGCTGCTGCTTCAACCGCTGGGTCTACTGCTTATTATCCTGGTTCTCTGGCAGCTTTTGCGGGGCCAGCGGGAGGAGGAAAGGTGTGGTCTACCCACTTCAGGGCCAGACTCCTCAGGCAGGGCTGCCATGCCCTGCACTGCCTACAGCAGGAAAGCTGCGTGCGTGTGCACACTGAATGTGTGTGCACATGGACCCATGGCTGAGATCACGGCTGGCCTCCCTCCAGGACTCTTCGGGGCTGTCAACAACTCAGTCACGTGTTTTTTTTAGGTGTTGTAAACAACTTTTATATTTACAACTCATGAGCTCGTTAATCTCATCTTCAGCCTATCAACTGTTTATCAGAGTGTACTCCTTGCAAAATACTGTATTATTAGCCCCCATTTAGAAGAGATTTTCCAAAGGTGACATTTCCTACTGGAGTTATTCAAATGTTCTACTGGACTTGAGCTAAGAGTTATTTTCTACATTTGAATGCTGAACAAAATTGCTTCTCTTTTAAAGATAACATAGACCGTAGTGCTGGGTTTTATATGAATCATGTGGCTATTCTGGAATTATTGAGTCTACATTCTGTACTGTGTGTTAAAACCATCTGCCTGGCAGGCCATTTCTAAGATTGTTAAGATGTTTCTAAGATGTGTGGACTTCTCTTGGTCCATGAAAGAGGCATCACAAGGCCTGTTCCCTGAACTCTCCTCAAGCCTCCTCCACTTTCCTACTGTTCTGTCCCAAGTCACAAGCTCCTGCCATCAGGCCTGCCTCCACCTGATCTTCCCAGACACAGCATTCCACGAACACAGACACAGATGGAAGAGAGAGAGGGGCAAGTCCATCCCACCTTCCCCGGCTTCCCAGGGGCATCGCCCCTTACCCCTGTAACTTAACGGAATACAGCATTACGGGGCCCTCTTCATGGCAGCCACGATAGAGATCATATTTAGTGAATTAGAGGACCATCTCCCTAACATGTGCTTATTCAGAGATAAAAAGATAACTCTTTGGGGGAATTCCCTGGTTTCCCAGTGGTTAGACTCAGCACTCTCACTACCTCTGTCCTGGGTATGATCCCTGGTTGGGAAACAAAGATTCCACGAGCCCCTTGGCATAAGCAAAAACAGACAAAAAAAGTCCCACTTTTAAAATACTGGGTGTGCAGCGGCTGCTACAGGGAGGAAGAGAGAACAGTTGGGCAGGCCCGGCCTCCACGTCAGCTCTGCCGCGTCCTGTCCGACCATGTCTTCCAGCTTGGGCTCGTCACACGAGCTCTGCACATGTCCACTCTGTGCTTTTCAGAGTGAACTCCCCCTTGAAGTCTGGACTCACACCCAGCAATGCCAGGCATCTGGATTTATTTGAATAGCAGGCATTTCAAACTCAGGTGTAAGAGGATTCCTATCTCAGCGGCCCCCGCACCCCTCCTCTCCGGGAGCCCCTCACCTCAGTGGTCCACACAGATGCAGTGCTCAGCGAGTGTGTGAGCCTCAGGTGTCCTGCCCTCTCTTCCCTCTTTAACCTCAGCAGAACGTTGTTTCTACAGACTGTGCATGCTTGGCCCTGAGTTGCAGTTATTTGTGAATTCATTTTATCTGATACCACAGGCTGGAGCCTTAAACAACAAATATTACTCACAGTTGGAAGGCTGGGAAGTCCAATATCACATTGTTAACAGATTCAGTGTCTGGTGAGACCCACTTCCTCACATGGCAGCAGGTGTGAGGGAGCTCTCTGGGGCCTCTTTTTCAAGAGCACTAATCCCCTTCATGATGACCCTACCCTCATGACCTAATCACATCCAAAGGCCCCACCTCCTAATATCATCACATGGGGGATTAGAGTTCAACCCGAATTCCCGGGGAAGGGAGCACGTGGGGGGTCCTGGGAAGAGACACTCAGACTTGGGCTCAAATCCTTTCCTGCCGGGGCCATCATGAGCCAGAGTGCAGGAGCTCCCCCACCAGCAGCCGCCCAGGGCCACGATGCGAGGAGACCCCCACACGCCCCCTCCTCAGGCACATCTGGCCTCGGCTCTTAAGTGCTCCTTTCTCCCCCCTTGTTTCTGTTTTTTTTTTTTTAAACTTTGGATACTTTTAAAAATAATTTTTACTGGCATATGGGTGATTTATAACGTTGTGTTGGTTTCCTTTGGAAAATGTCCCCTTCTACTCACGGCCAAAGAGTCCCTGGCTAGGGGTGCCGGTGAAGGCTGCTTCCTGCTGGGGCAGGAGCACCAAGAGGGCAGCCTGCGCCCCAGGCCAGGGTGCTGGGGGCACGGGGCCCAGACCTACTCAGCCTGCCTCCCTCTTTGCTGGTGCTAAGGGCTGCGGGGGCCTCATCCAGGGCTGTGGAAGCTGCAGGGGGGTAGATTTATCACAGGAATAGGGCCCCTGCACCTGAGAAGCCTCTACCTGGTTCAGAGCAGCGGCCACCCCAGTGCACCGAGCTCGCAGACCACGCCGAGCTGTGCCCGCTGGCCCCACTGAGTGAAGCTCCTGTCATAGCCCGCCTGTCGGATGTCATAGCAGAGCTTCCCAGGACGAGTCGTCCAGGCAGGGAGAGTGGGATGCCCACACCCTCAGCCTGGCCCAGGCACCCTTTCTCAGGCTGAGGTCTACTAATAATCTGGGAGACCCTTTCCAGGTGTGACCCTGCAGAGCCTGGGCCAGCGCAGACCAGGCTTCAGAGAGCCACCATGGGGCAGACAGACCATCCTAAGAGCCGGTCACAGGCTGTAAGCTGTCATCTCGGTTTAGATGCCAGTGTTTTCTGCACTGTCTGCTGTCCCAGGGCCCACCTTGCCAGGCTCCTTGCTCTACACATGCCCAAATGGGTCAGTGGTCACATTCATGCATACTCCCAGCAATAGCACCAGCTGGCACTGTGGCTAAGGTTAAAAAAATATACTGGCAATTCAAAGACACTGAAATGTCTATCGCTCGAGTACCATCACCCTTGGGAGAGCAACTCTTACCCTCTGTGAGCTCTGGGTTCAGTGGTCTGGCCCACGGGGCCCTGCCAGGGCCGAACCTTGTCTCTCTGCAGCCTTCTTCCCGACAGCCCCGGCTCTGGCCCTGGCCACTCCCCAGGGGACTGGGTGGGGACCGACGGTGGCTTCCTTCAGGCCAGGGCAGCCCTCCTCTGATGGCACTCACTCACCCCTTTTCTGGAAGGGAAACGGGGCCCAGAAAAATTTGTGAACCTGTCTAAATGAATGGGGCCCAAGTGGGGCTCTGATCTGAACCCCTGCTGAGTACCAAGTGCTACCAACATTTCTACATCTGCTCATCTCTCCCACATCAGGACCCACATGTCTGCAGCCATCACATTTCTCTTTATTTTATTAAGCAATAAGCAAACAGAGAAACAGTCAAAGATGCGGGCAGGGAAGGACCGAAAATGGCTTTTCCTGAAATACTGATTTTCTTAAAATCAAATAACTGTTATCACTCCAAGTTGCAGGAGGCTGCAGCTGCTCCAGGGGAGGGGTTTAATTTTCCTGACATGCCAAAATGATCAGGCAGTGAACTCCTCCCCACCCCCCTCCCCTGAACACATTTGTAAACTTCAATGGGGGCAAATTCCATCTAATACTCCGAAAACCATTTCTTCTTTCATAATTTACCCAAATCATATGCACAACTGCAAGAGGAAATAAACAGAAATCTCTCAGCATAAATACACCACAGTGGATTGTTAATCTTGTCGAGTCAATCCAGCATTAAGGCTAATTTGATATTTTAAAACATTTTATGGAAAACAGCTGTCAGGCTCTCTTTGGAAAAGCCTCCAAGGTTTCGTAAACCAAAAGCATAAAACCTGGTCAGGCAGGGCACTGGGGCTCCTCTCGAAGAAACGTCTGCACGTGCAGAGAAGTGGTGACACGTCTTCTTCACTTCTGGCTGCTCTGCACGTGGGTCACAATCTCTGGCAAAAGGTGATTTCTGTTCTCCTTGGTTACCTAAGTAGGAAGAAGCAGGAAAGCAGATTTCAGAGTCCCTTTCCTTTTCTTCAGTTCCCTACTCTGCCGGGTTATACTCTAACAGAACAGCCCAGAAGATGACGTATGCTTTATAGAGTGTGACCCAGGCAAGGCTCACCCAGGGAGGAACCCCAGGCCTCCAAGAGTGCCCTGAAAGAGGGGCAGGTGGGCTCAAATCCCACCACCAGCTCCTGCGAAGGGACAGCTCACAGAGTGAGAGTGGGTTTTGATGACAGATGGATTTTAACCAGGAAAAGAGCTGTGAATTGAGCCTGGGAGGGCTGCTGGGGAAGCAGGGTGGGATGCGGCTCGAGTGAAGCCTGACCTGGACGGAAGGAGGCCCGAGTGCAGCCAGAAGAACCACGGCTTCAGGTGGGCCCCCGCCCGCCAGGTGAGGCCCCTCAGAGCAGCCTCACACCCAGGACTCCGGGGTTCTCTGAAGGGCAGTAATCCACTCCTCTCTCCCTGATTTAGGAGATCTGCGAGTTGCAGGAAGCCTCTGACACCAGTCAACTCTGCACCTAGAGGATGAGGATGGCGCGGGGGGCGGGGCACGCGGTGGAGAGCAGGGCTCTTGCTGAGATCTCAGGCGCAATGGGGGATGCAGGGCAGACTAGAACGCAGATCCCCTGCGCCCGATGTGTTAGCTCAGCAATTATCACTGTTACAGACAAAAGGAACTAGAGTGGATTCAAGCTCTGCTTGAGAATCTGTGTTACAGTTTTCTTTCTTTCACTACCACAGGCCCACTGAGTACAGTTCAAGCACCCAAACACCCCCCCGGGAGCCCGGTGGGGGGCTGTTTCCCCAGCAAGGGGCAGGGTGGTCTCTCCTCATCACCAGCACGTTCCTGGGCCACCCACACGACATTCAATGCGCAGTGCCGGGGCAAGGTGCCCAGAGTGGCGAGACTCAGCCAGGACCTTGACCTCACAGAGCCTGAAGACCAGACCAGGGGCACACATAGAACAGGGAGGGCAGGGTTGGCAGAGGGCCCTGAGACCCCTCGAGTCAGGAGGCACGGGATGCTGGCGGCGCAGAGGGGGTGGGGGGGAAGTGATCAGGAAAGAAGGAAAGACTTCCACAGGTGGTTATGCCCGAGCTGCTTTTGACCAGTGGACCTGGGAGAAGGGCAGCAGTGAAGAGGAGAGCCGAGCGGAGACTCATGCTGACAGGAAGTGCATGCGCCTGGGAAACCTGAGTGGTCCTGGAGGTGCGGTCCTGAGAGGAGATGGCCTGGTCCCACTGCAGGACCTCAGCCCCCGGGGGTGGCAGGGGCCCTGGTTTGGGAGGTGCATACATGCCAAGAGGAAATGCACAGCGGACCTCAGCGCCTGGCCCCCTGCATCCTTCTTATAAGAGGGCGATTCTCCTGTGGGAGCAGCCCTCGGCCCCGGGGTACAAGCTGGGCCCTGGAAGACTTCCTGAGAAAGTCTCAGAAAGACTTAGCCCCGGCCCCTAAGGGTGGTATCCCAGAATGCTGCCCACTGGGTGTTTTTGCCACCCCCTTGATTTTCCTAAGGTGATTTCTGAAAATCATGCAGTGAGATGTCTATGTGAAACTGTTCACAGTGTTCAGTCACCGTGCTCCTGGCCCACTGAAGACAAGCTCGCAAATCCAAGAACAGGGAACAGTGTCATCTGTCAGCGCAGCTGCCCCTCCCTTTCAGGACTCCAGTCTTTCCGCAGCGTTTAACTAGAGGAAGGCACTGGGGCCTGGGAGGGGAAAGGAGGTGAGGATGACGCGGGAAGGACCCCAGCGTCCTCGCCCCCCGCCTCCCACCATGCCCTCCTAGGGCTGCAGGAGCGGCTCAGCCTCAGGTCCCGTGAAGATCAGACCCTGAGTTCCAGGGCTGGACTGCATTCATCCTGGGTCTGACACAGAAAACGTTTACTATATTCTAAGCTGAGGAGGGGCTCTGAAATAGAGCTGAGCAATTAAATACAGATTATGAAGACTCTGACCGAGGAAGCATCCAAAGTGCTCTGAGACTCCTGGGGCCAGGGAAAGGCCTCAGAGCTGTCAATGACTCAGGGCCATAACATCAGGAAGGTGCAAACATTTGGACAGAAGAACACGTGGGCAAAACACATCTCTTTATGCATATACCATGTGCAAGAGAGCAACACAAAACCACATACATCTCCTAGAAACCACGTGGGAAGCACCCTGACAGGTTTTAAATAAGCAGGAGAATAAAAAAGGAAATTAATTTGACAATGCTCATTATTATAAGTTAATACATATCAAAAGTACTACTAGTCTGTTTCATATTTTGTCTTCATTCTATTGAACCTAAAAATAGGACGATTCATGAATTCAAACCCTCTAACTCTGTTTTTCCTTGAAGTTTAAGGGTTCTAAAGCAAGAATTACTTTGCAAATGGGGTTTTCGGGAACGCAGTGCCCACAGCAGAGAAGGGACTGCATCCCATATCCCAGGGCAACACCATGTCTCGCTAGAGGAGGAAGGGGGCGGGATGGTTCTTTGTTTGGCCGTCCTGCCGATGGATTTCTGTGTGAGCATACAGCATACACAACACAGCTTTTGTGTTTGTGTGCTCAGCTGCATCCAACTCCGGGACCCCCATGACAGGCCATGGGGTCACAAAAGTCCTTCACAACTTATCAACTGGACACCAAAACACAACAACAAAAAACACGTAGACATCATACAACATAGCTTTACTGAGGTATAATTCATATTCCACACAACTCAACTTCTTTAAAGACAGAACTCGGTGGCTTTTAGTACGATCGCAGTTGTGTAATAACCAGCACTATGGGTTAGAGTCTTTCCATCACCCCTCCCCTCCCTCTCCGCAAATAACCCCACTCCTGATCATTACACTCACACCTTCCCCCAGGCCCCAGCAACCACGGATCCAAGGTCTGTGTCAACAGATTTGCCTATTCTGGACATTTCGTGTAGACGGAATCATACAGTCTGGAATCCACTGGGACAGGGTTCCCTGACTTGGCATCACATGATGTTAATTCCTCCAGGTTGAGTACGTGTCCCCAAGTCATGTCCTCTTCTTGTGGCAGAAGACGGTATGTACATCATTTGTGTACATCAACCACATCTTTGTCTGTTCATCACCTGATGGACATTTGGGTCTGTCTCACTTTTTGGCTAGTATGTACTTGAATGTATGGCTTCTATGAACATGGTGTGTACAAGTTTTTGTGTGAACATGTTTCCAGTTCTTCGGGGTACACACCTAGAAGTGGGATTGCTGGGCTATAGGGTAATGCCATATCTAGCTTTTTGAGGAACTGCCGCATTTTTCCAGTCTCAGCAGCAGGGTAGGATGGCACCAATCTCCCCGCATCCTTACCAACATTTTTATTTTCCATTTCTTTCCTTTAACTTCATCATAGCCATCCCAGGAATGTGAAGCACTATCTCACTGTGGTTCTGGTTTGCACTGCCCTAAAATCTAACAATGTTACAGATATGTTTATGTGCTTTTCTACTATTTTTCTATCTTTGGAGAAATGTCTTTTGTTTCTTTGCTCCTTTTTTAATTTGTATATTTTATTTATTTCTTTTTAAATTATTGAACTGTGATAAGAGTTATTTATGTACCCTGGGATACATGAAGTTCCTTATCAGATATGTGATTTTTACATATTTTTCCCATCCTATGGGTGGCCATTTTACTTTTTTGACAGTGTCCTTTGAAGCACAAAATTTTTTAATTTTGATGAAATCTTTTTTCCTTGTCACTTGTGTTTTTGGTGTATCAAATAAGACTCTGCCTAACCCAAGTTTACAGAGGTTTACTCCTACATGTTCTTCTAGGAGTTATATGGTTTCATTCTTACATGCAGATCTATGAGTTTGGGTTAATTTTTGTGTCTGATGAGAAGTAAGAGTTCAACTTCATTCTTTTGGATGTGGATGTCCAATTTTCCAGTGCCATTTGCTGAAAAACTATTCTTTGTTAACTTGTCCTCGCACTCTTGTTGAAAATCAGTTGATTGCAGACGTAAAGGTTTATTTCTGGACTTTTGATTCGATCCCAGTGATCTACGTGTCTGTCTCTATGTCAGCACCACACTGTCTTGATTACTGTAGCTTTGCCGTAAGTTTTGAAATCAGGAAGTATGAGTCTTCCAACATCATTCTCCTTTTCACGGTTGTTTTAGCTGGGTCCTTTGAATTTCCATGTGAATTTTAGGATTGGCTTGTTAATTTCTATAAAAACCACAGAAAATCCTGCCTCCTGACTTCTGACGTGGCAGCTGCCAGGTGTGCTTGCACTCCTGTACTTACAGGAGTCTGTGCCCCAGAAACAGCATCAAAGTCCTGTGAGATCAAAATGGTTTACACTTTGCCTGGTTAAAATACCCAAGGCCAGGAAGAGTAAGAGGAGGTATAGAAATTTCCAAATTGAAGGGAAGCTGGGACATAGCCCCCATTTTGTGATCTTGCAATCCACTGGCAAAAACTAAAAGAGGAAAAACGGATTTATGGAAGACAAGTTTAAATGGCACTGAATTCAGAATAGTAGAAGATTTTAGTTACAGCAATATTTTTATAAAGTAGAAAAACCAAATAATCTCTAGGAATATTAGATTTTTAAAGTCACCTGAACCATCCCTACCCTCAAAGTTAACACACAGCAGGGCTACGCTGATGCTCAGGCTTTGGGGTCAAAAGACTGAGGTCTGAATTCTGCTTGCACCCCCACGAACCTAACGTCCTTGGGTAAGGCATGCCAGCTGTCCCTGATGATGCGGCTGCTACCACATCCCCACACACTGATGGGGTGACCTCAGCACTGCCTTTAGGGTCCCAGGACTGGGGGCCGCCAGCCCAGGCCTCTCAACCCCCAGTCCTCAGACTCCAGGTATCTCCTGTCCCCTCAGCAGGCAGCATTCTCCAGCATCTCCAACAAGGAGACACTGCACAGAAAATCAAAAGCAGTATGCGCTGGAAATACCACCAATGTGACCAAACTCGTACTTTTTTTAGAAGTGACCAGCAGGGATAAAAGTGTTTCTTAATGTTGTTGATCAGAGAAGGACGGAAGCAGTAAAGAGTTGCTGCTGCTGCTAACTCGCGTCAGTTGTGTCCAACTCTGTGCAACCCCATAGACGGCAGCCCACCAGGCTCCCCCGTCTCTGGGATTCTCCAGGCAAGAACACTGGAGTGGGTTGCCATTTCCTTCTCCAATGCATGAAAGTGAAAAGTGGAAGTGAAGTTTTTCAGTCGTGTCCAACTCAGCGACCCCATGGACTGCAGCCTACCAGGCTCTTCCGCCCACAGCATTTTCCAGGCAAGAGTACTGGAATGGGGTGCCTGTTGGTCGTAATCTGGACCCATGAAGGTCTTCACCTCTTGTCCCCACAGCACTGACATCACCATTAAATGTTCTCTGACATTTGGTTTCAAATAGCCTCATGAAGTGAAGTGAAAGTTGCTCAGTCGTGTCCAAATCTTTGCGACCCCATAACTATACAGTCCATGGAACTCTCCAGGCCAGAATACTGGAGTGGGTAGACTTTCCCTTCTCCAGGGGATCTTCCCAACCCAGGGATCAAACCCAGGTCTCCCACATTGCAGGTGGATTCTTTACCAGCTGAGCCACAAGGGAAGCCCAAATTTAGACCTTAGAGCGAGCACCCGGATTTGAACTGGGAACCTCTTAATCTGCAATCAAATGCTCTACCATTGATTTATACTCCCAACAGGTATATATTTAAAACATGTTTCAGTAGCTACACATTTAGCAGTAAGCTCTAGAATAAATAAGAAAAACATTTCCAAACTTCTGAGAGGGAAACAGAATTTTCAGGAAAGGAACCTTCAATGCCTGAACATGCATAAGGATGGAAGTTTCTACACTGCTGAGTCTCACAGCTTCCCTGTGGCTCTGGCTTTTAACTTTTTTAGCCTGCTCTTTCCTGGGCAATCTCTGCTGTTCCACCGCTCGCATTCACTGACTCTGTCAACTCCACTCAGCAGGCTGGGTCCACCCACAGGCTTTCTCATTAAGTTATTGCATTTTAGATCCTAAAATTGTCATTTGAGTCTTCCTGATAGCTTCCATGTCTTTCCTGAAACTTTTGATGTCTTGGCTTGAGACTTTCTATTTTTTATTTGTTTCGAGTGGGTTTGTAATTGATCGCTGACACATTTTTATGATGGTTGTTTGAGAAATCTCTACCCTATAATCTCAACATCTATGTCATCCTTCTGTTGGCACGTAGGCTACTTTTCTTTCTCACTCAGGCTGATTTTCCCGGTTCTCAGCATGACAAGTGACTTCCACTTGTGTCTTCCATGCTGTTTCCGGGGTCCTGAGGTCCCTAGTCTGCATGCCTTCTTCCAGCCACCATTCAGGTCTTCTTATGTCTGTTTTGTGTACAACGTCCAAGGCTGTCAGCTGTGCTCAGGAGGAGGAACACTTTCTCTCAAACTGGAGGTGCCCTCAGCTGTATTTCTGGTAAGTGAGGCTCTGTTTACCTAACCCTGTGACGAACAGTCTAGATACTGTGAGCAGCCCTGAGTTACTGTGAATACCTCCCCAACATCATGACTTCAGTCCCATCTCCACATCCTCTATCAGCGCAGGGAAGCTGCCCTCCATGTTATACATAAATTATTTCCTTATTTGGAATATTCTCCCTTCCTGTCCTCTTTCCTCTTCAAAAATCCACCCAAGAACCCCTTCCTTCTGGATACCTCCCTCCACTCCTTCTGTTCACACTGATCTCTCTTCTCATCTCCAGATTTTGACTGTCCCATGGTCCATTTTTCTGGAGGGAAGGGTACACTCCTCACATGTGCTTGTACCATGGACTAAGTGTTTGATGCAAAGGATGCTCTCAAAAATAAATTCAGGTAACTCTGCTGCTTGTTAGAAAGAGAAAGGACCAAAGAAATATCTAATCCAACTCCTAAATCTGCAGATGAGTGAGCTTCTTTATTTATAAAATATATGCAGGAAGTTCACAGGAGCCCCAAAGGAATGCAGGAAAGATAAGAATAACGGGGTCTCTTGCATAATTAACCAAAAGCTAATCGCTTTATTTATACATCATTAAGATCAATGATTACCTTGCCTAGAGAATAATTTCCTAGCTTAGAGAGGAAAATCTGTGGTACTGTCTTAAGATACAGCACTTGTTTCTGATTTAACAGTCAACCACCAAGCCCACTGCAGGGCTATTAGAGTAGTGTGCAGAGACACCCAATCCCTGGAGCTTAGCATCAGCGGCTATGCAGGCCCCCAGCTTGGAAGCTATCTGACCTGAAGACTAATTGTCTTTCATGATCTTTTATTATTCACTGACTCTGTTGCCACAGAAACTCTATGATCACAACCAAAAACTCTAATGTGGAGGCCATGCCATGCAAGAGATAGAGAAGGTAACATAAAACTCTGAAGACATGGTCATGCCCTTTGAGGAAGTGACCCTGGGTGGCTCCCAGGCCTCCCCTGATCACTACTGCCTGTCCCCAAAGACCACAGTGCCTGGGTTCACCTTCTTTGCATTTAGCCACAACTGAAACCGCGTAATTGCCTGCTCACATTTCTGTTATCCAGCCCCTCCATTAGAATTTCAGCTCCATGAGGATAAGGACTTGTGTCTCGTTCATCACCAAGACCTAGCGTGAGGCCAAGCACACAGGAGATGCTCAATCCATGCACAGAGATGCTCAGTCTCTCACTTATCAAGTAAGTGAGAGAATAAATGAACGAAGCAACTTACAGACACAATGCTGCAGCCCTGGCTGCTCTAACCTTAATGGCTGCCAACTGCCCAGAAGCGCCCTGGACGCTATGGAGAGAACATGTGGATGCCCCACCGAGGGCAGCTGACCCTGGGGACACGGTTACTCTGCACTGGTTCACTTGGTGGGGGCAGGGTGTGAGCGCAGTGACGTGGCTGTCACTGACGCAGACACGAAGGTGCCACCGGGAGGACAGTATCCGGGAAGGAGGACGCAGAGGGATGACGAGAGAAAAGCGCGTATGTGGGCAAAACCCCGCAGCCCCATCAGCGCTGCAAACCGGCTCAGCCACTGCCCCTGACCTACCTGCCCTTCACCAGCTCCACCCCACGGCTCCTCCCACCGCAGGGCCTGAGCTCCCGGAGCTCGGGAAGACAGGTTCCTGGGCCTGCCCAGAGCCAGCGTCGCACTTCCAGGCAGAGCGTCTCACCTGACAAGTGGCCAGCGTGACTGAGAAAAAGAGTTTTCTAACTTAATTTCGTGTCATTTAATTCAAATGTGGACAGTCACACGTGGCTCGGCGCCGTCTGGTGCGGGCAGCACGTTTTCACCGTGGCGGGAGCTCTGAGCAGTGCTGCTCCACGGCATCTGGAATCTGTGCCTCAACCTGCAGCCACAGCTCCTTCCCCTCACAAGCAGAAGGGGGTCAGTTTCAAAGGGAAACCTTTAAAGTGAGACAGCACTGCCTGCCTCTGTAAGCTCATCACCCGGGAAGAGGCACTCAGCGCAGAGCACCGCAGCCGCGCGCTGCTGACGCCGCCGAGGCCCGGGCTTGGCGGGGGCGGGGTAGCGCGGCGGGAGGAGCCGGCCCCTCCGGCGGTCCCAGAGGCAAGACTGCTTTGTCACCAAGCAGTGGTATAATTTCAGCTCCATAACCTAACAGGAAGCGAGACGCGCCTATATTCCAGCCTAAGAGGAAAAGCTATGGGGACCTGAAGCCACGGGTGTGCTTCGGCACCACAGGCTGTTTCAGGGCGCCTGCTCCACACCCGCGGGGTACTCACGCTCAACACCTTCACGTCCTTTCGGGTTCTGATCTCTTCCACGAGGGCCAGTGGTTTTCCTTTGGGTACGGGGATGGTGCCGAGGACCACAGTCCCTGGCGTGGACAGGGCCTGGCGGACGGCCTGGATGAACGGCTGACTGAAGAGCTCCATCTTCCCCACCTCGTCGATGACACAAATGCTCTGTCCCGGGCGACCACTGGCACCTGCCTGGGGGTGACAGAGACACTGACTGGGACCCGGAGTCACCCCAGGCAAAGGGCCCAGGATCCCCCTCCCCCATCACTCACTGCCAGGCAGAGCAGGGCAGGCAGCCCCGCTGCAGGAGGCAGGAGGCGGTCTCTCCAGCTACCCAGAACAAACCACCGGCAGAGGAAATCAGGAGCTCTCCCCTGGGGACCTCAACGCCCAGAAGACTCAATTCCCTGAGCTCCCCGTTTTCGTGGCAATTGTCCCTCTTCTAGAACGGTCCCAATAACAACCAAGTTTTATATTTATATCCATCCAAGAAACAAGAAGGATCCACATGCCTCAGGTCTGAAAGAAATGAGACAGCAAGCCTGGGAGCCCTTGTTAATAACACTGGCCTCTGTTTTTTGGATTTGGGGTTGTAAGAGTCCCTGTCTGCTGGGAGGATGTAACCGCTGCAGGCAGATGCTTGTGTACTTCACAACCTGAGCTGAGAGGGTCACTGCAAAGAAGTGAAAATTAAAAGAGAAGGAGTCCTGGTTTAAGAGGGGAAAAAGTGAGTAGGTTGTGCCTTTGAATCTCAGATTCCCCTTCTAATGACTTTACATCAATGCACCGCCACTACGTCACATACTTGAAGACCCCTCTAGGAACAGGTGTGGCAGCCAGCCTCCAAGAGCCCTCAAGATTCCCAGCTTCTAGGATTGGCACCCTCTACAGACCCCGCCCCCACAGTACAATGCTGCCCTGCAACACATGGACAAAGAATGACCGAAGGGATGATATGCCATTTCTGAGATCAGGAAAAAAGATCACGGATTCTGTCCTGGTCCGAATCTCACCCATCCACCCACCCATCCACCCATACCTGTTCTCAAGGAAGATGCCTGCCGTGCTGTGAGGACACACAGGCAGCTGATGGTAAGGTCCAACAGATAAGGAACTGAGGCCACATGTCAACAGCCTGGGAGGATCTGAGACCTCCCCACAACCATCACTGTGAAATTGGAAGCCTCAGGGCCCTCTGACCTCATCATAAGAGACCCTGAGCCTGAACCACCCAGCAAAGCCATTTCTGGATTCCTGACTCAGGGAAACTGTATGAGATAATAAACGTTTGTTGTTTCATATTGCTAGATCTTGGGGTAATTTGTTACCCAGCAACAGCTAACCAATACACATGTCCTCTCTAGGAAGCCCTCCTAGAGAAAGCTGGTAGGACTTTGAATAGTTTTTCCACAGCAGGGACACAATGGAACATACAATAAACACTTTGATGAGTGCTGAGTAACAAATATATTTCTATATCTTTGTATAAATGATTATTTTGAAAATGGTATGTAAAGCTGATTTACCAAGTATGTTTCACTGTAAGTTCTCAGACTCCTTAAATACTGACACCAACACATTCTCAGAATGAATGGCTGGGTTAAGCTAGATTTTGCTCAAATTCTAATACTAATACCAAAGCTCTTCCAGTGTGGCTGCGGGGCGGGGGGGGGGGGGGGGGGGGTGCCGGGGTGACAGGCAGGGCTGGGGGTAGATCCTGGAGCCTTGTATGGTTTGCAGAGGGTGGGATGCTGTCCAACGGCTGAGAATCAACGTTGGAGCTCACACATTGTGCCTGAAAGGCTGCTCGCTGTGTGGGGCCAGGAAGACAGGGGAGACGTCTTTGGGAACAGACACATGAGCCTGGAGGGAAGCCGCAGGGCACTGGTTTTCAAACTTTTCTGTAAGTGGTCCTCTTTTAATTTTCCTGCTTGCTATCCAGTACATATATTTTTCTACTCCTTTTATTGACAGAAAGACCAGAAAGGGGTCCACTGTAATTGTCCAAGAGGTTCTAAATCTCACTCAAACTTCGGTGTTTCTAATACACTTCATGTTTACCTCTCAGCTGAGTTTATCTGCATGCGTTTATATACACACACGGCTACCCTGTCTCCCTCCCAGGGGCACAGACGAGGTGTGACTCATCTTTTTCTTCTCTGTGAAGGTGAACGGTGCAGGCTGGGCTGATAGCCGATGCTGCCCTGCACTGGCGGGCAGTATAGGGAGGGAGGGTGTGGGGGAGGTCACTGTGTCAACAGATGCTTCAGAAATGAACGCCTGACTGTGGAGGAAAAGAAACAGCTACTGGCCACCTGTGTGCCAGCATAAAAACAGACACGCTCCCAACAGCGAGCCATCCCAACCAACCTGCCTCTGATTAAGGCGTGTCTGGCGCTTCCTGCTGCCCCCAAAGACTGTCTCCTGTAGATGCTGTTCTGGAGCCTGCTGTCAAAACCCCAGACAGAACTCAAGTCCAGCACACCAGAACCACGGTTCTGAAAGCATTCAGATCAGATAAAGAAACAACACGGAAGAATGTTTCAGCTCCCATCTGTGTGTTTAGTGGGTGCGTGTACACAAGGCGGTCAAACGTATGTGGCTGTGTATGTGAATACACGCGGACAGGTCCAACACAAGGCGCGGGGCTCCCAGCCACCCTACAGCGTTCACCCGTCAGCACTCACCCACCTCCTTAAACTGCTGCACAAAGATACCTGGACGCACCTGCAGACATTGTTTTCTACCAGCTGAAAACGCTGCATTTAAAAATCTCCATTCTGTCCAGAATTAGGGACTTTCTTTATACAGAAACTATAAAAATCTCAAAAAGTCTGGGATTTTTAATGAAAAGTTGGGTTATTCCTGCTCAGTTGAGAGACAGTTACCAGAGGCTAAGCTACTCAGAAGCCTATAATCAGTCAGTCTGTTTTTCTAAATAACAATGAACATATATTCACCAGCTTAATAAAAGAATTACTGTTACGTTCAGAATTGGTTGTTTTTTTGTTTTGTTTTTTTTTCTGTATAAATTCCATTTTAAAAGGAAACAAAAAATAAGCCAGTGAGCACTCACCCCATTCCCATCATTGTAAATGACTGTCTGAGCTGATGAAGACACAGTGAGTACAGGACGATGGCCCTGGCCTGGCTTCCTGTTTCTGGCTGTGGGCTCCAGACACGGGTATGGGGTGAGGATCCCGCAGAAGACTCTGGGTGGCCATGTGGTTAAAAGCACTGTGCAGGCCATCCAGGGAGCAGCTGTTCTCCCGGCATCCCTTCCCCTACCCCAGAGCAACTCAGGATCACTGCGGTCCTTTACGTCACGCCCCATGCTCCTCTCCACAGCTTACATTTCTGCTGATTGTACATTCTCACAGCCACAAGAGCAGGAAAACCTTCTCTGTGCAAAGCATGTTTTAGTCCCTCTGTTGGTTCTGAGGGAGAAGCTATTTCCTTGGGAGAGAGTCCTAAAATTGACCAGCCAGGGGCAAAAGAAGTTATGAATAATTTTCTAGCTTTGGTTACCCTCAGCTAGTTTGCTTTCCAGAAAGATTAAATCAATTTAGAGCAACAATGAAGTAGCTTTATACCAGCTTTGCCATGGAGCTGAAAAGAGTGTGATTCTTTTGGTCCTTTGTTTCATCCTTAGGCGTCCGTTCTAAGGATACAAAGAAAATGTAAACCTAAAATAAGCAATTTCATTCAACCAAAATACTGAACCAAGAAAAAGCTAATTAAAGTGGCCTCTGCCTTATTTTGGATCATTTAAATAATACCTATTTCTGGTGGTATTAGGTTGCCATTTTTTTTTTTTAAACATCAGACAGACTGGCTTCCTGAGCTTGCCTGTCTGGGACAGCAAGTCTCAAAAGTGATGGGAGGGAAGCAGGGGGCCATGGCCAGAACACAGGCAGCACAACTGAGCCTGCCCCCCAAAGAGCCACAAGTCCTGGGGAAGCTGGAGAGGCAAAACACATGGCGAAAACACAGCCACCGCTGAGCAAGCCCGATGCCTTGATCATCTTATTAAATGAAAGGCAGGACTCCAATCAGACTTTTATGTGTGTTTATTCCAAGCTTTAAAGTCTCAGCATCTCTCGGCAGTCTGGTGGCGGGTCGACTGCGTGTCCCCGGGGAGTAAAATCCCAGGCTGGTGGCCAGGATGTCTGGACGACCTGACACACCCCTCAGCACGGAGCGCACGCTGGGCAAGAGCCGCCCCCAACCACACATGCTGCCGGAGGAGACTGGTGGTTCCTCCTGGGTGTCCCTGCCGGCCTCCCCGGGCCCCCCACACCAGCATCTTGCCACAGAGTGCCATGACGCACCTTGGTATCTGCCAAGCTGTTAAGAACCATCCTGGGGCTGAAACAGTGTCTGCTGGCTGACGGTCGGCCCTGGCAGATTAAAAACCCCTTCGTCCTCTGATCCCAGCGCCTTGGGACCAGACCAGATGTCTAGGCTTGTGGGTCCCGTGACGGATTTACTGCCGGCTCTGGCCCCTCGTTCCCAGCAAACACAGATCAGACTTTTGATGTGACATCTTCCCAAGGGACCACGCCCATCCCCTCCCGGGACTTCTCAGGAAAAAAATCATAACCATCCCTACTACGCTCTGCACCATCTAGCGGCCAGGGACTAACACACCTTACAAGCAGATCGCCTTCATTCCTAATAACTTCACATAGCAGGTACCAACACCTCTGTTTTACGATTAAGGAGAAAGCCAGGGACTGAGTGACTTACCCAGTCCCAAGGCACGGGGCTGGGAGGCTGGCCCAGTGTCGCCCTGCAGGCGATTCCACCTGCACGGTTTTAACATGAAATAAGAACACACTGAGCATGAGAAAGTCTCCTCGCCGTGAAAAACCACTTTTCTCACCAACGAGACGCAAGAGTGTTTGAGTTTCTAGGGTCCCCACAGAGGCACAGCCACAAAAACTCCTTTTTTTCCCCCCCTGGATTAGTCATATTATTTTCAATATAACATATTGAACAGTAGTATCAACCTCATTGCATCACGTATGGAGAACGGTCCACTTTAGTTGGCAGATGTGCTCTGCAGGTGAAGGGGCTTCTGCCAGGAGCTCACCTCTGCACACAGCAGAGAAGATACGCCCAGGTAGCCCAATATGCACAGACTTACCTTGGTGAGATGCAGAGTTCACTTACAGACCCCCCCCCAAAATAAAGCGAGTATCATACTAAAGTGAGTCACGTGAATTTTTTGACTTCTTGCTGCATCTGAAAGTTATATTCATGCTATACAGTTGTCCGTTAAGCGTGCAAATGCATTATGTCTAAACAAACAATATACTTTCATTAAAAAACACTTTATTACTAAAAAATGCTAACCATCATCTGAACTTGCAGCAAGTCATAATCTTTTTGCTGGTGGATCATCTTGCCTCAGTGTTCACGGCTGCTGACTGATCTCAACAGTGGCTGCTGAAGGTTGAAGCGGCTGTGGAAATTGCTTAAGACAACAATGAAGCTTGTCACACTGACCAAGTCCTCCTTTCATGAATGATTTCTCTGTAGTGTACAGTGCTGTTTGAGAGTATTTTATCCAGAGAACTTTCAAAACTGGAGTCAATCCTCTTAAACTCTGATGCTGTTTTATAAACTATGTTTATGTTACATTCTAAATCTTTGTTGTCATGTCAACAATCTTCATAGCATCTTCACCAGGAGTAGATTCTGATGTCCAGAAACTACTTTCTTAGATTTTCCTGGTGGTCCAATGGATAAGAATTCGCCTGCCAATGCAGGGGACATGGGTTCAGTCCCTGGTCCAGGAAGATTCCACATGCTGCGGGGCAACTGAGCCCACACACCACACATGCTGAGCTCGCACTCCACAAGACGGGCCATGCACCACAACCAGAGGGCACCCCTACTCTCCACAACTAGAGAGAGCCTGTGCAGAGCAACGAAGACAGCGCAGCCAGAAAAGAATTAAAAAGCGAACGTACTTAAAGAAACAAACCAATTTTTAAAAAGAAACTACTTTCTTCACTCACCCAGAAGTAACTCCTCATCCCTTAAAGTTTCATCCTTAGATTGCAACAATTTAGTCACATCTTCAAGGCTCTGAGTCTAGTTCTCTTGCTATTTTCACCTCATATGCAGTTACTTCTTCTACTAATGTCTTGAACCCTTCAGAGTCATTTATGAGCACTGGAATCAACTTCTTTCAAATTCCTACTGATACTGTGACCTCTTCCCATGAATGTTCTTAATGGCATCTAGAATGGCAGATCCTTTCTAGAAGGTTTTCAGTTGACTTTGCCCAGATCCCTCAAGCGAATCACTATCCATGGCAGCTATAGCCTCACAAAATATATTACTTATTACTTGAAAATCGATATTACTCCTTGATCCATGGGCTGCAGAATGGACATCCACAGGCATCTCCATCAGAGCTCTAGGGTAACCAGGTGCATTCTCAATAAGCAGTCACATTTTGAAAGGAATCTTTTTCCTGAGTGGTAGGTCTCAGCAACGGGCTTCACATACTCATTAACCTCATTGTGAACAGATGTGCTGTCATCCAGGCTTCGTTGTTCATGTATAGAGCAGAAAAGGAGTCAAGTTAGCATAATTTTGAAGGGTTCTAGGATTTCCAGAATGGTAAATGAGCACTGGCTTTGACTTCAAGTCACTAGCTGCACTGACCCCTAATAAGAGTCAGTTTGTCCCGTGAAGTTTTGAAGGCAGGCACTGACCTCTCCTCCCCAGATACGGAAGTCCTAGATACCATCTTCTTCCAGTATAAGGCCGTTTCCTCTACACTGAGGATCTGTGGGTTAGCACAGCCACCTTCATTAACTGTCTGAGCCAGACCTCCTGGACAACTTGCTGCAGCTTCTACATCCGCACTAGCTGCTTCCTCTCGCATGTTTATGTTGTAAAATGGCTTCTTTTCTTAAATCTCATGAGCCAACCTCTGCCAACTTGAAATTTCTCTTCTGTAGATTCCTCACCTCTTTCAGCCCACCTTCATAGACTGGAAGTGAGCTCAGTCCTTTCTCTGGACTACACTTCGGTTTGGAGGAATGTTGTGGCTGGTTTTATCTTCTATCTAGAATGCTACAACTTTCGCCATTTCAACAATAAGGCTGTTTTGCTTTCTCATCATTTATGTGATCACTGGAAAAGCACTTTTAATTTCCTTTAAGAACTTTCCCTTTGTATTCACAGTCTGGCTAACTGGCACAGGAGGCCTAGCTTTCTGCCGTCTCGGCTTTCAACACGCCCACCTCACTAAGCTTAGTCACTCCTAGTTTTTGATTTAAAATGACAGACATGCAACTCTTCCTTTCACTTGAACACTGAGAGGCCACTGTAAGGTTATTAACTGGCTCAACGTCAATGTTGCTGTGTCTCAGGGACTAGGGAGGCCCAATAAGGAGGCGAGCGACACGGGGCGGGCTGGTCAGCGGAGCAGTCAGAACACACACAACATTTACTGAATAAGTTCACCATCTTATGTTGCATGGTTCGTGGCACCCAAAACAATTACGATAGCAACATCAGGATCCCTGATCACAGACCACCATAGCAAATATAATAATCATGAAAAAGTTTGAAATATTGTTGAGAATTACCAATGTGTGATACAGAGACATGAAGTGAGCAAATACTCCAGGAAAATGGCATCAATAGACTTGTTAGACACAAGGTTGTGAGGAATCTTCAATTTGCAAAAAACGTAGTAGATGCAAAGTACAGTAAATCGAGGTGAGGTGTGCCTGTATTAACTTCTAATGTTCCTTATCAGCTGACAGTGTTCACAATAACTTTTTTAAAAAAATTTCAATTGTTTACTAAAAAATTTTAATCATTATTTAAGCTTTTGGTAAAAGTTTGGTATTTTTGATGCCTGATAATCTTCTATTAGGGGCTTCCCATGTGGTGCTAGTGGTAAAGAATCTGCCTGCCAATGCAGCAGATGCAAGAGACAGAAGTTCGATCCCTGGATCAGGAAGATCCCTGGAGGAGGAAATGGCAACCCACTCCAATATCTGTGCCTGGAAAATCCCATGGACAGAGGAATCTGGCAGGGTATAGTCCATGGGGCCACAGAGGGTCAGACATGACTGAACACACAAATATAATGAACCTTCTATTAGAAATTTCCTGAAGGAGATAAAGTTGATTATTTTTGCTACAGTGAAATGGTGGTGACTATTTTTCTAACTAATGAGGTAAATGCATACAAACAGAGGAGGACAGCTTAGACAAGGAGAAATCAACCATTCTGGGTTTGTATAGTTCAGTTTCTGAATATACAGTAATTTTATGTTTGTTTCACCTTGCTAGGGAAAGTATTTCAATAGGCAGTAGCTAATTTGCTTTTAAAACCTCAAGTTATTATCTTAAGATAACCTAATAAAGTTTTTGTTTTAATTACAAAAATTAACTGGGAGAAATTTTGATGAAGAGGCTGTGCAAGGTCACTAAGTAGCTCTGTACTCACGACTATTAGTTTCAAAGGAAAAAAAAAGAGTAGACATACAGGGGAGAAACTGGACAATAATACCTTGAGTGGGTGACCAAGTTAACATCACCAACCATCACATGTCTCCAGATAAGACACTGAGAAGAATGTATCACCATGTACTGAAGTGTTTCAGGTGAATCTAATTCATGAGGAAACATCAGAAAACTCCAGAAGAGGAATATTCTTTTAAAACAAAACTGTATTCTTCAAAAATGTCAGAGTTGCAAAAGATAAAAAAAAAAAAAAAGATTGTGGAAATGTTCCAGATTAAAGGAGGTTATGAAGATATGACAACTAAAGGTAATATCTAACCCTAGACTGAAGGAAAAGAAATGTTACAAAGAACACTGTTAAGTCAACTGACAAAACCAGCATATGAATGACAGATTAGATCAAAGTATTTTCTCTTGCAAAACTGACTGAGGTTGCTAACTGTGCCAATTACGTAAGAGCGTATCCTTATTCTTAGGAAAAAATACTACAGGACTAAAGTACTCTGATGACTACAACATACTCTCAAATGGTTAGAGTTCATACTCTCAACATACCCCCCAAATCTATACATTTATACACACATGAGGAGAGGGAAAAAGTAAGGAGAAAGTTAAAAATAGGTGACTGTAAAATAACGAGTCCACAGGGGGTCCTGCTCTATCATCATTCCTATAATTTTCTCTAAGAGTAAAATTATATCCCGAAAATTTTTAAAAAGTTAGAATCAATACACAAAAAGAAAACACTCATATCCACACTTTCTCAATATCAGATTCAAGAAGACCATCCACTCCTGGCATGTGAGCTCCCTTCAGATGCAGCACAGGGCTTCAGGCCTTAGAGCCCAGGGTGAGGATCAGCAGTAAGGACAGGGCAGGTGGGAAGGCGGAGAGAGGCCAGTTAGACATCCTTTGCAGGCCCACTTGCGGAACACGTGACTCTCCCACGCTTCTCGGGCGGGACGCAGGCAGCGTCACAGGAAGATGACGTGCCCCCGGCAGTGGCCGGCGGGGCTGTCACTCCACGGAGCAGTACCGTGGCCAGCACCGAGAAGTGAAGACCCCGCCCACCCGCCAGGCGGATCCCGCAGATGAGGGGAGGGGCTGCCATGCCCAACCCTGCAGGGCGAACTGTGCCGCCAACCTCACACAAAACGTTCCGTTCATCTTCTATCTTCAGTCTCTGCAGGAATGATTTACTGACAATTTTTAACTTTTCACGTTTGTACCAGGTAGCTTTTAATTCCCCTCGCTGATTCTGTAATACATATGTGAGATCATGAGATACAGAAACAGAAAGTAAGGAGGAACCAAGACATAAATGCCATGCTTGCTAATAGTGAAGGAAACGCTCAATTAGTGTTGGGCTCTTGTCAGCCTTACAAGAATGGATATACTGACCAGAACTTAATTTTTCTAAATTCTTTCTAAAGCTCAGTGGCCAGAAATACTAAGCAGCATTTCCAGGTCAACTGATTTTTTAAAAAAGAACCTTTCCGTAGAGAGTTGATCTCTCACCTTCAAAGGATGTTTCAAAGATCTGAAGCAGGTTCTTATTTCAGAATCAAAAACAGATCCTGTTCACAAATAGAAATAAACATCGAAAGCCACATTTTGAACAAAACAGGAAAATGTTCAAACCATGTGGATTTTCTGGTTGTAACTCATTATTCCTTCCGTGGATCTTTACAAAAAATGAGATTGTTCAACCTATAAAATAAGGTTTTGAGTAGATGTCTCCTGTTCTTCAAAACCTTATAATCTACTGCTGTCTTTCTGTGTGAGTATGAGATACACCAGATGCCAACAAAATGTTAAATCCTATATTGCATCAAATTCTAACACAGCATTCAGGGTAGCTGACAAGTAGACTATTACACAAAAGGCCTTGTGATCCTAACAGCATGATCCTAACAGCCTTGATCATTAGGAAACTGAAAGTCAATCTTAATTACAGCAGCAGCAGAAAATAAAAAAGATCTATGAAAAACCTCACAACATTTTTTTTAAAAGAAGAACTAGAAAAAGAATGATACTCTGTTTTTGGCTGTGGAGAATGAAGACTGTCTGGAAGATTAGCAAGTTCTGTATATCAAAGTAACTATAGTTTTGTATAGTTCAATCACTCTATATAAGACTTTGTAACAGAGTTCAGCTCATGCCAGTTCTGCTGCTTGTAAGCTGTTTGTCACTGGGCAAACCTTCTATGCTATGCCTGTTTCCTCTCATCTGTAAAACAGAAAACTGACAGATTTGTTTGAAGGATGAAATGAGTTAGTGCCTGGGGCATAATCTGCACTTGGTCACTGTTCACCACCATTACCATCACCACCAATATCACCACAATTTGGAAGAATGAGCAAAGAATGGTTAAGGCATTGTTTTAAAGAATAACAACAAAAGCAATTACCAGAGTACTGATGCAAGCATCAGATGAATGGAAGAGAACAGACAGCCCTAAAGCATTATACACACATGTATTTTTTAATAAAATAAATTCAGCATAATAAACTAATGAGAAATGACTTATTAACAGATGGTTTTGAAAAACCATCTAAGTATTTGGAAGAAAATCAGTTGAGAGTCCCATTGAATACTACATTCCAGATAAATCCAGATGGATTTTAAAGATTTTTTTTTTAAAAAAGCACAAAGAAGAAACATATAGGTACAATTTTATATTAACTTGGAACAGGGACAGACTTTTACAATGTTAAAAAAAGAAATAAAGAAAAAGGAAATCACCAAAGCGACAAACTGAGAAATAGAATCAATAAGATTTTTTAAAAAGTTATTTACCTTACAAAAGATCTCTTTAAGCTAAAAGGAAAAAAATGGGGAAATGAATGAACAACTTAGATGTTTAAAAATACCCAACAACTGAAAAAAATTTAACCTCATTAGTACCTTAAAAATGCAAATCAAACAAAGCAACATATTTATCAAAAGTAAGTACAATGCTCAGTGTTGGCAGAAGTACAGCAAAACAAACATGCATGCCCACAGCAGGGGGTGCAAAGTGACACATGTCAGACACGCAACACCCTGGAAATCCACGCCATCCACCCAGTATTCCACATTACTCCACCCATAGGTCCCTACAGGGAAACAACCATGGCTGGATAAACACTGAGGTACAAAGAGGAAGTCTTGCAAAGTTACTTGCAACAGGGATAAATAATCTCAATGTTTGGCACTGAGGGAGTAATAGTTACATGAGAGATGAAAATCCATACCCCAATATATTATGCAATCAATAAAGTATTAATTTTTTCTTTATGGCCATGCCACACGGCATATAGGATCTTAGTTCCACAACCACAACCAAACTCTTGCCCCCTACAGGGAAAGCACTGAGTCCTAACCACTGGACTACCAGGGAAATCCCAAAGTATCACAGTTTTGAAGATTATATGTGAGACCCATCCCATGTCACTCAATAATATTAAATGAAAAAGCCCACACCAATAAAACTATATTTGGATTTTCCCCAATTTTGGATGACTATTTAAAAAAAAAAAACAAAAACAGGTATAGAAAAAGGGCAGAAAATATGCTAAGAATGGTTAACTCAGTGATAAGACTGAGCTATCCATATTTTCTTATCTTATATACTTTTTACACATTTTCTACCTTAAGAATATAGAAACTTAATACTCAATAAAATAGTAAATGATGTCAAATAAGGGAAGATGTAGCTATGGAATGAAAAAAAACCAGCAGTAGTCAACTCTACAAGGGACTTTTTAAAGGCCTTCCTGCATTGAGAATGTTTAGTCTGCTCCCTCTTTCATTCCCGTGTGCCCATGATGGTGACCACCTGAGGAAAAGCTTGAGCAAGACCTCACAGCAGGCTGGCCTCCCCCTCTGCCTGGCCTCAAGCAGCTGTTTTTCAACTCACATATACGTTCTTATTTCCCAACCCACAAGAACAGCCCTGCTGACCTAATCAAAAAATAATATTTATGTTTCTCACAGTATTTAAAAATAAAAAAACTCAAGATATTTTTCAACCATAGTGAAATTTCTTATACAGAGGAGGCACTTAAAGAGATATTTCTTAACTTATTGTCAGAATTTGTGTTTTCATACATCCCGGGCAACTGTATGTATGGAAGCTGTCTATCTGTATAAAGACTCTCACCTGTCTGGAGACATAACCCTCCCAGACTTCAGACAATACTATAAAGCTACGGTAATAAAACCAGCATGGTACTGGCACAAAAATAGACATATGGATCAACAGAACAGACTAGACAGCCCAAAAATAAACCTACACACTTAGGGTTAATTAATCTTCAACAGCGGAGGCAGGAATGTATTGGGAAACCGAGGATGAGAAAAAGACACACTCTTCAGCAAGTGGTGCTGGGAAAGCTGGACAGCTGCATGAAAATCAATGAAGTTAGAAGATATCCTCTCACTCAAAACGGCTTAAAGATTTAAAAAATAAAAAGCAAGACACCATAACCTCATAGAAGACAACACAGGCCAAACATAAACTGTACCAATGTTTTCTTAGATCCCAAGGCAGCAGAAATAAAAACAAAAATAAACAAATGGGACCCAATCAAACTTACAAGCTTTTCCACAGCAAAGAAAACCATAAGCAAAATGAAAAAACCTACAAAATGAGAAGAACATATCTGCAAACGATGCAACCGACAAGGGCTTAATTTCCAAAATATACAAACAACTCATACAATAACAACAAAAACAAACAAACAACCCAACCAAAAAAACAGGCAGAAGACTTAAATAGACATTTCTCCAAAGAAGACATAAAGATGGCCAATAGGCACAGAAAAAAGATGCTCAACATCATTAATTATTAGAGCAATGCAAATTAAAACTACAATGAAGCACAATCTCACACTGGTCAGAATAGCCAACATTAAAAAAAATCTACAAATAATAATTGCTGGAGAGGGTATGGAGAAAAAAGGGAACCCTACTCCACTGTTGGTGGGAATGCAAGTTTGTGCAGCCACAATGAAAAACAGTATGGAGATTCCTCAGGAAACTGAAAATAGAGTTGCCATATTATTCAGCAATTCTACTCCTGGGCATATATCCAGAGAAAACTCTAATTCAAAAGGATACATGCACCCCTTACATTCATAGCAGCACATTCACAGTAGCCAAGACATGGAAATAATCAAAAAGTCCATTGACAGAAGAATGGATAAAGAAGATACACACACACACACACACACACACACACACATATATATATATATATATATATATATATGCATGCAATGGAATACTAGTCAGCCATGAAAAAGAATGAAACAATGCCACCTGCAGCAATATGGGTGCCACTAGAGATTATCATACTAAGTGAAGTAAGTCAAAAACAGAAAGAAAAGTATTATATGATATCACTTATACAAGGAATCTATATGGCACAGGGGCTTCCCTGGTGCCCCAGAGGATGGGACTCCAGCTGCCAACGCAGGGGACACAGGTTCAACCCTCAGTCCAGGAACTGGGATCTCACATGTCGCAGTGCACCTACGCCCGCATGCTGCAGCTACTGAAGCCCTCGCTTCTACAGCCTGGGCTCTGAACAGCAGGAGGCAGCACAGTGAGAAGCCCATGCACCTCAACCAGAGAAAGCCCTTGTGAAGCAATGGGGAGCCCGTGGGCCTCAATGAAGACCCAGCACAGCCAAACGAACAAACAAATAATAAAATGAAAATTAAATAGAATATAACACAAAAGAACTTATCGAGGAAACAGAAAGAGATTCAAAGAAGAAACTCGTGGTTGCCAAGGGAGAAGAGGGGGGAGGGACGGACTGGGAGTCTGGGGTGAATGTCAGTCACTCAGTTGAGTCTGACTCTTTGTGACCCCATGGACTGTAGCCCACCGAGCTCCTCTGCTCATGGAGTTCTTCAGGCAAGAATACTGAGGTGAGTAGCCATTCCCTTTTCCAGGGGATCTTTCCAACCCAGGGATCGAACCTGGGTCTCCTGCACTGCGGGCAGATTCTTTACCACTGAGCCACCAGGGAAGCCCTTGGGGGTTAGAAGATGTGAACCACTGTATACAGACGGGATAAACAGCAAGGTTCTATTTACAGCACAGAGAACTACACTCAATATCCTGGGACAAACCATAATAGAAAGCAATACAGAAAAGAATCTATCTATGTCTATAACAGTCATTTTGCTACACAGCAGAAATTAACACAACACAGAAATTAACAGTAAATCAACTGTTTTTCAATTAAAAAATTTAAAGAATAGGCTCTGACCTGCCTAAATGTGCTTTCTAAAACTCAGTTTACTTTAGTTTCCAGTGACCAATTGGAATTGGTCATTCCAATTGCCGATAATAAAATCTGTCTCTCTCTAATCTCCTATTTTTGTTGCCCAGTTACTTTAAAAATTTCTTTTTTTTTTTTTCAGTATAAAGGCAAAACACTAATTCCTTTCCCTTTCTTCATTCCAATGAAATATATGTGATGGGAGAAAAATTTCTGCTTCAGAAAAGAAACTGATGACCTTGACCTGCAACCTTGGAATTTCTTCTACCTAGAATGTGACAGTCTGGGTTTGGTAATCAAACTATTAAATACTGGAAGAGTCTGGTTTTTTTTTTCCCTCTTTTAATTAAAAAAAAAAAAAACGGAGAGCGATTCTAGCTCTTATTCCGGTCAGTACACAATTTCTTATATAATCCTGCAGCTAGACATCAAGCCCATATGTACACACTGCTCTCCCGGGATTGTCTGCTCTAAGCAAGGTGTGCAAAAATCAATTCCTTATATCGATCCAGTACTCAAAGCCAGAGTCATCATCTGGAATTTTATTTGAAGTAGTCCACTTGCTTCTCTAACATTTAGGTGGAGAGGTATGTACTGGATGGGAAAATAACTAGAGATAAAAATACCACGTTTCCTGACCGCTTCCACACAATACAACAGGCACCAGAGTCCCCAGCAGAGGGCATGAGAGAAAGCTCCAAGAAAAATAAATTAGGGGAAAAAGAGGAGCAGCCAGGGCGAGACAGGGCCAAGGGGCAGGCGGGCTGGAGGAGCAGCCGCCGCTGCCAGAACGCGGCGCGAGACCCCGAGGCCCGGAGTCAGACGCTGCCCTTCGCAGGCACACCCAGCATTTCCAGCAGCCTTGGGCACTTACCAAAGCCTGTCTATTTCAGCTGAGCCCTGAGTATCAAAAGAAAAAAGAGCAGAGAAGCCAAGGCATGAGAAACGGCAAACGGCAAGGGCGGAAGGCTGGCACGTGGCGGGCAGGCTGAGCCGCGTGCAGGAGGATGGGGAGGAGGACGGGCTGCAGGAAGCCACACGGCAGGTCCGAGGCCCCGGGAGGACCGGGACTGCACCGCTGGTACAGTGGAGACTGCCAGAGTTCACAAAGAAGTGCCTCTCGAGGCAGGTCCACACTATTCGATTTTCACAGAAGTGTATCAAAGTTGTAAGTCGATAATAAGACGATATAAAACCCATATTCCTTAACATGGTCCACAAAAACCTCGCACGGCTGACTCCACCCACCTCACCAAGCGGCCCTCCTCCTTCACCTGCTCCTGCCCAGGGCCCCGAGGCCTCCACATCTCTGCTCCTGTCATCCACAACACTCTCCCCAGACCGCCACGAAACACCCGAATATTCTCTCCTGGAAGCGATGGTGCCCTCCTCACCTTTCCATTTCATCCAAACGCCGCCACCCCAGAGCTCTTTCCTGGTGAGCAGATCTAAAGTCCACTCCTCTCGTCTCTCTCACAGCACTCCCATTTTTTTTTCTTGGCAGCGTTTATGACAATTATCCATTTATTTGCTTAATATCTACATTTCCACTAGAATGAGAGTTTTGAGACAGTAGAAAACATGTTTTGTTCATGACTATATATTAAGGATTTGATAAATATTTGATGAATGAATGCAAAAAACAAGTAATATACAATCTCAAAGCCAAAAGTTGGTTCTTTGAAAAGATCGACTAAATTGACAAACCTTTAGTTATTAAGTCCTAAAAAGAGACAACTTAAACAGTTAAAATGCATGAAAGAAGGGAAAATATAACAGATTTTGCAAAGTAAAAAGGATTATAGGGGAATATATGAACAACTGTATGCCAAATTAACTAACTTACTATCTAATGACATGGACAAATAAATTACTAACAGACACAAATTATCACAACTAATTCAGCATGAAATAAAAAAACCAGCAGATATATAACAAGTAAAGAAATTGAATTCATAATTAGAAAGCTTCCCATGAAGAAAAACCTAGACCCACATGGCTTCACTGGTGAATTCCAGCAAACATTCCAAGAAAAATTAATACCAATTCTTCACAAACTCACCGAATTGAGCTTCTGGTTGAGGCAATTAGGAAAGAAAAAATAAAAGGCATCCAAAGCAAATAGGAAGAAATAAAATTTTCCCCATTTGCAGATGATATCATTTTGTAAATAGAAAATTCTAAGAAATTCACTAAAGAACTGTTAGAACTATTAGTCTGCCTAGGTTGCAGGATACATTAATAATGAACAGTCTAAAAATAAAATTGGGAAACTTTTATAAAAAGGTATAAATTTTTTAAAAAGAAGTATAAGACTTGTATGCTGGAAACCTCAGAACAATGTGACTGAACAAAATCAAAGACAGTCTAAGTAAATATAAAGATAAATCATGTTCATGGATCAAAAGATACAATATTGTTAAGATGGCAATGGGGCTTCCCTCATAGCTCAGTCGGTAAAGAACCTGCCTGCAATGCAGGAGACCCAGGATCAGGAAGATCCCCTGGAGGAGGAAATGGCAACCCACTCAGTATTCTTGCCTGGAGAATCCTACGGACAGAGGAGCCTGGCAGGCTACAGTCCATGGGATCACAAGAATCGGACACGGCTTAGTGACTAAACTACCACCACCAAGATGGCAATACTCCCCAAACTGATTTACAGATTCAACACAACCTCTATCAACATCCCAGCTTCAGTAATCAAACACTGTCATTCTGATATAAGAACAGATGGAACTGACATGAGGATAAACTGAATAGAATTCAAAACAGAATTGAACTGATTTGTAAAAGAGTTTCAATATAATTAAATGGAGAAAGAAGAGTCTTTTCAACAAACAGTTCTGGAAAAACTGGATATTTACATGCAAAAGAATCACTTTTAATCCATACCTTACGCCATACACAAAAACCAATTCAAAGTAGACCACAGACCTAAATGCATTAGTAAAGCTATAAAATTCTTGGAAGAACACATGGAAATAAATCTCCATCAAACGGCATCAGGCAAAGCCTTCTTTGGTAAAACGCCAAAAGCACAAACACCATAAGAAAAATAGATGAACTAGACTTTTCAAAAATAAAAACATTTGTGTCATCACATCTACAAAGTAAAGACAACTACAGAGTAGATAAATACAGGCGTCCCTTGGTATCCAAGGGAGACCAGTTCCAGGGCCCTCCCACACACACCAAATCCAAGGATGCTCAAATCCCTCATATGAAATGGCACAGCAGTTTGTCTTCCACAACCACAGACGTGGAATGCAGAGATACAAAGAGTCAACTGCAGACCAGCTAATCAGTTATCTGAAAACAGACTGGTATCCAGAACTCACACAGAAATCTTACAACTCAGTAATAAAAAGACAACTGAAGCAAGTAAAAAATGGGCCAAAGAAAAAGACATTTCTCCAAAGAAAATATACAAATGGCCAGTAAGTACGTGAAAAGATGCTCAACATCAGAGATCAACAGGGAAGTGCATATCAAAACCACAGTGTGATACTGCATCACACCTACTAGATTGTACATAATTAGACAGCAATTAGCAAAAGGCTACACAGAAAAGAAACCTTCATTCATTGCAGGTGGGGATGTAAAACAGCATCACTGGTTTGGAAAACACCAGTGTTTTCTCAAAAAGTTATATATATAATTATTACCTCATGACCCAGCATTTCCACTTGTAGGTAGTCCTCCACAAGAGAATTAAAACAGATATCTACACCAAAACTTGTCCATAAGTGTTCAGAGCAGCATCATTCATAATAGCCAAAAGTAGAAGCATATCCAAATGCTCATTAGCTGAAGAATAGATAAATTATTTGTGGTATATCTATACAATGCAATATTATATAGCCATAAAAGGAACAAAGTACTGATATATGCTGTGATATGGATAAACCCTGTAACTATTATGCAAAATAAAATAAGCTAGTCACAAAAGACCACATATTGTATTATTTCCTTCTCAGAAAATATTCAGAATAGCCAAATCTGCAGACAAAAAAGTAGGACAGTGGTTTCAAAGAACAGCAGAGACATAGAAATAGAGATTGCTTATGGGAATGGGGTTTCTTTTGGGGATGACAAAAATGTTCAAAAATCGGGCTAAGATAGTTGATTGCACAATCCCATAAGTATATGAGAAAAAACTGAACATTTTAAATGGGTGAATTGCACAGTATGTGAATTATATCTCAAAATGTGCTCAGCTGCTCAGTCAGGTCCAATTCTTTGTGACCCCTATGGACTGTAACCCCCAGGCTCCTCAGTCCATGGGATTCTCCAGGCAAGAATACTAGAGCGGGTTGCCGTTTCCTTCTCCAGGAGACCTTCCCGACGCGGGAACTGAACCTGTGTCTCCTGTGTCTCTTGCTTTGGCAGGCAGATTCTTGACTGCTGAGCCACCTGGGAAACCCATACCTCAATAATGCTGTTTTTTAAAAAAAATAACAGGTAATACAGTGATGTAATGTATTAAGTTCTTACCATTATGTTCATATAATGACATTTTACCTTCCTAAATATTTATTTGTTGTGGTGTGAAGATAGGGTTAAGATATAAACAAGGGGAAGATCAGAGGAAAGACTTATCTTTGGGGACTGTGGAAGATTGGCATCAAAGCCCACCCAGTATAAAGTCTTTCACATGTACTGAATTTCTGTGACAAGGAATTTACTTGTAGTTCAGAGTGACAGTAAATTACATGAGCTCAATCAGTTAAAGACTTTTAAGCTGTAAAACACAAAACTGACATCTCTGTAGAGCAAAAGCCACTCTGTTCCCAGGGCTAGCAATTCCCACAAGGTACTAAGAACAGCCCGGCTTCAGAAGCAGAAAGACACACTCACATTCCTCAAGACCGGGAGCGCCAGCTGCTCAAAGGACGTCAGATCCACCACGTACTGCCCTACACGGCACTCACGCTTTCCAGGCAGAGGCTCTGACCTGAAAGAAAAAGATGGTACATCCCTCCTTGAGACCCCTGTACTGACTTCTGATTTTTAGCTGCTCCACTGAGCCTCTGGCCTTCTCCATGTGCTAAACCATCCTTAGAGAGTGCAGTCAGCAAAGCTGATCTCACTCCTCATTCCCTCCTGAGAGCAGGGCTAACACTGGTGCACACACCAGCACCCACAGCCTGGCAGTTACCTCCAAGGAGCGGGTGTATCATCTGTCTTAGAAGAGTGACAGGAGAAACAGGGCCACAAGGTACCAAGTGAGAAGAGCTTACTGTTCAGTGGAATAAGTTTGCACTGAAATATGGTATTTTCAACTTTGCTTTTCATACGATGACTTCAACCTCTGTTTTCTTTGATGCCAAGAAAGCCATAAAAGCTCCAGATTCTTTAAGACAGAAGGGACCTCCTGGCTCAGCCCTAGCCCCAGGAGAACACCACCGCAGAGGGACTCCCGTGGTGGTCTGGGGGTTACGATTCTGCCCTTCCAATGCAGAGGGCGTAGGTTTGATCTCTTAGTCAGGGAACTAAGACCCCGGATGCCGTGAGGCATGATCAAAGAAAAAAAGAAAAGAAAAGACACTTCAGGAATGAAGCTGGAGTACCCAATTCTGGATAAAGGTCCCCGGATGCCAGATAACGTGACAACATCAAACCCTATTCTTCTTCCTCCCTGTCTGACTTCTTCTGTATAAAACCCATCGACAGGCACGCCAGAGGACTTTAAAACTTCAGTGGCTTTCTGGATCAGTGTTGTTTTTCCAACTCCTAGAGAAAAAAAAAAAAAAAGTCCATCAGGAACCACTGCCTTGTTGGAGCATAGCAACCAGGAGAGAAATGGGCTGCAAAAGGCTTTTATGAATATTAACTTCACTTAACTTTGATTGCTCCAGATGTTAAAACTGTTTAGTTTCAAGTAGAAAACAAATATAATAAAAATGTGAATGGTATACTGAAGTTTATTTTTAAATTCTGAAACATTATTAGTTTTGTCACATACATGATCAGAGAACCAACTGAGTGGTTTTCTGATGATAATTTCAGGTGCAATTTGCATCCTACAAGACAAGCTTTTGTTTTCTCCTAGGTTTACTCTTCTTGAGGGAGCAAACTTTTCCACCTAGAAAGTAAAGCTTCAGGCAACGGCTAGATGCTTTAAGTTAGGATTTCAAGGCACTGTGAACCTATGTTTAACAGTGGGAACATCCCTTCATTTCTCCTTGGACTTACAATGTATGGCTCCCCAAAATGGGACTCTTAGATACCTCCAACACTATTAGAAATGGCAATTTTTCAACTTTTTCCAGAAAAGCGATCCCCTCAGGTTGGCCATGCCTTCCATCACCTCCTCAGTTCAGTTCAGTTCAGTTCAGTCACTCAGTCGTGTCCAACTCTTTGCAACCCCATGGACCGCAGCACGCCAGGCTTCCCTGTCCATCACCAGCTCCCGGAGTTTACTCAAACTCATGTCCATCGAGCTGGTGATACCATCGAAGCACCTCATCCTATGTCATCCCCTTCTCCTCCACCTTCAATCTTTCCCAGCATCAGGGTCTTTTCCAATGAGTCAGTTCTTTGCATCAGGTATTGGAGTTTCAGCATCAGCATTAGTCCTTCCAATGAATATTCAGGACCGATTTCCTTTAGGATTGACTGCTTTGATCTCCATCACCTCCTAGAGTATCCCTAAGTATTCCTTTGACTTGCCCCCAACCTCTTCCCAGATGATAACCTATGCGCCTCCGCCCACTCATCCTCCCCACCCAGGACCCCTTCCTTTCCTCCCAGCCTAGCCAATGGACTACTCTGGTTAACACTTGGGTGCTAAACACTATTTAATACTACTATTCAGTGACACTGTGGAGGCAGGGCCTGGTCTCGCATGCCTCCTAAGCATTTTCTTGCTTAATTCTTTACAATTACCCTGTGAAGCAGTTGCCACCCTTGTCCCTATTTTACAGAAGAAGAAACTGAAGCACAGAGAAGATTGGCAACTTATCCATGGTCAGACAACTGAGAGAGACCATACAGTTTAACAGGGGCCTTCATCTGCCACCATGATTTTATTTCATATGAACCTTGTCCTCATACAACGTCAGTGGCATCATGACTACCCCAAAATGGGAAACCACGTCTGCAACACAGCTATTATGGCACAACAGGGTTGCAAGCCGTATTATTCCTATGGCTGCCCATGCAGAGTCATCAGGGTTCCCAAAGAAGCTTTTGAAGCTTACTTGAAATAAAATATGATGTTATTCTCATTTAGTTCATTCTTCCTCCAAGTTTCACACGAACAAACAATGGTGTCCGGCCTTCTGAAACATGAACAGCAGCCCACGCTCACGGCACTCGGAGGGAATGTAACCCCACCTCTGTCCCTCGGTAACTGCTGCTTTAGGGGAGTCACTGAAGAATCCGCTCAACACAGGCAAGTGGCCTCTGCTGATGTGTAAGCTGGGACTTCTCTGAAACAACTTAATGTTCATTCATTAGGGATTGTTAAATTATGGTATCATGTGTATAATGACATAAACCCATAAGAATCTCATGCAACCTTTAAAGAGAACACTGTTTACCTATGGAAAGAGCTTACTGCTTAGCATGGAAAGCAGACCACAACATATGGAAATAATATATGGAGAAAAAGCAGGTTAAGAAACAACAGAAATACACAGTAGTATTCCATTACTTTTTTTTTTGTGAAAGACCACAAATAACAAATGTTGGCAAGGACGTGAAGAAAAGGGAACCTTGTACGCTGTTATGTATAAATTGGTGCAGTCACTGTGGAGAACAGTATAGAGGCTCCTCAAAAAACTAAAAACAGAACTATCATATGATCCAGCAATTCCACTCCTGGGTATATATCCAAAGAAAACGAACACACCATTTTGAAAAGATAAATGTACCCCCAAATGTTCATAGCAGCATTATTTACAACATATGGGAGCAACCTAAGTTTCCATCAACAGATGAATGGACAAAGATATGGTATACAATACAATGAAATACTACTCAATTATAAAAAAAAATGAAATTTTGCCATCTGCAACATCATGGATGGGCCTGGACGATATTATGCTTAGTGAAATAATTCAGGCAGAGAAAGACAAATACTGTGTGGTATCACTTATATATGGAATCTAAAAAATAGAACAAACTGGTTTTATATAATAAAAAGAAACAGACTCACAGACAGAGAGAAGAAACTAGTGGTTACCAGTGGGGAGAGGGAAGGGGTATGATGGGGGAGATTAAGAGGCACAAACTACTACGTATAAAACAAATGAGCTACAAGGATATATTCTACAGCACAGGGGGAAAAAAGGCAATATTTTATAATACCTATAAACAGAATCTTGAAAAACTGTGAATCACTGTTATGCACATGAAACTTACACAATACTGTAAATCAACTATATCTCAATTTAAAAAGTGAAGCATGTGGGTGTCTCCAGAAGAAAATGTCGAGAAGAACAGAAAGATTTATGGCATTTGTTTCTGTCTGTTGTAAATCCAAGGCACTTTCAATTTCTTCTTTATAACTTTCTAGATTAATTTTTTTTTGGTCTTACAGTGAGTATTGCTCTTAATTTAAGAAAAAAACAAAGCTATTTACATTATGCAAAAGACAAAAGGGAACAGCTGTAATAAAAGGGATTATCGTGGGTCTGATCTGTTAGGGAGAACACTTAAACCAAGAGGAGGCATTTGGCTCTAGTCCCTTTCTCCCTCTTCAGCTCTAGAAATTTTTCATCTCAGTTAATTTGCTATCTACACTGGCTAAGAAGTGACCTATAGGAAGGAGACCCCAAAATCAAAGGCCCACACCACATTCAGAAAGAATGGGTTGGAAAGCCCCAGAATTATTTTGGTTCTGGTTCTCCTATAAAGTGGACCGTGAAATAAAGACTCACATGCAGGCTGTTTAATTTGGGAAGCAACACCCGAAGATAACACACTGGTGGGGAGGTGACTGCATTATCAACAAGTTATCAGTGGGTAGTTTAATCCCACTGAGAAATCCTAGGAGACAGCTTTGCATTCAGAGTTCTCTTGTATGATGAGTGAGGAAGGAGTTTACCCACCAACTTCCAACTGTCAAGGGTCACGGCTGCTTCAGTGGGCAGGAATTCCCTGGCCTTTCAGGCCTGCCCGTGTGTAGGCAGAGGTGGGCGCCAGGGGTCAGAGAAAGCCCTCTGGATAGGTCACAGGCTGGACAGCTGGACGTGGGGGAAAAACTGCTAAGTGCGAAGGACACATGAGTGTGGCCCTGAGAGTGTACACAAGTGTCTCTGAGAAGATACTTGATGTCTGAACACACAGAGATTCAAACAGCAGGCAGAGTTTGGGACTGGGCTGGTAACAGAAAGATACTAAGTCAATGAAAAAAACAGGAGGAAATTCCAAAGGGGGGAAAATATGCATAAAGGGAAAATACATTACAGATACTCTTGGCTCCATGGCTCTACTGTGGTTTACTTTTACAGTCAAAATACCATCAACACTGACCACTGAGCTAATTAAAATTATAGTGTAACTGCTTTGGGAAAACTGGGAGGAAAAGAAGGTTAGTGGGTTTAAGGCCAGGCTTAAGAAAGCTACACTCTAGCATTGAGTCTTTCAATCATGTGTATGCATATAAAACTTTTATAAAGAAGGAAACAGAAAGAAGAACTAGTATTGGCCTGGCTGGCCTCTGTCCTCACCCACCTCCAGGACTCAGGCAGGTACAATCATAAAAATAAGCCACCTCTGTTATGAAACACATAGATGTCCTGGGGCCAGGCTGCTGAGAAAACTTTCAAATAAAGTTTCAAATAAACGACTGACAAATCAACTTTTAGAAGACATTCCTTTACAATATTAAGGAGTACCTCTGGATATTAGAAATTTCTCAAAACACCCTTCTCCTCACCACTCCCCCATTGCCTGATAAATATAAAACTCCAGAATCTGCAACATTAAGTTAACCTGTGGTCCTAAAAGCTAAAGATACTCATTAAAAAAAAGTGAAAGAGAATTTCAGGCCTGGGGTTACAATGGTTGATATCTGAATGCACAGTTAACCTGAAACTGCAAAGAAGCTAAAGAATCACTTTCTGCACTCAAAGCCCATCTTTTTTGTTGCTGTTCTCTCTTAACCTATCTGATGCTGTCTTAATCTGATGCTGCCACAAACTTCTTGCCTCTTCTTTTAGTAATGGCTTATCTATGTGCAGCATCTTAGCTTAAAAGGCATCTATCTGTTCCACCAGTCTCTCATTTAAAGGCACACCACCACCTTTCAAGGACTTCCCTGGTGGCTCAGAGATTAAAGCATCTGCCTGCAATGAGGGAGACGTGGGTTCGATCCCTGCGTGGGGACGATCCCCTGGAGAAGGAAATGGCAACCCACTCCAGTATCCTTGCCTGGAGAATCCCATGTAAGGAGGAGCCTGGTGGGCTACAGTCCACGGGGTCGCAAAGAGTCGGACACAACTGAGCAACTTAACTTTCACTTTCACCACCTTTCAAAGATGAGACCTTCACAGCCTAAGGTTGGAGGGATTTCCATTAAAAGGGACAGGCACCAAAGTAGGGTCTGGGTGGGGGTGCCCAGTACCCCGCCCCCGTGTGTGGGGGTACCAAGGCTCTCAACCTGCGACCTCACTCATGCAGGAAATTGGGGTGGGGGGGGGCGGTCAGTGAATGTGGATAGGGAACACGGTTGCACTATCCTGCAACTGGAATTCAACTGGAATTCCACTCTTTCATGATAAATGCAGGCGCGTGTGACGACAGAAATCAGACACCTTCGGTGGTGGTGGCAGAGATCCTGAAATATGGCATGTGCACATCACAACTTCAGAGTGTTAGTCGCTCAGTCCTGTCCTACTCTTTCCGACCCCACGGACTGTAGCCCACCAGGCTCCTCTGTCCGTGGGATTCTCCAGGCAAAAATACTGTAATGGGTTGCCATGCCCTCCGCCAGGGGATCTTCCCAACCCAGGGCTCGAACCCGGGTGTCCCACATTGCAGGCGAATTCTTTACCGCCTGAGCTACCAGGGATAGTAATACTACTGCCTTTGATCCTACTTAACACCTTAATACGGAAGCCCAGGTGCCACTCCATAACAACCTGGTCTCGCCCTCCTGAAGTTGGCTTCATTTCATTTACCTTATGGACTCAATCACATTTTCCGCAGGCTTCTGACCACCAAGCCTGTAACTTAACATCCGGAATTTTAGAGGCGGAGAGCACCGGCTGCCGCAACCCCACGCGCACGCCACGCCCACCCCTCGGCCTCGTGGAGGGTGCGGACACTGGCAAGATTACCTGGGGGCCCAGTCAGGAACACGTGCCGGGCCATGCGGGTAGGCTCGGGTTGGGGGCACGACCCCCTACGGGTGGGGTCGAAGTCGCCGAACCCGGAAGGTGGGAGAGGTCGCGACCCAGGGTCCGCCCCCCAGCACCGCAGTCCCCTCCTCCGCCAGCCGGAAGCAACGTCTGTAAGGCCGCGCATGCGCCCTCCGCACTCAGCGTCGGTCTGCGCTTGCGCCCTCCGCGCCCAGCGTCGGTCTGCGCTTCCGCCCTCCGCGCTCAGCGCCCGTCTGCGCTTGCGCCCTCTGCGCTTAGCGGCGGTCCTCGCTGAGACCTCCTTTCAGCGACGTGGTTATTCTGGTCTTCCCTCGGTCTGTGTGCTTCAGCCTCCGTGTTGGACTTAGGCAGGGTGTTTGCGAGGAGGTGTGCGTAAAAGCCTTTTACTAAACCACTGCTGCTCAGGTGAGCGCCGTTTACGAAGCTCTGGGACCGGACCTGAGAGCTGAAATTTCCCCAGGCTGCGGGGAGAGACCTCCTGAAGGAAGTTGGGGTCCTAGAAGCCTTCCCAAAAGAAGGAGGATTTGCTACCGATTGGAACTACTTCCCCAGTGTTGTCAGCCACCTCTGCAGTGTGGTATTAGATGGTTAAAAGTGTTCATGCGTGGGCTCCAACTCCCGAGATGCGGAGTGATTGATCTTGGGCGAGCCCTGAGCATCTGGGTCTTCTTGATATTGTTGAAACTCCCCGGCAGTTTCCACTATAGTCCCGTCTTCACCCGTGCATACAAAGACCAATTTCCCCTTCTTGCCACCGTCTCAGAAATGTAAACCAACGCAAGACCCAGCCGGAGGATCTTCCTGTGCCAAGCATTAAGTGGTTTTCCTCCTCAATTAACCATTTGAGGTGTTTGATCCTGCGAAATGAAGTGGCGGTGGCCTTGGGCCGGAGTTACCTGTAAGCCCTTTCACTGTAATACATGTACAGTTTGTTTCGTGATCGATCATCCTCCACCCTGTCTGGGAAAGCAGTTTCACTGAGTGCTCAACTCAGTTGTGTGGGCACACACAGGACTTCCAGAGCTCCCCTTAGCCTGGTGGTTCATCAGTTAGATGGCCTCCATTTCTTACTGTTTGAAAAGGAATCATGTAAAAGTCAGATTTGTTCAGTCGAGTTGTCACCATCATTTCCGCAACATTTATAACGTTGCATCACTGGTAAGGTGGGGCCTTCCACCCAGATTTCTTTCACCTCCATTGCAAACTGGAGTCAAGAGCAGTTGATATAGTCAAGTAAACCCACAGAGTAGTTTCCAAAAGAAAGAAATGTGTACACCATCGTATGTATGATCTTCTTTTTATAAAAACAATTATTTTAAAGTGCTAATTATGTAGGATTTCCATCACTGAAGCAGTTTGTGTTTGCAAGGTTCACCAGGAGATGGGATTATTATATTTTGAAGTTATGCCTGGAATTCTGGTAGCCACCAGCAGACCTGTTTAGGTAACTCAGTTTAGGTACCTCAGTTTAGGTAGACTCTAGATGTAGAGTGCTGGTATTTCAGAACAAAAAGAAAATTCTTCCAAAGTTGGATGTTCTTTTTCCATCAAATCTATTTGTTTGGGCAGTTTACTTGGATATCTTCACTTTATAATAATTAATTGATCTGCGTCTTTGATTTGTGCAGTTTCCTTTGTGGGTTACACATCAATCACAACCGATGAAATACCTTATCTTAGAGATTAAGAACAAAAAGAGAGGCAAACATGATTAGTCACCCATTTTTAAATAAATAGATTATTAAACTACTGTGCTGAAGCTAACTTTTGCTTACTATCCAACCAGTGTGTAATTACTTAGAACAGGTGATTCCAATTCTTTCTTCCTGCAGGACCTGGGTGCAGGCTAACTTTTGATAGAATGCAGTACAACTGTTTATTAAAGCAGTTAGTAAGCATACATCTGAAGTCTCTACAGTTCCAGAGACTGTTTCCTCTATTGCTGCACCCAAGCACCTAAAACAGTTCCTGGCACACAGTAAGGGATGCTGTGTGGACTGTGCTATCTGCAGTGTATAAAGGCATGAATAAGAAGAGCTCCTTTAGATTCTTGCCTTTTGAGGAATTTTTAGTTGGTTGGGTAGAGAAGACCCTCGGGCTGTCACAGTCGTGGGGGTGCTGTAACGGAGGCTGAGTGAGCACTGGTGAGGGGCCAGGAGGATGAGAAAAGCCTTCCTAGTCCAGTGACTGTGAGCCTGCTTGGAGGATGAGTAAGAGGCAACTGCAGAGAGCAAAAGGGGACACCTCTTAGGTCCCCTATCCTTTTGTGTCTCTGCTTCAGTCACCACTACTAGTGGGTGGCTGTCCTCAATCTGGAGTGGCAGGGAGTGAGGTGGTTAGAGGAGATACAGGTCAAATAAAAGCCATCCCTGTGTGACCAACCCAGCTTGAGTGATGTGATTTCTGGAGCCAGTCACTGACCCAAGGAGATGGAATGATCTCACTGGTCAGGCTTGGATCAAGTGCTCCCCTGGAGAAAGGGGTGATCTGCCCCTTACAATGCCAGAGACCCAGGCCTGAGGGAGGGATGCTCCCCAAAGGAGAATTTAGGCACTATTTCCACAGGGGCAAATGAATACCAGGCTGGCAAAACAGATTCACGTGTCCTTTTCCCCACTTTCATATTTTTACATCTGCAGTAGCCATAGTCTTGGTTCTGTTTTCTTGTGCTTAGGACATAATCCAAGTTTAAATTGTGTGTATGTTAAGTGGCTTCAGTTGTGTCTGACTTTTTGTGACCCTACGGACTGTAGCCCTCAAGGCAAGAATACTGGAGTGAGTTGCCTTGGGAATCTTCCCAACTCAGGGATTGAACCCATGTCTCTTATGTCTCCTGCATTGGCAGGTGAGTTCTTTACCACTAGCACCACCTGGGAAGCCAAGTTTAAATTATGTTAGTACAAACATGTTAGGGGAAACACTGACTAAAACCACTCACCTTGGCCAAGCACCACAGCAACCACTTGCATGGGATATTTTATGAAAGGAGGTCCTGGTAAAAAACAGAACTAACAAGCCACCACCAACCAGAATTCAGGAAATGTCAAAAGGAAACAGGCGATGCCAGTCCATATGTCCCCCCTGACTCCTGGCTGGAATGCATCTTGAGCGAGTGATGCTTATGCCACCAGGAGGGACCCTGAGTCAGAATGATTGGCCAGAGACAACACGGAAACTAATCTTATCACCATAAACCCAAGACTGTGAGCCACATGACAGAGTGGTTCTCCTGGGTTTCCCTACCTCCTGCTCTTAACCCCAGTGCCTCCTTCCCAACAAGGTTTCTTGCTTTGCTAGCACAAGTGTCTCCTTAGACAATTCATTTCTGAGTGTTAGACAAGAGTGCACTCTTGGGCCCTGGAAGGGATCCTTCTTCCTGCAAAAAATATACTTAGGAGTAAGTGTTGTGTGTGTACACTTGCACATGCATAGGTTTATAGGTTTGGGGAATATTTGTATACATCTCATCTCATTTGACCAGTTACTGTACAGTTGTGGGCACCATATCCTTATATAGGGTTAGGAAAAATGGAGCTTTGCAGAAGCGCTGGCTCAAAGTAAGGGGCAATGGGAAAGCTGTGTATATGGCCCTATATGTGAGACAGCAAAAGAAACACAGATGTAAAGAATAGTCTTTCAGACTCTGTGGGAAAAGGCGAGGGTGGGATGATTTGAGAGGGTAGCATTGAAATGTGTATATTGTCATATGTGAAGCGGATCGCTGGTCCAGGTTCGATGCATGAGAAGCGTGCTCAGGGCTGGTGCACTGGGATGACCCAGAGAGATGGGATGGGGAGGGAGGTGGGAGGGGGTTCAGGATGGGGGATACATGTGCACCCGTGGCTGATTCATGTCGATGTGTGGCAAAAACCACTACGATATTGTAATTAGCCTCCAATTAAATAAATTAATTTTTTTTTAAAAAGTGTGGCTATGATTAGAGCGGGCTTCCCTGATGGCTCAGACGGTAAAGAATCTGCCTGCAGTGTGGGAGATTTGGGTTCGATCCCTGGGTTGGGAAGATCCCCTGGCGGAGGGCATGGCAACACACGCCAGCATTCTTGCCTGGAGAATCCCCGTGGACAGAGGGGCCTGGCAGCTGCAGTCCATGAGGTCGCAGAGAGTGGACGTGACTGAGCACCTGAACACAGCACAGCATCATCAGAGTGAGTGCAGAAAACCAAGCAGAGGAGAGTCATGTCACTGCGAGATCCCAGGGAGAATGGGGAGCCAGCAGGAACGGGCATTTAGCTTCTTCATGGATAAGAGGAGTAAACAGGGAAAGTTGTTAAGAGTGAACCACCAGGGACATGCTGAGAGGTCCAGGGGAGAGGAGCAGAGCTTCTGTTTGGCTGTCTCGTTCCTCAGGAAGGCTAACACTCTGTTTTGTTCAGGTTCATTTTCATTCGTTTCACTGGGATCCCATCAGTGGAGTATCTATTGTTTGCAGAATAATACGGCAATTGTTCTGGTTTGAATTGGCCTCTGATGTGTAGGAACCAAAAAAATAAAAAAAATAAATTGCTGTCTCTAATGAATATTCAACACCTGATATAAATAGAGCTGGTTATTTAATATATTCACCTTCCTTCTTCCCTCTCTCTCTTCTTTCCTTTCTTTGCTTTCATTCCTTTCTTCCTTATTGTATTGCAGACACTGCACTGTGGTACATAGTAGGGATCAAAGATACATTTGAAATATGTAATATTTCATATATTTAAATATCATATACTAATGCATATATATGGAATCTAGAAAGATGATACCAATGAATTTATTTGCAGGGCAGCAATGGAGAAACAGACATAGAGAACAGACTTAGGACATGGGGGGGAAGGAGAGAGAGGGTGAGATGTGTGGAGAGTGACGTGGAAACTTACAGTACCATATGTAAAATAGATAGCCAGTGGGAACCTGATGTATGACTGGAAACTCAGACAGGGGCTCTGTGACAATCTAGAAGGGCGAGTTGGGGAGAGATGGGAGAGAGGTTCAGGAGGGAGGGGACATGGGTGCACCTATGGCTGATTCTTGTTGATGTTTAACAGAAAATAACAATTCTGTAAAGCAATTATCCTTCAATTAAAAAATCAATAAAAAAACACTGGTGAGCAGACTTTTATACCTAGGTTTACATTTTTTAAAATATTAAATATCCATGAGCTCTTCCTTTTCATTCAACATGAAAATACCTTTATCTGAGCTCCTGAGGGAAGAATTCCTTTCCCACCCCTTTAGATTACCTACCTTTTTGAATAACAATTGGCATTGGGAAAGCTGGCATTGCATTCTGGCCTCCAACCTTGTAGTACTTAGACATTTAACAAAAGGTTGTAGCTAACATTTACCTGGTGTTTACCATGTGCCAAGTTCTCTTCGCAGAGCCCTAAAAATTGTAGTAACTTCTTTAATCCTCACCAAAACTTCATTCTATCTATGGACAAACCAAAATAGAGAGGGACAAAGGAAAGGACCCAAGACCACCGTGCATATACACACATGTGTTTAGATGTGATTGTGTGTATGTGTATATCAGTGCATGTGTATATATGATTCAAACTCAGGTATTTGGGTGCCAGAGTCTGTCTGATACAGATTTTTAACTTTCGTCCTGAAAATAGGTCATGGGCAACATCACAAAGCGAAAAGTTCACGTGAGGACTACAAACCTGCTCCATTAGTTACTCTTCCTTCTTCTAGGAAAACAAGCATCATGTTACAGCAAGTCCCCTACATAGGAAGGAGTTCTCTTCCAAGAGCACGTTCGTAAGTCCAGTTTCTCCCTAAGTCCAACAACTAGCCTAGGTACCCAACTAACAAAGTCTGTTATGTAGTAATGTACTGTAATAGGTTTATAATACTTTTCACACAACTAATACACAAAGAATAAAACATTTTAATCTGACAGTACAGTACCTTGAAAACTACGGCAAAACAGCTGGGCATGTTCCCGTCTTTGAAAGTTCCCAACATGAAGGTTTGTATGTAGGGGACTTGGGGCTTCCCCGGGGCTCAGCGGTGAAGAATCCGCCTGCCAGTGCAAGAGATGTGGATTCGATCCCTGGGTTGGGAAAATCCCCTGGAGAAGGAAATGGTAGCTCACTCCAGTATTCTTGCCTGGGAAAGCCCATGGATAGAAGAGTCTGGCGGGCTACAGTCCATAGGGTTAGAAAGAGTCGGACATGACTTAGTGACTGAACTGCAACAGGAATAACATGTAGGGGACTTGCTGCACTGAAGAGCTAAGGTAGTTCTTGAAGGACAGAGAGAATGGAGCGCTCTTTCTCATTCTAATTCTCTTCCAGGGCTGTCTAGGGTAATAATTCCTATCACATCTGTGTGCGTGGACCAGCTAACTCAGAGATCCCTGGGTCGGTGATCATGGAGTGAGCCAAGCAGGCCCCCGTCTCACCCCCAAATCTCACTGGGTGTGAGACTGCAAGTCCTCGGAGAGACACAGCCGCTGTCCTGCTGGGCTCAGTCAGACATCCTCTCCTCCCGCCTCAGCCTCTCTCAGCACAGCTACATCAGGTAGTGCCTCTCCTCTGACTAGGTACAAGCTTAACAACATTTATTCAAGTTTCATTGTCTTTCCCTGTAAATAATCTGCAGGAGACACTAATTGCTTTTTAATTTGGTCAAAATACATCATCCCCAGAATTGTTTGCACCATGAGCCCCAGGCAAAAGAGGCTATGGGTGTTAATTAGCCATCTTCATCCGTGTGGGAGCCTGGGTTCTCCTCCCCGTCTCCCATGCCCTCTGGTCCATTTCTAGTTAAGGGCATGGTTTCAGCTCCATTTGCCAACAAGTTGATAAAAGGTTTTGCTGGCTGAAAACTAGAGGAAACTTAAGGAATAATTCATTTTCATTTCTATCTTCAGTCTTCCTGAAGAATGTCATTGATTCCTTTCCTGGACCAAAGTTCATCATCCTCTCCTAATGCCAATGAGGTCTGAAATCTGGTGGGTTGGATAGATAAAGCATTAGTCTGTGGCTGGCCAAAAAGTAATTGGGGGACCTTTTAAAGGCAGGTTCTGCTCTCTCCTGTTTCCCTGAACGAGCCAACACAAAGACCCTGGATGGTGCATTTCAGTCACCCTAGTGTGAGAGCAGATTTTCACAAGGATATGGACATTCAGGGGCTTCCCAGATAGTGCTAGTGATAAAGTACCTGTCTGCCAGTGCAGGAGATGTAAGAGACACGGGTTCGATCACTGCATCAGAAAGATCCACTAGAGGAGGGCATGGCAGCTCACTCCAGTACTCTTGCCTGGAGAATCCCATGGACAGAGGAGTCTGGCAGACTACAGTCCATGAGGTCACAAGAGTTGGACTTGATTGAAGCCACTTAGCGCATGCGCATGCATAGACATAATCTGCCTGCAGAACGTAATCTTCCTGAGGACTTCGCCTCCAGCCCTTATTTCAGAACAATGCTCACAGTTGAGTCACAAAGAGAGTTGAGAAAAGTGACTCAATGCCTCATCCTGTTCACTGCTCCACCGACCCTTCTGTTTGAAGAGCTGAGGGTAGTTGGCTTCTGGGATGCCCTGCATGGATGTAGCCTAGCATCCTTCATGCCCCCTTCGTGCTGGAGAGCAGAAATGATGACATTGGATAGGAGGATCAGGCCAATCTTGAGTTGTTTAGGGCTCTTACCTGGTATGGAGGTGATATTAAATGTTCTCACGTGCCCAAAAGTCTCATGTGCTCTCTTCCCCAGGGCCTTTGCACATGCTATTTCTTCTGCTTCAAAGGCTCTCTATGCTCCCATCATCCCCTCATTGTGCATCGTGCATGCATGCTTGTGCTCAGTCATGTCCGACTCTTTGCTACACCATGGACTGTAACCTGCTGGGCTCTTCTGTCCATGGGGTTTTCCAGGCAATAATACTGGAGTGGGTTGCTATTTTCTCCTATCTTCCTCTAACTCACAGTTATTCAGCATTCTTGGCTCCCTAGTACATTACCAGGTGTCCCTGATAAATGCTCCCTTAGGTTTCTGAACTTGTAGTTTTTTTCAATTACCATAGTTGTAATTGAATAATTTAGATATTTAAATTTATAAAATTACTTTCTCCTCTACTAAAACTAAAGCTTTATGAGTGAGGGACCTGGTTCCAGCTTTTTCCACCACTGTAACCACAGCATGTAGGTATTCAGTTATGCTTGCTAAGTAAATGAATTTCCAACTCAGTATTTTAAATGGAACAGTTTTGAAAAATCTTTCCTTTGTTAATAGTTTTTTGTTGTTGTTATTGTTCAGTCACTCAGTCACGTATGACTCTTTTCGACCTCATGGACTGCAGCAGTCCAGGCTTCCCAGTCCTTCACTATTTCCCAGAGTTTGCTCAAACTCAAGTCCACTGAATTAGTGATGCCCTCCAACCATCTCATCCTCTGTCATCCCTGTCTCCTTCCTTCAATCTTTCCCAGCATGAGGGTCTTTTCCAATGAATCAGCTCCTTGCATCAGATGGCCAAAGTATTCGAGCGTCAGCTTCAGCATCAGTCCTTCCAGTGAATCCTCAGGGTTGAGTTCCCTTAGGATGGACTGGTTTGATCTCCTTGCTGTCTAAGGGACTCTCAAGGGTCTTCCCCAGCACCACAGGTTAAAGGCACCAATTCTTTGGTGCTCAGCTGAAGTCTACTATCCGAAAAATGGAAAATAACAAGTGTTGATGAGCATATGAAAAAACTAAAACTCTTGTGTACTATTGATGGAAATGTAAAATGGCACAGTTTGCTGTAGCAAACGCTATGGCAGTTCCTCCAAAACTTAGAGTCACCATATAAACCAATATAGTAATTCCGTTTTCTGAGTAATTCCCAAAAGAATTGAAAGCAGAGACACAAAGAGATATTTGTACATCCATGTTATAGCAGTATTATTTGCAAGAGACAAAAGGTAGAAATAACCCAAGTGCTCATCAGCAGATGAATGGATAAACAAAATGTTTATGTGTATTGACACAATGGAATATTATCTAGCCTTAAAAAACAAGGGAATTCTGATATATGCCACAACATGGATGGGCCTTGAGGACTTTATGCTGTGTGAAGTAAGTCAGACACAAGAGGAAAAATGCTGTTTGATTCCACTATATGTATGTATATATACATACATATCCTGAATATTCATTGGAAGGACTGATGCTGAAGCTCCATTACTTTGGCTACCTGATGTGAAGAGCCAACGCATCGGGAAATGGCTGGGATAGACTGAGGGCAGGAGGAGAAAGAGGAGACGGAGGATGAGATGGTTGGATGGCATCACGGACTCAATGAACATGCATTTGAGTGAACTCCAGGAGACAGTGAAGAGAGAAGCCTGGCGTGCTGCAGTCCATGGGGTTGCAAAAAGCTGGACACAACTGAGCAACTGAGAAACAACAACCACTTATATGTGAGAAACCTAGGATAGTCAAATTCATAGAGGTGAAAATTAGAATGGTGATTGGCAGGGCCTGGAGAGGGGGAGACGGAAGTTATTATTTAAGGAAGTTAGTTTCAGTTTTGCAAGATGAAAAGAGCTCTGGAGGTAGAGGGTGGTGATGCCCACACAGCATTGTGAATGTACTTAACACCATGAGTCACACACTTAAAAATGGTTAAGAGGGTACATTTTGTGTTATGAGTATTATACCATATTACAATTATACAGTGGAAGTGACAAACAGACTCAAGGGATTAGATCTGATATACTATGAACAGAGGTTTGTGACATTGTACAGGAGGCAGTTATCAAGACCATTCCCAAGAAAAAGAAATGTAAAAAGGCAAAATGGTTGTCTGAGAAGGACTTACAAATAACTATGAAAAGAAGAGAAGTGAACGACAAAGGAGAAAAGAAAAGACATACCCATTTGAATGCAGAGGTCCAAACAATAGCAAGGAGAGATAAGAAAGCCTTCCTCAGTGATCAATGCAAAGGAATAGAGGAAAACAATAGAATGGGAAAGACTAGAGATCTCTTCAAGAAAATTAGAGATACCAAGGGAATATTTCATGCAAAGATGGGCACAATAAAGGACAGAAATGGTATGTACCAAACAGAAACAGAAGATATTAAGAAGAGGTGGCAAGAATACACAGAAGAACTGTACAAAAAAGATCTTCATGACCCAGATAATCATGATGGTGTGATCACTCACCTTGAGCCAGACATCCTGAAATGTGAAGTCAAGTGGGCCTTAGGAAGGATCACTACGAACAAAGATAGTGGATATGATAGAATTCCAGTTGATCTATTTCAAATCCTAAAAAATGATGCTGCGAAAGTGCTGCACTCAATATGCCAACAAATCTGGAAAACGCAGCAGCGGCCACAGGACTGGAAAAGGTCAGTTTTCATTCCAATCCCAAAGAAAAGCAATGCCAAAGAATGCTCAAACTACCACACAATTGCACTCATCTCACACTCTAGCAAAGTAATGCTCAAAATTCTCCAAGCCAGGCCTCAACAGTACGTGAACTGTAAACTTCCAGATGTTCAAGCTGATCTTAAAAAAGACAGAGGAACGAGAGATCGAATTGCCAACATCCACTGGATCATTGGAAAAGCAAGAGAGTTCCAGAAAAACATCTACTTCTGCTTTATTGACTATGCCAAAGACTTCGACTGTGTGGATCACAATAAACTGTGGAAAATTATTTAAGAGATAGGAATACTAGACCACCTGACCTGCCTTTTGAGAAATCTGTATGCATGTGAAGAAGCAACAGTTAGGACTGGACATGAAACAACAGACTAGTTCCAAATCGGAAAAGGAGTACATCAAGGCTGTATATTGTCACCCTGCTTATTTAACTTCTATGCAGAGTACATCATGGGAAATGCTGGACTGGATGAAGCACAAGCTGGAATCAAGATTGCTGGGAGAAATATCAATAACCTCAGATATGCAGATGACACCACCCTTATGATGGAAAGCAAAGAAGAACTAAAGAGCCTCTTGATGAAGGGGAAAGAGGAGAGTGAAAAAGTTGGCTTAAAACTCAACATTCAGAAAACTAAGATCATGGCATCTGGTCCCATCGCGTCATACAAAGAGATGGGGAAACAGTGGAAACAGTGACAGACTTTAATTTTGGGGGCTCCAAAATCGCTGCAGATGGTGACTGCAGCCATGAAATTAAAAGATGTTGCTCCTTGGAAGAAAAATTATGACCAACCTAGACAGCATATTAAAAAGTAGAAACATTACTTTGCCAACAAAGGTCTGTCTAGTCAAAGCTATGGTTTTTCTAGTAGTCATGTATGGATGTGAGAGTTGGTCTATAATGAAAGCTGAATGCCAAAGAATTGATGCTTTTGAACTGTGGTGTTGGAGAAGACTCTTGAGAGTCCCTTGGACCGCAAGGAGATCCAATAAGTCCATCCTAAAGGAAATCAGTCCTGAATATTCATTGGAAGGACTGATGCTGAAGTTGGAACTCCAATACTTTGGCCACCTGATACAAAGAACTGACTCATTGGAAAAGACCCTATTACTGGGAAAGATTGAAGGCGGGAGGAGAAAGGGCTGACAGAGAATGAGATGGTTGGATGGCATCACTGACTCAACAGACATGAGTTTAAGTAAACTCCGGGAGTTGCTGATGGACAGGGAAGCCTGGCGTGCTGCAGTCCATGGGGTTGCAAAGAGTCAGACACAACTGAGCAACTGAACTGAACTGATTGTACCTCAATTAAAAACTTTAAATTAAAAAAATCAACATATGGAAAGTCAGGCAGAAGAAAAGAGATTAGTAAAGGCTGGTGTGGTCAGAGAAGGGGTTGTGGAGAAGGTGTGTCTTGAGCTGGGCCATAGAAGATGCATTACTTGACTGGGTGAGGATGAGGAGGGGGAGGCGATCAGAAGAGAGACCTTCAGTGGTGCAGGATGACTCCAGCATCCCACGGTGGGTCTCATCCAGCAGGTGGTTTCATTAGAGCTGGAAGCTGGTAAACCAGAGTCTGGTAAGGGCTGGTGAAGGTACTTGGGAGGGGTGCTTCTGGGACTCCTAATTTGGCCCCTCAGGCTGGGTTAGCATAATGAGATACTGTTCCCTCTCTGTCCCTAGGAAAGAACGCCAACTAGATAGTTCAGCCCTGGTAACAGGAAGATCCAGGATTGTCCCGAGCCCAGTCCTGCTCTTTTCTTGCAGCTGCGACCAGTCAGACTCTGTGTACATGGCTGCCAGATGGCCTTGGAGGACTGCCCTCCCAGGTATGCTGACTGGAGCAGCAGGGAGCAAAGGTGGAAGGGAAGGTGGGAAAGGACAGAGCCAAATGGGGGCTTCCCTGGAGATCCGGTGGTTAAGATGTCACCTCCCAATGCAGGGGGTGCAGGTTCAACCCCTGGACAGGGAACTGAGACCCCACATACGTCATGGCTAAAGAATCAAAACATAAAACAGAAGCAATATTGTAATAATTTCAATAAAGACTTCTGAAAAAATGACCCACACCAGAAAAAAACAAAAAAAAAACTTAAAAAAGAATAGGACCAAACGGTGTGATGTGCTTGAGCTCAGCGGTGGAAGGAAAATAGGGCTGTGTGAATGTCAAATCTGCTTCATGTAATTACACCCAACCCTGGACACACACAGAGCCCACCATCCCACCCCAGAGAAGCAGCCCCCTGCCATCCCACAGACCTGAGGCTTAATAGTGGGGACACTGCCCATCTTTACCCAAGAAGACTTGACTTTCCACACCTTAATGAGCAAAACCTGGGCCTTTCAGCCTGGCTTCCTGCCACAGGATCTCGAATGACAGCTGAGCACAGTCACATTGGATCGAAATAAATATGTGGAACCACGAAAGGAGCATTAAAGTGGGAATTCAAGTGGCTGAGCTGACACCAACTTGTTATGTTACCCTAGGCAAGTCGTGCAACTTCTTGGAGCCTCAGTGTCCACAACCAAAAGAATGAAAATGAGATTCCTGCCCTGCAGGACCCTCAGGTGTGCTGCAAGTATGAGGGGAGGTTATTTATGGAGAGGCTCTTAAACGGGGTAGAGTCTCAGCCGGTTTACTAGATGCCCAAGCTCCTGTGAGCCTGGAAGGCGAAACTGCCAGTGTGTAATTGCACCTCCTCTGAGCTCTAGCATTCCTCTTAGAGGCGTTTCTTAGACGTGTCTTACACTCCAGGGGTTTTGCTTTTTTTTTCTTTTTTTTTTTCTAAATTTTTATTATGTAAAATTTCAAAGATGTAAAAATGTGGAGAGAATAGGATAATAAGCCCCTTGGACCCAGAACCAGCTTCAGCAATTACCAGCTCATGGCCAACCTCGTTTCATCTGCACTCCCTCATCCCTCCCCTCCTCCTAATCCCACACTGGCTTTTTTCAAGCAAAATATCTGACATCATATCATTTCATTGATAACTATTTTAATACACCTTTCTGAAATATTAGGATACTCTAAAAAATGTAACCACAATATGTAAGATTTATATATTGTAATTAGTTGAAACATCTTGCCTCCCTTTGAAGTTTTTAAAAACTATTTATTTATTTGGTTGGTCTTAGTTGCAGCACCTGGGACCTTCGCGTCTCCTTGCGGCCTGTAGGATATTTAGTTGTGGCATGTGAACTCCTGGGCATTCCTGGTGGCTCAGTGGTAAAGAATCCACCTGCCAATACAGTAGACATGGATTCCATCCCTGGGTCAGGAAGATCCCCTGGAGGAGGAACTGGCAATGTACTCCAGTATTCTTGCCTGGAAAACTCCATGGACAGAGGAGCCTGGTGGGTTACAATGCATGGGGTTGTAAAGAGTCAGACATGACTTCACACGCGCATGCACGCAAACACACTCTTGGTCGCGTCATGTGGAGTCTAGTTCCCTGATCAGGATTGAACCTGGGCCTCCTGCAACTGGGAACACAGAGTGTCCCACTCGGCCAACAGGGAAGTCCTGCCTTGCTTTAATTTATTCCTTCAGTTTAACCTTCCATCTTTCTTTCTGCCTCTCCCTCCCTCCCTACCCCCTCCCAATTTCTTTGATAAAGAAACTGCTGGTCTGTCCTACCCTGTTGTTCAAATCCTACAATCAAGGATTTGCTGAGGTGTCGCCTCCCCATGGTATTGTTGAGCCTGCCTTTCTGTGACCCGTGTGTCTCCTATTCTGCTATTCCATCAGAAGACCTGGTCCAACAGCCTGCCCCTGCATGCCTCTGGATGCGTCCAGGTATGTCAGATTTGTAGAGTTCAGTCTTCCTCAAGTAGAAACTTCTCCTCCACTTCTTCCTCATGAAACATAAATAGTCGGCTCACTTCCTATGTGCCAGGCACTTGCTAAGCTCTTACATCACTGTTTTTCACAGCACTATTATGAAACAGCATAGTTCAACTTGACGGTTCACTCTAGCTCCCCAGCATCTAGATCCTTTCCTGTATTAGGGGAATGGTTCACCTCTTTACATGTGATACCTCGTTTCAAGCCGCCTATGCAGTTAAGGAAAGGAAAAGCAAGTGACCAGGGCTGCACAAACAGAATTCCCGTCCTTGGCCTGAATTTGGTACTGCTGGTGCAAGGACACGTGGGGTCAGAGGCGTGGTGATTGCAGCCTGGGTCCTAGCAGAGGGCAGCCTCGAGGGCGGGGCCAGGCCAGGGCTCCTCCTTCCTCTGGGTCGCTCCTGGGCTTGCAGGGTCCACCTTCCCGTGAGATCTGCCATCAATACCCTGAGCTCAGGAAGAAGCTGTGTTGCAGACCGCCGCAGCAGAGAAACAAGGAACCCATTTCTTGTAATATGCATGTGACTCACCCTCACCCAGAGCCCACCCTGCCCGAGGGCATGTTTCAAGTGTGCATTCCAGACTGGGGAAATCACCAAAGGCTGGGTTCAGGACTCACAGAGCCCACTGTGAAATGGATTTCTGTCAAGAGGCACTCACCTGCCCTACATAAGCCCCCATTCTGACTAGGAAGTGGAGCACAGTGGTGTTTTGGCTCCATAAATCCCTTTCAGTGTAGAGCCAGTGTTCTGTAATCCTGGAAACGTCTGATTATTTACCTTTCCTCAAAACACAGTCACTCTGGTAAATGACCACAGGGCCTTTTGGAGGAAGATTTACAGCCTAAACATTTGCTGTGTAGCACCATCCTTCCTCTGGGGGACTTGGCCTCCCTTTCAGGCAAGGGCCTCTGTTGGCTGGGGCCAGGGTGAAGCAAGATGGGGACTCCTGCATAGAATTAAAGGAAGGGGTTGCTCTTAAGGTCCTATGGGGGTGATTCTGCACTTGCATAACCCAGGAGGGAGTGCCTCCTCCAACTCTGCACCCTGGGGGTCTTTCTTGCCTCCTGAGAGGCCTAGCCTAGAGCTGAGCTTCAAAGACTCAAGTCTGGGAGCTGGTTGAGAGGCTATTAACAGTCTATTGCGGTGACTCAGCTCAGACTTCTGTTCAACAGATGTCGAGCTTTTCCGCTTACACAAAGTAAGACTTTAGGAAGTTCCCAACTCTTTCACTTCTAGGGGCACCGTGACCATCATCAAAGACACTGCAGGTCAGACTATTCTGATGACTGAATGGTCTGTGTTAAAACAAAAACTACAGGCCCAAAATAGAGCCACTTATGCCAGGCCACACCTCCAAACAGGGGTTTAATACAGAACCTAAGTGAAACTTCAACCTGCCCCAGACACTTAGTCTTAACCAGTGAGGCAGGAATTTTCTGGTCAGTACCAATGAGGTCATCTGTCCCATGGGTCCTTTCAATCCCCCAAGGGTAGATGAGGTAAACCCCCTGATAAGACCCTTTTGTCCCCAAAGGAAAATGACTTAATCTGAAATAATCCTTTTTTCTGGTTTTGACTTTTTCCTCCTGCCTTTAAAAACCTTTCCCTTCTGTGGCCCCTGGAGCTCCTCTCTGCTTCCTAAATACTATGCTGCCTAGTTTATGAATCATTTAATAAAGCCAATTAGATCTTCAAAATTTACTTGGCTGAATTATGCTGTCTCACATCTGATGACTGTATAGCATTGACTCTGCTGTCCATTACCACATGTCCTCATCTGTGATGTTTCTGCCTAACCCTGAAATCTCAGGGCCCCAAAATCCCCAGTGAATGAAGGGAATCCAATTCAATGACAACATTTCCCACTGTCATTTCTGGCCTAAAGATAATTATACCACTATAGTCTCTCTAACAATCAAGCATCGGGAAATAGTGACTTAGTAAGCTTACTATAGGAAAAGTCCAAAATGCTATAGGTGTCTGGTCTACAAACCATTGCATTTTGTGTAAGTGGAAAGATGAGTCTTTGCCTTGTTGCACACACAACATATTAAGTCTGCAGCTCAGTGGTACTGGCATGTTGACCCTTTACATGAATAGCACTGTCTCTGCCTACAAATATTACCCTGCTTTGCAAGAACTCAGCCTTTCAGAGCAGGCCAGGCCTGTGTAATATAGAAGTGTGTGTGTGTGTTAGTCACTCAATCGTGTCCCACTCTTTGCAACCCCGTGGACTGTAGCCCACCAGGCTCCTCTGTCCATGGGATTCTCCAGGCAAAAATACTGGAGTGGGTTGCCGTTCCCTTCTCCAGGAGATCTTCCCCACCAAGGGATCGAACCCTGGTCTCCAGCATTGCATGCAGATTCTTTACCCTCTGAGCCATCAGGGAAGCATGTAATATAGAAACTTTCATTAAATAGAGTTGGGAGACCAGGAGGGGGCGCTCGCATGCCTTATGCTGATAGCAGAGACCAACAGGAAGGAGAAAGACCCCTCTTCTTTCATTGCAAGGACTCAGCTGATGAGAGACTATCTCTTAGCCAATGATAAGCTGGGGACTCTTTACTCCACTTCCACCTGAACTTCCTTTTCTCCTCTATAAAAGAGTTCTCCCCTCCATTTTTGTGGGGGATTTGCTTGTGGCTCACCATGACTGCTTCCCAGGTGGCAATCATAAAGAACCTGCCTGCCAATGAGAAAACATATGAGATGGGTCAGGAAGATCCCCTGGAGGAGGGCTTAACAACCCACTCCAGTATTTTCGCCTGGAGAATCCCATGGACAGAGGAGCCTGGTGGGCTAGAGTCCAGAGGGTTGCAAAGTCGGACATGACTGAAGCAACTTAGCACACACATGTTCGCACTGTGATTGCAGACTCCCAATTGCAACTCTTTGCAAATCTCCAAATAAAACTGTTTTTGCTAGAGAAATAATGGGCAGTCTATTTGCTTTAGCTCAACTCCTGGCTGGTTTAGGGGATACCAAGTGCCCATGATGGCACCCAGGGGTCATCCCAGCACACTTTGTCCCAGAACTAGTTGACAAGACAATATAACAATGCTTGGTTGGCTCACCAATGGATGGGGGTCCCATTCTTATAAACCCAGCTACAAAAGTTAGAGGAAATGAAAAGCAGACTGACCTTGTACAGGTTTCAGAAATTAATAACTATGAGTTTATTTCAAAAAACTTTTCAGAACCCTTTTTATACCTGGGAATATAGCAGAAATCTGCACTTTTGCCCTAACTTTCTGAATTCTTTTTGGACGAAATAACCACTGTCAAATTCACCTTTCCACTTGATGAAGGCTCACTTAGTTCTCTGTACCATGTTTGATTTGTTCCAATGCTCTGGATTTAAGAGTATCGAAGCATCTATGCAAGTTTATATGGAAATAAATTACTTTTAAGCTACTTGTGAACTTTAAGCCTGGAGTTCTTTTTAGAAAACTGAAGGACTTTGCTAAACTACCTCATGGTCTCCTATTGTAATTTAAACAAATAAACAAGCTTTTAATTAATGCTTCTCTTGCTTTATTGAAAACATGTTTTGTTAAATTGCAAACTTGGAATGAGCACATTTTGCATGTCTAACTAGGTCTTAACAAGTAAGTGGTAGTTTAATTCTACAAACAAAGACACTATTATAAGTTGGAAAGAAAATTAATCTTTCTTTTCTTATCTCTTTAAGAGAAGCTATTTTCCTTCTTCTTTTCCTTGATTCATTTCCCTTGAAGTTCTTACACTTGTTTTCATAATGTCCCAAGTCTTTGGGATTTGGGGAGAAGTTTTAAATTGATAGATAACTTTTACAACACATGTTTTTCTCTAGTTCCTTATAGTTTCCAGTTTAAAACTAGAAATTTCTGATACATTAATATTTCAGAAATTAGACCAAGTATGCATTGGGTTCTATGCTTTATGTTCTATAGGCATCTCATTTAATCCACACAACCACACTACTGAGATGGACACTTTTAAAATAAAGGATATACATATTTCCATCTGTCTTGCTGAATTGTTGTTGTTTGTTTGTTAAATTGTGTCTGACTCTTTGTGACCTCATGGACTGTATAGCACACCAGGCTCCTCTGTCCTTCACCATCTCTGGGAGTTTGCTCAAACTCAAGTCCGGTAAGTTGGTGATGCTCTCTAACCATCTCATCCTCTGCTGCCCTCTTCTCCTTTTTGCCTTCAGTCTTTCCCAGAATCAGAGTCTATTCCACTAAGTCACCTCTTCGAATCAGATGGCCAAAGTACTGGAGCTTCAGCTTTAGCATCAGTCCTTCCAATGAAGATTCAGGGTTGATTTCCTTTAGGATGGACTGGTTTGAGCTCCTTGTACTCCAAGGGGTTTTCAAGAGTCTTCTCCAGTGCCACAACTTGAAAGCATCACTTCTGCAGTAATTCTTCCAAATCTCCAGGAGATCTTCCTGACCCAGGGATTTAACCCACGTCTCCTGCACTGGCAGGCGGATTCTTTACTACTGAGCCACCAGGGAAGCCCCATCTTGATGAATGCATGAGAGCATTTTCATCACCTGAGAAAGTTCTCTTGTACCCCCTTCCAGACAAGCCCACAGCCATCCACACACCATACACATTCTGATCCTCTTAGAGTTCTTCTGCTCACTGAAAAATTGGATCGATTTTTTTTGCTTGAATGTTATCATTGTGAACTATTTTCTATATATTTTCTTACCTTAAATAATGGTGGTCCTGAAACCTGAGTTTTGCTTAGATGCTTAATGTGCTAAAATATGTGATACTCCTATGTGCTTCTACAAAGAAGGAAACTTTTAGAGAAGGGAGACAAGCATTAGGCTATTTTCTCCTAAAGCCTTCAAAGTGCTTCACTATTCTTTTCATGTAATCTAATTCTCTTCAGATATAAAAGGGTTACATAGTATAAAGAATTTCATCATCCCTAATTTCTTCAGATAGCAATAGCACTAACCCCTAGGGAGAAGAGACAAACAACAAAAAATCCATACATACACTGACATTTAGCACATAGTTTAGTTTTTCCTACTTATAATGTCATATAGTATATATTTTGTGTGTATTTGGTTTTATTCACTTATAATATCCATGTTGTTAACTCCACGAGTTACAACCTGTGTAAACTCCATGTGTGCATATATGCTAAGTCGCTTCAGTCATGTCCGACGTTTCACTACCGTATGGACTGTAGCCTGCCAGGCTCCTCTGTCCGTGGGATCCTCCAGGCAAGAATACTGGAGTGAGTTGCCATTCCCTCCTAGAGGGGATCTTCCTAACTCAGGTATCAAACCCGCACCTCCTACATCTGCATTGGGAGGCAGAGGGTCACAGGCAGGGCCCATTGCTGCCAAGATGAAAGATACTGACTCCCACCGTGGCGGTATGCAAGTTAGATGAGAAAATTGTTATGCAAATACATTCTGATAAAATCTAGAGCAGGGGGGAAAAGCTGCCCCCAGGAGGTCAAAGCAAGTAGTTCTGTACGAAAGCATACAAAGAAGTTGTTTAGTCTCTAAGTTGTGTCCGACTCCTTGCCACCCCATGGACTGTAGCCCATCAGGCTCCTCTGTCCACAGGATTTCCCAAGCAAGAATACTGGAGTGGGTTGCTGCTTCCTCCTTCAGGGGCTCTTCCTGACCCAGGGATTAAACCTATGTCTCCTGGATCCCCTGCATTGGCGGGCGGGTTCTTTACCACTGTGCCACTGGGGAGGTCCTGACTAAGCACAGAGAAATCATCAAATGGAAAAAGGTGCAGTGGGATAGCCCTGTGTATACACACAACAGGCTTGTGTGTGCACGTAACATCCCTATATACACACATAACAACCCCATGTGTGCATATAACCGGTGGGGAATCAAGAAGGGGGAGATTCAGTAAAAAGTTATAAAATAATAATAAAATGATTTGATCTTAAATGTGGTGGAGAAAAATTTCAAGGTGCAGACACTAACCATTCTTCTGGTCTAGAAGCCATTGACCAATGATCAGTGCCTTTTAAAGAGAAGAATTGTCTTTTAATTGTTGTTGAAACTCCCCTGGCTACCTATAGCTCTCTTCTTTGCACAGAAGACTAAAGAGATTTTTAAGGATGATTTTGACTACACAGATTTATCTCCTCACACTGTGACTTCAAAGGTTAGAGCCTTTCACAAAAGGGTGAAGTTTATTCATTCCTCACCGAATCTCTTGTCCAGAGACTGGGATGAAGGATCAGCCAGAAAATGGAGGACAGCAAGTATAGATTTGTTATACTGATGTAAGGCATTCAAAAGGATGGCCTTTCAAGTAGAAAATAGTTTATTTTCCCTTCCTTTTTATGTCTCAGTCAGATCACCTCCCAGTGATTTTTATAAATTATATATTTAATTAAATATCACGTTGTTACAAATAAAATTCAAAACCTGTGATCATTTTGCAGCGTCACACTTTTAGCTACATCACTGTTCCTATGGGATATATTCTGTTTATATTGGCCTCACCTCTTCTTTTTTGGGCTCAGTAGTTGCAGTGTGGCCTTAGCTGCCCCATGGCACATGGGGTCTTAGTTCCTGGACCAGGGACTGAACCTGTGTCCCTTGCATTAGACAGTGGATTCCTAACCAGTGGGCTGCCAGGGAAGTCCCAAAGTGGCTTCTTCCTGATTGTCCGCACTAGGATCCGCGGTGCCATTTTACATGAACACCTGTGAATTACTCATCCCACTGTATGGTAAGCCTTGCTTGCACGATGAAGTGTGGGATTTTCTACACTGGGTGTTACAGGGAGAAGCGTCCTGTGTCTACTTTGATCTTATTTTCCCTAAAGGCACAATCATAGTGCTGCTGGATCTTGGGGGAGTTTTGTGCTTTTGGAAGACCTCTCTACCAGGTGGCACTAATGTTAGAGAACACGCCCATCCATGCAGGAGACATGAGAGACTTGGGTCCGATCCCTGGGTCAGGAAGATCCCCTGGAGGAGGGCCTGGCAACCCACTCCAGTGTCCTTGCTTGGAGAATCCTAAGGACAGAGGAGCCTGATGGGAAACAGTTCACAGGGTCACAAAGAGTCGGGCATGACCAAAGCCACTTTGCACACGTGCTTCTCAAACTGGGTGCCCATATCTTTACAAGAACGTGAGGGCAAGGACAGATAACAAACTGAGTGCTCATGCCCAGCACTGCCCTAAGCACTTTAATGTATTTTAACTCATGCTGTCCTCATAATAAAGGCCTGGGGTGGAGGGTGCCATCCTCAGCGCCTTTTATTTTTTATTTTTTTATAATTTATTTATTTATTTTAATTAGAGGGTAATTACTTTACAATATTGTAGTGGTTTTTGCTCAGCTCCTTCTAAAACAGAGAAAATAGGTCACTATCTACCTGTGGTTTAGAATGATTGATCCTGGACCCTTCCTTCTGCATTTTCATATATCAAAGGTCACCTGTTTTATGTTTCCCCTCTTGAACCAAAACCACTTAGTCTGCTGTTGGCCTGTGACTGATCACATAGAAAGTTAGTAAAGGCTGTTGCTTTCCCGAGAGAGAGGACCTGTCTGGGGTCAGGGTTGTCTGTCTGGCTATATTTTAGGAGGTAGGATAAGAGATACATGGAGTGCAGTTCCACAGCTTTGACCTTCAGTGTCCAAACCTGCATGATACATTCCTGATTAAGTTTCAATCAGGGAGTTTGTCTTTTTAAAAGAATCTTGTTAAGAATTTATGCCGTGTATTAGCTGGATTCTCCTTGGGCAGTAGGTTCACATTTTCGCCCTCCTGTCATGGTCCTCGCTGACTATTCAGCTTCTACTTTGGGCTCCTGTATGACCTTGGCTGGCCCTGTCACCTCCAAGGATCTCCAGTTTCCTCACCTGTAAAATGAGAAAACCCTCTGCTCCTGCTCTAAGGCCTCACTGGGATGCAGGCATTTCTTTAAAGTGCTGAAAAAGTTGCGTGTGCCCCAGGAGTATCAACCAGCAATTTGCCCTGATAAAGAGGCGGGACTCCTCAAGTTGTCACAAGCCTTCAACCACTGACCCCTGCTGCTGCCCCTGGGGCATCCTCTCTTCTCCGGGGAAACAGCACTGGAGCTCCTGCCATGTGCCCCCCTCCCCGCCTCAATAGACACCCCCTGCCCCTGTCCACCTGCCTAGAGGTACTAAGTTTTTTCATTTTTATTTTTGGCAGCCCTGTGTCTTTGTTGCTGTGTGCAGGATTTCTCTAGTTGGGGTGCACAGGCTCTAGGTGTGCAGGGCTCAGTAGCTGTGACTCAGGGGCTCAGTTACACTGTGGCATGTGGGATCTTAGTTCCTGGACCGGGGATCGAACCCCTGTCCCCTGAATGGGCAGGTGGATTCTTAACCACTGAACCACCAGGGAAGTCCCACCCGTGTTTTTAATTGAACCCTTTGCACCTAGCCCAGTGCTTGACACATGGTCAGTGATCAATTAATAGTACTGAAGGAAAGAAAGAATAATAGATGAATGTAAGTTTGGAAGAGATGGGTTATTGCCACTTCTGCCAAGAGAGAATAAGACCAGAGCTCCATAAAGGTCCATTTAGGACAAGAGATTGACAGGAGTTCTGTACGTGTCCATTTCTGTGAATCTGGATAATTATCTAGGAGGCCAGGAGGAGGGTCTGGCAGGAGCTGGGAAAGCCTGAATCACAGTGTGCATGGGAGTAAAACGAAGCAGGCACGTGGGTCTTCTTCAGAGCCTTCAAGGTCAGAGTGAGCTGAGATCCACAGTCTAGGCTTTGCTGTGTGGCAGGCAACGTTGGTGGGGAAGGCTAGGCAGTTGAGACGTGAACCTGTAGGCTGTTGGCTCCACTACCACCCGAGAGCAAGACCTGCCCATCATTTCCCCTGTGTTCTCCTCTATTTATCCTGGTGGTGGTGGTTTAGTCGCTAAGTCATGTCCGACTTTTTTCGACCCCCATGGACTGTAGCCCGCCAGGCTTCTCTGTCTGTGGAATTTCCCAGGCAAGAACACTGAAGTGGGCTGCCATTTCCTCCTCCAGGGGATCTTCCCAACCCAGGGATGGAACTTGTGTCTCGCATTTCAGGCAGTCTCCTGCATCACAGTGGATTCTTTACCACTGAGCTACCAAGTAGTAGATCCTATCACAAGGGGAGTGCTGTCTGTGAGAGTCAGATGGCTCTCCTCTCCTTAATAAGACGATATAGCTTTACTTGTTGACAGGAGAGGATCCTACATAGAAACTTTACCACCCAGTAAAGTCAAAACCAAATGTCTCCCCTGGGAAAGTGTTCCCCATCTGACAAGTCTCTCCCACTCTGGACCCACAACAGATGCACCCTGTTCCCTTAGCGAGTCACTGTACTGGAGGCTCTCTACTTTAAACAGCATTCCAACCTTCCTTCTTTCATTGCTAACACATTCATGTTTGAGCGCGCCACTCAGGTGATAAGAAAGTGGGCAGGAAATAGCAGTCACCCTGAGGGCAGACCTTGCCCATCCCTTGGCTTCCTGCCGGAGGGAGGTGCTCAGTCAACCCAGCTGACCCCATCCCTCTGTTCCCCTCAGTCTCAGCCCTGCATGTCTCCTTTCTCATATTTGTCTTCTTAACAGCCCTTTCATTCTTCTTTTTTTTTTTTTTAACTCTTATCATTTTACTAACAATTTTTTTTCAGGGTTACTTTTTTTTTTAAATTATTTATTTTTAATTGAAGGATAATTGCTTTCCAAAATTGTGCTGGTTTCTGCCATACATCAGTATGAATCAGCTGTGGGTATACATATGTCTCCTCCCTCTTGAACCTCCCTCTCGCCTCCGACCACATCCCACCCTTCTAGGTTGTCACAGAGCACTGGTTTGAACTCCCTAAGTCACAGAGCAAATTCCCATTGGCTATCTATTTTACATATGATAGTATTTGTTTCCATGCTATCTCCATTCATCCCACCCTCTCCTTCCCCACTGTGTCCACAAGTCTGTTCTCTATGTCTGTGTATCCATTGTGCCCTGCAAATAGATTCATCACCATATTTCTAGATTTCATATATTTGCTTTAATATATATCTTTCTCTTTCTGACTTACTTCACTCTGTTTAAAAGGCTCTAGGTTTATCCATCTCATTAGAACTGACTCAAATGTGTTCCTTTTTATGCCCAAGTAATATTCCATTGAATATATGTACCACAGCTTCTATCTATTAATCTGTTGATGGACATCTGGGTTGCTTTCATGTCCTAGCTATTGTATATAGTGCTGCAATGAACATTGGGGTACAGGTTTCTGTATCCATTATGGTTTCCTCAGGGTATATGCCCAGTAATGGGGTTGCTGGGTCATATGGTAGTTTTATTCTTAGTTTTTAAAGGAATCTCCATACTGTTCTCCATGTTGAAGAGCCCTTCTTAAAATAGATCCTTTTGCTTGTGTGAAGTAGGGAAACAAATTTGGACCTGAAGGATTCAGCTTCTACCTTCCTAGACTCTGGCCATGGTCCCCGCCCCACTGGCCCACTGTCTTTGGGTTTTACCAGCTCATGTCAAAGCAAGGTCCAGCCTTTTGAACAAAAAGGCCCACGTGGCAAGACAGATGATTCTGCAGCATCACCGGACATAACTGCACCTAGAATGAGACACAGACTCCCCAGCTTGCTGCTGAGTAGTGCTTCCAGGCCTTTGTGGGGGCTAGAAAACTCCCAGCCCCTTTTCTCTGAGTTTTGATGCGCCACTGTAACCAATGCACAGCGGGTGCTGCACCCTGGTTTGAATTTAAGCCATCCTGTTGAATGTGAGCTAACCTCTCCTTACACGAGAATTAAGCTATAGCCACATCACAGGGAAGTCTTCACAGTGACATGGCCCTGATGGTCCACAGCCTCCACTGTGAATGTGCAGATATCTGGGTGAGGGAAGAATTTTGTTTGTAAGCTGCTTGGGGTCTGATCTTGTTATTTGGCTCCTGTTAAATGGAGAACTTAGTGATCTATTGAAAGAAGACATTTTGTCTCCACCCTGTAAGACCAAATCCTTCCCTTGCCTTTCTGGCTTCCTGACTGATGAAGGAAGTCTTGGCCTATTTCAGTTAGTCAGTGGAGCATCATCAGTCTGGCCGCTTGTGCACACACAGACCTACCATTCTTAGAGGGACAATGCAGTCTTTAAATAAAGCACAGATCAGGGTGTTCAGACTTGGGATCCAGTGCCTGCATTGCCACAGTTAGCTGTGTGGTCCTGGGTAGGTCAAGTACCCTGACTGCATGTGATTTGGCATTTGGAAAAATCAGGTGTGGGACCCAGCAGTCTGTGTCCCCCTCCAGCTCTAACACCTTGCATTTTTCTCTTAAGCATGTCTCTGGGCTAAAGAATTGTTAGAAAATTTCAATAGAATTCACAGCACCCTGCCATAACAGCATCCTCCTTCTAGAAGGTAATATAGGCATGTAACAATTAGCTGCAAAATTTCATCAGTTCATCATAAATTGCCATAGAGGGTTCCTTGGGCTTCAAAGTGGATCTTTGCTAGTTCTGAGTAGTCTGTTTTTATTGTCTGTCTTAAGAGTTAATGAGATATTTTCCATATGCATTTCCCTTGTGTGGTGTGGTGTCTGGGACAATTCATTTGCAACAAAAGGAGATGTCACAGACATGTCAGGCCATTCCAACTCACTGCAATTTGCCTTTGCAATCCTGAGTGAGGCACAACCCAGAAATACAGAAATGATGACACAGAAGAATTCAGACCCATTGGTCCTGTCTCTTGCGCAAGCTGACCCAGCCAGCAAGACCACTCTGTGACCTCCCACCCTGGATACTTCTGGTAACCATGTCAGTGGGGTAAATGTATGTCCATGCTGTCTTGTTCCAAATCAAAGGGGAAAATATTTGAAAACTCAACCCTTCCTAATCCCTTAAGGGTCCGTTAATGGCCCAAGTCATGCCATCCTTCCACTGAGATGGAAGACGGTGGTCGGTGATCACTTTTCACTCTGAAACAATGAACTCCAAGGCCCAGCCCAGTGTTGTTGTGCTGGGAGAGCCTAATTATAGCCTTTGCATTTATAGATACCTGTTAAGAGTCTTTGGAACCTCGAGGTCACATCAAGGTCACAGTCTTTGCTGCTTTGGGCACAGTCTGGCAGCCAAGGAGGAACTGCTCACATAGCTCCTGGTTCTTTCCTCCTTTCTGAACTGTGTGTAGCAAATGGCTTTGCAATGAAGGATGGTTTTGTTTACCACCAGCTTCCAGAGTCTGAGAAGGTAGCTTTAACCCAGTGCATAAGGGAGAAGAAAAGAGAGCAAGATGGCAGACTCTTGGGCTGGTCTCTGGTGAACTCTATCTTCACTGGTCACTGACACCATGTCTCTGCCTGACTTATGTGACAGTGATCAGTGTCACAGAATCTGATCCTGTCACCAAGAGTCACCCCACTGTGGAAAAGCATTCCTCTACATTTAACCTTGTGATAAATGCAATCTTCCCTGACTTCACAGCCGCAACAGAGAAAGAGGTACCAGCTTGGCACAGCATAGGAACCCTCGGGTGGGGGAAGAGGGCTGGAAGGTTCCCTTTGCTACTGCTGTGGTTGGGTAGCCACACTTGCCTTTTCTCCAAGCCTACTGACAACTCTCAGCAGACAGATGATCACAAGTGAGTGAGTCAGGGCCTCCTTGGGACCCAAGGGACCTACATAGCAATTTACCAAATGGGACCAGAGATCTGGAAGAATTAATGGGCATCTACTGTTGCTTAACTCTGCTTCCTGACTCAGCCTTCCACATCATGGGAGTCTGAATCAAGATTTGCTAAGTGCCTTCACAAGCACAGTTAAAATAAAAGTTCCCACAGAATCCACTTTAATATTGAGGAAGAGACCAATTTCTCAAGAAAGGAAAGCCAGTACTCTTGGTGCACTATACAAATGGAATATGTGATCCAAAATAGGAGTTCACAAGGGCAAGGCCTACACCAATCAAGTCAGGAAATTTAAAAAATCAGTTAAACTTTTTACTTGACCAAGCTGTGCAATTTATTAAAAATAAATTACTAGTCCTGAGACGATACATACAAGATTCCTCTGAGAATTTTACATCTCTAGTAAAATTATAAATTCTTGAACTCAGAGTCCATCTATGTTGCTTAGTTTTTAATCTCTATATCTTCTGGCAGAGTGTGTAGTAAGTTGTTTTAAAATGCTCTTTACCTCCCGAGACGTTAAATGCTCGATCCCAAGATTTTACTGCAATATTCTATACCCGGGAAGAGACTCTAAAACTGAGTCTGGATTTTATTGTAAGAAAAGTGACATTGGTAAGCAAATTTATTAACTGGTAGATGATATCAGGTTTTCACCACATCAGATGTTTACTCTTTTCCTTCAACATTGTGAATACAGAATGCCAGTTACTTATGTCTTTTATTTGCAGAATTGTTTCATAGTCTAATTGGCACCTTCATTGGGAGCATTATAAATTTTATTTTCTCAGAAGATGAATAGCCTTAATAATGGAATAAAACCATTGTGACCGGAAACATATCTCCTCTCCCTTTCCTCATGTCAGGCAGCCCTTTAGGGTACATGAACATGAGTCATTGTATTATGCTTTATAATGAGCATTTTTCTTTCTCTTTTTCTCTTCTAATGGAACAACATTGCTTGTAGTCTCAGCCATTCACAATAGATGTAAGGAGGCCAACTCCAAACATAAATCATAGGAACAACTGTGAATAACTGCAGTAAACAACACCCACTCCTCTGTTTAATTTATGCAAACACAGTGTTGGAGCAGCACAGATGGCCGTGACCAGTTGCTTGGTATATAATTCATAGAAAGTTACAACACCTCCAGCCCCAAGCACGAACATGACCAAGCACTGACTTTCAAGATCAAGCTCACTGAGTTCTTAAGAAGCAGAATCTGAAGATGACAAAAACAGGGTACCAATGATGCTTATTATCCCATGATGTCCAAGGGGGACTTCACAAATGGGTCCCTTTCTCTTGGAACCCAAGTACTTCCCAGATGTCTTCCCACACAGGAGGGCTCTAGGCAGCCACCATCACTTTACTTGAGTTAGCTTTTGAGTTCAAGTCTCTTTATCACTCCTTCCCTATATGTGTATGTACAACTCTTTCAAGTAACAGAAATAAATTAATTTGATAGCTCATCTTTAAAAGTTTCATTAAACCCCTGTGAACCAAAATGTTATTTTCACTAATAAATGAAATTGAGTCTCAAAACACAGCTATTTTTGTTTGCGCAAAAGTCCTGCAACTTCTAGTAGACTGCTCAGAATATAGGAGGCGTTCAGAGTTATTTACAGAATAAATGAAACTAGAATTAGTATCACCAACCAGAGTGGATAATGACAATAACCAAATATAGGCCCAACACTATTCATGGATAGCTTAGACAGCCACGGACATGATCTATGTATTAGTCAAGGCTCTCCAGGGAAAAAGAGTCAATAGAAGATAGATATATATATGTATACATATATATACATACATACACACTTCCCTGGTGGTTCAGATGGTAAAGAATCTGCCTAAAAAGCAGGAAAACTGGATTTGATCCCCTGGAGAAGGGAATGGTTACCCACTCCAGTGTTCTTGCCAGGAAAATTCCATGGAGAGAGGAGCCTGGTGGGCTACAGTACATGGGGTTGCAAAGAATCAGACACAAATGAGCAACTAACACACACACACACACAGACACACACATACATGTGTGTGTGTGTGTATAGTCCATGGGGCTACAGTCTAGTCCACTGGGTCACAAAGAGTCAAACATGACTTATTGACTGAGCACACACACAGACACACACAGTGTATATGTGTGTGTGTGTGTGTGGGGGGGGGTATATGTATATATATATATACAGTATATACATATAGTGTGTATATATATATACATACATACATTATATATATAATGTGTGTATATATGTATATGGAGAGAGAGAAAGATTTTTTTAATATTTGGCTCATGAGCATGTGGGGACTTGCAAGTCTGGCAGACTGGAGACCCAGAAGAAGTTGATGTTGCAGCTTGAGTCCAAGTACAGTCTGGAGGCAGAATTCCTTCTTCCTCGAGGGTCTTCAGTCTTTTCTCTTTGAGCCTTCAATTGAGGCCCATCCACATTAATTGGCTTTACTCAAAGTCCACTGATTTAAACATTAATCTCATCTGAAAAATACCTTCACAGCAACATCTAGATTCAATCTGGATTGACATTCCAGTAGCATTTCGTGAATTTTCACAAGGTTATTCAAAAACTTTTGTGGAAATGCAAATGGTTAACAACGGCTAAGGACATCTTGGAGAAGAGCAAGGTGGAGGGGTTTTCACTGCTGGGTTTTGAGTTTATTAAGAATTCAAGTAAGTTAAACAAGAGGTATCTGGTCAAGGAGAGACAAATACACTGACAGACCAGGAAGAGAATCCAAAAACAGACCCACTCATATATGGACACTTGCTTTTTGACCAAGATGACTTTTCAGAGCACTGGGCAAAGGGTGATCTTTCAATAAATAGTGAAGAATCAAATGTATATCCATATGCAAAAAGGTGAAACTTGATTCCCATCTCATGCTATGCACAAAAATCAATTCCAAGTGGATTTTAGAACTAAATGTGAAAATCTGAATAATGAAACTTCAACAAGATAACATGAAGAGTATCATCAGGACCTTGGGAGGGGAAAAGATTTGTTAAAAAGTATACAGACACCATTAATCATAAAGAAAAGACTGAAAAACCATAATAAGTACATTAAACTCAAGACAATTTATTTATCAAAGACAGAAAAACATGAAAAGGCTAACCACAGAGTGAGAAATAGAACCACGACCCATATAACAACAAAAGGTTCCAATCCAGATGATACTGAGTTATTAAGAAAAAAGACAGACAACCAAGCAGGAATATAGGCAAGAGATTTGAACACGCATTTCATGAGAGATCTCCAAATGGCTAATAAACAGATGAAAAGGTGATCAACATCATTAGTAATGATGAATGTGCAAATTAAAACCATTTGGAAAAGGCAGACAATACCAAGTATTACCAAAGATACAGAGAAAATAAAGGCAGTGGTAAAGAATCCACCTGCCAATGCAGGAGATACTGGAGACTTGGGTTCAATCTCTGGGTAAGGAAGATCTCCTGGAAGAGGAAGTGGCAACCTACTGCAGTATTCTTGCCTGGAAAATTCATGGACAGAGGAGCCTCGCAGGCAATAGTCCATGGTGTTCGCAAAGAGTCAGACATGATTGAGTGAGTGAACACATGTACACAGAGCAAATGAAACTCACATCAACTGTCAAAGGAAGGCTAAGGTAGTATAACCCTTGGAAAATGGTCTGACATTATCCACTAATGTTTGATAAACTCATGACCCAGGGTAGCAGTTTTACTTGTGTATGTGTGTGTGTAAGACTTGTACAAGAATTATCATAGCCATGCTATTAATAATGGTCACAAATCAAAAACAACTTAAATATCTGTCAACAGAATAGATAGATATAACAAAATATTAATAATCTAAAGCTATTAAATATTTCCAACTATATGCAACAACATGGGAAGAATTTGAAAATCTTAAAGTTGAGTGAAAGAAACCAGAAGCAAAAGGCTTCATACAAAATAACTCCTTTTATATAAAGTTCAAAAGTACACAGAATTGAAGTCTGGTGTTAGAAATCAGAACTTCTGCCACCTTTGGAGGGGAGGGAAGGGAAGCACCCGAGAGACAGGGACTGTTGGAGACTTCTTGGGTGGGGATATGGTTTTATGTCTCCATATGAGTTGGGGTGGAGACAAGATGTGATTATTTGGAGGGCACTCATCAAACTATATGGGCTTCTCTGGAGGCACAGCAGTAAAGAATCCACCTGCCAATGCAGGAGATGTGAGTTGTATCTCTGGGTCAGGAAGATCCCCTGGAGAAGGAAATGGCAACCCACTCCACTATTCTTGTTGGGAAAATCCCACGGACAAAGGAACCTGGTGGGTTACAGTCCTTAGGGTCACAAAGAGTTGGACATGACTGAGTGACTGAGCATGCAAGCTATATACTTATGGTTGTATGTTCAGTTCAGTTCAGTTCAGTCGCTCAGTCTCGTCCGACTCTGCGATCCCGTGAATCGCAGCACACCAGGCCTCCCTGTCCATTATCAACACCTGGAGTTCACTCAAACTCATGTCCATTGAGTCGGTGACACCATCCAGCCATCTCATCTTCTGTCATCCCCTTCTCCTCCTGCCCCCAATCCCTCCCAGCATCAGGGTCTTTTCCAATGAGTCAACTCTTCGCATGAGGTGGCCAGAGTATTGGAGTTTCAGCTTCAGCATCAGTCCTTCCAATGAACACCCAGGACTGATCTCCTTTAGGATGGACTGGTTGGATCTCCTTGCAGTCCAAGGGACTCTCAAGAGTCTTCTCCAACACCACAGTTCAAAAGCATCAATTTTTCAGCGCTCAGCTTTCTTTATAGTCCAACTCTCACATCCATACATGACCACTGGAGAAACCATAGCCTTGACTAGATGGACCTTTGTTGGCAAAGTAATGTCTCTGCTTTTTAATATGCTATCTAGGTTGGTCATAACTTTCCTTCCAAGGAGTAAGAGTCTTTTAATTTCATGGCTGCAATCACCATCTGCAGTGATTTTGGAGTCCCCCAAAATAAAGTCTGACACTATTTCTGCTGTTTACTTTACACTTTAGTAAAAAGAGCTTCTAAATTCTTTAGATGATTTGGTAGAAAATGTTGAAGAAATCTGAAATAAAGAATCAAGTAGCAAAAAAATTTTTTAAACAGAAAAAGCTAAGAAAGGTAAAGGATTAATCTTGTGCTCAAAATCCAAATATTGAGAGCTCCAAAACAAAAGATTACAAAAAAACTGAAGGATAAAATTATCCAAAATATTTCAATAAAACTTCCTAGAACTGAAATTCAAAATACCCTCAGAATCTATTAAGGCACATTACAAACAAATGCTGGGGCAAAGAGTAGATCCTAAAAACTTTCAAAAATAAATAATATCCCACTTCTCCCATCCATATAGGAACAGGGGCCTCAATATTTGGAGAGAAAACAATTTTCAATGTAGAATTCTATACCCAGCAAAACTATCAATTAATTAAGGGAAAATAAAGACTTAAAAATAAAAACAAACAAAAAAATAAAAATAAAAACAACAAAAAAACCCAATAAGACTTAATAATGCACACAAGGCTAGAGTTTGCTCCCAAATAGGAAAACTGCATATCATTTTGTTTCAAAGGTTATAAATTCAGTGCTTGAGAAATACTGCACGTAAACAACAGGGCTAATAGAGTCTGTTTTTGGATCTGTTTGCCAGCAAGCAAGCAGGCCTCTGTCCAGGAAGCCTTTTCTCATGAGGGGGTTTGAAGGAAGGTTCTGTTTGCATCCCACCATGCCCTCCTCCCCTTCAGCCATTCTCAGTTCTTTTTCTTGAACTTCTGATAGTGTTAGAAATCTGTAGTCCTTAGCAGGATTCTCATGGTTAGGGATGTAGAGACTCTTTCCAAAGGCTGGCCTTGAGCTCTTCTTTATTCTCCATCTGGGGGCATTGAGTACACTGTGATAAGATCCATTTACTGCTCATAATTCACACATGTTGATGAAGGCAGAGGATGTCTCCCTGTCTTTCTTCTTGTTCTGCCGACCTTCCAGCAGATGGGCCTTAGCATCCTCCATGGAAATATGTTTCATCTCAGCATCATGTGGAGGTCCACCTTGGGGATTCTGCTTAACATCCGATTAGGAGACATCCCCACCATCTTTGCTGAGGATGCTTTCTGAAAGTTCACAAGATTACATTCTTCAGCTTGACTTTCTGCTTTCATGATCTCTTTCTCTTTCCTCTTCCTCAGCTCTGTCTCAAGGCTCTTCATCATGTGCATGATCTCGTGCCTTTGGTTGGTTTCTTTGCAAAAACATGTTCAAGTGGGGTCTTTCTGTTCACTGATCTCTTCTGTGGCTCTGTTCTTCAGCTTCCTTATGTCTTCCACGCCTCCTGTTTTCATCTGAGAGATCTCCCCTCATACCTCCTCTTCCACCAGCAGGGCCACAGCACGGGCCACAGGGCTCCTTCCCCAAGTCCTGCACCCCTTAGGGCTCCTCCAGTTTGATGAGCCTCTTTGAGTCCAGCTCATCTTCCCACAAATTCGAGTGGCTCCAGTGCAGGTGAAGATTCTTTATGATGGCACAGATCTTGAGATACAACTGCAGCAGTCAAGACATTTTTAGATACACAAGGTCTCAAAAACAAAACCAAGACAAAAACAAAAAACAGAAAACCCTCTCATGCATGCTTTCTTATAAAGCTACATATTAATATGTATTCTTTCAAAACTAAGGAGTAAATCTAGGAAGAGAAAGATATTGACTCCAGAACCCAGAGAGAAGAGAAGCTGTCCCTAGGACATGCTGAAGAGAGGCCATGGTGATCTGCATGTTTGGCAGGAGGGCAGAGGGGTCCAGGAGGCAGGGCTCCATGATAAAATGAAACTCATAGACAACCTCTCTTACAGTATTGAGGCCGGTGTATACTTCTAGCAAAGTAATTTTCTAACTCCAGGGACAACATAATTTGTTTAAGAAAGGAAATGTAATCAGAGTTTAATAAATAGCTAAGCTGCTATTGACAGGGTCAAATTGAAAATGCCAAATCTAAAAATTATTATGTAACTAAATTGAGTGGGAGGGAAGATTAGTATGGTAGAGAAAGGTGTAAGTGGTGTGGGAAGTAAGAGAGTGAGACCCTGATTTTCAAAATAACAAATGGCAATCATTTCTAAGCTATTAAAATATCTAGAAATGGCAGTATAAAAGCACCTAAATCATTACAATGGCTGTATGGAGAACATGAAATTTGGGAGAGGGGAGGAGCATAATAGAAGATTGCTGGTTTTCTTTTGCAGAAACATAAGCAACTTTTGGCAGAAAAGAGCTCTCTACAGGGGGCCCCTTTTGTTTTCTCACTAACCTGAAACCAGGCACCTCCATGCTACTCTGTCACATCAGACTTTCTGAGACCCCACGGACTGTAGTACAATCACTAGGCCCTCTGTCCTTGGGATTCTCTAGGCAAGGATACTGGAGGGGTAGCCATTCCCTTCTCCAAGGGATCTTCCTGATCCAGGGGTTGAACCCAGGTGTCCTGCATTGCAGGCAGATTCTTCACTGGCTCCATTAGTGGTAAAGAATCCACCTGCCAATGCAGGAGATGTGGTTCGATTCCTGGGTTGGAAAGATACCCTGGAGAAGGAAATGGCAACTCACTCAAGTATTCTTGCCTGGGAAATCCCATGGACAGAGGATCCTGATGGACTGCAGTCTATGGGGTCACAAAGAGTCTGACATGACTAAACAACAACCATGCTGCTCATCTTTGACCTTAGCACACCTTTCAAATCTCTTGACCACACAATACCTTTCCTAACTTGTTGGCTCTTTCTACAGATCAAAGAAGTAGATATGAGGAGTAAGTAATTAAACACATGACCAGATCTCTTCCCTAGCTTCCCCTTCAGTAGCCTTGTGAACAAAGTGTGAACAAGATAGCATTCTAAAAAAAGATCACAAGAAATGGACAAGCCTGAAGACAGTGGGTGATCACGATGACTCTGACACCCCATCTCAATTAACTCACTAAGATTACTTCGCTATTTCCCTTTAAATACTTTCATAGCCGAGCAGAATTTTCAGAGATGGCTTTTGGAGGACACTGAGTCCACCAACTCCCTAGATTGCCGGCATTCTCATTAAAAGTAACTTCCCTTTCTACCAACATTTCTTTCTCTTTCTCTCCTCTCCTTGTATTGATTTTTGAGCAGTGAGCAGCTGAATCCGAATTGCTAACAGAACTATTTGACATTCTTTACTAGGAGCAGTTATAACCTATAAAACCAAACAGTTTGGGACAAGCAGCTAGGCAGCATATTGCACTTAGGTCAGTCTTTTGCCCCTGGAAGAGAATACACAAAAGTGTTCATGGCTATGCTAGCCCAGAAAGAATGCTGGGAAGGATACTTTGCTGTAGTCTTAGGAGAAGCTGTAGCAAGAAAGACACGAGACACACCAGCAGAAATACAGCCTGTTGCAATGGGCGGAAACGTGGACCTACTCTGCTCACCTGCTGGTGGAAGCTTGAATCCACATAAAGGACAGAAGTGGTCTTTTCTACCAGAAGGAATCACTGAAAAGGTGGGCTTGGAAGAAGGAAGATGCTCAAGACACAGGTAGGAGTCCTCAGGAGAGCGTCAGTGTTTTCCTTGAGGGCATCTAGAACTAACACCCAAAAAAGATGTCCTTTTCATTATAGGGGACTGGAATGCAAAAGTAGGAACTCAAGAAACACCTGGAGTAACAAGCAAATTTGGCCTTGGAGCACAGAATGAAGCGGGGCAAAGGCTAACAGAGCTTTGCCAAGAGAATGCACTGGTCATAGCAAGCATCCTCTTCCAACAACACAGGAGAAGACTCTACACATGGACATCACCAGATGGTCAACACCAAAATCAGATTGATTATATTTTTTGCAACCTAAGCTGGAGAAACTCTACATAATCAGCAAAAACAAGGCTGGCTCAGATCATGAACTCCTTATTGCCAAATTCAGAATTAAATTGAAGAAAGTAGGGAAAACCACTAGACCATTTAGGTATAACCTAAATCAAATCCCTTATGATTATACAGTGGAAGTGAGAAATAGATTTAAGGGACTAGATCTGAAAGACAGAGTGCCTGATGAACTATGGACAGAGGTTCATGACATTATACAGGAGACAGGGATCAAGACCATCTCCAAGAAAAAGAAATGCAAAAAAGCAAAATGGCTGTCTGAGGAGGCCTTACAAATAGCTGTGAAAAGAAGAGAAGCGAAAAGCAGAGGAGAAAAGGAAGATATACCCATTTGAATGCAGAGTTCCAAAGAATAGCCAGGAGAAATAAGAAAGCCTTCCTCAGTGATCAGTGCAAAGAAATAGAGGAAAACAATAGAATGGGAAAGACTAGATATCTCTTCAAGAAAATTAAAGATATCAAGGGAACATTTCATGCAAAGATGGACTCAATAAAGGACAGAAATATTATGGACCTAACAGAAACAGAAGATATTAAGAAGAGACTGAACGAATACACAGAGCTATACAAAAAAGATGTTCACGACTCAGATAATCATGATGGTGTGATCACTCACTTAGAGCCAGACATCCTGGAATGTGAAGTCAAGTGGGCCTTAGGAAGCATCACTAGGAACAAAGCTAGTGGAGGTGATGGAATTCCAGTTGAGCTATTTCAAATCCTAAAAGGATGCTGTGAAAGTGGTGCACTCAATATGCCAGCAAGTTTGGAAAACTCAGCAGTGGTCACAGGACTGGAAAAGGTCAATTTTCATTCCAATCCCAAAGAAAGGCAATGCCAAAGAATGCTTGGACTACTGAACAATTGCACTCATCTCACACACTCGTAAAGTAATGCTCAAAATTCTCCAAGCCAGGCTTCAACAGTACAGGAACTGTGAACTTCCAGATGTTCAAGCTGGATTTAGAAAAGACAGAGGAACCAGAGATCAAATTGCCAACACGCATTGGATCATTGGTAAAACAAGAGAGTTCCAGAAAAACATCTATTTCTGTTTATTGACTATGCCAAAGACTTTGACTGTGTGGATCACAATAAACTGTGGAAAACTCTGAAAGAGATGGGAATACCAGACCACCTGACCTGCCTCTTGAGAAATCTGTATGCAGGTCAAGAAGCAGCAGTTAGAACTGGACATGGAACAACAGACTTGCTCCAACTCGGGAAAGGAGTGAGTCAAGGCTGTATATTGATACCCTGCTTATTTAACTTATACGCAGAGTACATCATGGGAAATGCTGGTCTGAATGAAGCAGAAGCTGGAATCAAGATTGCCACTAGAAATATCAATAACCTCAGATTTGCAGATAACACCACCCTTATGGCAGAAAGTGAAGAACTAAAGAGCCTCTTGATGAAAGTGAAAGAGGAGAGTGAAAAAGTTGGCTTAAAGCTCAACATTCAGAAAACTAAGATCATGGCATCTGGTCCCGTCATTTCATGGCAAATAGATGGGGAAACAGTGGATACAGTGACAGGCTTTATTTTGGGGGGCTCCAAAATCACTGCAGATGTTCACCCATGAAATTAAAAGATGTTTACTCCTTAGAAGGAAATTATGACCAACCTAGACAGCATATTAAAAAGCAGAGGCATTACTTTGCCAACAAAGTTCTGTCTAGTCAAGGCTATGGTTTTTCCAGTAGTCATGTATGGATGTGAGAGTTGGACTATAAAGAAAGCTGAAGACCAAAGAATTTATGCTTTTGGACTGTGGTGTTGGAGAAGACCCTTGAGAGTCCCTTGGACCACAGGGAGATCCAAACAGTCCATCCTAAAGGAGATCAGTCCTGAATATTCATTGGAAGGACTGATGTTGAAGCTGAAACTACAATACTTTGGCCACCTCATGTGAAGAACTGACTCATTTGAAAAGACCCATTTGAAAGACGGATGATGGGAAAGATTGAAGGTGGGAGAAGGAGATGACAGAGGATGAGATGGTTGGATGGCATCACCGACCCAATGGACATGAGTTTGAATAAACTCCAGGAGTTGGTGATGGACAGGGAGGCCTGGAGTGCTGCAGTCCATGGGGTCACAAAGAGTTGGACATGACTGAGCGACTGAACTGAATTGATCCTTTACTTTGTCTTGAATGATACCCCAACTGCGGTAGGAACTGGAGGACCCTTTGGGGTATAGAATCCTTCCTGGGAAGGTATTCTGTTCACTTGCTAGCTCACATCCAAACTAGCTAGCTCAAGTTCCTCAGACTCATGCATCACTTACCCAGTGGGGCAGCTCACATTGTTGTGTCCAGGTTCACAACATTGTTGAGCTCCAAATGAATGTGGCTACATCAACGGGCATCCCCTGGGTGTTCCTGTTCATCTCTTGAAGAACTCTATTTAATATGCAATTCCCAAGCTGTTGGTTAGTTCAGTTCAGTTACTTAGTTGTGTCTTTCTCTTTGCAACCCCATGGACTGCAGCACACCAGGCTTCCCTGTCCATCACCAACTTCCAGAGCTTACTCAAACTCATGTTTCTGCCATAAGGGTGGTGTCATCTGCATATCTGAGGTTATTGATATTCCTCCCAGCAACCTTGATTCCAGCTTGTGCTTCTTCCAGCCCAGCATTTCTCATGATGTACTCTGCATATAAGTTAAATAAGCAGGGTGACAATATACAGCCTTGACATACTCCTTTCCCGACTTGGGACCATGTCTGTTGTTCCATGTTCAGTTCTAACTGTTGCTTCTTGACCTGCATACAGATTTCTCAGGAGGCAGGTCAGGTGGTCTGGTATTCCCATCTCAAAGAATTTTCCACAGTTTGTGGTGATGCACACAGTCAAAGGCTTTGGCGCAGTCAATAAAGCAGAAGTACAACAGGGTTAATTAGCAGAGCAGCTGTCCTTTCTGTCACCCAAGAGCACTGATGACAAGATAGCAAGCCCAGGTTTGGTGGAGTTGGAAGGTGAGCCTGGGTTCTGGTTTCTGGTCCTGCCTTTTTGCTGTTGTTGCTAATTTAATTTCCATTTTACATTTGTTTATAGTTGTGTCCAGCAAAGTGATTCAGTTACATATATACATATATCTAATCCTTTTCAGATTCTTTTCCCATATAGGTTATTAAATAATACTGAGTAGAGTTCCCCATGGTATAAAATAGGTCCTTGTTGGTTTTTTTTAATTTTATGTATAGTATATTTAGTATGTATATGTTAATTTACGACCTCATAATTAATTCCTCCCCTCATTTCCCCTTTGGTAACCATAAGTTTATTTTTTAAGTCTGTGAGTCTGTTTCTGTTTTGTAAATAAGTTCATGTGTATCATCTTTTTAGATTGCACATATGAGTGTCATCATATGATATTTGTCTTTGTCTGACTTACTTCACTTAGTGTGATAGTCTCTAGGCCCATCCATTTGCTGCAAATGGCTTTAGTTCTTTTTTATGGCTGAGTAATATTCCACTATATATATGTACCACCTCTTCTTTATCCATTCATCTGTCAGTAGAAACTTAGGTTGCTTCCATGTCTTGGCTATTGTAAATATTGATGCAGTGAACACTGGGATGTATGTATCTCTTCAGATTAAGGTTTTCTCTGCATATATGCCCAGGAGTGGAATTGCTGAATCATGTGGTACTTCTATGTTTAGTCTTTTAAGGAACCTCCGTACTGTTCTCCATAGTGGTTAAATCAATTTACATTCCCACCAACTAGTGTAGGAAGGTTTATTGGTTTTGATGATGGCCATTCTGATTGGTATGAGGTGATATCTCATTGTAGTTTTGATTTGCATTTATCTAATAATTAGTGATGTTGAGCATCTTTTCATGTGCCAACATTATACTCAACAGTGAAAGGCTGAAAGCATTTCCTCTAAGATCAGGAATAAGACAAGAATGTCCATTCTCACCACTTTTATTCAACATAATTTTTGAAGTCCTAACCATGGCAATCATAAAAGAAAAAGAAGCAAAAGGAATCCAAAGTGAAAAGGAAGTAAAACTGTCACTGCTTGCAGATGACATACTATATACAGAAAATCCTAAAGATGCTTCCAGAAAACTACTAGAGCTCATCAATGAATTAGGTAAAGTTATAGGATACAAAATTAAATACACAGAAATCGCTTGCATTTCTGGTCCTGTCTAAATGATTACAGCTGTTAACCATCCTCTGACTGTTTACCATTCCTTTTCCCTTACAGGTTTGGACTTCCTCAAGGGAATAAACATTATTTTGTTCATCTTTATTATTATTTTTTTGATGCCCATAAAATTTCCCATAACAAAACAAGTGTTCAGAGACATTTCTTTTTGAAATAATGAACTTAGTCCCCTTGGCAATCACATAAACATAATCAACTCACCCCACGTGCTGAGGAGCAACATTCGGGGATTCCGTTGCCTTTTACTGATTCAGTTCTCTGTTAATTCTCCTCCCTCCTGACTCTATGTCCTTTTCTGTTGATTTTTTTTTCCCCTCTTGGCTCTGTGGCCCATTCATTCTTTTGAATGTTGCCTTGAAGCTGTGATTCTCAGTCACGTAATAGCTCCCTTTAGGTAAAAGTCTCTAAAAATGTTCAGAACAATAACAATTTAAATTTCCATCCATGAAACTTTAAATAAATAACACATGCCTAATTTGGGTGGAGAGAATTAGAGAGGAAGTTAGGGAATCAAATGAACAACATGATGTTGCAACCTCCGGATAGTTGGGAAAGGCCTGCCCCAGGGGACCAGAGACCATGTCTGCTTATTAGTACTGGGCCTCACCATCTGCAGGAGAGCCTTGTAGAAATCAATCTTGTTAAAGCAATATCTGTCAAGCTCTGCTGCTCAGCTGGTTTTGCTGTTACTGGGTGTTGGAATCACCACAGACATGGTCACAGAGTGGACTGGTGGCTCTGGTGGCCCTTTTAACAATAATCAGAAGGGCTCCTAAATGGAGTTACTCTGAAGACAGCTTTTTGTTGACATGGATAGCCCTTCTCTGTGCTTCCCTTGTGGCTCAGCTGTTAAAGAATCTGCCTGCAATGTGGGAGACATGGCTTCAATCCCTGGGCTGGGAAGATCCCCTGGAGAAGGGAAAGGCTACCCACTCCAGTATTCAGACCTAGAGAATGGTCTATATAGTCCATGGGGTCAAAAAGAGTTGGACACAGCTGAGCAACTTTCACTTTCTTTCAGTCCTTCTCTGGAAAGCTATGATAAACCTAGATGGTGAATTGAAGATATCACTTTGCTGACATAAGGTCTGTCTAGTCAAAGCTATAGTTTTTCCAGTAGTCATGTATGGATGTGAGCATTGGACCATAAAAAAGGCTGAGTGCTGAAGAATTGATGCCTTCAAACTGTGGTGTGGGGGAAAAGTCTTGAGAGACCCTTGGACTGCAAGGAGATCAAACTAGTCAATCCTAAAGGAAATCAGTCCTGAATATTCACTGGAAGGACTGATCATAAAGGTGAAGCTTTAACACTTTGGCCACCTGATACAAAGAGCCAACGCACTGGAAAAGACCCTGATTCTGGGAAAGACTGAAGGCAAAAGGAGAAGAGGGCAAGCAGAGGATAAGATGGGTAGCTAGCATCACCAGTTCCATGGACATGAGTCTGAGCAAACTCCAGTACATGGTGAAATACAGGCAAGCCTGGTGTGCTGCAGTCCATGGGGTCGCAAAGAGTCAGACACGACATAGCAACTGAACAACAACAGTACTTCTCTGGGCTTAGTTACACTCCCTGCCCTTGTACTTAATCTTATTTCTTCTGAATATAATCTGAAGAATATAATACAATCAAAAATTATTTTAAGATTTAAGCTATTTTTGTAGCATCTCTTTCAATGTTTATGTTGACATTTGTATCATAATCAAAAGAATAGGTCAGGCTTAACTATGTTTTTTTACTTTATTTAAATTCATTGATCATTGATCAGTTGGCTGGTGTGTAGAAAGCAATGAATCTTTTAGGGAGAGTACAGGGTAATGTATGTGCTGGATCCTTGCAGTTTGTGATGTCTTCATATTAACTCTACACATACAAGACAATTTGGTTATTGTATCATTCCATTGTTCTGGAACGGAGTGCTGAAGAAAGGTCTGTTCATTTCCTTTCAGATAGCTTTTTTATTCTCTGTATTTCTTCAGGTTTTCCTGTCTGGATGTATGCATATTTTTTTTTTTTTTTTTTACTTTATGCTTGAAATTCATATCCTTCCCCCAACTAAGACTAAACATTAATCTCTTTTGTTTCTCTCTGGTACTCAGTAAGACTTTTGATACTACTAAGTCTTTCTTTTGTTTGGAAACTTTTCTTTCAATAATTGTCTCTCTTCTTACATTTACTCTCTTTTTTGGGAATTCCCCATGCTGCTCATATTTTACTCTTCAGTTTTGTATTTCTTTTCCCCTTTTGTGAGTATCTGTTGTGGTGCTTCGCTTTGGCTGATGGTCACTCAGCTGGTATTCCATTACACTGCTCCCTTTGGGGTTCTGCATCTGGCCATCCTGTCTGTCATCTTCATTCAGGGTCTTATGATTTGAGAAATTTGTCTTCTTTAGGTTTATAGATGTATGTGAGCTCAGTCACTTCAGTCATGTCAGACTCTGCAACCCCATGGACTGTAACCTGCCAGGCTCCTCTATCCATGGGTTTATCCCAGCAGGAATACTCGAGCAGCTTGCCATTTCTTCCTCCATTATGAATGCTTATTTCTCTTAAATCTTGCTGAGAATCTGAATTTGAAAATTAATTTAACTGCTTTATCTTTCACTGTGTCTTATGTTTGAGATTTCCATTTGGTCACCCTGACAGGGAGGTCCATTCTTGTTTAGGGCCCTGTCTATGCTTTCATGGAACCGTGTTCAAAATCTTTCAGCCTAGATAAACAGAGGAAGGAATGATACTTATTTTTATAACTTCTATGTGCCAGATCAGAGATGCACCCAAAAGTGAGGGAGAAGGAAGAAACTGGAAATTTAGACACATGTCACAGGGAACTTTACCGTGGTTGATGATGGGGTGGCCTTCCTTTCAGTCCGGCAGTCAGGAAGTAGCTGGGATGGTGTCCTTTCAGTTATCCTGGATGTCGCCCTCATTAAATCCAGCTATGGGCATCTTTGACTCTCTGACCTGTGTTGTGCTATGCTGTCGCTTCAGCTGTGTCTAACTCTTTGCAATCCTACGGACTGTAGCCCACCTGGGATTCTCCAGGCAAGAAGACTAGAGTGGGTGGCTGTGCCCTCCTCCAGGGGATCTTCTCAATCCAGGGATTAAACCCGCATTGCTTATGTCTCCTGCATTGGCAGGCGGGTTCTTTACCGATAGTGCCACCTGGGAAGCCCTGCATTGACCTGCATTGGCTGAGAACAAATACCATTCTTTGGGGGGATGGCTTAGGTTCAAGGATAGGAGCAGGGGGACTGGTTAGAAGCTCCTGCAACAATCTATGGCAGATGGGGGCACAGGTGGTGGGAGAGATCAGATGCTGGGTGGACCCTGAGCAGAGTGGATGGGGCTTACTGTTGGTTGGGATGTGGAGTATGGAAGATGGAGATACATGAATTTTTCACTTGAGCAACTGTAATGGGAAAGGACTTATGGGGAGAAGGTTTTTGGATACAAATCAATAGTTTGGCTTTGAACATGTCAAATTTGAGAGACTTTTGGGAGATTTTAAGTAGGTCAGAGTGGAATTCAGAAGGCAGGTCCAACATGAAGAAAGAAATATGCAAATCTTCCTCTTATATATGCCTTTTTGTGGGGGCAGGGAGTGAGCATAGAAAGAACACAAGACTTAGATTTTATAAGGACTCTTTAACAAAGGACAAAGAACTGTGGATTCCTGGAAGGAAGAGAAAGGAGGAGAAATCGCTGGTGAGACTGGGGTTGAGAACAAATAGGGACCACAAGAGAGATGTCCTAGATCCCCGAAAAGAAATCTATGGAGACTGCAGGAGTCACTGAAGACAGAGATGCTGACCACTGGATTCAGTGATACACAGGTCACCTTGACAAGCCCAGAGCTAGAGGAATGGTGGGATGAAGGCCTGGCCTTTGTGAGAGAGTGAGAGACGGGGAAGAGGAAGAGGCTGGTGTTGGAACTAACTCTTAGGAATGTAACTGCAAAGGGAAGCAAAGAAAAGGCACAGCCCTGGGAAGAGGACATAGATCAAGGGAGATTCCTTGCAATCATGGTGCTGTCAGGGAATTGTTGACTGAAACCACTTGCCTTGGACAGGCAGTGATAACTGCTTTCCTGTCACAACAGGACACACACACAACAGTTCCTTAACAGGAGGTCCTGATAAGGAACATGCTGCTGCCGAAAACTAACCAGGAGGATTTGGGAGGGGCCAAAGGAGGGGGGAGGCTACCAACCTTCCAGAAGTCCTCACGCTGGAATCCATCCTGCTGAGAGATGTGTGTGCCACCAGAAAGGACCCCGAGTCAGACCAAACATGGGCCAAGCAAGATGACTGGCCGGAAACTAACCTCATTACCCTAAAGCCTGAGACTGCAAGCTCCATGGAGAGCAGTTCTCTTGGTTCCCTTAACCTGCTGCTCTCTGCCTGGCTGCCCCTTCCCAATAAGGTCTCTTGCTTTATCAGCATGGGTGTCTTCTCCAATGATTCATTTACGAGTGTTAGACAAGAGCCCACTCTTAGGCCCTGGCAGGGGTCCCTGTTCCTGCAACAACACTGTGGTGGCTGTTGTTGAGATGGGAGCTCTTAGAGAATGCTTCCTCTACAGAGGGAGAAATGGGCAGCAGGGTGATGGAATTGGAGGGCTCGGGTATCGCACCCAGCCTGCACAGGGTGGGGAGGCAGGCAAAGTGGGGATTGCAGGACTAGATGTGTGCCAGCGCTCTTCTGATACTTCCATTTTCTCAGAGAAATAAGCAAGGTCAAGAGCAGAGTGTGAAGAAGGGAAGGTGGTTGGCCCGAGGAGGTCTGATGGCTGCGTCAGAGTTTCTTCAGGATTCTTCTTTGCTTTTACCTTTATTGAAAATAAAGTCCTTATGAGCTGAGTCCTTACAGTTGATGATTTCCAGAACTTTCCTTTCTCACTAACGTACTCTTCAAAATGCTGCTGTCTATTTAAAGAGTTGGGCTTCTCTGATGGCTCAAGCAGAAAAGAATCCCCCTGCAATGCAGGAGATAGAGAAGACATGGATTTGATCTCTGGGTAGGTAAGAACCCCTGGTGGAGGAAACAGCAACCCACTCAAATATTCTTGCCTAGAAAATCCCATGAACAGAAGAGCCTGGAGGGCTACAGTCCATGAGGTTGCAAAGAGTCAGACACGACTGAGCACGGGATGGGTGGATGGATTTAATGAGTTAATGGGATTTTTCACAATGTGGCAGATCTCCATTTCTTCTGTGCTGTTGTAATGGGGATGGTATTTTTAAATCGTATTTAGAGGAAGAATCAACTCAATTCAGCAACTCTCGACGGAGTGCTAAGTGACATGTACTTCTGGCCCAGTATGCAAGTTACAGGGTGGTCTCCATGGACAGTGCCATCACTGGCTTCTGATGTAGCAGAATTCAGTGCCTTCTGAGGGCAGTAGCTGTCACGACTGCTCTTCTCTGCACATTACTGCTCATCCAGCACCAGCCCAGGTTACCTGGACTATAAGGAGCAGTCATGAGAACTGCCTGTTGCATTAACATTTGCAGGACCGTTTGCCTCAGAGGGAAAAAAGAGAAAGAAAGAAAGACTATAAGCTTAGGTGACTTCTCAATTTGTTCTTGTCTGGTTATTTTGGAAAGTAGGAGGTTTCACTTTATGTCTTAAAGAGAAATAAAAACTTCAATTGCTCCCCATATTAAAGCCCCAATGACACATTTTGTCAGAGACTTAAAAAGCACCATTTTCAAAAGTAGACAGTGGACACTTGATTTATGTCACTTTGTACCTACTTACTACTGCTGGCTGCTGTCCAAAAACATAAAACAGTTTTAAAATTACAGTTTTGGAAAAGGCTATCCTTGCTAATATATCCTTTTTTTCATTACTGAGACCTGAAGGTAAAGGCATTTGAGAATGTTTCTTTTGGGCATTGAAGAAAGAGAGAGAGAAATATAAGTTGATCTGTTTGATTAGGGGCAAGAACCATTTAGAAGGGCTGCAAAGAAAAAATATGGGGATAATAAAATAGCTTTTGGAAAATGGACTCATCATGAATTATTAGAAATCATTTAATTTACCAATGAAATAGTGATTCTGCAGTTGCCATTATGTATGGGGAAAAGAAATATTTAACTGGTGGGCACTATTAGCAATATGTAAAGTTGCTTTTCTTAAGTCAAATAACAGAAGCATGGAAGAAGCAAATTAAAGCACCTGAAAAAAAAAAAGAAAATCTAGCTTGCAATAAAATTTTCCATGGAATGTTTCTTCACCCTTGTCCCAAACCTGCTGATATTTTTAAGAGTATGCTGCTCCCATCCAAACTGATTATAAATTAAGTTGTGGTTTCCATCCCCAAAACACAAGTAACATTAAGAAGGAACCAGAAATTCTGGCCCTCAAGTTATCTGGGGAGATTGCCTTCCCCTCAGAGTGCAGCATTTGAGGAAAAAGCACAGGAAATAAAGCAACTCTGTTTTACTTCCCCATCACTGACTTAGTAAGAATTGACTTGGGAATTTACCAAGGCAAAGAAGCCCATCACACACACAACCACTGTATATCCATGGGCCTCTTACATTTGGCACTGGGGTTTCACCAATTCCAGAGGCACCTGCAGGGCCAGCTTTGTGCCAGGCCTAGGGTAGATGTTGGAAGGTGATATGGAGGTGACTGGCAGCTCCCTGTTTCCCAGGGGCTCCCCGAGTAGAAGGCGAGATCACCACATGTGTAAGTGACCACAAACCAACAGGGATACAGACTTCCTGGGAGAGGCAGGGACTGCGGGAGAGAGATTCTGACGGCCCCACAGACGAGGCACCATCTAAGTAGGGACAGGAGACGTCAGTGGCTCTTCGACAAGCTCAGGTGCTCAAGAAAGACATTTTGCCCATCTGTGACAACCACGTTTTTAGTTTCTAGATGTGATGTTTTGGCCTTTGGGGCCTGAGAGGGGACTTCCCCTCCCAGAGCCAGGCAGTTCCTACAGACAGTAAGCAATGCAAATAGAAGCTCATCTTTCATCTGCCAATCAACCCATTCAGAGCCCACACCCAACTGCCTCCTCTATAAGGCTCCCACTCTCCCCCTGCCCTAGTCACCCAGGGCCAGTGGCCAGACAACTAGGGTCAGATCTACACCCCAGAGCCCTGAAATGATTCAAACCAGCCAGTCCAGTGCAGTTTCCTGTAGGCTAAATGCCAGCATGCACACATGAGTGTATAAGACTCTGTGGTGGGTTCAGTCACTCATTTTATTGAATTTATAGAACTTTGTAAAAGAAGCTTTTCAAGCATTCTTAATTATATATCTATATGCAGTGTCCATACTATAAATCACAATGTGATTTTAGTATAAAGTGTACTCCCTTCTATACTTGTTAAGAATAGATTCAACAGCAAGCATGGCCAAGTCCCTAATGAGAATCACTTAAATAAAATAGAAGTTTATGTCTCTCTCACATTCAGCCTGAAAGTAGGTGGTCTAAATCTGGTATGTTTCCTCTACTTAATAAAATACCCAGTGACCCAGATCCCTTCTATTTTGCCACTTTATCAAGTGTGGGCCTCAATCCCAAAGTTGCCTCATGGTCTAATGTGGCTGCTTGTGGTTCAGCCATCACATCACAAGTTCACTTCAGACAGTGGGAGCATAAGGGCATGTCTCTGCATTTTAAGGACCCTTTCCAGAAGTTTTAGTTGGCCAGAATTTAGCCATATAGCCACAATGGGCAGCAAAGAACCCTGGAGGATGTAATTTTCACTCTGGGTAGCCATATGGGCTAGCAGAAGTTTCAGTGGCTCCATTATGAAAAGAGGAGGGGACAGCTTGCAGGCTCTGCTTCCCTTTCTCACAAGGAATCACAGGGACCTCTGGGAAGATGTGACAAAATCCAGTCCCTCCACGCTCCTGTTTCTTCTCATCCCAGTTCTGTATCTCAGTGCTTCCCCTCTGTGTCTTCTGGGAAACCATGTCCGTTGCAGTAGTCCCTGGGATGACATTTTCTCATATTTTCAACAGAGGGGAGAGGGAGCTGAGGCATTCAAATTTTTTGTACTCCTTTTTTGGCCAAGCCATGGGGCATGTAAGATCTTATTTCCCTGACCAGGGGATCGAACCCATTCCCTGTGCAGTGGAAGCACAGAGTCCTAACCACTGGACCACTGGGAAAGCCCCACTGAGGTGTTTTTTGTTTGTTTTTTTTTTAAGATTTATTATTTATTTATGGCTGTGCTGGATCTCCATTGCTGCATGCAGGCCTTCTCCAGTTGGGGTGAGTGGGGTGTTCGTCTCTAGTTTTGGAGCGTGGGTTTCTCACTGCAGTGGTTTGTCTTGTTGCAGGGCATGGCTCTAGAGTACTGGCTCAGTAGTTGTGGCCCATGGGCTTTGTTGCTCCAAGGCCTGTTGGATCTTCTGGGACCAGGGATTGAACCTGCGTCTCCTGCATCGGAAGGAAGATTCTTTACCACTGAGGCACCAGGGACGTTCTGCTGAGGTATTTTTAAAGCAATGTTTCCAGCCCTCACCTCACTGTTACAGGCAGTCAGGCTGTGATGCCTGGAAGAGTTGAGCAGGTTTGGAGGCCCCAGGAGGGGCAGATTCTGGTGACTTCTCGTCCTAAATCAGCAGTGTCAAGTAGATGCAAGCTTGGCATTTAAGACGATTTGCTTTTCTCCCAGGCAAGATTTGCTTTTTCTCTGAAGTGAAGCAGGAAACAGTCTCCCGCCTCCCCTCTGTTCTGTCCATCTCCTCTCTCCAGTGTTGCCATCTGGGGTGGTGACAGGGGCTGCTTTGCATTTCTGATAGAAAGAGACAGCTTCTAGGGCATGGAGCACCTGAAAAGCGCTCTGTCAGTTTGTGGAAGCTTTGGCCTCTAGGATGCAGCCCAACATTCCTCAGTTTCTTGTGACTGTTCTCTGACTGGTGGTGCACAGTATACATACCCTATAGGGACCCCCCGGCCTTGAAGAGTGAGGAGGGCACACCTGGCATTCCATATGGAGCTGGAAAAAACACTTGTGCGCCTGCAGGGGAACAGATCATGTTTCCAGGTTCCACAGCCACCTGGCTTCTTAGAGATGCCCAAAGTACTGCACCTCGGGCCATGCTCAGCTGCTGTCCCTTCTCCTCAGAAGCTCACGTGCTGCAGAGAGCAGAGCCTGCAGCTCCCACTGTCGGTGGGTAATCCAAATGTTCCTGTTTTCCATCTTGCTTCCCAACCAGGGAATGGAGGAATGGGGAGGGTCTAGTTCCCTCCAGGGAGCTCCCAGGCTCCCACTAGACCCTGAGGATGGAGCTGCAGAAAGATCAGGGCCCCAGGGCTAACCCTGGCCGCCACCCTGGCCCCTCAGGGCCTGCATTGGCTCAGACAGTAAGGAATCTGCCTGCAGTGCAGGAGACCTGGGTTTGATTCCTGGGTCGGGAAGATCCCCGGAGAAGGGCATGGCAACCCACTCCAGTACTCTTGCCTGGAGAATCCCATGGACAGAGAATCCGGTGGGCTACAGTCCACGGGGTTACAAAGAGTCAGACACTTTCACTTTCTCTGTGCGTACACCCTGAGGGCTTATATCCAGTCTCCTTGGGAAGGGGACTGAAGGTCAGACCTCTGATTCTTAGCTGTGGTAAATCAGCATGAAGTTCCAGAAGAAAATCCCTTTTTTCTCTGTAATTTTCACTGGGTAAAGAAAAACATTTTATCCTTTCCTCAAAGCCTCAATTTTCCTAAGATATTTATAGTGTCTGATTTTTCAGAGCACAGTGATTGTGTTGCTATATTCCTACACAGAAATACCTCATGGATATATTTCTTCCATTCCCTGGGCTTATATATTGATTCCCTAAAAGCCATATCAATTAATTTTTACTTCAACCCTTGTCACCAGAATTGCCTCATAGTATTGTCGGGGGAGTGTGTAATTTCCTTGGTTCTATCTCGTCACAACAAAAATTTGAAGTGATGGATGGACCAGCGTTACAGTCCTTGGACAGACCAGTGTTACAGCTCCGTGTTACAGCTCAGTTTTATTTAGACAGTAAAGGAAAATACATCTTCGAGGCATGAGGGAATGCCGACCCAAAAGATGCGAAGAGAAGAGAGGCCCCTGGCCCAATTTTGGCTCCTCTTTTTATATGTTTTTTATCCTCCCCCTGGGCCTGCCCTATGTAAATTGGGCTAGCCAGGAGTGCTGTTTGTTCTACCTGAGGTCCTCACTCCGGTCCTCAGAAGTTCCTTTGTTCTATTTTTGCAGGCTTTTCCTTTCTTTGTCTTTTAGCCACTGCCGTTCTGGACTCCTTTTTCCTATTCTAACTACCTAACAATATGGCAATCATATTTTCTGAATCCCAAATCATTATCTAATGCATGTTTGGGCTTAGTGCAAGTTTAGACCACAGAAAATTTAAATTGTGACTGACCTGGAAAATTTGGGGCACTTGGTTGACAAATCCCCTGGGTCCAGACAGAGAAGATTGTTTTTTGGGAGGCCCTGCTCTGTGCCATGAGTAACAGTAGTGTTTATTGTGTGTTTTCCATGTTCCAGGTAATGTGCTAAATGCTTTCAAGGCAAAAACATGTTACATGTAAGGATTCTTGGGAGAAATATGTTTCAAAGCCAAGGAGTAGGAAGAAATGCTCTTCTCCTGAGGAACTAACTGAATTCTATCTTGTGAACACTGAGACTCATATAATTGGTTATATTTTTCTGATTGACTTGCCTAAATGTGTGCCCAATTTGTGTTTCACTACTTCTTTTTGCCCTTATTTTCCATTCCTTCTGATTTATTCTTCAAATTCTGAGGTAGGTATAGTTTTGGAGGCCACCTGAAACCCCCTTTTGTTAGCGTGGTGTGCAGATAAGTAAAATGTCACTCACCCAGGACCTCACTGACTGCTCCTGACTCAAATGCTCCTTTTTTTGTTGCCAACTTTCCTCAACATTAGGAGAGCCCCCAGGCACCATCCAAATCCTCACATGCAGTGACAGCTTGTCCATCGCTCCCGCAGACTAGAGCCAGCATCAGCTGAGAGTCCTGGGTCTCAGAAAAGAAATCTGAGGACACCTGTCAAAAAGAAAGATGGACACAAGGTTTCTCAAAGGCAGCTAAGTTCCTGACAGGCCATTCCTTCTCCTATTCAGCCTCATCCAAACATTCAGAGCTTGGCAGTTGGTGTGTGGGGAAGCGCTCTTTCTCATATCAGCAGAGTGCCTCTCTGACATTTGGTGACTCCAGCCACTGCGGCTTGGAGATTAGAGCTGGAGTCAGGGGTCTTGCCAAACAGGATGGTGGCAGCCTGAGCCCAGGAGAGACCCGTAGAATTCTCTTTGCAAACCAGTCTTGCAGTTGAAGAGGGTTCAAAATGTCTGATTGAGACTGTAGGGCTCTTGAGAAATAGATCTAAATGTTAAAAGAGGGGAGATAATAAAAGCAGAAGTCTGAATCCAGCTACCATTAGCCATTGTTTTATTTCAAGAGCATCTCTGCTTGCCATTGTAAAGGGGACCATGTTCCTTTCAATGAAATGATATTGCGGGAATTCTGAGTCTCTTTTTCATGTTGTGGGTTATTTAGGCAGGAATGTGTTCAGTATTTTAAGGTGCTCTTTGCATTTTAGACTCACCCTCGGTGTCAAATATTGCCAAGGAATACCCGATTGTCTTTGAGCCATGGCTGTTTCACTTTTAAAATTGTACTAGATTGCACAAATGGTCACAAGGTCTTCTTCCCCCACCTCCCCATTATTTGCACCCTGGCTTGTGGCTTCATAACTCCATCCATCAAGAGTTCAGGTCTTCCTTTACCCTGTGCTTGGGTTGACCGTGTAGCCTTCTGTGGACAGTAGCAAAAATGATGCAATCAGAGACTTGAAAAGCACTAGTTGCTGCACGTGGAATCTTTTTGTCCCACGTCAGTAAGTCCAAGCTACTCTGTTGGGTGATGAGGGATGTCAGTTCACAGGATCCCACTCCAGCACAGAGCCTGTGAGCTGCATTGGAGTGGGTGGACCACAGACATGTGTTTGAGCCCCTACCAAGTCCAGCAGAGATGAACCAGCTGGCTGAACTCAGCCCAAACTGGCAACCCTCAATATTATGAGGTAAGCACATGCTAGTTGTTTAAGCACGGGCTTTTTCTAGTTAAGGTGACCAGGGGCTCCTCTTTGTTGTGGTGGGTGGGTTTCTCATTGCAGTGGCTCCTCTTGTTGTGGAGCACAGGCTCTAGTCTCTCAGGCTTAGTTGCTCCGCGGCGTATAAGATCTTCCCAGACCAGGGATCCAACTCATGTCCCCTGCATTAGCAGGCGGATTCTTAACCACTGGACCACCAGGGAAGCCCCTGATCTTTTTAAGGTTGAGTGACATTCCATCGTGTGTATATACTACATTTTGCTTATCTACTCATCATAAACGAACACTTGAGTTGCTTCCACATTTTAGATATTGTGAATAATGCTGCTATAAACATGGGTGTACAAATATTTCTTTGAGACCTGCTTTTACTTCTTTAGGTATTAATATACACCCAGAAATGGAACTGCTAGATCAAATGGTAATTCTATTTTTAATTTTTTGAGGAAATGTCATACTGTTTTCCAGATCAGTTTTGATATTAGTCATGGGTATAATGTGGTATCTCATTGTAGTTTTGATTTGCATTTCCCTAATGATGCGGGTCAGGAAACAACAGTTAGAACTGGACATGGAACAACAGACTGGTTCCAAATAGGAAAAGGAGCACGTCAAGGCTGTATATGGTCACCCGGGTTGTTTAACTTATATGCAGAGTACATCATGAGAAACGCTGGGCTGGAAGAAGCACAAGCTGGAATCAAGATTGCTGGGAGAAACATCAGTAACCTCAGATATGCAGATGATACCACCCTTATGGCAGAAAGTGAAGAAGAACTAAAAAGCCTCTTGATGAAATGGAAAGAGGAGAGTGAAAAAGTTGGCTTTAAAGTAAAGTAAAAAAAAGTAAGCTTTAAAAGCTTAACATTCAGAAAACTAAGATCATGGCATCCAGTCCCATCACTTCATGGCAAATTGATGGAAACAGTGTCAAACTTTATTTTTCTGGGCTCCAAAATCACTGCAGATGGTGACTGCAGCCATGAAATTAAAAGACTCTTACTCCTTGGAAGGAAAGTTATGACCAACCTAGATAGCATATTAAAAAGCAGAGACATTACATTGCCAATAAAGGTCTGTCTAGTCAAGGCTATAGTTTTTCCAGTAGTCATGTATGGATTTGAGAGTTGGACTGTGAAGAAAGCTGAGCGCCGAAGAATGGATGCTTTTGAACTGTGGTGCTGGAGAAGACTCTTGAGAGTTCCTTGGACTGCAAGGAGATCCAACCGGTCCATCCTAAAGGAGATCAGTGCTGGGTGTTCATTGGAAGGACTGATGTTGAAGCTGAAACTCCAATACTTTGGCTATACCTCATGCGAAGAGTTGACTTATTGGAAAAGACCCTGATGCTGGGAGGGATTGGGGGCAGGAGGAGAAGGGGACGACAGAGGATGAGATGGCTGGATGGCATCACCTGACTCAGTGGACATGAGTTTGAGTAAACTCTGGGAGTTGGTGATGGACAGGGAGGCCTGGCGTGCTGCGATTCACAGGGTCGCAAAGAGTTGGACATGACTGTGCAACTGAACTGAACTGAACTGAACTATTAGTCTCAACCCCAGATACCTAATTTGACATGTAAAGTTAATCATTGCACGTAGTTTTAGGTCTTACACCTTTTAACACGTTTTGAATTGATTTTTGTTTATGGTGTTAGATCAGGACCCAATTTACTCTTTCACATGTGGATATCTACTTTTCTCAGCATTATTTGTTGAAAGACTATTCTTTCACCCAATGAATGGTCTTGTCACACCTATCAAAAATCAAGGGTTTATTTCTGGGCTTTCAGTTCTAATCTTGTGGCCTATATATTTGTTTTTATACTCTCTTGATTATTATAGCTTTGTAATACATTTTAAAATCAAGAAGTGTGAGTCTTTCAGGTTTGATCTTCTTTCTAAAGATTGTCTTGTTTATTTGGAGCCTCTTGAGATGTCACATGAATTTTAAGATGCAGTCTCTATTTCTGAAAAAGAAATGTTTTTGTAGTTTTGATAGAGACTGCTTTGAATCTGTAGAACACTTTGGGTAAAATCAACATCCTAACACTATTAATTCTTGTAGTCCATGAACATGGATATTTTCTCACCTGTTTATATCTTTAATTTCTTTCAGCAATGTTTTATACACTTTATTATATTCACCTTCTTAGTTAATTCATAAGCACTTTATTTTTTTGATGGCATTGTAAATGAAATTGTTTTCGTGGTTTCCTTTTCAGGTCATTTATTGTTAGTGTTCGGTATATGTCTGTGAAATCTATTTGGCTTATTGTTGTTAAAATTATCTTATTTCCTTACTGTTTTCTGTCTGCTTGCTCTATTCATTATTGAGAGTGGGGTGGGGTACTGAAGCCACCAATACTGTTGTAGAACTATCTATTCTCCCTTCAGTTCTGTCAGCTTCTGCTTCATCATTTTGGTGGTCTAATAGGTGCATAGACGTTTGTAATAGTTACACCTTCTCACTGTATTGAACCTTTTAGTAGTATGTAGCATTCTTTGTCTTGGCTTCTAAACTTTTTTGTTTTGTTGCTGTTGTTTTTGCTTTGTGCCTGTGCTAGGTCTTCACCAGCCCGTGGTCTTACCCCATGGCATGCGGGATCATGGTTCCCTGACCGGGGACCAAACCCATGTCTCCTGCATTGGAAGGTGCACTCTCAACCACTGGGCCACTGAAGTCCCCTGAGTCTTTTTTTATTTAGAGTCTATTCTTTCTGACAGAGTAATCACTCTTGCCCTCTTTTCGTTACTATTTGCATGAAATATCTTCTTCCATCCTTTCATTTTCAAACGACTTGTGTCTTGGATCTTAAGTGAGTCTCTTATAGAGAGCATAGAATTGAGTCATGTGTTTTTATACATTCTTCCAATCTTTGTCTTTTGATTGGAGAGATCAAGCTATTGTTTACATTTAATTAGTGAGTAAGGACTCGATTTTGTATTGTGCTATATGTATTATAGCATTTTTGTCCTTGATATCTTGTGTTACAGTTCTTTTTGTATTTTATTTGATTCTTTGCAGTGAACATTTAAACTTTATTCTCACTTACTTCTGTGTATATTCTAAAGCTATTTTCCTTGTGGTTACCATGGGGATTATACATTTAACATCCTAAAGTTATAAAACTCTAATTTGAATTAATATCCACTTGACTGAACTGACACACACAAATTCTGCTCCTTACAGCTTTGTCCCACTCCTTTCACTTGTTGATATAATAATAATTTAAAAAAATTACATCTTGGTACACTGTGCACCTCCAAACATAAACTAATAATTCTTTTAAATTCATTAATTTCTTAAATTCTGTAGAAAACAAGATTTGGAGTTATAAACCAAAGTTATAATAATCCTAGCTTTGGGACTAATAATTATTTTTCTTTAAATATATTAATCTTTTAAATCATGTAGAAAACAAAATGTTCAGTTACAAACCAATGTTACAATAAGCCTAGCACTTTAAAATTACCCATAAATGTGCCTCTATTGAGTTGTTTATGTCTTTACACGGCTTTAAGGTACTCGCTCATGTTCTTTATTCACCCTTTAGAACTTCTAAACATTTCTTATAAGTCAGGTGAAGTGATAATGAGCTCATCCAGCTTTTGTTTATCTGGAGATGTTATAGTTTCTTACTCATATTTAAGGAATAATTTCACCAGATGTAGGATCTTTGGTTGATTGACAGTTTTGTTTTGTTTACAGCACTTTGAATACCTAATCCCACTGCCTTCTGGTCTTCAGAGTTTATGGATATATTAGTTTCCTACTGCTGCTGTAATAAATTACCACAATTTAGGGATTCAAATTTAGGACTTTCAAGACAATTTAGGACTTCCCTGTAGCTCAAATGGTAAATAATCCGCCTCTGGATGCAGGAAACCAGGGTTTGATCCCTGGGTTGGGAAGTTCCTCTGGAGAAGGGACTGGCAATCCACTCCAGTATTCTTGCTTGGAGAATTCCATGGACAGAGAAGCCTGGCGGGCTACAGTCCGTGGGGTTGCAAAGAGTTGGACATGACTGAATGACTAACACATATAACACAGGGGTTCAAGATGCACAAATACATTATCTTACAGTCTGGAGGTTCTAAGTCCAAAAAAATCAAGGTTTCAGTATGGCTTTGTTCCTTCTGGGTGCTCTAAGGGACCCACTTCCTTGCCTTTTCCAGCTTCCAGAGGCTATTTGCATTCCTTGGCTCATGGTATCTTCCTCTATCTTTAAAGCCAGCAATGGCAGATTGAGTCCCCATGTCACCTCACTCCAACCTTGCTTTCAGCATCACATCTGACGCTCCTCTTCTGCCTCCCTCTTCAACTTTCATGGACCCTTGTGACTACACTAGGGTCTCCCCAATAATCCAGAATAATCTCTCCATCACAAGGTCATCTGATTAGTAAATTTAGCTCCATTTGTGACCTTAATTCTCCTTTGCCATGTGACCTAACATATTTGCAGATTCCAAGACATCGACATTTTTAGAGGTCATTATTCTGCCTACCCCACTGGACAAACCATGCCCTTGTTTTAAGAACTCCTTTTTCCTCTCAGGCACTGAAGCCTGGAATTTTATGTCAGAGAGCCATTCCTTTTTGTCAGGGTGTCTCTGTAGGAGATACCAGTCAGCATTCAAGAACCTTGAATTATTTATCTCCTATAATTCTGATTTCCGTCGTTCTAAGTCACTCTGGTGATAGAAAATTCCATCCCACTAGCAAGTAAAGATGGAAAGCCTATTTCCCTCCAAGATTCATAATCCTTCAGTTCCCAGACTTGTCATGCTTATTTGTTTCGTTTGTTGATACCCCTTTTGGGAAACTGCTTATAGATGTGAGTCTTCAGCTCTTTCAAGCTTGTATTAGAGTCTGGATCACATAACCATCAGGAGAGACACAGATTGAACGAGATTGCTCCTCAGTCAGTTCAGTCACAGAGTTGTGTCTGACTCTTTGTGACCCCGTGGACTGCGGCACACCAGGCTTCCCTGTCCATCAGCAATTCCCAGAGCTTACCCAAACTCATGTCATTCAAGTCAGTGGTGCCATCCAACCATCTCATCTTCTGTTGGCCCCTTCTCCTCCCATCTTCAATCTTTCCCAGCATCATGGTCTTTTCCAATGAGTCAGTTCTTCACATCAAGTGGCCAAAGTATTAGAGTTTCAGCTTCAGCGTCAGTCCTTCCAATGAATATTCAGGACTGATTTCCTTTCGGATGGACTGGCTGGATCTCCTTGAATCCAAGGGACTGTCAAGAGTCTTCTCCAACACCACAGTTCAAAAGCATCAATTCTTTGGCGCTCAGTTTTCTTTATAGTCCAACTCTCACATCCATACATGACCACTGGAAAAACCACAGCTTTGACTACATGGACCTTTGTTGGCAAAGTAATGTCTCTGCTTTTTAATATGCTGTCTAGTTTGGGCACAGCTTTTCTTCCAAGGAGCAAGTGTCTTTTAATTTCATGGCTGCAGTCACCATCTGCAGTGATTTTGGACTCCAAAAAAATAAAGTCGGTTACTATTTCCTTTGTTTCCCCATCTACTTGTCATGAAGTGATGGGACTGGATGCCGTGATGTTAGTTTTCTGAATGTTGAGTTTTAAGCCAATTTTTTCACTCTCCTCTTTCACTTTCTTTTTTTTTTTTTCCTTTAGCCATGGACTTTATTGTTTGAATATTAACAACTATTATGCTATACTTACATTTTAATTTCTTACAAAACTCTACATTCCACAGTGCTAAGTCTCTTCATTCTCCATTTTATGCCACATTTTCATGAAAAGGTATTTCCCTGAATCATAATCTGCCTGATTGTGTGTTTGTTGTTATGGTTGTTGTGGTGTAGTCACTAAGTTGTGACCCCATGGATCATAGACCCCCAGGCCCTTTTGTCCATGCGGTTCTCTAGGCAAGAATACTGGAGTGGGTTGCCATTTCCTTCTCCATCCTCTTTCACTTTCATCAAGAGGCTCTTTAGTTTTTCACTCTCTGCTGTAAGGGTGGTGTCATCTGCGTATCTGAGGTTATTGATATTTCTCCCAATGATCTTTATTCCAACCTTTGCTTCATCCAGCCCAGTATTTCTCATAATGTACTCTGCGTACAAGTTAAATAAGCAGGGTGACAATATACAGCCTTGATGTACTCTTTTCCCAGTTTGGAACCAGTCTGTTGTTCCATGTCCAGTTCTAACTGTTGCTTCTTGCCTTGCATACAGATTTCTCAAGAGGCAGGTCAGGTGGTCTGGTATTCCCGTCTCTGGATGAATTTTCCAGTTTGTTGTGATTCACACTGTCAAAGATTTTGGTGTAGTCAATAAAGCAAAAATAGATGTTTCTCTGGAACTCTCTTGCTTTTTTGATGATCCAACAGAAGCTGGCAATTTGATCTCTGGTTCCTCTGCCTTTTCTAAATCTAGCTTGAACATCTGGAAGTTCATGGTTCATGTACTGTTGAAGCCTCACTTGGAGAATTTTGAGCATTACCTTACTAGCGTGTGAGATGAGTGCAATTGTGCGGTAGTTTGAGCATTCTTTGGCATTGCCTTTCTTTGGGATTGGAATGAAAATTGACCTTTTCCAGTCCTGTGGCCACTGCTGAGTTTTCCAAATTTGCTGGCATATTGAGTGCAGCACTTTCACAACATCATCTTTTAGGATTTGGAATAGCTCAACTGGATTTCCATCACCTCCACTAGCTTTGTTCGTAGTGATGCTCCGTAAGGCCCACTTGACTTTGCATTCCAGCATGTCCGACTCTTGGTGAGTGATCACATCATCGTGGTTATCTGTATCATGAAGATCTTTTTTGTATAGTTCTTCTGTGTATTCTTGCCACCTCTTCTTAATATCCTCTACTTCTGTTAGGTCCATACCATTTCTGTCATTTATTGTGCCCATCTTTGCATGAAATATTCCCATGGTATCTCTAATTTTCTTGAAGAGATCTCTAGCATCTTTAAAACCTATGGAGCTTTCAAGTCAGAATGATGCTGTGAAAGAAGCATTCATATTTGAGGTTGAAAGAATTGACTGAAAACCCACCTTTATGACTGATTACTTGTGTGACCTTTGGACAGTTACTTCAAGTTCTCTCAACCTCAGTTACTGCATTCGTAACATTATTTTTTACATATGCTATAAAGCTGTTAGGAGGATTATAGATGGTATAATAAACCACTCTTCATAACCCAAGTTGAAATAAATAGCCACCATTGTTTTGCTGGTGGCTCAGATGGTAAAGAATCTGCCTGCAATGCAGGAAACCTGGGTTCAATCCCTGAATCAGGAAGATCCCCTGGATAAGGGGACAGCAACCCACTCCAGTGTTCTTGCCGGGAGAATTCCATGGACATAGGAACCTGATGGGTCGGTGGGGTGGCAAAGAGTCAGACACGACTGAGTGACTAACACACACAAGCTCCAAGTATGTATGTGTACCCAATAGACTATAGCGAACATACCTGATAGTTTCTGCGAGGAGCTCAAAGTATGAGATACAACACCCACCGTGAGAGGCAGGTGGTGCAGAATGATAAGAGTTCTCAGTGAAAACAAACAAAAAAAGAAGGAATATAATCTTGTACAGTTTGTTTTTTTCTGGGTTTTCATTTCCTAATCTAAAAAATAATCAACTTTGATTAGATGATCCTCAAAGGGTTTCCCCTTGCTAACATTCTGTCATTTTCAGAAGCATCCTGACTATTGGCAAATATGACTAACCCAGGAAATAAATAAGATTTTTGCCAAAGGTATGTGTAAAGAATGTAAAGTTCTCACATCCAGTACAGACCTCAGGACCTTGCAAACAACATAACTGTCATTCAAGTGTATCACTTTGAATGTCTCCTTTAAATACACAATATATCTTCAAGCCAAAAGGCATGGTGAACTAGAACAAAGTGGCAGACACCTGATCTGAAGAGAAGTTCCACACAAGATACAAAGGAGACAGTCACAATGGCCATGAAAATGGGCCAAACGGAATGAGTCAACACAGTTGCTGAATTATAACCCCTGGAATTCCAGCAGTGCTGAGGTGGTCATCCAGTACTAATGAAAGTCTTCCATATCTCCCCAATATTTTCTGTTACATTTTGATTTTTGGTTCTCTTTTTGGGAAATAATAAGAGGGTTTCAGCTTGGGTGCTGTTGGCTTTGAGGTTTTCTTTTAATGTATTAATACAATTGTCAACCAGATCACAGCACGAACAAATTGTATGTCAGGCAGTGATTGCATAACAGAACTCATCTCTGTTTGAAGAAAGGGACAAAAGGTGGCAGTGTACCCGTCTCAGGAACATCCTCTCATGCAGAGTGATGGGCTCAAGCACAAAGCTTAGGCAGATGAAGCCCGGAAACAGCGGAAAGAGACAGGCTGCGAGTTAGAGACTGCCCACGGTGACAGCCCCTGACAGAATGAGAGGGGCTGGAAGGATGAGCCTGGGGAGGGTGGCTGACATTTGTCTCTGTAAGTACTAACAGGAGAACCAGCAAATTCATGGAAAATAAGAATCCGTGTCTAATACCCACAATTACAGAAGAGGTTGTCAGAAGTGTGGGACTTAAACACGTCTGGGAATTCAGAACTCTTAGTTCGTAGAGATGCACAGTAAATTCTAGCTGAGAAATATTTACAGGCCATTTGTTTAATCAATACTATTGGGCTGTTCCTGGGTGTCCCATGGGCAGGTCTTGATACCAGAAGTGATCTGCCAGATATTCAGACAGAGATCTTAAAAAATAGAGACACAGGCAGAGAGCAAAGCAGATTTTAGGATCTTCTTTCTGCACGTCTCCTTCTAATTCTCTTATGGCCAGCAATGGTACGGAGTTGACTGGAAATGCTTTCTGAAGGTGTGTCAGCATAAGAATGAATTATAAAGACAACCTACAGTTCCTTGTCTTTGATATTTTGCCTCTTTTTTGACCCTGGTTGTCACTCCTCATTTTTGTTGCGATGTTTCCTGCTTAGCCCATTTTGGAGTTTTACTTTTAAAGCAATTGCATCTGCTCTTTTCTGGGTTGGGAGTGCCAGTGGATGGCTGCAGGAAGCTTACAGCTTGCTCCAGGTTGACATGAGTCGACAAAACTGGCATCTTTGTTTCTAACCACTTCTTCTCTGGGTCTATGGGATGCCTAGAAGTTTGTTTATGTGATTCTCAATTTTTAAGGATTCAAGAAAGATGCAACTGGGTAAGAGTGAAAATATGAACATTTTGAGGATTTGCTTAGCATGCACCAATACCTATTTATTCAGTGAAAGAAAGTGGGAAAAGGAAAGAAAGAAAACAAAGAAGAAGGAAGAAGGAAGGAAGGAAGAGAGAGAGAGGCAGCCTGGGAAGAAGGGTGGTGCTGGGAAACTGGGGAACATCTTGCCTAAATGTAGTGGCTTCCAATCACCATTTCATGGAATTCTGGTATTACCTTAAGAACAGAGCTTTCAGTTTATTCAGAACCATATTTTGTGCTGGAAAGTCCACTGAACTCAGACTTGACTCATTTCTGAGTCATATTTTTATCTAAGGCAGCTTGAACATCAAACCCTCTTAACTCCTTACCTTCAGGTCTCCAGGAAGAAGACATCAAATTCCCTGCATTCCTCCATTATTCACCTCTTTCTTGTCTCTTCATCTCTTAATCATAGGCTGGAGTGGCGGGGGACGGTGGTGGTGGTGTTGAGAGGATTGAGGTGGGGAGTTTCCTAGTAGGGTTGCCATACAAAATACAATAGTAACTTACATTTGAATTTCTAATAAACTATAACATTTTTCTACTATAAGTACATCCCAAATATGATATGGGATATACTCATAAAAATGTGTTGTTTTTTGGAAATTCAAATTTAACTCAGTGTCCTGCATATTTGCCTGGATGGCATCACCGATGCAATGGACATGAACCTGGGCAAACTCTGGGAGATGGTGAGGGACAGGGAAGCCTGGCATGCTGCAGTCCATAGGGTCACAAAGAACTGGACACAACTGGGTAATTGGACAACAGTAACCTGCATATTTATTTGCTAAATCAAGCAACCCTTCCAAGGCCTTCCACCACGGTGGCTGCAGTTCCTGCTGCCCTTGAACTCCATGTGGTCAGCTCACTGCCCTCTCCCAGACCAAACCCCCACATTTCAGAGGCTGTGAAAACTTGTCAAAACTTCTAACGTGGGGAATGAACATTTTCTTTCTTTAAAATTAGCATTTGTATAATGTTGCATCTCATTAAATGACATAATGTTACACATAAATCATCCTGACCAGATTTGTTTTTAAAAAAACGCCATGCCTTTGGTTTCTTTTGTCTAGAATCTGCATTTGAAAGCGCACCTGCGCAGACACATCTGAACTTCCCAAGGAGCACGTAGTGTCTCTGTCGCGGTGTCCTCCCCTTGGTGGCTGTGGCTCTGTCACAGACTGCCTCCGGCAGCTCTCCGCTCTACCCTGGGGGCCACCGGGACTGTTTGTACTCAGTGGAGGGTGCAGGGGGCTGCACAGCCTCAAGGTGGGAAGAGAGAACCACCTGCATGGAAGATGATTGGACTCATCAGTTTGCACTCTCAGTGGAAGGGAATTATTGACACATATTTGGAGCTTCCCAGGTGGCTCAGCAGTAAAGAATCTGCCTGTAATGCAGGAGATGCAAGTTCAATCCTTGGGTTGGGGAGATTCCCTGGAGCAGGGTGTGGCAACCCACTGTAGTATTCTTGCCTGGAGAATCCCACGGACAGAGGAGCCTGGTGGGCTACAGTCCATTGGGATGCAAAGTGTCAGACATGATGAAAGCGACTGAGCACGCACATCACACCTTTTACCAACTTACTGTCTATATAAACTGTTCGTTAAGAGTGGCATGAATATAAACAATCAACAATATGATAAATTCATGAATAAAAGGCTACACACACACACATCTCAACAGACCCACATGTATACGCATTTCCTGCTTCTGAGATGGTTCATTCCACAGACAGGTGAATAGCAAGAACTTGAAGAAGGCACACCTAGCTCCCCAGCGGGAAATCTCCCAAGAGCTCTAATTTAATAAAGACCAAAGAACACATATTTATAGAGTTCTCAAACGTTGAAGACTGCATACTTGGTAAATCACAATGTTAATGGTCAAAACTGAGAAAAATAAAATATTAACTAAAACTAAATGCACACACACACAGAGGGGATTCTTAAGAGTGAAGATGAGAGACTATAAAATGGAATGGCTCCATGACTATTTCTTTGTTGGGGAGGATATGGAAGGAGCAGCTGTACTTGAGATTGGCACTGCAAGTTTTCACTCGAATGGAGAAGCAGAAAAGTAGATGGGGTCTGTCTGCAGACACGATGGAGCCACGATGCCCTGAGTGTCCAGCTGACATGAGGCATCTTGAATCAAGCTCTGTCCCATCAGGCACACCAGATGGGTGGCGTTGGCTAAATTCACCAGATTTGGGCAGGAGCAGACAAACCCAGGGGTGATACTGCAAGAGGAGCCCAGGCTTGGGAGACAGAACTTTTCCAATCCACCACTTCCTGGGACTCTGACGTTACCTGAATCTGCAAGCAGTTTGATGAGAGCTGGTGAAATAAAATAAAAATAACAGAAGACAGACAAAACCTCTTGTACCAATTTGGTCAGAGGAGCCAGTCTTCCAAACGTTGAGTAGGGAGACAGCCAGGTGGCTGAGGTCCAGAGAGAAAAGCTGGTAAGCGGGGCTCTGCTGGTTACCAGCTGCTTGTTCTGGGGCAGGTCACAATTCTAGACGCCTCAGAAGCCTCCTGTGCAGAGGAGCAGATGATGTGAATAGCCTGCAGGAAGCTCTCAAGAACGTAACTAAGATTCTTACAACCAGGTTATGACAAATTCCCTCATTTTCTGACTCCAGGGTTTACCTTGTCATATGCGGGGAACAATCAGGAGGCGGGGTTACACAAGTTGCTCCATTAAGGGGAAAGAGTGGCTGGGCTCCTGCCTGCCCCTCCGCTTCTAGAGCTGTCATCGGCCCAGACATCTGTGACCTCCCCATTTTCAGCATCTTTTTCTAAATTTGCATGATGGCATTTATATGGGTTCCTGGAATGAAGTAGCCCCCAGCACCCTGGAATCTTATCTAGGAGAGGAATATGATTTTGCCCCTCCTTTCCGGGGTAACCCCCAGCTTCCCTAGTCTCCCTGGCACAGCCCTGTTCTCCCCAATACACCCTGATCTCCACACCCAGCCACTGCGGTGATGGGAACTCAACATTCTCTAGTGAAGAGACGGTCAGATCTCCAAGCAGATGTTATGACCTGGTCCAACATAGGTGTCTTCTTACACTGTAGGGGAGAAGGGACCCACACCCAGCAGGTTTGGAAAAGGGGGTGCTTCTCATGTCTCTCTCTCCTCAACATCACTTGCTTTTTCTACAGCCTTGTCCTTCCATCACTCAGCCTGATGCCTTCAGCCTCTCCCTCAGGAAATTCCACTCTTTCCCAAGGAGAAGGAGATTCTGAAGTGTCCTCCTTACCCTGGAGCCTCCAGTTTGATGCCCACAATTCTCGTTTCCCCTAGTGTGTCCCGCAGTGGGAAAGAGGGGCAAGGAAGTGGACTCGAGGGTGTCCCAGCGTCTAGAGGGAAGGGACCACTTTTGCATCCGCTTCCTAACCACCAAGACTAGAAGCTGCTTTCCTGCTGAGTCTAAGGAGATGCACACAGAGCCAGACCAGCATTCTTCCTCCCTGGGAGAGAGCACAGCCTCGTTTTGCTTTGGGAAAACAACATTTCTGTCGTTGTGGATGGGACTTTGCCTGCCCCTTGTGAGATAAAAACCCAGCAGGAGCACTTGAGTTTTTTTTGCTGGAGCTGGCTTCAGTGCTAAATGAGAAGACGTTAGCTGCAATGGTGCTCCATCTACTTGCCATATGAGCTGGTGGCCCAGCTCATAGATCCCGGACCAGGGATCAAACCGGGGTCTCCTGCATTGCAGGCAGATTCTTTACTGTCTGAGTCACCAGAGAAGCCATATTAGGTTGTATGTCTTTATTTCCAAAAGAGTCTTAGTCCTAATGTACTAAGAGTGCATTAGTTTTTAGTGTTTTCCCCTCAGTTTATTCCACCATTGTTACTGACAGTTTGTCACTGACAGTCCACATACTAATAGAGTTTAAGAAAGATGACAACTCTTCTTTGCCTAACAGTAGAATAGAGATAACCCCCAGGGATGGTCTAAACTCCATTTGTAAAACTGGGCGGAGCAACAGCTTCCTTCCTGACCTCCATGGGCATAAAAATGAGGATGAGGAGATGGAGATTTGCGGGTTCCTCAGAGAACCATGTACATGTAATGGTTCATGGCTATTGAGTTAAATGGGAGGGAGGCTGTGTATTCCACCATACGAGGCTATTGATGATGGAGCCAGCGCCTGGGCCAAGGTGTGTGCTAACATGAATCGTGTCTGCTAACCTGATGGCCGCTCTGCAGTGACCTGGAATGAGGGACGTATTGGAGGATGAGTGCCTCCACAGGGATCAAGGGGTACCATCTGGGGAGTCTCCAATGAAGAGACCTCCCAGCTATCTTGTGGAGTCTCCCAGTACAGACTCTGGACTTAGCTAAGTGACAAGCATTGGCCAACGTGGCCTCAGATAGCATATGACAAGCAGAACTTTGAATTTAGCCATTCTGATTTAAGGAAGCTCAGTAGTCAAGGGGAAAGAAAACCACAGTCCCTGGCCACAGTCCCAGCTTGGCTCCCAGGAAATTAATGATGAGGTGTGGCCGTGCCTGCCTAGCCATCCCAGCACCTCGGCAGAAATACACAATCACAGAGAATGGCCCAGTCAACCCGCAGAGTGATGAGAAATGGTAAATTGCTTTTATTAGTGTTTCTTTCCCTGCAACTATGGATGGTGACTGAAATACTGTCTGGTTAATTCACTTTGGCTAATGTTTCTTGAGTGTTTACTATGCACAAGGCATGACTCCAGGAACTGTGTGCTGACTCACAGGCAGGTGACCGGCCAGGGAGAGTGGGTGGAAGTAGGGAGAGATGGAGGGCTCCGAAGGACCTCGTGGGTCCCAGGTTGATCTGCAGGAGCAGATGTGATGACCAGACAAAGCTTAAAATGAAACTCTAGTGCTACTAATGGGCCATGTGCTGGCCATCAAAACAGATGTAAAAGCAGATTTTTACAGTGAGACCATTTCCTTCTCCAGGGGATCTTCCCCAGCCAGGGAGCAAACCCAAGTCTTATATATGGCAGGCAGATTCTTTGCCACTGAGCCGCCTGGGAAGCCCATACATGCATATCTATGCTGAGTCCTTCACTGTTCATCTGAAACTGCCACAACATTGTCAATACGCTATACCCCAGTACAAAATAAAAATTTAAAGTTTGGGGAAAAAAATAAAGTGAGGCCAAAATTTAAGCTAGGGTCTTAGCACCAGAATGCTTGGCTATTTAGGGACAGATCTCAGACAACTAGGTGTCAGGAGGAAAGTCATGTTGTAACCCCTAGTGAGAAGACCCAACCTCCATGTTAACCCAGACATCTGAGCTTTCTAGAATGACTCAGACTTCCAATTTGCCTCCTTTTGATCACTGTTATTATGCTGGCGAGGCTGCTACTGGGCAAAGCTCTGGGTAGATGACGCTCAGGAAGAAAGAGCAAAATACCAAGTGCCTCTGCAACCCAGAGGAGCTGAAGAGGGAAAGACACTGACCACCAATCTTTGAGAAAGACAGTGACGCCGCTTTAGGGGCTGATAGGAAAATCCAGTACAGAGATTATCTAGAGGGTGAGTGCAGCGGGTAAAGAATCTGCCTGCAGTGCATTAGATGCAGGAGATGCAGTTTCGATCCCTGGGATGGGAAGATCCCCTGGAGAAGGAAATGGCAACCCACTCCAGTATTCTTGCCTGGAGAGTCCCTTGGACAGAGGAGCCTGTGGGCTACAGTCCATGGAGTTGCAAGGAGTCAGACAGGACTGAAGCGACTGAGCACTCAGGCATGTAGGAAGGAAAGAGAGAAGGCTATAAGACTGTCTGGTATTTCTAGGTTGGGGAGGTGAGAAGCCTGCAAAAGGGTCTGAGAAGCTGCAGTCAGAATAGTGGGAAGAGAACCAAAAGAAAGTTGTCCCTCAGGATTAAAGGTTTTGGAGGGGTTGGTTGTTGAGAAGTGAGAAAGATAGGATGTGGTGATCATTGGCAATCTTTGATGTTAGGGTTTCAGTGGACGATGGGTATGGCGGTCTGACAAGAACGTTCAGGAGAGAGGTGGATTTCTCAAGGAAGTTAGCCATCCTAGGGAGCAGAGAAATGGACCAGTAACTGGAAGACAGAGGCATATTTGTACCCAAGATGTAAGGTATTTCAACAAGGTTGCATACTAATGGGAATAATCTATCAGAGAGTAAGCTGTGGGAAGAGACAAGCTAAGGGTTAAGGCTAGAGGCATTATCCTGGGGAGGTGAGAAGACAAACATTTAGGGGACAAATGAAGAGTGGAGCTCCCTGGGGGCCTAGTGCTTAGGATTCCAGGCTTTCATTGCTGTGACCTGGTTTCAATCCCTGGTCTGGGAACTGAGATCCCGGAAGCCGCGTGGCTAGGCAAAAAAACAACAACAAAAACCCCCACACAATTTGCCCTTCCTGTGCCTCCATTTCCTTATCTGCAAAATGAAAATGATAATTATCCATCACACAGGATTGCGATGAGGGTTAAGCGCACTGACCCGTGTAATGCACTTAGAAATGCGCTTGGAACAGTAAGCCCTCAGTAAAATGTTAGTTCTCTGTCTTCTTATCATTATGGTCCATTGCAACAGCAGGAAGACAGAAGATAGGACCACAGGATACAGATGGATCTGGTGAGGGGTGGATGACAGCTCCTGTGAGCTTGTACTTTTCTACTGAATTAAGAAGCAAGATCTCAGTGACGGGAGGAGTCATGTTGCCAGGGGAGTGTCATGGGGTCATGAGCCAGGCTGTGGGCCTCTTAAGCGCTATGGTCATAGCATTAAAGGAAGACCCCTCAGCATGGCTTGTATTTCTCTGCATCTACAGTCAGCTGCTCAGATGCATCTGTGCAGTAGGTGGAGAGTTTGATTTGACTATATTTGGGGGTTTTCCTGGTGAGTGAGATATAGGAAGAGAATGGTTAAGGGAGTTGTGGTAATAACAAAAGGTCATAGAATCTAAGCTAGACAGGAAGGAAGTGAGGATATTAGGGGGAGGGAGGGCAGGGGGGAGGAGAAAGCTGGTGGGCCTCCTGATCAGAGGTCCTAGCATGGAAGTGTTAGAATGGGAAGCTTGGGCAGGTGAGCCTCAACGATGGGAAGCTGCGGTCAGAGACTGGGATAGTGGAAATCAAGGATTTAGAGCTGATGTTGTTTTGGTGATGACAAGGTAGGACGTGACCTTGAGGTGAGAGGCTGGGCTGGGGGAGGAGAAGATGGAGGATCTGAGAGGGTGAGGGTGGAGGAGGGCAGGTCGGGGGTGGTTATCAGTGTGAGTGTTGAGGTTGCCAGGAAGCAGACAGGAATCAGTGGCCAGGTGTAAGTCATTTATGAATAAGGCTGCATGACTGCAAGTGGGTGAATGACCACAGAAAGGAGAGGCAGTGGAAGACAGAATAGTCAGATAGCATGTTCTTTGAAGGAGCTGGATTGCTTTACTGTTTTGTTGGTTTGCTTTTGTTTTGGAGGGTGGAGAAGCAACGTTCTAGAAGTGGCAATGAAGAACCAGGAGAGCACTTATTTTACTCTGGGCCCAAGTACATGGGATGTGGAAAAACAAACAGCAGGCAGCACATAAGAGGCTACAGCGGATGCAGCGGGCTCTGAGGGCAGCCATGTTTCCACTGAAGTGAGAAGGGAGAGAGCTTTCCAGAAAGCAGTCCCATAGAGCGAATTTGACCGAGGACAGACCTGAGGTCCTCAGGGCCCCAGAACAGAGGTCTGGGAGATTGAAGAGGGTGATTATGGGTGTTATGGGTCCAGGTGTTAGTGGGGGTCATGGGAAACTTAGGCTGAGGCTAACTGAGGTGAGCAGAGACGTAAGGCAGGGGGCTTTTTAGGGCTCAATTAGTAAGTTTCTTTGTGGCTTGCCATTTGCCAAAGTATCTAGTGAAGATGGCCTGCACATCTACCTAAGAAGCCTGGAGATCAAACATGTAGGAATTGGTTGCAATTACTAGGTGATATTTTCCAACTGCGATGCTGGATAAGGCTCTTGAGAGTCCCTTGGACTCAAGGAGATCAAACCAGTCAATCCTAAAGGAAATCAACCCTGAATATTCACTAGAAGGACTGAATATGAAGATGAAGCTCCAATACTTTGGCCATCTGATGTGAACAGCTGACTCATTGGAAAAGACCCTGATGCTGGGAAAGATTGAAGGCAGGAGGAGAAGGGGACGACAGAGGGTGAGATGACTGGATGGCATCACTGACTCAATGGACATGAGTCTCAGCAAACTCAGGGAGATGGTGAAGGACAGGGAAGCCTGGTGTGCTGCAGTCCATGGGGTCACAAAGGACTGGACATGACTCAGTGACCGAACAGGAAACAACAGCCGGTCGACATGGCCAGAAGAAGCGTGGAGGCAAAACCAGTTAGAGACTAGAGAGTCTAGAGAGAAACGTGGATGGGCAGAAGCTGCAGTCAGATTGCTGTGCAGGGAAATGGCTGGACACCTTGTGAATCCATGTCCACGCAGTACATTCACTGTGGGTCACTAGAACGTAGGTATAAAATGGACTCCACTGTAAGTCCAGTGGTTAGAGTTTCCCTGATGAAGGGGATTTTCCATCTTGCCTATGGTTGAGGCCCTTCACAGTCATTTATTCATAAATAAATATTGACAGAAAGAGCCATCTTGGTTAAGATATTCTTTGGAATTGAGATTGCATGATGGTCTTGAGACAGGCAGATTTTAAAGTTTCTGGCAATGACCTCCCAGGATCAGCAGAGTGGAGTTGTCAGCAGTAGCTTTTGTCAGAATTAAAGTATAAAGTATAAAATTAAAGTATAAAGAATACTGGTGTTGGGGCCAAAGCCTCCATTTCTCTAGTCATTGGTTTTTGAGCAGGCACATCACACAGCCCTATGAGGGCTGGAGGAGGTTCTAGCTGCATGAGTCTGCACCAAAAGGCCAGTATGGAGCCCAGCTCCCCCAGACTGGGTAGAACAGGCAAGCTGAAGTCCAGTTACCCTTGGGAGCCCCAGGCACTACATTCTTCCATAATGCTCACCAGCCTCCAGGCCAGGGCAAGGTCACTGTTTCCAGATGCCCCAACACTGCTGGTCAGGAGGAGCTTTCAATGATCTTGCAGGTCTGGCTCTTATATTTCAGTACCTGTGTGGAGTTGATCCTCCTGGTGGCAAACATCACTTAAGGCCTCTGGTGCAGACAGTGGCAAGTGGATGCTGAGAGACAGAGCCCTTTCCAGGTGGAGAAAAGGTGTTTAGCAAATGAACAAAAGTGGGGAGGCTGAGGGTGTGTTTGGAAGATAGAAGGAATCTCGTCCTGTAGCCACAGACTCTGAAGGAAGCCGGGTCTGGATAGGATTCAGAGAGCTTGGAATGCAGGGTATGGTCTTTCTATTTATCTTTATCAAAGCCTCTGGCTTTCTTCCTCATGTGGGAGGGAGCCAGGTAAAGACTGGGAGGGAAAGGATTGAGTAAGTTCCATTTCAGCCTGTGAAGTTAGTTTTCAAGTCCAGTGAACTTAAAAATTGAATTTAAAAAAATCATAGTAATTTTTTTAGAGGTATTGTGTGCTCAGAGCTGAACTCAGTCTTGCCTTGTATGCTAAGTTGCTTCCGTTTTGTCTGACTTTTTGCAACACCATGGACTGTAACCCACCAGGTTTCTCTGTCCATGGGATTCTCAGTGCAAGAATACTGGAGTGAGTGGGTAGCCATTCCCTTCCTCAGGGCATCCTCCCCACCCAGGGATCAAACTCACGTCTCTTATATCTCCTGCATTGGCAGCTAGGTTCTTTACCACTAGCGCCACCTGGGAGGCCCTAGTCCTTCCTTGGACTAGTGAAAACTCACCCATTCTGAACCAGGAGGGAGGGTGATCATTCTTCATCCTGGGTGAGGTCTGAACGGGAGTAGGCTCTTGGCTTCTTCTCAAAGAGCCAACCTTCATACCTACTCAGGAACAACAGGATGGGGAGAGAATAGGTGGGGGCAGAAATGTAGAAGGGAAGAGGGTGAGAGAGGAGTGACTCTAGGGGTTTTCAAGCAGCAGAATTCCATTCCTCTTCCCACAGTGCAGCTTGCACAGAAGCCTAGGACTGGGTTGATGAAGATCGCTGCCCTGGGAGACATTGGGAGCAGTTCTGCCTCTTCCTCTGCAGTTCAGGGGGACTTAGTACATTCGTATCCTTGTGCGACCATCACCACCATCCACCCCAGAATGGGTGGGGTGGATCCACCTTGTCATCTCCCCCAACTGAAACTCTCTCCTTTAAACAACAACCTCCTAGCCCCCTCCCCAGACCCTGGCAATCACCTGGTTGCCATGGTTGCCATGAATCTGCACCAAAAGGCCATCATGGAGACCCGCTCCCCCAGTGACTCCTTGTGGGCACCCAGGCAGCAGCCACTGACGGTCTCAGTCAGCCAATACTGGAGTTGAAAACCCACTGGTTTTCAGTTAGCTTTCCTCTTAGCAAAGGGGGAACATTTTTAGAATTTTCAGCTTCAAAATCCTGTGACTTATTCAGCCCTAAAAAGGAGGGAAATTCTAGTACTTGCGACATCAAGGATGAAGCTTGAAGATCTTACTCCAAGTGAACAAGCAAGACAAAAGGACAGATACTGTATGATTCTCAGCTACATGAGGTCCCCAGAGGAGTCAGCTTCATAGACATGGGGAGTAGAAGGGTTGTTGCCAGGGGCTAGGGAGGGGGTTGGGGGGAGGGGTTGTTGTTTAATGGGGACAATTTCAGTTCGGGAGATGTCAAGGTTCTGGGGTGCATGGGGGTGATGGTTGCACAAGGATGTGAATGTACTAAATGCTGCTGAACTGTGCACTTACTTAGGATGGGAAATTGTATGTTGGTTTTATTTTACCACAATATAACAAAATCTACGGTCAGGATTTGGTGATGAGTACAAGTGAGTGACTGCTACAGTGTCATTTGAGAGCTTCCCCCCAGGGACATTTTTAGAAGGGGAAACAGGTAATCCCAGTGCCTGGCTCCTCCCAAGCTTCCCAACCAGGCCGCCAGCGACCCGGATCCAGGAAGGAGGTGCCAGCGCCACTTAGAGGTGATGTCACCCAGTGCAGCCCATGCCGAGGGCCCTCTCAGAGCGAGACAAACATGACCCCATAGACAGCTCCTCCACCCCCCGCGTTCCTTCTCTTGTTTCTGATATTTCTTCTCTCAAATCCTGTGTTGAATTAGGAGAAGGTTCACTGGGATTAAATAAAAATCTCTTTCTAGCAGTCGTTTGACTGGTAAGCTCCCTGACACCCAGAGGTGGAGTGCAGAACTCTGTGTCTAGAAACCCAACTGTCCTTGAGCCATTCTAAGGTCTCCCCATGATAAGTCAGCAGTGTTCCCTGAATGCTTAGGACATGCAGCTGGAGACAGACGCCTCGGGGACTCCCAGGGAAAAGGCGGATAAGCTCCTGACTGCCGACAACTCATGTCCCTAAATTACAGACACACACGTGCAACAGGACACGCGACAGAAATCATTATTACATAAAGGTATTGGAAGAAAAGCTACGACCAACCTAGACAGCATATTCAAAAGCAGAGGCATCACTTTGCCGACAAAGGTGTGTATAGTCAAAGCCATGGTTTTTCCAGTAGTCGTGTGTGGATGTTAGAGTTGGATCATAAAGAAGGCTGAGCACCGAAGAATTGATGCTTTCAAACTGCAGAGCTGGAGAAGACTCTTGAGAGTCCCTTGAACAACAAGGAGATCAAACCAGTCAATCCTAAAGGAAATCAACCCTGAGTATTCACTGGAAGAACTGAAGCCGAAACTCCAACATTTTGGCCACCTGATGCAAGGAACCGATTCATTGAAAAAGACCCTCATGCTGGGAAAGACTGAAGGCAGGAGGAGACGGAGATGACAGAGGATGAGATGGTTGGATCACATCACTGATTCAATGGACATGAGTTTGAGCAAACTCCAGGAAATAGTGGACTGGAAAGCCTGGTGGGCTACAGTCCATGGGGTCACAAGGAAATGGACACAACTGAATAACTAACACTACTAATTTCTATGGTAACTCTATTTTTAGTCCTTTTAAGGAACAATACAGAACCTGTTTAAAGACTATTTGGGGGTATATCCTGTTTGAACAACCAGAGTTATTAAATATTTTAAAGGAAGCATTGTATTACTTTTAAGTTTACTGACTAGTAGCAAATTGCTGCCACAGATTCTGAGCAGCAACGAGGACTCTTTCTGTTGCAGGTGCTAGAAAACTCCAAGCCTACTTGGCTTAAGGAAAAGAAAAGATGGTGTGTTTTCTCATCAGAAGCTAGATGATAGGCAGATTGCAGTTGCCTCTTGGCGCAGGCCCCCAGCTGATTCTCCGAGGACCCTGCACTTTGTAATCTTTAAGGTCTTACAAAAAAAGGAAACGTGCATGAACAATGCACATGTTGGCAAATAAAATTTATGTGCACTATTTACTCAGCAAGGATGAAAAAATGTACACAATGAAGCATTAATGTAAAACAATGTAATACAATGTAAAATGAGAATCATTTCAGGTCAACAAAGAAAACAAAAGCAAGCACCCTTTGGAAGACCAGCTAATACCACAGTCAGTTCTGGAACTCTCTACGCTGCTCTCGCAATTCCTCCTTCTGAGCTAAGAACCACCAGACCCCACCCACGGCCCCTTGACTGGTCGCTGGGACTCATCTCCAAGTCTCCACCTTGGCTTGGCTTCAAGACGCTCGAAAGCAGGGTAGGTAGGAAGTGACAGGGAGGAGAATATGACAGATAGATGGTGTCTTAGCCTGGGTTCTTCAGAAACACTGCCTGAGGCCGAGTTAATAGGTCACTGATTCATTAGGCATTATACTCCCAGGGAAGCAGGAGAGAGGGGTGAGGTGGGCAAGGATGGAGAACCATCCAGGGTGTATGGGCCACCAGCCTCCACAGACTGAGTGCTTGTCATGTGGGGCCATGTTCCCTCAAGTTGTAAAAATAGGTGTTCCAGGGTCACTGCTCCAGAATAGAGGAAGGGAGGGACTTCCCAGGTGGTGCAGTGGTAAAAGAATCCTCTGGCCAATGCAGGAGACTCAAGAGACACGGGTTCGATCCCTGGGTCAGGAAGATCCCCTGGAATAGGAAATGGCAACCCATTCCAGTGTTCTTGCCTGGAGAATCCCATGGACAGAGGAGCCTGGTGGGCTACAGTCCATGAGGTCGCAAAGAGCGGGACACGACTGAGCCAGCATGCACATGTGTGCACAGAGGAAGGGAGACTATCCTCTGGCTCGTGTGTCCTATGGGCTTAATCTTCCCCACAGGTGTTAACGCTCCCACACTTTGGGCTGGGCAGGTGTGAGCACCTGGTGGGCCATGTAACATCTCATGTGGCAGCACCAGCTGGGCAGGGAACACGGGGCATGGGCAAGATGAGGCACGTAGGACTGTGCCACGTGGAGCTGGTCAGAGCGCACGCAGAGCTCATGGCTGCATGGTGACTGGTCAGAACAGCGGCAAGGGCCCCGAGGAGGAGGAGGTCAAGATGCCAGGAGCATCGATGCAAGAGCTGTCTGACTGCAGAGGTAGACAACAAACGTATGGATGCCAAAGGGGAAGGGGGCGGGATGAATTGCAAGATTGGGATTGACATATATACATTATGATACCAAGTATAAAATAGATCTGGAGGGGGGCACGGCAACCCACTCCAATATTTTTCCCTGGAGGAGCCCATGGACTGAGAAGCCTGGCAGGTTACAGTCCATAGGGTCGCAGAGTCAGACGTGACTGAAGCGACTTAGCATGCACACAACATAGATAGCTAATGAGAACTGACTTTATAGCACAGGGAACTCTTCTCAATGCTCTTGATGACCTAAATGCTAAGGCAATCCAAAAGGGAGGGGACACATGTATATGCAAAGTTGATTTACTTTGCAGCAGAAACAAACATCACAAAGCAACTATGCTCTAATAAAAGCTTTTTTAAAAAAAGAGCTGTCTGAATCACAGAACCCTCTAAAGAGAATTGGCTAGAGAAGCGATGAAAGCAGGGGAAGAAGTCATAGGTGCCGAAGTGCCCTGAGGCTCCGAGGAGGGAGCGGGCGTGGGGTCAGCTCTGGGGATGGTGAGGGAAGGTTTCAAGAAGAGGAGAGAGCAGGGGAACCGGCCTAACTAGTGGACCAGACACTCCATCTGCCCAGGGGCTCGAACCAGACCCCAAAGCGAGGATAGCATCTTGGCAGATTATCCCCTTTATTAAACCGAACGTCCTTGTAATTTTGTTGTCAGTATTCATTTGTTTTGTGAAAACCTTTCCTCATAAAATATGTCACAATAAAACTTGGCTCAGCCCAGATGGAATTCTTAGGAATTCCAAACCAGTGAAATCTGAATCGCACGCACAGACAGAGCTGGGTCATGGGGACGCAGGGCCCCAGGGGATGTAGGACTCAGGGCGGTGAGCATGTCAGGCAGGGCTGGATGAGAAAAGACTCTGGAGGGAGGGACGTGCTGGGCTGAGCTGAGAGGTATGGGGGCTGGCGGGAGGAAGCTGGGGGACACTCAGCCTGTGGAGGAAAAGGACCTGAAAAGAGGCCATTCTACAGATCTGCTTCTGACAGGGAGAATTAGTAATTTTCTCTTAAAGATGACTTCAGGGGTAAGTCAGAAAGAGAAAAAAAAAGTATTACATATTAATGCAGATATGTGGAATATAGAAAAATGACATAGACGATCTTATTTGCAAAGGAGAAATAGAAACACAAATGTAGAGACATGTATGGACACCAAGTGGGTAGTCGGGGCGGGATGAATTGGGAGATGGAGATTGACAGATACACACTGGTGTGCATGCGCTCTCATCTGTGTCCAACTCTTTGCAACCCCATGGACTGTGGCCTTCCAGGCTCCTCTGTCCTTGGGATTTCCCAGGCAAGAATACTGGAGTGGGTTGCCATTTCCTTCTCCAGGAAATCTTCCCCACCCAGGGGTAGAACTTGAGTCTCCTACATTTACTATGTATAAAATAGATAATGAGAACTTGTCGTATAGCTCAGGGAACTCAGTGCTCTGTGGTGACCTAAATGTGAAGGAAATCCGAAGAGAGGGGCTATATGTGTACGTAGAGCTGACTCACTTTGCTGGGCAGCGGAAACTAACACAGCATTGTAAAGCAACCGTGCCCCCCCAAATTTTAATTAAAAAGAAAAGATGACTTCAGGGGATATGCTGGCAGAGTGATCTATCCTGGAAAGCAGGTGAAGCCAGACCAAGTAACTTTCTTCTGTGTCATCGCTGCCCTCTCCAGGGCCCAGGTGCCCATCAGATGACTCCCAGCCACTTTCTCCATCTCAGAGAGAGGCTGGGGTGAGGTTCTCGGCTTAAGGCAGACTAAATCGACCAGCAGTTTGGGAGTTTCTCAAAGGAATGCCAAGTCGAAACCCACACAGAGAGGAGAAGGCCCACCCGTATCCCTGGTGTACAGCCCTCAGGGATGAGTGAGATCCCGGGGTCCCAGGGAAGCAGCATTTCTTGGAAGGAGAGTGACAGGGGTGGCTGCCCAGGATTGTCTCTGGTGATGTTGTGAGGAAGTTGGGGCTTATTTGGGGATCCCTGGACCACCTCTGCTGAGCCTCCTCTTTTGGGTGACTGATCTTTCAGTTGACTTGGAAGTTTCTTGGTTTTAGCGCTGAATGTTCCACATCTCAGGAAACCCCTCAGATCTGGGGAAGGCTGCCTAGTTGGTCACCCTACCTCCTCCTCCCTTCCAGAAGCCCTTTTTTGGTGAGGCCAGAGACTTGCCCTCCCCCAATAGCTCTAGGAGTTCCCCAAAACTAATTAAAGACATGCCTCACAAAAGCCAATACCAACAAATCCAAGGAGGTAATACAAATGGGGGAGATTTACATCATTCATCATTATTTATATTATTTTTCATGGGTAGAAATGTCTAATTTGTTTCACAAAACTCCTTAAGTTGTGTTCTTTCTGCATTGTTTGCATATTAAATATGTATGATGACATGTGGGATCACCTTGGGGCTCCATTTTGGGAAGACAACCAAAAGAAGTAGGTTTTGTGCTCCTGGAGAAGCTTGGCCCCTTGGGAAGGGGCCCCTGCGGGTTACTGCTTGGAGGGATGGTGCTTCTGGGGGACCAGGCATCCCGATTCTTCAAGAAGATGGAATTTTCAAATGTTATGTGAAATCTGTTTTGAAATCAGGATGCACAATGGAATAGTTTTAAAGACACAGTGTGGTCCAGGTTTGTGGGGAAAAAACAAAAACCCATTCACGGGTCCTGTCCAGCACACCAGCTGCTTGTTTATACTCTATGGATTAAACTTCCCAAGCAGTCACTGCAATTCTCCTCCCTCCCCTGTCCCTGAATCGTGGCATCGGCACCTGGACATTCCAAGCCTTGTCCGAGACACCGGCTAGTTTTCAGAAATGGTCACTGCAGCGGCGCCGGGAGGCACAGCCCAGCCCTCCCTCGCCCTCGGCCTTTCCCCACTGTGCTGTCTTCCAGGGGACCACCAGGGACACGCCTGCAGCCCCGGGGCACATCTGCTGTCTCACCCCTCCCTTCCTTCCAGAGCCATCAAAGGAACAGAGGGATGAGAAATGAATGAACCCTCTTGTCTCAGTGGGGAGGAGGTACCATCACCCTCCACCCTCCCTGTGTTTCCTTAGAGCTGCCACAGAGCTGAGACCAGCTCCTCAGCTTAGAGCTCCCGCCTCCAACTGAACAGGGAGGGTCGTTCCTCCAGGGCAAGGTCCAGGGAGGCTCCTCAACAGGCAGGACCTTATGCCCTCCAGTCTGGAGAGAAGTCATTTGAGGATCGAGCTATTAACGTGGTGTGGAGGAGGCAATCTTCTCTGCATATTTAATGATTCTAGTTTACGATAGGAGAGGAGGAAGGGAGAAAAAAAACAACTTTGCTTTTAAATACAGTCAAAAGAATTTCTTGTTGAAATCATTTCTAGTTGGTGCAGACGGTACTATCTCCTTCAGCACAAAAGTAATTATCAACATCGTCATCATGCCAGTCTGGGACTGCTCAGTTCATGTGCCAATGTGATAGGCTAGCCATCTGTGGATGCTTTGTAAAAATAATCATTAAAAACTCATTTCCAAGATCACATCATAATGGGAAATGAGCTTATGATGCTGTGTTAACTGGGATCTGCATCTTATGACTGGGAACCAGCAGTTACGTCATGATATTCAATGAGTCAGTGAAATTGGGTCTGAAAATCAAGGATCTGTCTACACCCTAACACCCTGAATGCCCCTGATCTTGTTTAAAAGCAAGGATCAGCTTCCTGTGGTTGTTAATCCATGCTCAGATCTGTGCATTGCTTTCGTTCATAAGAGGCTAAAACTTTTTGCCAACATCATCTAACGGGTCTAGGAAAAATGACCCTGTGTGTGGTTAGCATCATAAAGCAAAGGGCAAGCCCTCCCATTTTGTATGTAGGGAAATGGGACCCAGAGACCTTCCCCAGTCCCCACGTCCAGCAGCCCAGGGATCTTCTTGGAAAGTGGAAAGCCACCCAGCCCTGATGCCATTCTAGGTGTGGTGCCTGAACTCCTGAGATTACATTGGATGACTACCTGGCCATTTTGTCAGCCTTCCCCTTAAATTTAGGCTTCCTTCCTCAATCTCCACGGGACACATCAGCCTCTTTCCTTTCCTACTTCAAACGCATTCCTGATAGACAACCTCTTCTCTCGGTATTTTTAAATATGTTGTAGAATTCCCTCACTTGAAAATAGCCTAACGTATCAATTGGACTAATGATGGATGATAGCCTGAGTGGATCAAATATTTTAAGATTTATTTGAATTCAATGGATATTTCCGCATGGATAGGTTTGCATTTTATGCCACAATGACTGGAAAATTGAGTGAATGATAAATCAAACATCAAATGAATAACAATAAACCAGGTCAAGCAACCTTAATTCTGTGTTACTGTCACCTTCACTAAACCCAGCTGGAGAGTGAAGAAGGCCTGGGGTCTGCTTTAGTCCCAAAGTTGAATCTAGTTTTATCTCTTGTCTCGTGTGCACATGTGTACACAACACACACACACACCCCATTCCCTTTATCAGGGGCTCAGTCAACATAGATACATTGAATGGATCTTAGAAGGTTATCAAGCAGATCCAAGTCTGATGAATAAGTCACACGGTAACTGCACTTCATTAAAAAAAAATCCAAGAGTTAATCTTTAATATGCCAGGTGTTTACAGAACATTCTGCTATGAGTATGGTGATTTTTTTTTTAAAGCGTAGTTTTTGACCTTAAGGATTTTATAGCTACATCAGGCAGGGTTGAACCACAGGCAGAAGCAGTTAAGACAGATAGATAGGTGATAGATGTTGGTCAGACAGATGGATGGACAGACATATACATAGAGGGATCCATGAATCTACCACAAGGAACTGGCTCTTGCAATTGTTGGGGCTGGTTTTGTGCACATGTGTGTGTGCTGTGCGCTCAGTTGTGTCCGACTCTTTGTGACCCCATGGACTGTAGCCCTCCAGGCTCCTCTGTCCATGGAATTCTCCAGGCAAGAATACTGGAGTGGGTTGCCATTTCCTATTCCAGGGGATCTTCTCGACCCGGGGAACAAACCTGGTTCTCCTGAGCTGGCAGGCGGATTCTTCATCACTGCACCACCAGGGAAGTGGTTAAGCAGATCTAAAGTCTATTGAGGCAGGCTGTCAGGAAGGGAAGATTAGGAGCAGCTGGAACCCCACAAGCATGGGCTGAAACTACTGTCCAAAGGGAGGAATCTCTTCAACTGATTAAGTAAGGGCCTCCTAGGATAATTTCTCTAATTTAAAGTCAGTTGATAAAGACTTCAATAACATCCTCAAAGTCCCTTCATAGCACTAGATACATGTTTGGTCAAATACCTGGGGGAAGGGTGTGTATGCTACAAAAATCGTGCAGCTCGCCTTCCCGAGCCCTCAGCAGAGAGTGTCTCGCTCAGCCCAGCCTCTTGCATACTTGAAAGGGAACTCTTGGGCATGTAATTTAGCCTGGTCAAGTGGACACACCACAAAACCAGCATGACAGCATCGTTCAAAACAAACAAACCAAGAAACGAGAACCAAATATGAACACCCAAAACAAGGCCATGGGCCTGCCAAAATGAGCAGAGTCTAAAGCAGGCACTCCGACAAGTCCACCTGTGATCTCGTTTTCTCTGGCCCTTGAAGGAACAGAGGTTCCTCAGTTCAGCTGAAATGAGGGATGGGAGGGTCACAGTGCTGGCCACACTCAGAAAGCAACAGGCTCGCTGAACTCCAGCTTCACCATCTGGGATCCTTGCCGATGGGGAGCAGACGCTTGTCATTTTGTACAATAACAACCATAAACTATATAGTGAAACATATTGAAAATGTCCACAATGGCTCCTCAGGGCATGGTGAGACCTATCAAGCATGAAGTTTTCTCAGCAAACTGCATCTCTTCCTGGTTGGAGCATGTCTGTTTTGATTTTTGTGCCAGGCCAGGGATAAAGTGTTTTTCTTCTGCTAATCGGCCCCTGCTGTTGATACCAATGGCTGTTGAAACTTGTCTGATGCTGAAACATGAATCTGAAGATCCACCCTTGGTGCCAGGGGCTTGGTCACATCCGCTCTTACTGCAGGGTTGAAGGGAAATGGCAGTGCTGCATTCTTTGTCATGAAACACTCTCTCAGGCCACTGAGTTCCAAGAAAACACTTTTAAAACAAGGAGGGTGGGGAGGAACCACATCTCTCCCAGCCCAAGGCAGTTATTTCTTAGCACACGCTGTGTGTCCTTGGTGAGAAAGCATGGGGGCATTATTGCTCTGCCCGCTTGCAAGTTTTTGGAGCTCACCCTGATCTAATTAAGTGTCTGTTTACCCTTAGGCCTGGCACTTCCTCTGGATGAGGCAACAGCTGCAACACTGCAAGAAGCCACATGAAGGGCAAAATATTTGTTGGTTGCAGCTATTTTCAGCCTTGCCAGAGTAAACAATCATGGGCTTAGCCCTATTGGCTCATTTTAAAAATGTGTCTTGAAAGGTGCTAGCCTACACGTGTCACTGCCCATGGTCTGAGACAGTGTTGTGGGCTTGCTGGAGAACATAGGTTGGGAGAAGGTGCTGGAGCCTGACCTTCTCCACTGGAATCAGATGGGCTGGAGACAGATTGCAGGTTTGGTCCTATTTAGGTGGTGTTCAAAGCAGTGTCATCGGTCTTATAGTGTATATCCTTTGCCAGCGACAAGGATGGGGAGGGGTCTAGAGACCATTATATTTTCCCCACAAGAATGTGTGAAAATGAAGAGAAAATCAAGGAGGAACACATTGTAAACTCTTAATCTGAGCAAACTCTGGGAGATAGTGAAGGACATGGGAGCCCGGCATGCTGCAGTTTATGAGGTCACAAAGAGCCGGACATGACTTAGTGATGGAACAACAACAATTTGCTTAGGTAGGTTCAAAGAAACTACAGGTTTAACCTGGAGAAGAGGCAATGTTAGAGAGAGACTCACTCACAGTTTTGTACCATTTGGGGAGTCTTCCATCCACTCTGAGTGTGGTCGCAGGAAAGCAGGTTGCAAGTCAATATAAGGAAGGGTTTCCAAACCTGTGGTGAGTCCCCACCCTTGCCTCCGTCTCCATCACTAATGGGGCCCCCATGGCAGTGGCCTGTTAAGGCAGCTTCATGGGAGGTTGGACCAGCCTGGTTGTGGGGTACCTTCCAAGTCAAGCTTCACATCAGTGTGAGTCAAGTGAAAAACAAAAAAACAGGCTGACTGGAATGTAGATCACAGATTCATCCCATACTTATCCATTCCACATATGATCGATCAATCAGTGTCAGGAAGGAGATTTAGAGGGGTCATCAGTGGTTTCATATCAAGGTTTTTTTTTTTTTAATTTTACTTATTTTAATTGGAGGCTAATTACTTTACAATATCATGGCGGTTTCTGCCATACATCGACATGAATCGGCACCCCCGTCCCAAACCCCCCTCCCAGCTCCCTCCCCACCCCATCCCTCTGGGTTGTCCCAGAGCACCGGCTCTGAGTGCCCTATTTCATGCATCAAACTTGCACTGGCGATCTGTTTCACATATGGTAATATACATGTTTCAGTGCTACTCTCTCAAATCATCCCATCCTCACCTTCTCCCACATAGTCCAAAAGTCTGTTCTTTACATCTGTGTCTCTTTTGCTATCTTGAATATAGGGTCATCCTTACCATTTTTCTAAATTCCATATATGTGCATTAATATACTGTATTGGTGTTTTTCTTTCTGACTTACTTCATTTTGTATAATAGGCTCCAGTTTCATCCACCTCATTTGAACTGACTCAAATGTGTTCTTTTTTTATAGCTGAGTAATATTCCATTGTGTATATGTATCACAACTTTCTTACCCATTCATCTGCAGATGGACATCTAGGTTGCTTCCATGTCCTGGCTATTGTAAACAGTGCTGCGATGAACATTGGGGTGCACGTGTCTCTTTCAATTCTGGTTTCCTCAGTGTGTATGCCCAGGAGTGGGATTGCTGGGTCGTATGGCAGTTCTATTTCCAGTTTTTTAAGGAATCTCCACCACTGTTCCCCATAGTGGCTGTACTAGTTTGCATTCCCACCAACAGTGTAAGAGGGTTCCCTTTTCTCCACACCCTCTCCAGCATTTATTGTTTGTAGACTTTTTGATGGCAGCCATTCTGACCAGCACATGTCAAGGTTTTCTGACTTCTCTCAGATGGTTCTTTTTAATCGTAAGCTGGTTAACAAATGTCACTGTGGTGTAAGTTTCATGTTTGTGTGCTCAGGTGCTCAGTCGTGTCCGACTCTGAGACCCCATGGACTGTAGCCCACCAGGCTCCTCTGTCCATGGCCCTTTCCAGGCCAGAAGACTGGAGTGGGTTGCCATTTCCTTCTCCAGGGGATCTTCCCAACCCAGGGCCTGAACCCGCATCTCTTGCGTCTCCTGCATGGTGTAAGTTAAAATCTCAAAATTATACCCATGGGATTTTCAGCCAAAGGTTCAAAATAATTTTATTAATTGGGTGGGTTTGAAACTAAAAGGATAATGAAAATACAGCCCTGTAAAGAGTTCGGGGGGCTTTTACATTCCAACATCAAGAGAAATCATGACTGGAAAGCAGTAGAGAGACAGCAGTCACGGGTGACTGACAGGTCATCTGTGTCGCGTCAGCCTGCCTTATCTCTTCCGTAACTGGGAAGCATAATGCAATAGGGTAAGTGCATAGAGCTGCAATTTTTAGGACCAGTTCAACCCCGGGCTCTGTCATAGGTTAGGGAGTCACCATGAGAGACTCTGGGTCAGTGTCCATATCTGCAAAATAGGAATGATGCCAGATAATGAAGGGAAAATGAAACAACACACACATCACACACCCAGGCCATCAAGAGGCACTTAATAAACATCGGTTTCTTTCTACTCTCTTTTTGATAGCATATATGTTCCTGCCTACTGCTATTTTCTCAGGAAATCAAAGTGGAAGATTGTGATGGCTCTGTCTGACCCCCAGAGCACCCCTTCCTCATTGCTTGTTAGGGCTCTGAGAGGAGGGTAGGCAAGACAGGCACATCATGCCCTTCAGCTGCACACCCATGGGAGAGACAGACACGAGGCCGTCTTTGGATACCCATGGCTTATTTAATTGTGATAGACATGCATCGTTTACACTCACACATACCTTGCATTCAGTTTAGAAAGAGTTGCTTTAACATTTGTAAAATTATTACACGGGTAAAACATACACTTGGATAAAAAAATTTTAAACTACCAAAAAGCAAACAGGATGAAGTAAAATTCACCTATAATTACACCACACAGAGAGAATTATTTTTAATATCAAGTAGATATCCTTTGACATATATGTGTATAAATAGAAATATACATAGACATGTATGTAAGCAGGCATATAATAATATCTGCAGTTGAATTATACATGTATCTGATATGTATTCTGACTTTAAAATATTGTGAACAGAAAGTACAAACAATTCTGTCTCTGGGAAAATGTAATCTTAATTACCAATTAACTTATTCTCTCTCTGTGCATGCATGCATGCTATGTTGCTTTAGTTGTGTCCAACTCTTTGTGACCCCATGGACTGTAGCCCACCAGGCTCCTCTGTCCATGGGATTCTCCAGGCAAGAATACTGAAGTGGATTGCCATGCCCTTCTCCAATTCTCTCTCCATTAAGTGCCAAATCTGAGTGATAATTTTCAATAGGGAGGAAAGAGACAAAAATTACTATATGTCCTTTCCATAGCCCAAGGTATCTTTCTCCCCTTTATAGAAGGCAGTTTCTTTTTATTGGCCAAACTGTAGGAGGGCTAGAACTTTTGAATCTAGAAATAGTGGGAAGGAGGCTTCCAATCAACAGTTTATGGTCTTTTTATTCCAGGAACTTCCTTCCTGGCTCTTGATAAAGACAACAGAATTTCAGTGTTCAGTAGGAGTGTTTAAGAACATATGAGAGCCTCAAAGGAGATGGTTTGGGGTATTATGTAGAATCAGGGGACCATCTGTCTCTAAATACACTGCAATGCTTGACAACAAGGAACAACCATTTACAAGATGGATAGACAAACAAAATATGACAACATGGACAAAGCCTTGTGCACTAGATGAAAAATGCCGCCAGAGATAAATAAGACAGCTTGATGCATGCCCCTCGTATTCTAGCCGTAAAGATGGACATTAGTGACCAGAATGCTCAACTGTTCATATTTATGACTAATGATATGATGGCATATGGGCATATATCCTGTGAGATGAATATTTTATATACTTAACCTTATTAAAACAGCTTGGGTTAGTAGATTCCTTCAGGCAGTTTTTAAGCACTATTCTACATCCAGGAAGGAAACATCTTCTGGCTATTGTGTGAGCAGATGGGAAATGCTGAGAAAATCTGGAGATTAGACAACTTGGCAACTATGGTACCCTATTAAATTGGTTTATACAGCGATGGATACCCACAATTAAATAGCAAGGTGTTTTCTGTTGTTGCCAGAATCTGCTTTCCTGGTAGTTCAGTTACAAAAGGAGGCAAAAATACTCTGTAGATTTGTCTTCGGGTGTGTGTTCTAAAGGGAGAGAAAGAAAAGAGAACTCAGGAGTTCTCACCTAATTCACCTAATTCATCTTTGCTCTGCTTACAAGTCATCCTTCCATCTGCCTTATAATGCCCAGTCTTCCTGCTACTCTTACTCAAGAAGTGGTTGTGTATCCAGCATTCAACTTCAGAAACCATCATTTAATTCTTATTACTAAAAGAACAGAATTGTGCCATTATTATAGAACTGCTTTAAAACAAATTTATCCACTTCTAGAGCATACTTCCAGTGGACCTCTTATGTTTAACCATCTAATCAGAGATCAAAGCGATCAAAAGTTGCTGATGATGTCAAGTATGATCAATATCATTATATTCCATTTCAAAGGTTAACCTTAGATGGGAGCCACATACCCTCTTCAAGATATTTCATTGAGCAGAAAATTTCAATCAGTACATTGATCAGTCTACCTTTGTATCAAGCCGTTAACTTAGCTGACCTTCAAAGTCATCATCCAGTCTGCTTTGAGAAGATGCTTGCAAACCCTATAGAGATCCTGCCAGCTTAGGTCTGGGTCTCCATCCCATGGTTCTGCAATTATTCTCTCCCTGATGACTGCAGCCAAGTTATCCTCCCTAGCAGGCTCAGCAATGTACTTTGTCCCCAGAAGCAATTTTGGTCTGAGGTAGGAAGTATTTGGCCAGTTTCCTAATGTGATATTCTAAAAAGATAGGTAGATGAATAGATAATTGATAGATTAGAGAGATGATAGATAGATGATGTTGTTGTTGTTTAGTCACTCAGTCAGACTGCCTGACTCTTTTGCGACCCCGTTAATAGATAAATTATAGATGGTAGAGAGAGACAGATGATAGATAGTAGACAGATAGACAATAGATGATAGAGAAGATAGAAAGATAGAGGATAGGTAGACAGATAGGGAGACAGTGATGATAGATACATAGATAGGAAGACAGACAGATACAGATAGGCAGACGGGTGAGGGTGTGTGTGTATGCACAGCTTGCTGCTCGTTTGCACAGATGCTGCGGTGCCCCAGCTGCACTAACCAAGCTTCTGTCTTAGCCTTACTTGTAGCTGCTAGTCTAGGATTCAGCGCACTGCGGGTTCTAGGGGTCTACTTGGATCTCATTAGGTACTCCCCTGGGACCAGAGCTTGCTGCCTGCTGACTGCCCTATGTACTGACTACCAACCAGGAAACTTCCAGTACTGCACAGAGCACCTTGCTTTTATGAGAACTTCTTATGAAGAGACTCTGGCATCTTGGCTGGAAACCATTCGAACCTTGCGTTCACAGTGAACACTGATGGCTGTACATCAGGGACAGTCTGCCTTTCCCGTCAGACCTCCACTGTGCTCAGCTGGCTCCATTCATCTGAGTGCCCAGGTGCTCCTGGTCCCATTACTCAGCCATTTCCCACTGTCCGCACTAGCATCTTAGATAATATCACTAGAAAGTCCTAAAGGAGATCAGTCCTGGGTGTTCATTGGAAGGACTGATGTTGAAGCTGAAACTCCAATACTTTGGCCACCTAATGCGAAGAGCTGACTCATTGGAAAAGATCCTGATGCTGGGAGGGATTGGGGGTGGGAGGAGAAGGGGATGACAGAGGATGAGATGGTTGGATGGTATCACTGACTCAATGGACATGAGTTTGGGTAGACTCTGGGAGTTGGTGATGGACAGGGAGGCCTGGCATGCTGCAGTTCATGGGGTCGCAAACAGCCGGACATGACTGAGTGATGAACTGAACTGAACTGAACTGAAATGAACTAGAAAGTCACTCGGAATAAGAGTTTCCAGATTTAGCAAATAAAAGTAGAGGATGCCCAGTTAAGTATGAATTTCAAGTAAACAATAAATCTGGGGACTTCGCAAGGAGATCAAACCAGTCAATCCTAAAGGAACTTAGTCCTGACTGTTTGTTCATTGGAAGGACTGATGCTGAAACTGAAACTCCAATACTTTGGCCACCTGATGCGAAGAACTGACTCACTGGAAAAGACCCTGATGCTGGGAAAGATTGAAGGCAGGAGGAGAAGGGGATGATAGAGGATGAGATGGTTGGATGGCATCACCGACTGGATGAACATGAGTCTGAGCAACCTCCGAGAGTTGGTGACAGACAGGGAAGCCTGGTGTGCTGCAGTCCATGGGGTCACAAAGAGTCAGACACAACTGAGTGACTGAACTGAACTGGTAGTCCAGTGGATAAGATCCCACTATGCGATGCAGGTTGCGAGTTAGATCCCTGGTCAGAGAACTGAGATCCCACATGCTGCGGAGCAAGTGATCCCATATGCCACAACTAGAGAGCCTGAGTGCTGCTACTTGCGAAGCCCACACACTCTGGATCCTGTGTGCCGTGACTACTGAGCCCACAGTCACATCAAGAGAGCTGGTGTGCTGCAACAGAAGATCCCGCATGACATGGTGGAGATCCTGCGTGCTGCAAGTAAGACCCAATGTAGCCAAATAAATAAATATATATTTTTTAAAATGCATAAATTTTAATGTAAATGAGTCCCGTGCAACTCTGAAAAGTTCTTCATTGTTTATGTACAGTCCACATTTATCTGGGTGTCCTGTGGTTTACCTGGCAACCTTAACTGGAAGGCCAGGTTGAATTCATAAATGCCTTTTGAAGATGGTAGCCTCCGAATCTGTCCTATTACTAATGTTTTCTTGCTGAACTTGGCTGCACCGGTCTCCTCATGGCCTCCTACAAGAAGAGCATGATCTGTCTGCCTGGTAGCCATTGTAACCTTGGGGGAGATATCCTGGTTCTTCAAAGCTTATCTTATTTTTGGATTTGTTCCTGGTCTTTGAAATTAACAAGGAACCATTGTCTGAAGGAACCATTGTCCACGATAGTTTGAAGTTTCTTAGGGATCTGCTATGCTCAAGGAATTCCAACAATATTCCAGCTCTTTTGCTGTGTCTCAGACTGTTGGAAAAAGCAACACTCTAGCTCCCTTTCCCACTTTAGATAAAATGTGAGCATCCTTTAGCTTCTTAGTCTGAAATGCATCATGTCCTCCTCCCTTGCACTGATTTTTTTCTGCCCCCACCTTTTCGCATCTCATCTCTGTTCTTTTGTCACTGTCAGTTCTGCAGGCAGTTTCTCTGCTGTCCTGCTTATCCTAAGGACAATGGTTCTCAACCCTTCCTGTAAATTGTAATAATCCAGACAGATCTGAGAAAACAGCCATGCCTGCTCCCCAGGATGCTAGTCACTGGGGCAGAGCGCTGAGAGCTGTAAAGGCTCCCCAGGTGATTGTAACATGCAGCGGGATGTGGAAACCCCGCCGCAGGGCACCCTTCCAGAATGAGGACTCCCAGGTGCACCTGCAGTCCAGGTGTGGGGCAGCCTGCTGATCCAGCACACCACAGCTGCCACGTTCTCATTCAAGCATAATCACCCTCTCACGTCCGAGCATAATCTCTCCCTCTCAATGCCATCACCAGTGTTTTCTGACGATATTGGCAAACATCCTCAAGCCCATCACAATAGAACAAAAGCAGAAAATTATAGAATTACAATCCTGTAGCACTTTTCAGTAAAATCCTGTGCAATTTGGGTACACGTGTTCAAATTTTTGGTATTGACTAAACAATCCATCTACACTTTCAATTCAAGACTGCGTTGCATAGTCAATACAGAATGGAAAAGAAAATACCTAATCCTATAGTAATCATTACATTCTAAATTGCATCCAATTGTGTATTAATTAGAATAAAATCTTTATAGCTCAATTCAGAGTTATCTATTATACTATTTTCTATTTCATGCTCACTCACGTTCTTGCCATTTAAAAGTATTTCTCTTCAAAATGGTTCACCAAAATTAATTTATGACTTCCTAGGCTCGTTGATGTTTTCATCTACATGGAACATTTCTCTTCACACAAGGCTCTTTTATAACTTTCAGTAGGCTCAAACAGCAATGGAAAGACATTCTCCTGTCTGTCCAGAAAGAAAGGCGGAGAAGATTCCTGGTGATAACCTGCTTTCAACCCAGGTGTTCTCTCGAGTCTGCTTGCCAACCATGATAGGAATGACCTTGTCCCCTCTCATATTCAAGTAGTAAGTCCCCAGTCTCATTCACTGCATATGTCAACACTCCTTTTCTGCCTCAGAGGCTTGAAGGATTTCTGGGCAGCTGACTGTTGTACAATACTGATTTTCTTTACCAAATATTAGGGAAATATTGGAAGGAAGCAAGGAAAGGAGGGAGCGAGGAAGGGTTAGAGAAGGAACGGAAGGAAGGAGAGGGGAAGGAAATTCACTTAGCAAAACCTGACAATGAATAAAAAGCAGTAAAAATGAAATGCAGGTTTCAATGACACTTTTATATTACAGTCCTAAAATTTTAGCATTCTTCAGAAGTGAGTTTGGGTTGAGACACCTAGAATTATCAATGTCCTGTATCTGAAACATTAAAAGCCTCTATCAGTTTCACTAAGAAAAGTAATGGATCTTCAGACAAATTGGCCAAAAGCTAAAATTCCAACACGTCACACACAGTCTTTGCCATGTAACTATAAATTCAAACCAGAAATGGCTATCATTCTACACTCATGTTTTCAAGCCAATGCGTGGCACATAATAGATAATCAGTATTTTTGAATGAAAAAAGAAAAACTGGTTATATCTTACCATCACTGTTTCTTCCAGTTCACCCTCTAGATGCTCAAAGACATCCTTCCAAGAGTTCCTCCTTTCTTAACCTGCTCACTTCCCAACTTAGATCCCCAGAGAATTTGTTGGATGCCCTTGTCCTTTTTCTTTCTGATTGTCCTCTAGAGAACACCTGCACCATTGCATGTGGCTCTACTGAGGATTTCTGCTGTGTTCCGACCAAGGCATAGGATGCTAGTGAAGCCAGGGGAGTCAGACTCTGTTCTTTTGGCAATCTGGGGTTTGAGAGGGGTGAAATCACTGTTTTTCTGGGCACCCGAACCTCCACAACCCATCCCAAGATTTTGAAGCCAAATTTATTTCAGGCCAGCCCTGCTGAGCTAGCAGGCCTGATCTAGATTGTTGTTCCTAGTCAAGAGGAAATGTTTTAAACTCCAGCCTTAGGTTTGAACTCCCTGTAAATGAAGTCAGTTCCTTTGAAGAGTTTTAGAGTTCTCTTCTTATCGCTTGCTTCTCCCCATGGACAAAACATCTGAGCCTGACTCTGCATGCTGCCTTGGAGATCCCTCTGGTCTGCTCGACTCTCCCCTTCTGGCTTAGAATCTTTATTATCAAGGGGAGGCAAGGCTGTCAGGGGCCCAGGATTTTCAGCCTGCCCTGCTGATGGGGCTTCCTTCATAGCTTGGTAGGTAAAGAACCTGCCTACAATGCAGGAGACCTGGGTTTAATTCCTGGGTCAGGAAGATCCCCTGGAGAAGGAAATGGCAACCCACTCCAGTATTCTTGCCCGGAGAACCCCATGGACAGAGGAGCCTTGTGGGCTACAGTCCATGCCATCTCAAGAGTTGGACATGACTTAGTGACTAAGCCACTACATGCTGATGGTAGAGTTCATTCTCTGAGTATGGATTGCATAGAGGAAGGTAGCCCCCAACCCCTCACCCACACTCACCAGGAATTTAACCACTTCACCTGTCATGGTGCATAACAACCACCTGCTCCTCTGAGCAGCTGGTAATCCTTGATTGGAAGCTGAGGGAAGAGGGAAGATGTGTTTTTTGGGCCACAAGCTACTTGGAGTGGAGATTCTATCAAACTGAGCTGAGTGGGGGTGGGGGAGAAGGAAAAATGGGTTGTTGTTTAAATACCACAGCCGCTTGTGTTCTCACCTCGTGCTAGTAGATTTCCATGAATACACGTTTCTTTACTTGTTCCCAGGTTGCTCAATGGGTAAAGAATCCTCCTGCAAGGTAGGAGATCCAGGAGACGCTGGTTGGATCCCTGGGTCGGTAAGATCCCCTGGAGGAGGGCGTGACAACCCACCAGTATTCTTGCCTGGAGAATCCCATGGACAGAGGAGCCTGGCGGGCTACAGTCCACAGGGCTGCACAGAGTCGGACATGACTGAAGTAACTGGGCATGCACGCATGCTCTTAGGAAAGTTTTCAGAGACTTTCAATGACTTGGTGTTTTTAAAAAATAATGTTCACCAGTGTTACTCTTTTCCCTGGGGTAGGGGGGTAAGCCCACAGAACTCCTTAACTAGCCTTCCAGAAGCAGAATTCCCTGCCTGGAAGGTTTATTGCATCATGCCACATGGGTCACCGTCTCCGGCTCTGGATTCCTATCATGGATTTCATGCTCTGGAGAGATGTTTACATTCTATTAGTATTAGTTTCACCATGTGTATTTTGGGATAATATGAATCCTTGTTTTAAAGAGTTACCAGAGCAATGTAAAAATAATAACAGAATAAAAATACAGTGCCCAGTACATCATGAACTCTTATTACATTTCTGTTCTGATCTTGTAGGAAATGTGGAACTATGGATAGAGTTTAAACAGGGAAGTGTCAGGAGGAGACATGCATTTTAGAAGCATTGCTCCCAGTGAGCAGGTCAGGTGATGAGAAAACCAAAATAAAGCATGACGGCTTGGGAGGGGCCGTTGGAAACTGAGGAGGGAGACATGCAGAAGGAAGAGTTAACAGGACTTGGTGTCCAGAGAGATGCCAGGAGGGGGAAGTGAGGGAAGGAGGTATGAGATGACTTCTGTGCATCTGACTTAGATGTGGTTATTCAGAAGCGTGTTATTTAGCCTCCATATGTTTGAATTTTTAACAATTTTTTTCCTGTAATTGAGATCTACTCTTACTGCACTGTGGTCAGAAAAGATGACTGGAATGATTTCAATTTTTTTGAATTTTCCAAGACCAGATTTATGGCCCAGGATGTGATCTATTCTGGAGAAGGTTCCGTGTGCACTTGAGAAAAAGGTGAAGTTGATTGTTTTGGGGTGAAATGTCCTATAGATATCAATTAGGTCTAGCTGGTCCATTGTGTCATTTAAGGTTTGTGTTTCCTTGTTAATTTTCTGTTTAGTTGATCTATCCATAGTTGTGAGTGGGGTATTAAAGTCTCCCACTATTATTGTGTTACTATTAATTTCCTCTTTCATACTCGTTAGTGTTTGCCATACATATTGTGGTGCTCCTATGTTGGGTGCATATATATTTATAATTGTTATATCTTCTTCTTGGATTGATCCTTTGATCATTATGTAGTGTCCTTCTTTGTCTCTTTTCACATCCTTTATTTGAAAGTCTATTTTATCTGATATGAGTATTGCGACTCCTGCTTTCTTTTGGTCTCCGTTTGCATGAAATATTTTTTTCCAGCCCTTCACTTTTAGTCTGTATGTGTCTCTTGTTTTGAGGTGGGTCTCTTGTAGACAGCATATATAGGGGTCTTGTTTTTGTATCCATTCAGCCAATCTTTGTCTTTTGGTTGGGGCATTCAACCCACTTACATTTAGGGTAATTATTGATAGGTGTGGTCCCGTTGCCATTTACTTTGTTGTTTTGGGTTCACGTTTATACAACCTTTCTGCATTTCCTATCTAGAGAAGATCCTTTAGCATTTGTTGAAGAGCTGGTTTGGTGGTGCTGAATTCTCTCAGCTTTTGCTTATCTGTAAAGCTTTTGAATTCTCCTTCATATCTGAATGAGATCCTTGCTGGATACAGTAATCTAGGTTGTAGGTTATTCTCTTTCATTACTTTCAGTACGTCCTGCCATTCCCTTCTGGCCTGGAGGGTTGCTATTGATCAGCTGTTATCCTTATGGGAATCCCTTTGTGTGTTATTTGTTGTTTCTCCCTTGCTGCTTTTAATATTTGTTCTTTGTGTTTGATCTTTGTTAATTTGATTAATATGTGTCTTGGGGTGTTTCGCCTTGGGTTTATCCTGTTTGGGACTCTCTGGGTTTCTTGGACTTGGGTGGCTATTTCCTTCCCCATTTTAGGGAAGTTTTCAGCTATTATCTCCTCGAGTATTTTCTCATGGCCTTTCTTTTTGTCTTCTTCTTCTGGAACTCCTATGATTCGAATGTTGGGGTGCTTCATATTGTCCCAGAGGTCCCTGAGGTTGTCCTCATTTCTTTTGATCCTTTTTTCTTCTCTGCTTCATTTATTTCCACTATTTTATCTTCTACCTCACTTATCCTATCTTCTGCCTCCGTTATTCTACTCTTGGTTCCCTCCAAAGTGTTTTTGATCTCATTCATTGCATTATTCATTTTTAATTGACTCTTTTTTATTTCTTCTAGGTCTTTATTAAACATTTCTTGCATCTTCTCAATCTTTGTTTCCAGGCTATTTATCTGTAACTCCATTTTGTTTTCAAGATTTTGGATCATTTTTATTATCATTATTCTAAATTATTTTTCAGGTAGATTCCCTATCTCCTCCTCTTTTGTTTGACTTGGTGGGCATTTTTCATGTTCCTTTACCTGTTGGGTATTTCTTTGCCTTTTCATCTTGTTTAGATTGCTGTGTCTGGAGTGGGCTTTCTGTATTCTGGAGGTCTGTGGTTCCTTTTTATTGTGGAGGATTTACCCAGTGGGTGGGGTTAGACGATTGGCTTGTCAAGGTTTCCTGGTTAGGGAAGCTTGCGTCAGTGTTCTGGTGCGTGGAACTTGATTTCTTCTCTTTGGAGAGCAATGGAGTGCCCAGTAATGAGTTTTGAGATGGGTCTATGTGTTAGGTGTGACCTTGGGCAGCCTGTATGTTGACGTTCAGGGCTATGTTCCTATGTTGCTGGAGAATTTGCGTGGTATGTCTTGCTCTAAAACTTATTGGCTCTTGGGTGGTGGTTGGTTTCAGTGTAGGTATGGAGGCTTTTGGACAGTCACTTATTACTTAAAGTTCCATGTAGTCAGGAGTTTTCTGGTATTCTCAGGTTTTGGGCTTAAGTCTCCTGCCTCTGGATTTCAGTTTTATTCTTCCTGTAGTCTCAGGACTTCTCCAACTATATAGCACTGATAATAAAACTTCTAGGTTAATGGCGAAAAGATTCTTCCCCGTTAGGGACACCCAGAGAGGTTCACAGAGTTACATGAAGAAGAGGAGAGGGAGGAGGGAGACGGAGATGAGCAAGAGGAGAAAAAGGGGGACTCAAGAGGAGAGAGACAGATCTACGCAGCTGTCTGTTCCCAGAGTGTTCTCCGTAGCCCAGTCACCTACAAAGATTCACAGAATTGGATTGGGAAGAGAAGGGGAAAGGAGGAAATAGAGGTGTTCTGAGGTAGAAAACAGAGAGTCAAGATTGGGAGAGAATAATCTTCAGTTTAAAAATAGGGCTTCTCTTCTTTTTTTTTTTGTAAGGTTATAGTGTATTGAAAATGAAAATTAAGGAGTAGTAGAGGAGTACTAGAGGACTTTAAAAGAAATAAGAGAAAAAGAAAAATAGAAAATAGAAGAGAAAAACGAAAGAAAAAAAAAAGAAAAAAGAAGAAAAAAAGAAAAAGAAAAAGAAAAAAAAATTTTTTTTTTCCCTAATTAAAAAAATCGTAAAAATCTATGGAAATGAAAGTTAAGGAGTAATGGGGGAGTAATAGGGGATTTTAAAGGAAAATAAAAGAGAAAAAATAAAAAAAGAAAAAAAAAGAGAGAGAGAAAAGTAAAATTATGTCTAGGAGTTTCTCTGGAGCTGTTGCGGTCAGTGTGGGTTCGGCTCAGTTTCAGATAGCTCCTCGTTCCAGCTTACACTTCTCGATATCTACAGGCCCCTCCGGTGTAGTCAGTGTTTCCTAGAGGGATTTTAATCTGTTGCACCAGTCCCTTCTGAAGCGGTTCCCTCTGTTTATTTGGCTTCTGTTTGCCGGTCTCTTCAGAGCCTCATTTCCGCCCTGACACAGGCGGGCGGAGGTGGACTCTTATTCAGGTAGCTAGTTCCGTTGCGCTGCGGGGAGGGGCTGGCCCTGCGGGGGCGGGGCTGACGCTGCGGGGAGGGGCTGGCCCTGCGGGGGCGGGCTGGCGCTGCCGGGAGGGGCCGGCGCCACCTTCTCCGTCTGCGCTGCTCAGGCTCCCGGCTGTTCTATATGGAGTGCGCCCGCGCTGCGCGAGGTTCCAGCCCTCGGGTGTTACACAAAAGCGCGGAAGGAAAAGCTGCGCCTGCTCTCTGTGCCTTCCCCGTCAGAGCGGTCCAGGCAGCGAGGGGCTTGATGGGCGCACTATCCCCAGGTGTGGCGCACTCACTCCCTTCCGCGGACCCAGTCTCAGTTTCCGCTGGCGCCAGTCGGGTGCGCGCGCCTTCCGCCCTCTGCGTCCCCAGCCCCAGTCCCCGCCCGCGCCGGTCGGGTGCCTGCGCCCTGTGTCTCGCGGACCCTCCCCTACCCCCTGCCTCCTGCCTCCGGCGGGGCTGGGCCGGTCCGCAGCCTGCGAGCTCTTCTCTGGACTTTCTCGGTCTCTTTGTTCTGCGAACGGCCGGCAGTGTGTTCGGGCCGGTTAATGTACTCTCTCTCTTTTGGTCTCCCACAGTTCAAGTTGGCAACTCACAGAAGCTCCCTCCGATTGCCCTCAGGGCACTCAGGCCTGGACCCTACCCCAAGCAATGCAGCCTAAGACTCCCTTCCCGGGGTGGACCTCCGTCCTTAGCTCTTTTGTCTCACTTTTTATCTTTTATATTTTGTCCTACCTCCTTTCGAAGACAATGGGCTGCTTTTCTGGGCGCCTGATGACCTCAGCTAGCGATCAGAAGTTGTTTTGCGAAGTTTGCTCTGCGTTCAGTTATTCTTTTGATGAATTTGTAGGAGAGAAAGTGGTCCCCCGTCCTACTCCTCCGCCATCTTGCCTCCTCCCCTGACTTAGATGTGGATAGAAAGTCTGGACCTCTTCTCATGAACCAAGTCTTACTGTTTCACGGGTGTGACCTTCAAGGCCCTGACCCCTAAAGAGCTGGTGCAAACCTCAGATCTAGGTTTGTTTTTTCCAGTTTCTGGACCTCAGCCCTCTTGGGCTGTTGCTGTTGTTTAGTGCATTGAAAGTAACTCAGTACCTACCTACTTTCTAGAGAGACTAAAATAAAAATAACATCAAATGTCGAGGATATGGAGAAATTGCAGGTATGTAAAATGGCTTCCCTGGTAGCTCCGCTGGTAAAGAATCCTCCTGCAATGCAGGAGACCCTCTCAATTCCTGGGTTGGGAAGATCTCCTGGAGAAGGGATAGGCTGCCCACTCCGGTACTCTTGGACTTCCCTGGTAGCTCATAGAGAATCCACCTGCAATGCAGGAGACCTATCTCTGTCTCTGTGTTGGGCTCTGTCTCTGTGTTGGGAAGGTCCCCTGGAGAAGGTAACGGCTATCCACTCCAGTATTCTATGTGGAATGTATATCTGGACTTCCCTGGTAGCTCAGCTGGTAAAGACTCTGCCTGCAATGCAGAAGTAGTAGTGGTTTTAGTCGCTCAGTCATGTCCGACTCTTTGTGAGCCTACAGACTATATATAGTCTGCCAGGGTCCTCTGTCCACGGGATTCTTCAGGCCAGAATACTGAACTGGGCTGCCATTCCCTTCTCCAGAAATACAGGAGGCCCCAGTTCGATTCCTGGGTCAGGAAAGTCCTCTGGAGAAGGGATAGGCTGCCCACTCCGGCATTCTTGGGCTTCCCTGGTGGCTCAGATGGTAATGAATCTGCTCACAATGTGGGAGACCTGGGTTTGATCCCTGGGCTGGGAAGTTCCCCTGGAGGGGGAGGGCACGGCACCCACTCCAGTATTCTGCCCTGGAGAATCCCCATGGACAGAGGAGCCTGGTGGGCTACAGTCCATGGGATTGCAAAGAGTTGGACACAACTGAATGACTAAGCACAGCACAAAATGGTACAGTCACTGAACACTGGAAACTTCTTAGAAAGTTAAATATACATCTAGCCCATAACCCAGTAATCCCACTCCTAGATATTAAGCCAACAGAAGTAAAACACCCACAAAAATTTTAAACGATAATATTCATAGCTTCTATATGCATAATAGTTCCAAACTAGAAGCAGCAAGTCCATTAATAGAAAAATAGATCAGCTCTCTGTTGGTTTATTTTTATGCAGCAGAATACACTTCTCATCCATAGAAATGGGTGAATGATTGATATGTGCTACATGCAACATGGATTACCCCTTCAAACTCTCTCACAGGAGGAGTGCCTTCTTCATGAGGCCTCACACAAAAGAGCACAATTGTATGATTTCATTTGTTTGTCATCTGCAGTAGGAAAAATGAATCTGTGTTGGTCAAAATCAGGTCAGTGGTTGCATGGAAGGGGTGGGTTGCAGCAGAGGGACTGATAGAAAAGGGAACAAGGGAATCTGCTAGTGTGATAGATGTTTCTGTATATTGATGAGGTGAATTACATGGACATTTGTCAAAAATGACTGAACGTAAGATATGTACATTTCACTCTTTGTAAAGTACATCACCATAAAAAAAAATCTTAAAAATTAGTCAAAACTCACCTGCAGTCTTGATACTTGCCTCCTGGTACACACCAGTGCTAGTCACGGTGTCAGGGCCATGTATATGATGTACTACGTTCTCTGCCTTACGGCCAAAAAAATGTTCACTTAGCCTCCATCCAAGTGAAAAGCTTACTTTCCTTGCTCTTGTCATCTACCCATTCTCTTTCAAAAGGCAATACCAAAAAGGAAAAGAAAAAACCACTCTCCATTAAGAGCTAGAAGAGCAGATTAGCAGTAAAAGTCACTGGAGACTTAACTTTCTGGGACCGGATATCCACTCAGGAGCCTTGGAATGTGGAAGAGTCTGGGCCCGGAAGGGATAGGTCACCAAGGCTGCAGATGCCTCTGGCAAGTCCTGTCCAGGGCAGGAGTCTGGCTGCTGAATCACATAGACATTACTCAGCAAAAGTCTGGGAAAAGTTCAGATAACTTTCCAAGGGTCTGCAGCTGTGGGTTATGGCTTCTATGATGAATTACAACTCTACTTAATTCTGTGTTTTTCAGAAGAGCATGAAAGAGAAATGGCTTGAGATTATTTTTAGCTTATTTTATGGGAATGAAAATTAGACTTCTTTTGACAACTCTCCAAGTTACTACTTGAACAAGTACAATTTTGGTGTGATTTCTCTTTTCTTGACTGTCTTCATCAATAAAAGACATGAATAACAGTGACAGATTAGGAAATGAGGATCTTGTTTGTTGAGTGATGAGACATATTTCACTGCTAAAACTCACAAGCCCATTTGTTCTCCCATTCATAATCCAGACCCTGGTCCTGAGACTTGCTGACAGTGTCAGACGTTCGCCCTCCTGGGACGATTCGACCACAGTCAAACCACTGTTACATCATGACATCAGTTCCTCAGAGCTGTGAACCGGTCTTCAGGCAATGGATACATGACTCCCAGCAAATCAGAATTTATTAGCGGCTGTTGAGATATGAGTTGTGTTCCTCTCCTTTCATATCATCCATTTATCAAATGCAGGATTTAATTTCAGTCTCTCCAGCTGAAGTGGTGAATCAACATTAACCAGACGACTCTGGATTGTGTTGCACAGCCGTTCTGATTTACCTTCCATATGGGCATCTCTTTAAAAACAACTGCCACACTTACCAACAGTGTGCATTTTTAAGACCTAGTGAACAAACACATTATTTACAAAGTCTGTAATCAGGGAACCTGATCCAACTCATTAACTGTATGACATCCCACTCTTTATTTAGACAGTTTACTGGCTATGGACTTTCGTATGGGATCTGTCATTTACACTTCCTGATAATAAAACTTGATTGAAATTTCATTCCTGTACAAGCAAGATACCAGTTTAACAGATGGTCTGTAATTGTTATGTCCACATATTTTATATGGGATGGTATCACAGACAATTTTACACAACTGCTATTCATTTAGAGACGGGGTTTGTTAAGGCATCTCTTTCATATTAAAAACCTTATTGTTTAATATGAGTGTAAAATCTATCATTGAAATTAATCAGTTGAAATTGAAAAAAATGATTATAACCATCCTACTGAAATGAAATGCATGACTAAAACCTGACCGCTATTGTTGAGGACAATGAGAATACTGGTACAGAAACATCTAGGTTCGTGTGTATGAGGCAAGGATTGACCCAGAAGGGCACAGTATATCTTAGTGTATCATATTCTAACAAGTACCTGTCTCTAAATTTTAATGCTGCTTTGATCATTCCAGAATCTTTTCATGTTCTTCTTAAATTTTGATTTTGGGTCCACTGACTTTACTAGTCTGTATTCAGAACGCCAGGAATTCTCACCCTTAAGACAGAGATGGAAAAGGATTTACAGGAAGGAATACATAAGAGGCCCTGAACGTGTACAGAGGAATTCCAAATATGTTCATATAATCCTAGTGTTACATATAATCCCAAGTGTTACATTCAGTGAAATTTGAGTACCTATCATCAGGTTAATTTTAATTTTTTTGTGTCATGTTTAGAGAACATTTTACAGGAATTTAGCAATACAGTTTGAAAGTAAAGTCAATTCAACTCAGCTTGAAAAACTGACTTGTTTCTCTTTTGTAATGGTGGTAACTTTCACCTCCCTTCTCTACCTCCTCTCCAAATAATTTCAGTTATCTACTGCTCACAATTTTTCTTTTTCCTACCCCAAACCCATTCTCTCTAAAAAGAATTAAATAAACTCATTCACCCCAATACAGAAAGGATGTATAAGACTCAAAAATATGATTTCCCCAGGGGTATTTACATTTCAGCCAGAGTATACACCTTTGTGGAGCAAGAATGTTTAAATATGAAATATCAGACACTGATGAGTAAGGGAAGCCCCAGAGTCTCCCAGATTGTACCATCCTCTGGTGGCTTTCTTAATGTATTCCTACATCCTATCCTGCCCTCCACATTCAAGAAATGAACCGATTAAATAAGGAAACATCGTGCTTTTCTTAGAGGAAATGGGGAGGAAGACAATAAATAGAAAAGATGGGAAAAGTGAAAAGGGCCTACTAAAGGTATTGAAAGGCTACTCTGGAATTCTTGGAGAAATGAGGCACCAAGTGATAAAGACAAAGGAGAAAAACACAGGAAACTACTTGGAAATGCTTTCTACTTCTTCTAAGAACTCACTGTGAGCCAGGACATGTCCTAGTGATACTACACCTATTTGTCCAGAATGGTTGTGAATGGGATATGCTGGTGATCCCATTTTCATCTTCTGCTTGGATCTGAGTTGTCATTTACTTCCTAAGAGGAAAGGAGACCCTGCTTGTCTTTATCACCACTATGTCCCCAGCACTTAGCTTAATACCTGGTACAGAGTAAGTATTCAATACATATTTGTTAAATAAATAAATGAATAAGTGAATGGATGGCTTGACAGTTATTAAAGAATTACAACACAATGAAACTGTTGTTTTATTTTGAAATATATTTTAAATTAATTATTAATTATTATCCAGCCATAACAAGAGATGATTACTGACACATGCTACAACATAAATAAATCTTGAAAATTTATGTTGAGTGAAAGAAGTCCGTCACAAAGAACCACATACTGTATGATTTCTTTCATACAAATGTCCAAAATATGCACTATAGAGGCAGAAAGGAGACTAGTGGCTCCCAAGGCCAGGGGGAGGGGTGATGGAGCGTGACTGCCATTTGAGTCTGTTTGTTTTGTCACATGACATGTGGCTTGCAGCATCTCAGCTCTCAGGGAATAAACCCAGGACTCAGTAGGGAAAGTGCCAAATCCAACAGACACCAGGGACTCCCCAGTTTGGGGTTTTAAAAAGTTTTGCGATTAGATAATGTTGACAGTTATACAACTGTGTGAATATACTAAAACTCAATTATATACCCTGAAAGTGTGAATTTTATGATACATGAATTATGCTTCCATTTCAAAAAATATATGGAATAAAAAAGATGCAACCATTCATATCCAGTACACAGAAAAGTCTATAGAATAGATGATCAGATTTTTTTGACAAATGAATGCCAGTTAAAAAAACAACAGAGGAAGGGAAACAATTACATGTTCCCCAAATGCGGTGGTGGACTTTGATCTTTATTTGAACAAACCAACTATTAATTACAGACAATTAAATGAAATTAAGAAAAAATTTTAAATTCTTTAGGTGTTAAAATGGTATTGTGGTTATGTCAAAGAAAGTGTTCTTATCTCTAACATCATGTATTGACATATTTATAGGTGAAATAATGTGTCTTGGATTTGCCTTAAAATTTTTCACTTGGGAGGAAGGGAAGGTGGCATTGATAAAGTAAGACTGTGCTGTACTTAGTTGCTCTGTCGAGTCTGGCTCTTTGCGGCCCCATGGACTGTAGCCCGCCAGGCCCCTCTGTCCATGGGGATTCTCCAGGCAAGAATACTGGAGTGGGTTGCCATGCTCTCCTCCAGGGGAACTTCCCAACTCAGATCGAACTCAGGTCTCCCGCATTGCAGGCGGATTCTTTACCGTCTGAGCTACCAGGTAAGCCCCAAAGTAAGACTAGCCATACATCAATTATATTGAAGCTGGGTAATGGGTGTAAAGAATAATTTCACTGTTCCCCATTTTCATGTATGTTTGAAATTTTCATAGTATAAAGTAAAAGAGAAAAGAATAATATTAAATCTTCCTCTGTAGTAGTAGTAGCAGTGTTAGTCGCTCAGATATGTCTGACTGTTTCATGGAATGCCGCCTGCCAGGCTCCTCTGTCCATGGAATTCTCCAGGCAAGAATACTGGAGTGGGTAGCTGTTCCCTTCTCCAGGGGACCTTCCCGACCCAGGGCTTGAACCTGGGTCTCCCACATTGCAGGCAGATTCTTTATCTTCCTCTGACAAATTACCAACTTAATTATACATGACAGGAAATACATGGCCCATGCTGTCTTAGAGTTTACATTTTGGTATGCGGAAACAGGATAAACAAGCACAGGAAGGAAAAGAACTTTCCTGTTTATCATTGAGGGAGAAATCAACCAGACATATAATAAAGAAGTTATAGGAAAGGTGTTTTATGTAACATAGCCGTGGACGGCCTCTCTGAGGAGGTTCCATTTAAGTTGAGACAAGTGTTAAGATGATCCATCCATGTGAAGAGCTGGAGGATGTTCAGAAATAAAAAACAAAGTAGCTCTCCTTGGTCTCCTGCTCCTTCCTGAATATTCTCTGTGAGTCCACAGTGAGGTCTGTGAGTAAGTGAGAACTCCTCCTGTATCTGTGACTCCCAGGGATTCTACATTCTCATGCTAGGCAATACTCAACCTTTAGAAATTTGTTTAAAATGGTAGCTGAAATCGCTTAAACTAATTCTATGGCAGCTTCTTTTTCCTCTCTCACAAGTAAACTTCAGCTCATGACCCATCATTACTCCTTGGAAATCCCTGTATTTCCTTAAGTTTCAGACCCTTGGTTGCCCTGTGCCTTAAGTGCTCCGAGAAATTGAAGATAAGGTAGGATTTTGCAGGTTATCTGACTTTTTTCCAGTTGTTAAAGTGGGAGCTGCTCTCTTTCCAGATTTCTACATCCTTAGAAGAAGCTAGAAGCCCATATACTATTTGGAATGAGGCATGATATAAAATAAATAAAATAAGATGATACACCTTTCAAAGCTACAAATAACATAGGGTTTTGATATGCTAAAAAAGAAAAGAAAAAGAATACCATGTTCTAAAAGTATTATTGAATATGAATGATAATGTGGTAAAAAGTACAAACTATGAAATACAGTTAATAAAAATAAACTTGCTACAAATTGAGATTAAGAATATACTTCCCTATCGATATTTATAAGATGACGATTATGGGTCAACAGTTGTGAACCTAGGTTGAACTATCTGGCCCAAACTCAGTTTTCTAGAGCTGTAGAGTGAGAGACATAAAACAGATTTACCTTCAATATAACTCCTTTCCTTAAAGAATTCACCTGCAATGCATGCTCCCCTCCTTGTATTGATTTTTGAGCAGTGAGGATCCAAATCCGAATTGCTAACAGAACTATTTGACATTCTTTACTAGGAGCAGTTATAACCTATAAAACCAAACAGTTCGGTACAAGCAGCTAGGCAGCATATTGCACTTAGGTCAGGCTTTTGCCCCTGGAAGAGAATACACAAAAGTGTTCATGGCTATGCTAGCCCAGAAAGAATGCTGGGAAGGATACTTTGCTGTAGTCTTAGGAGAAGCTGTAGCAAGAAACACATGGGACACCAGCAGAAATACAGACTGTTGCGATGGGCGGAAACGTGGACCTACTCTGCTCACCTGCTGGAGGAAGCTTGAATCCACATAAAGGACAGAAGTGGTCTTTTCTACCAGAAGGAATCACTAAAAAGGTGGGCTTAGAAGAAGGAAGAAGATCAGGACACAGGTAGGAGTCCTCAGGAGAGCGTCAGTGTTTTCCTTGAGGGCATCTAGAACTAACACCCAAAAAAGATGTCCTCTTCATTATAGGGGACTGGAATGCAAAAGTAGGAACTCAAGAAACACCGGGAGTAACAGGCAAATTTGGCCTTGGAGCACAGAATGAAGCAGGGCAAAGGCTAACAGAGCTTTGCCAAGAGAACGCACTGATCATAGCAAACAACCTCTTCCAACAACACAAGAGAAGACTTTACACATGGACATATTCAGATGGTCAACACCGAAATCAGATTGGTTATATTCTTTGCAGCCAAAAATGGAGACTCTCTATACAATCAGCAAAAACAAGACTGGGAGCTGACTGTGGCTCAAATCATGAACTCCTTATTGCCAAATTCAGACTTAAATTGAAGAAAGTAGGGGAAACCACTAGACCATTTAGGTATAACCTAAATAAAATCCCTTATGATTATACAGTGGAAGTGAGAAATAGATTTAAGGCACTAGATCTGAAAGACAGAGTGCCTGATGAACTATGGACAGAGGTTCATGACATTATACAAGAGATAGGGATCAAAACCATCCCCAAGAAAAAGAAATGCAAAAAAGCAAAATGGCTGTCTGAGGAGGCCTTAAAAATAGCTGTGAAAAAAAAATAGCTGTGAAAAGAAGAGAAGAGACAAGCAAAGGAGAAAAGGAAAGATATTCCCATTTGAATGCAGAGTCCCAAACAATAGCCAGGAGAAATAAGAAAGCCTTCCTCAGTGATCAGTGTAAAGAAATAGAGGAAAACAATAGAATGGGAAAGACTAGAGATCTCTTCAAGAAAATTAGAGATATTAAGGGAACATTTCATGCAAAGATGGGCTCAATAAAGGACAGAAATGGTATGGACCTAAGAGAAACAGAAGGTATTAAGAAGAATGAATACACAGAACTATACAAAAAAGATGTTCACGACCCAGATAATCACGATGGTGTGATCACTCACCTAGAGCCAGACATCCTGGAATGTGAAGTCAAGGGGGCATTAGGAAGCATCACTACGAACAAAGCTAGTGGAGGTGATGGAATTCCAGTTGAGCTATTTCAAGTCCTAAAAGGATGCTGTGAAAGTGGTGCACTCAATATGCCAGCAAATTTGGAAAGCGCAGCAGTGGCCACAGGACTGGAAAAGGTCAGTTTTCATTCCAACCCCAAAGAAAGGCAATGCCAAAGAATGCTCAAACTACCTCACAATTGCACTCATCTCACACACTCGTAAAGTAATGCTCAAAATTCTCCAAGCCAGGCTTCAACAATACATAAACTGTGAACTTTCAGATGTTCAAGCTGGTTTTAGAAAAGGCAGAGGGACCAGAGATCAAATTGCCAACATCTGTTGGATCATCAAAAAAGCAAGAGAGCTCCAGAAAAACATCTATTTCTGCTTTATTGACTGTGCCAAAGCCTTTGACCTGTGTGGATCACAACAAACTGCGGAAAATTCTGAAAGAGGTGGGACTACCAGACCACCTGACCTGCCTCTTGAGAAACCTGTATGCAGGTCAGGAAGCAACACTTAGAACTGGACATGGAACAACAGACTGGTTCCAACTTAGGAAAGGAGTACGTCAAGGCTGTATATTGTCACCCTGCTTATTTAACTTATATGCAGAGTACCTCATGAGAAACGCTGGGCTGGAAGAAGCACAAGCTGGAATCAAGATTGCCGGGAGAAATATCAATAACCTCAGATATGCAGATGACACCACCCTTATGGCAGAAAGTGAAGAACTAAAGAGTCTATTGATGAAAGTGAAAGAGGAGAGTGAAAAAGTTGGCTTAAAGCTCAACATTTGAAAAACTAAGATCATGGCATCTGGTCCGATCACTTCATGGCAAATAGGTGGGGAAACAGTGAAAAGAGTGGCTGACTTTATTTTTTTGGGCTCCAAAATCACTGCAGATGGTGACTGCAGCCATGAAATTAAAAGACTCTTACTCCTTGGAAGGAAAGTTACCACCAATCTAGACAGCATATTAAAAAGCAGAGACATTACTTTGCCAACAAAGGTCCATCTAGTCAAGGTTATGGTTTTTCTAGTAGTCAGGTATGGATGTGAGAGATGACTATAAAGAAAGCTGAGCACCAAAGAATTGATGCTTTTGAACTGTGGTGTTGGAGAAGACTCTTGAGAGTCCCTTGGACTGCAAGGAGATCCAACCAGTCCATCCTGGAGGAGATCAGTTCTGAGTGTCATTGGAACGACTGATGCTGAAGCTGAAACTCCAGTACTTTGGCCACCTGATGAGAAGAGCTGTCTCATTGGAAAAGACCCTGATGCTGGGAAGGATTGAAGGTGGGAGAAGAAGGGGACGACAGAGGATGAGATGGTTGGATGGTATCACTGACTCAATGGACATGAGTTTGGGTAAACTCTGGGAGTTGGTGATGGACAGGGAGGCCTGGCATGCCACAGTCCATGGGGACGCAAAGAGTCAGACAGGACTGAGCGACTGAACTGAACTGAACTTTTCAACTATTCTGAGTGTGCAAATGGGGCAAAGGGCTTATGCATATTGATGGCCTACCACATGCTACACGAATGGTTCTCAAGCTTTGGTTAGTGTCAGAATCACATGGAAGTTCATAAAAAGACAAAGAATCTTCTCCTACCCCAATGCCCTTGGGCTTCTGCTCTTTAGCAATTCATAGGTGATTATGATAGACATCAAGTTTGAGAACCACTACAGTAATAGGCACCTAATAAGCATGGCCTCATTTAATCCTTTATTCTATTAAAGTAAATAGTGCTGCACTTATTTTACAGATGAAGAAACCAGGGCTCAGAGTGACTAAGTAGCCAGTGAAAGTCACAGAGTGAATTATAAGTGGCAGATTCAGCGTGAAAACCAGTGTGTCCACCTCTAAACCCACACTCCTCCAGTTCTGCCACATAAGGACTCAACACTTCCATCATGTGCTTCTTAAAGAGGGTGATAAAGGACAACCCGGTGGAGCTAGTGGTAAAGAACCCAACTGCCGGTGCAGGAGATGTGGCTTCAGTCCCTCGGTCTGGGAGATGCCCTGGAGGAGGGCATGGCAACCCACTCCGATACTCTTGCCTGGAGAATCCCATGGACAGAGGCACCTCACAGGCTACAGTCCATCCAGTCGCAAAGAGTCAAACATGACTGAAGCAACTTAGCATGCACGTAAAGGACAACCTCTCCACCCTGAGCCTGTGAAGTAAACCAACATTGTTTCCCATGTCTTATAAGAATTATTTTGCTTTGCCTTTAAAAAAAATGCAAACACAGTGGATTATAAAAGTCTTCTCTCTTAGAGGATCCATTAATTGAACCCCCTCACTGCACTGCCATCCATGTGCCTATGAGAAAGCTGAAGAATTTGGGGAAACACATAATTAAGACCCAGAAGGGAAGCCAAGACTGAAGAAAAGCTTCCAAAGGATGGAGTGACTGGCAGCAAGGCTTCCCAAGGGACTTTCCTGAGACAAATGAGGTGTGGACATAGGTGGTTTTCTTACAAAACTACCCGGAAGGCAGATAAGGGTCCCTAGGAGTATAAACAAGGTTAATTAAGGACAAGAAAGGAAAAGGAGATATTATTGTCTGTTGGAGGGATGAAGGGAAGTATGATGCTCTTTTACTATTGTATCAGGAGAGAAACCAGTGCCAGAGAGGATTATTCTAAACCTATTAAGAAACGAAAGGAGAATTAGATCCACAGACCCATTTGGAAGCTAAGAGAGCAAAATGGCTTTCTATGTCTGCCAGGGCTAAAAACAACAGAAACCTAGAACAATTTAAACATATTTACCCAAGAGATTTGGACCACAGGAACTTTAAAAGATTAGAAGAAGAGATTGCCATCAAAAAAAAAAAAAAAAAAGAAAGAAATATGAAAAGCTCAGTGTGGTCAATGTTTAACCCACAAATTCAATTCAACTTTGTCCAAGATTAAAGGCCCACAATATATTTCTGCCAAAAATAAAAAATAAAAATAATTACTCTTTCTTTTGAGATTTCTGCAGTATGCTGGTGTTATTCTGCATTATCGAAACATCTAATGGGTATTTAACTGATTCCCATACTAATAGTCTCTAGTAAATTTCCTAAAAATGTTCTGAATTCTGTATTGTGAAGCATATAAGAGTCCAACGCAGGCCTTGAAAAGTTCAAATGGACCATTTTTCACAGTTTGTTTGAAGTAACAGTGCCTTTCCTCCACAGGTATTGCATTTCAATGGGGTGACCCTCTGGCCAGCTGCTGGAAATTTCCCACTTTGAGAAAAGCTGTACTTTACTATGTTCTTCAAGAATGTATTCTCCTTATTGTGTCTCATTCGATTATAATTAATTGATTATTTATCTCCAGATCAGAGCTTTTCAAACCATAGGTTGTGACATACTAGTATCAGCCAGTCATGAAATCAGTTTAGTGTATCCCAGTCAGCACTGAAAAAAAAAAAAAGATGAAACAGAATACAGAAAATAATTTCAAACCATATCATGCATGCGTGCTAAGTTGCTTCAGCTATGTCCGACTCTTTGCGACCCTAAGAACTGTAGCCCACCAGGCTCCACTGCCCATGGGATTTCCCAGGCAAGAAGACTGGAGTTGGTTGCCAGTTCCTCCTCCAGGGGATCTTCCCAACCCAGGGATCAAACCTGAGTCTCTTATGTTGCCTGCATTGGCAGGTGGGTTCTTCATCATCAGTGCCACCTGGGAAGCTCAAACCATACCATACTCTTGTGATGAGTACTGTTATTTTGTGTATTGTTTTGTGCCGCACATGTGTATGCAAGTATGGGGGTTTGTGTGTAAGCTGAGTCACAACACAGCACGAATTTCTCATCTGGACAGAAGTGTTTGAGAGCTGCACTCTGTGGGGCTTCTCAACGGTTGTCCCGACTCTAGCTTCTCTCTCCTCATTTGCCCTGCACCCCGCCCCCTCAATCAAACGAATCGTTACAACTATGCTTTGATTATGTAACTCTTATCTGTTCATTCTCTACTTCATTCAACAGATGTTCAGCAAATATTCACTCTCTGCCAGATCCTGGGCTACCAGAAACAAGTCACACCTGTTCTATCCTGCTTCCAAGGAAAGAGACTGTACCCAGGGCATCAGGCTCATTCCCAGTTCAGGGATCAGCTCCTGCTCCCCATTACCCATCAAATCAAGAATAAACTCCTCTCATCTGTTAGGTTCCTCTTTGATCTAGCTGACTGTTTCCACCCAAACTGTTTTTCCCATTGTCAGTGCTGGTTCTAGCTGCCTTGTCTACAAACCTGAAAATAACCATCTGCGTACCATGTTAATTCTGACACTTGTGTTCCTCTTCCATTACTGATGCTGTCTTTGCTTCTCTCCTCCTTAGCAAACCCTCCTCAGCATCCCTGGATCTCAGCCCACCCTCCTCCTTTCTGAGCATGCAGCCTGTCTATGGACCACAGCTTGTTGTCATCCCAAACCCCAGGCCCCTTGCTGCTCCAGCTATCATACTCAGCTACCCAGCTAGTGCTCCTCTGCAAAGCACTTCTGAGTCCACTGTCCCTTTGTTTAGAATGTCTCCAGGGCCTGTGTTTCCATCACTTTACTTGAAAGCCTATTTCACAGTCTAGTAGGTCTCACTGTCTAGAGAATTTTTCTTGTCTTCCTCTGAAAATGGCCTTTTCTTAATTTCAATCTACTATTCCTAGTTATACTGCTGATAACACCATAAATAATACTTCAAATTTTGGGAAAATAAAATATCTTACCCTCGCTTAACTTAATACTGTGTGTTTAAATTAATCCTCAGTCATCAGTTAATCTCACTGCTCATTATTGAATTCTAGCAGTTGATCATCATACATAATCCTGAAAACAAGGCAACTCAAGCTAAAAGCAGCTGCAGGCTAGGATGAGAACTGTCATCTTTCTCTTTCTGGAAGAATCTAGGAATGAAAATGGACTCCCTGATCTTTGATGACCTGGCCTCATTTGATTTCCTTTTGGCTTTATCATAAAAGGAACTGTAAACATTTAAGTAAAACATTTAAGAATTTGCTGTGACGTATTTTCTTTGTATGTCACTATCTGCCTGCTTCATTTGTGAATATGGCAACAATTACTTAGTTTCTACCTGGTCCCAGGCCCTTTTAATTAAGTGCAGGGGATCAGAGATGAGTTAAACCAGTCAAGCTGTTCACTGTCTAATCAGGGAAGCAGATTTGTCTTGCCAGCAGATTACACAACATCAAATGGGATAAGAAGAATGGTTGCAAAGGTGGGGGAAAAAGCAGCTCTCTCTGTGAGAGTCATGAAATTTCCCCAGGAAAGCTATCTACACTGGGTCTTGAAGGGCTAAGTAGAAACTTCCTAGAAAGAGGAAGAAGAATATTCTGGACAAAGGAGTACAGTATACGCAAATATGCAGAGATCTGAAAGTTGCTCCATACCCAGAGAGCAGTGAAAAAGAAGGAAGACTGCAACCTATAGTACATAACTAGGAATGTCTGGAAATGACCTTGAGTATCTGTGAAGGATTTTACACATGCTAAGGAGGTTAGTGTCGTCAGAAAAATCTTCAGAAGATGATTGCTTCTTATCAGGAAAGTGATGACAAACCTAGACAGTGTGTTGAAAAGCAGAGACATTACTTTGCCAACAAAGGTCTGTATAGTCAAGGCTGTGGTCTTCCCAGTGGTCATGTATGGTTATGAGAGCTGGACTGTAAAGAGGGCAGAGAGCCAAAGGACTGATGCTTTCAAACTGCGGTGCTGGAGAAGACTCCTGATGGTCCCTTGCACAGCAAAGAGATCAAACCAGTCAATCTTAAGGGAAATCAACCCTGAATACTCATTGGAAGGACTGATGTTGAAGCTGAAGCTCCAGTATTTTGGTCACCTGATGTGAACAGCCAACTCACTGGAAAAGTCCCTGATCCTGGGAAAGATTGAGGGCAGAAGGAGAAGAGGGCGTGAGAGAATGAGAGGGCTGGATGGCATCACCGATTCAATGGACATGAAACTGGGCAAACCTCGGGGGATGGTGAGGGACAGGGAGGCCTGGCATGCTGCAGTCCATGGGGTCTCAAATAGTCTGACACGACTGAGTGACTGAAGAACAACAAAGGAGGTTAGCCGGGCTTCCTAGGTAGCGCTAGTGGTTAAAAAAAAAAAACCCTCTTGCCAATTCAGGAGACACAAGAGACACGGGTTAGATCCCTGTGTCTGGAAGAACCCCCTGGAGGAGGGCATAGCAACACACTCCAGTATTCTTGCCTGGAGATTCCCATGGATAGAGGAGCCTGGAGGGCTACAATGGGGTCGCAAAGAGTTAGACTGAAGCAACTTAGCACCCAAGGACATTAGCATTCCTTCTGAAGCCAACTGCAAATCAATGAAGGATTTTCTTAATGAGAGATGGAGGGGGGCGCTGGTCCAGGTTATTTTACATAAGCTATTGTGAAAGTAGTACAGAGAGCAGGCTGGAGACAGCCCTTTACAACCAGGCTTAATTTGAAGATTGTTGCAATACTGCAGCCAAGATAACATTTTATAAAGGAAACACACACACACACACAATCTACCCTTCAGTGGAAAAAAGGTGTTTTTTTGTGTGTTTATTTTCTTAAGAGAAAGTAACTGCTTCTTTACAAAAGAAATTTGTTACGTGGAAAGAGCATCTTGAAAAGCGATGTTTGGGGATGTTTCCATTGCTGTGTAATTTTATTGCAGAAAATGTGCGTGTCACCTATAACAACTCTCTTTGGGTATAAAATTGTCTAACATATTTAAGGATCCTCCATTTGAAGAATTTCAATGGATTTTAAACACATCTTTGTCCGTGTGTGTATGTGCACTTGTGCATGAATATAAGTGCTTATACACACACTGGATAAGAAACATACACATATATAAACATATATAAACTTCTCACCCCCTTCTTCCTCTTCCTTTCAGATAAGGCTATAACATAACCAATTCATATCAGAGGACATAGATTAAATTACACAAGGCTTCCCTGGTGTCTCAGACAGTAAAAATCTGCCTGCAATGCAGGAGACCTAAGTTCAGTCCCTGAGTTGGGAAGATCCCCTGGAGAAGGGAATGGCTACCCACTCCAGTTCTCTTGCCTGGAGAATTCCATGGACAGAGGAGCCTGGGGGTCGCAAAGAGTTGGACACGACTGATAAACTAACACTTTCACTTTACTGTTAATACTGTAGATACACTGGCAGTAGGGTAAAAAATTCTTTTAAAATAATAAATGTGGCCCACAATGTATCACCTCCATTTGGATGTATTTGTATTCATGTAGTAATTTACTGAACTACATCAAGGATTAAAACCCATTACTAAAGTAAAAACCTAGAAAGAGAATTTTGAAGACCTCTGCTTAATTAGGATGTAGAAAATCATGTAAGTCTGGGACACGATAACAAGAAAACCCCAGAAAAGCAAAAATATACTTTTATAACATCCTCTAAGAGTGTTAGACACGGATAATGCTGGATGAATGGGATTCCAAAGAAAACCAAGCCCTTTGTAGCTGAACAAAGAGGTGGAGCAGCATCCTTTCCCAAAGGTGGCAGATGGAGAAGCAGGCCTGCCATAGCTAACAAGGTCTGGGGAGGACAAGGAGAAGTTAGGGGAGCCTTGGATGACAACATAGGCTAGCAGGACATGTTGGAATCTGGAAAAGCCCCAAAGGCAGAAACATTACTCAGTCCAAAAATTCTCCCATTCTACCAAAAATTATGCCAAGATCGTTGCAGTGATGCGTAGTTCTGCACATTTTCATGCTGTGGCCACTTAAGTTTCACTCAACCATGGTGATGAGAGCTTGGAAAACTGGAGCACTGAATAGAGAGACCCAGGGGTTACACCTTAGTAGCAGGAGAAACCTACACCTAGAATAAGGTCTAGGCAGCAATTACAATAACAAAGGATTAAAAATTAGCCTTGAAAAGATTAAGCTGCTCTCTCTACCCCTAGCAACTGAACTCACTGCCCAACAACACAACAAAGGTCATGTATGAAAAGCTTATGGGGCTTCCCTCATAGCTCAATTGGTAAAGAAGCCTCCTGCAATGCAGGAGACCCTGGTTTGATTCCTGGGTCGGGAAGATCCCCTGGAGAAGGCAGAGGCTACCCACTCCAGTATTCTTGGGCTTCTCTTATGGCTCAGCTGATAAAGAATCTGCCCACAATACGAGAGACCTGGGTTCAATCCCTGGGTTGGGAAGATCCCCTTGAAGAAAGGGAAGGTTACCCACTCCAGTATTCTGGCCTGGAAAATTCCATGGACTGACTGTATAGTCCATGGGGTCACAAAGAGTCGGACATGACTGAGCGACTTTCACGTTTTTTTTTTTTTTTCACGAAAAGCTTACAGTAGCACTGATACTCAATGGTGAAAGACTGAAGGGTTTCCGTCCAAGATCAGAAAAAAGGCAAAGATGGCTGCTTTCACCACTTCTAATCAAAACAGAGTCCTGCAAATTCTAGTCAGAGCCATTAGTCAAGAGAACGAAATAAAAGACATCTCAATTAGAAAGGAAGAAGATATACAAATAACCAAGAAGCACATGAAAAGATGCTCAACGCCACTAATTGCTAGGGAAATGCAAATCAAAACCAAAGTGAGATGCCATCTCACACCCCTAGGAGGACTCTATCACAAAACAGAAAATACTGTGGTGACGAGGATACGCAGAAATTAGAATCTTTATGTACTCTTGGTAGGAACGTAAAATGGCACAGCTGCTGTGAAATACAGTATTCTGTTCTCAAAAAATTAAAAATAGAAGTACTGCAGGATTCAGAAAATCCAATTTTGGGTCTGTATCTCTAAGAATTGAAAGCAAAGTCTTAAATATCTGTACACCCATTATTCGCAGTAGCTAATACGTGGAAGCAACCCACCTGTGTGTCAATGGATGAATGGATAAGCAAAATGTGGAGAAGGAGATTATACATTGTGCCACAGTATGGATGAGCCCTGAGGACATTATACTAAGTGAAATAAGCCAGTCACAAAAAGATAAATATTGCATGATTCCACTGATATGAGCTATTTAGAGGGGTCAAAATTGTAGACACAGAAAGTAGAATGGTTGCAGGGACAGGGGAGGGGAGAATGCGGAGTTGTAGTTTGAGTGGCACAGAGTTTCCGTTTTACAAGATGAAGTGAGTTCTTGAGACAGAGGACTTGGTTGTATGATATGAATGTATTTAATACCATTGAACTGTACATGCAAAAATGGTTGAGATGGTAAATTTTCTGTTATGTGTACTATACTACAATTTAAAAAATTGAAAAGAAAAAATAATCATGAATAAAGAAAAAACAGGACTGTGACAGAGTTTTAAGCATAGACCTATGATCTTTGAAGAACCTAAACATAGTCACATGTTGCATGCATCCTAAGGCACTTTAGTCGAGTCCAACTCTTTTCGACCCCATGGACTGTAGCCCACCAGGCTCCTCTGTCCATGGAATTCTCCAGGCAAGAATACTGGAGTGGGTTGCCATGCCCTCCCCCAGGGGATCTTCCTGACCCAGGAATCAAACCCGTGTCTCTTGTGTCTCCTGTATTGGAAAAAGGGTTATTTATCAGTAGCACCACTGGGAAACCCCAGGGAAACCTATACACGTTACTATATGATAGGTAACTAATAAAAACCTGTTGTATATCAGAAGGAACTGTACTCAATACTGTGTAATGGCCTACATGGGGAAAGAATCTACCAAAAAAAAAAAAAAAAAAGAGAGAGAGAGTGGATACATGTATAAATATAACTGATTCACTCAGATATACACCTGAAAATAACACAATATTGTAAATCAACTATACTCCAATAAAAATATCTTTTAAAAAGAACCAAAACATACACAATAGTAGCTCAAAAGTCAACAGAAGCGAACAAAAGTGTCAGGAATCTGATGATCAAACACTACCTTTTTCTCTTCTATAAAATTAACACTGAAAATTTATAATATCTGAATAGGAAATCTATGTGGAAATTAGCTTTCATTATTATTCAGGTTTATTTTAAGATTTGATAGAAATCTAGGTTTATAAAGCCATAGGATTATAAAGCCTAGTGTTGATGTGTTATGAAGCTAAAAAATAATTCCAAATTCTTTTTCCAAAATTGAGATGAATTTTCTAAATGATGGAGAGTAAAGTTGAGTTTAGGGTCTTCCCAAGTGGCTCAGTGGCAAAGAACCTGATTGCGGTGCAGGAGATCCAGCTTTATTCCTGGATCAGGAAGATCCCCTGGAAAAGGAAATGGCAACCCACGTCAGTGTTCTTGCCGGGGAAATCCCATGGACAGAGGAGCCTGGTGGGCTACAGTCCATGGGGTCACAGAAGAGTGGGACACTACTTAGCAACTAAGGAACAACAAAGGATGAGTTTTACCTAATTTGTTCGCAGACTTGTATCACTTCACACTAGAATGCATTTTGTTGGCACTGCTGGTCCTTAAAATTAACTTAGAAAGTAAAATCCCCTTTGTATATCAAGGGTTTTGACATATTGTATCTGGGGATAATATGCAGACACACCTCAGGAAGGGTGCTGACTCTCTTACTCCTCACTGTGTTTCTAGCCCATCTAACCCACTCCCATTACGGAACTGTGTCTTCTTCTAAAAGGGCCCATCATTTTTCGTGTCTTAATAAACATTACTTTCTCAGTCTGTCCTAAGACCTTTACCTTTCAACTCTGATCACCTAGTCAGTATCATGTTACAAAATCACAGAGTGTATCAGGTTAGGTGTTATGCTTTTGCTGTTTTTTAACTCATCTATGGAGATGAGATAAGAAAGAAAAACACTGAATGAAATAGCTGGTTCATAAAGAGTATACAAAAATGACTAACAACCATGATAAAATGTTCACATCCCTCATAGTCAAGGGAATGCAAAGAAAAAAATTAGACATTTTTATCAATGTCAGAGAGATTTTTAAAAAACAATTATTAAAGCTGCTCAAGTTTTTGTGAAATGGGCCCCTTATATACTACTTGGAGTGAGGGGTCTAAATTTGTGTAATCCTTTTAGGAATCAATTGGGAAATATCTTGCGGCATCTAACAAAAATTTCTAAAAATGTTTATTTCCTTAATATCCATTTGGCTTGGTACTTATATTTTGGGGCATTTGTTCTGAGAAAATAAAACAAAAGCATTGACAGGTTCATCATAATACAGCTTTTATAAAAGCAAAGATTGGAAACAATTTAAACCTTTCATACTCAAAATTCTCCTCCAAAAAGCACCTGTAACTAACCTTGTCTTCTCATCTTTTGTCTTCTAGAACTTAGGTACTCTGGTAAAGCGTTGCTGGCTGATACTGTTGCCCCACAAAAATTATTCAGTTATTTCTTCTCTGTGCCTTCTGGTTATCTTTCTCACTCAACAGATCATAAGCAATTTGAAGGCAAGATCTTTGTACTTCTCCCTTCACAAGATCTAATAGAGAGCAATCAGAACCCTCTGTGGGATCCATACAACGGTGATCATGTTCCATTTCCACTCTTCATTTCAGTGGGCACAAGGCCAGTAGAGCCCCCAGACCTCCTCCAGGGCCTATGCTGAGAAATGTAGAGGGCTCTGCTTCCCAGGCAGGCGAGTGGTAAAGAACCAGCAATGCCGGACACCTAATGGACTCAAGTTCCATCACTGGGTTGGGAAGATGCCCTGGAGGAGGCCATGGCAATCCACTCCAGTACCCTGCCCGGAAAATCCCATGGACAGAGGAGCCTGGCAGGGTCCAGAGTCACGAAGAATCAGACATGACTGAGCCACTAAGCATGCACGCACTGCTGGCTGGGGAGGGGCTCACCACATCTGATGAGCAGGGTGCGAGTGGGCTGCACCGTGAGTCACCAGCTCATGTACGGTGGCTGCGTCACCCCCGTCCTTGCTGTGGAGCGCAAGAATGCCCCACAGCCTGACTCTATCAGCCAGCCTGGAGTGGGCCCAGTTTATAAACACTGGTGCCTACCATCCATCAAGAAGAGAACCAATTGACCACAGTGTCAGGGGCTGCTATTTTTTATCTTCAGGTTTTTATTTATTTGGCTGCACGGGATACATAAATAATTTACTTTATGTATTTGGCTTAGTTGCAGCTCATGGGCTTAGTTGCTTCTCGGCATGTGGGCCCTTAGTTTCCCGACCAGGGACTGAACCTGTGTGCCCTGCATTGCCAGGTGGATTCTTAACCACTGGACCACCAGGGCAGTCCCAACTTGTTTAGATGTTTATCTTCTTGCTTCTCTGGACTGTGAGCTTCTGGAAGGCAGGAGTTAGATCTTCATGATTTTATCTTCTGTATGTAGAACAGTGTGGTCCAAAGGGGGAGCTGAAGATCTATTAAATTCATTTCATCAGAGCTACCAGGGCAGCACATGGGGCCATCAAGTCAGGAACATGAGACAGGAGAGGAGGATACAAGATAGGAGAAGACACAGTGGAAATGGGAAAAAAATAATTTCCAACAGATGTTATTCTTAGACTGATGAGAAAATATGCATTTAGGAAAAGCAAAACCATAAAAGGAAGTCTAAGAAGTCTAAGAGGAGTTATTATGGAGGTCACAAAGGAAATTATTTGAAATGGAACAGGATTAAGAAAAGTTTACTTGCTAAGGATGAGAGGGAGTAGGAAAGAGGAAAGTCAAAAATGTCTAAAAAGTCAAAAAAGTCAAAAAAGTCAAAAATCAGTCTGGGTATTGACCACACTGATCTCTCTGGACCGAAGCTGAGGTCAACTAAAGACAACAACAGCAAACCCTTCTATCCCAGAAAAGCAAGAGAAACTTCAACTACATTTTTTAAAAATTCATTATTTTGTGCAACATCAGAATGCACTCTAGAATGTGCAAAGTATTTGAATTTTGCCAAGAATGTGACAAGCTGAGACTAGGACAAAATCAATTACCCTTGATGAGCTACAACTGTATTTTTTCATTCCCGAATATTCTTCATTCTTAAACTTACTGACCCACAGAATAAAATATAGAGATACATAGAGAGTTTCATGGGAGATTGAGTGGAGCTCTCATCATACTCAAGACTCAGTGGCTCAGATGTAAAACTGAGACAAAGAAGCCTCAATTGCCCTGCATTCTCAGAAGAACTTCCAGCTCCAGACACACATGTGGGGCTTACTGAGTGAGCGCCCATCAGTTCTGCTCCCTTTGCTGATACTCCCTCCAGCCCTGCTCCTCCGCAGTCACCATAGGCAGAAACCTGGGGGTGGGGACACAGGGGGGAGAACAGCGTCAGGAGAGAAAAGAGGAGCGTCTGGCTGTAAGTCCACCATTTGGTGTGGACAGCTGGACTTCACGCAATCCTCTCCCTGGGATGTGGACACAGCAAACCAAATGGGGGATGCTCTGGGGAAGGGGTTCAGTCCACCACCCGTCTCTGTAAGTGGAGTTCTGCTGGCACACAGCAACGCTCATTCATTTTCACATCTTCGATGGGTGCTTTCTGACCACTGGGCTTCCCTGGCGGCTCAGATGGTAAAGAATCTGCCTACAACGGCGGGAGACGCAGGTTTGATCCCTGAGTTGGGAAGATCCCCTGGAGAAGGGAAGGCTACCCACTTCAGTATTCTTGCCTGGAGAATTCCATGGATAGAGGAGCCTGGTGGGCTACAGTTCAGGAGGTTGCAGAGTCTGACACAACTGAGCAACTAACACTTTTCTCACTATAATAGTGGAGTTGAAAACTCTAAGCAGAAACTATATGGCTCACAAAGGTGAAAAATGTTTATTCTATGGCCCTTTACAGAAAAAGTCTGCTGACCCTTGCTCTGGGAGAGTCACGTCCAGGGGGTACAGATGCTGGGAAAGGGGAGGCTGGCTCCCACTTGGGTAGGATGCCTGCTGATGCTGCTGGCACCTGTCTAAATAGGAAAGGAGGAGTTGAAGAAAATGGTGGAGGGTTGATAGGTACGGCCAAGCACTAACTTCCTGGCCTGGTGAGAATGGGAGAGTTTCCCACAGACCAGGTGGAGTGACGGAAGACTGTGGAGTTGAAGGCATCCTGGCCCAATCTAAGGGCTCTGTCATCTGCCAAGAGCAGGTGGGGTGTCCCACCATAGGGGGTTATCGGAAAACGATGAATGACCTCAGGAATGTGTGCACTGGGAAGGTCCCTTTCATCCAACGAGGCTCCCCGAAGAACTCATACACACACGCCTGGGGACCTAACTCTGCACATCTGCTGCACGGGCCCTGGCGGCCACCCAGCACTAGGCAAGCAAGCAGGGGCTGGCAAAGGAGGACTCTGATGCCACCAGGAACTAGAGGGATGCTCTGCTTTTCCGTAAGCCCCCGTAAGCTTTCCGTAAGCTTCTCACACTTCCAAAGGAGTGGACCCTTCTGCATCTCACTTCAAATGCTGCCTATAGATGCCTGGTCGGTGCCAGGGGAGGACAGAGCTGAGTAGGGATTTGGTGATGAGATTGGATCACTTGCGGAACAGGGCTGAGCCATCACCCAACTCATAAATAGCAGGCTTGACAAGGCACAGACAAGCACAAGGATTGGAAAATGCAAAATTGTTTGTTGTTTATACTCACTCATCCAACTCTTCCCTCCAGGGATTTAGAATCTAAACGTACTGGTGACATTAGCCTGGACTTTGTTGAATGATTTAATATAAATTTTTATTTCCCTTATTAGTTTCCTTGGTTTGCTAATTGGATTAAAAAGAATTTGTTTTCAGACTTCCCTGATGGTCCAATGGTTAAGACTCTTTATATTGCAGGGTTTGATTCCTGGTTGGGGAAGTTCTGCATGCTGGTAGGTGAAGCCAAAATAATAATAATAATAATTTGCTTTCATTTGTTAAATGGAAACCCATCTTTGCCTGCCTACTTTAATCACTTTTGAATTTGTCATTGCTGATTACTGGTGCCAGAAACCAAAAGCAGAGCAAAATTCTTAGCTTCAATTTTAAAAGCTAGGATTTCAAAAGTAATAATAAAGTTAAGGTAAAAATAAATCTTGCGATGCCTCCAAAAAATAATAGTTGGTAGCTGAGGTGTCATACCACCAAATGCTGTGTGGAATATTGTTATACCTGGCTCTCATCTAGGACTCCTAGAACAAGCATATACATACTTGATTTCTTTCATATTAATAAGTATCTAGAAAAAGTAGGCAACTTTTCAAAACTTCAGATAGTTTTTTTTCCTTCTTACTATTAAAGAAAGTGATTTAAGCTTTCAGAAGGTGGAAGTCAGAGAAATTTACCATCTTCTTAGAAAATATATAGCTAAACCCTCTAATGCAGAAAAATCTCTTTGAGGAAGGCCGTTTCGTGCTTAGCTTCTTAAAATGGATTTTTCAAACTATTAAACAAGATAGGAGGTCATGTTGACCCTTCATTCTTTCTTTCCTGGCCAGGGTTTTGCAAAATTAAAATCGCACACTATGACATAAGGGAAAGGCCACAGCGTTTATAAATGGGCTGTGTCCTGTACCCTGGTAAGCCCTCTGATCCAGAGGGTGCAACCTAGAAAAGAGATACTGTTTCACTCTCTACATTCCCCCAAAGCTATGCAAAATAATAATAGTGAAATAAAAGAAATACTTTATTCTAACTTGTGGTGCTTTCTTGTAACTTTCTAATGTTACAGAAGAAACTATCACTAGAAGCTGAAATTTCAGTGAAGGATACTCTGAGCATATTATTCTAATCACTTGCTTAATGACCTGCATCTTATAGTCAATATAAACCATGAGTGAGCAGGGACAGCAAGTTACTGACTTCGTGTGTATCCAGAGTGACTTTCACAGCATCTGATAGTGGGAAACACTTCACATTCATTGAACAAATGACTGATGATGAGCAGTTTCCAGAGTAGATACCTTGCCTACTGGAACATTTTAAAACTCACAATTCACCCCACATTGCTTAACCATCAGGATAGATCAAAAATTTATAGCATGTGACTATACATCTTTTTGAATTGACCTTTCAGGAGGAAGAGTCTTCATATTCAAAATAGGATATTTGGATTTTTCATATCTAGGGTGTTTTTTTTCCCTTCTGAATGACTCTTTAATAAGCATGTTTGTCCTCTCTGAAATAAAAATAGTCAACTCCAGTATCTCAGCATTAGACAAATGTTCAGGGAAAATTTTTGAAGGAAATTTTCTGGACATACTGCCAGGAAAACTCAATTGAAGAAGAAATTTTTTCCCACTGGGCAGTATATATATTGCTATTAGAACTTATAAAATAATAAGTACTGTGCATTTGAATGGAAAAAAGTTACTCTTTTTCAGTAATTCTAACTATTAAAATGTGTATAGGAAGACATTCAGAGCTAATAGATTGATTTTAGTGCGCTAGGCAAAAACTGATTTGGAAAAACTGCACTTCATTTAACCTGAAATGAAAACTGGTGTGGCAGAAAAAGGATGCAGCTAATAGAAGACATCAAAATGATGCTTTTATTAACCCAAGAAACAGAAATAAATCTACCCTTCACATTCAGAAAAAACCTGAATATTTTCCAAAATAAAATTTGTTTCAAAAGAGCTAAATGGAGGTTTTGGTCTTACTGTGTCTATATTTTTTAAAAAAGCAGGGTACATTGTTTGAAAAGACAACTCCAGTTTTTCTCTCCCTGTGTCCACACCCCTTTTGCAATGTAAGTTTGTAGCTTTTTCTCCTGGAACCTCTCTGCCACTGTGTGAACTAGCTTGGAATTTCCTGCGGAAATGTTGGGAGAGCGTATGAAAGAAAGTCAAGATGCCTCAGCTTCACTGACATCAAGCCCTGAGGCAGAGTCATCCAGCCCGCCTGCAAGTCCCCACAGACTCGTGGTTGAGCCCAGCCTCTCCATTCAGGTCAGAGCCACCCACCTGGGGTCATGAGCCCCGTAAGTTTCGAGGTGGCTTTTCACACGGTGATAAAAACTGATCATTCATCCATTAACAAAGGTTTCACCCCCTTACGTATCAAAGCAATTCAAGCTAAAACAGGAAAGTATGACTAGTCGTCACCTTTGACACAGGTAGAGATAAGCATGCATACATGCATGCTATGTCACTTCAGTTGTGTCCGACTCTGTGCGACCCCACGAACAGAAGCCCACCAGGCTCCCCTGTCCATAGGACTCTCTAGGCAAGAATACTGGAGTGGGTTGCCATTTCCTTCTCCAAGAGATAAGCAAGACTCTTCACTGGAGGGCTGAATCATGCAACCTTTTTGGAAGATGATTTGGCAATATGAATCAAATTTTCAAAGATGCCAGCTATTACACTTTGTGAATTTTACTCTTAAAAAATTATGTACATATCACAAATGACCCAATTTTGTTCTTTGTTATGGCTGAGTAATAGTCCATTGTATGTATGTACCACATCTTTATCCTTTCATCTGTCCATGGACATTTAGCCATGTCCCTGGCTACTGTAAATAGTGCTGCAATGGACATAGGGCTGCACATGTCTCTTTGAAATATGGTTTTATCAGTAGTGGGATTGCTGGGTCAGATAGTAATTCTGGTTTTAGCTTTTGGACCTAGAGTCATACAAAGTGAAGTAAGTCAGAATGAGAAAGACAGATATTATATATTAGTGCATGCATGTGAATCTAGAAAAATGGTACAGCCGAACCTTTTTGCAGGGCGGGAACAGAGGTGTAGACATGGGGAACAAACATATGGACAGGGGAGTGGGGGTGTGAACTGGGAGAGTAGGACTGACACACCCACGGTGCCGTGTGTGAACTAGATAGCTAGTGGGAACCTGCTGTACAACACAGGGAGCTCAGCTCCGTACCCCCCGGTGACCTCGGGAGGCGGGAGGGAGATCCAAGACGGAGGGGATATGTGCACACCTTTGGCTGACTCACTTCACTGTATAGCAGAAAACTAGTGCAACACTGTATTACAACTATACCTCAGTTTTAAAACTGCACATGTGATGACTTATCAACCTCACTTATAATACAATGATAATTGTATAATATAATAGAGAACCAGTTGGGATGTTCTTTAATAAGGGAGGAGTTTTAAAAATATACTATGGTATAGCCACACAATGGAATACTAAGTAGTCATTCAAAATTCTAATAATTATATATGTTGACATGAAAATACTGTCACATTATTATCATTATTAAATGAAAAAAGAATACAGAGAATATGAGAAAGACTTCATTTTTCAATCACACAAAACTAATCAAACTGATCACATGGACCACAGCCTTGTCTAACTCAATGAAACCATGAGCCATGCTGTGTGGGGCTACCCAAGATGGATGGGTCATGGTGGAAAGTTCTGACAAAATGTGGTCCACTGGAGAAGGGAATGGCAAACCACTTCAGTATTCTTGCCTTGAGAACCCCATGAACAGTATGAAAAGACAAAAAGATAGGACACTGAAAGATGAACTCCCCAGGTCAGTAGGTACCCAGTATGCTACTAGAGAACAGTGGAAAATAATTCCAGAAAGAATGAAGAGATGGAACCAAAGCAAAAACAACACCCAGTTGTGGATGTGACTGGTGATGGAAGTAAAGTCCGATGCTGTAAGGAACAATATTGCATAGGGACCTGGAATGTTAAATCCATGAATTAAGGTAAATTGGAAGTGGTCAAACAGGAGATGGCAAGAGTGAACATTGACATTTTAGGAATCAATGAGCTAAAATGGACTGGAATGGGTGAATTTAATTCAGATGACCATTATATCTACTACTATGGGCAAGAAACCCTTAGAAGAAATGGAGTAGCCATCATAGTCAACAAAAGAGTCTGAAATGCAGTACTTGGGTGTGATCTCAAAAATGACAGAATAATCTCTGTTCGTTTCCAAGGCAAACCATTTAGTATCACAGTAATCCAAGTCTATGCCCCAGCCACTAATGTTGAAGAAGCTGAAGTTGAATGGTTCTACGAGGACCTACAAGACCTTCTAGAACTAACACCAAAAAATGGTGTCTTTCTCATCATAGGGGACTGGAATGCAAAAGTAGGAAGTCAAGAGATACCTGGAGTAACAGAGAAGTTTGGCCTTGGAGTACAAAAAGAAGCAGGGCAAAGGCTAACAGAGTTTTGCCAAAAGAATGCACTAGTCATAGAAAACACCCTCTTCCAACAACACAAGAGAAGACTCTACACATGGACATCACCAGATGGTTGATACCAAAAAAAGACTGATTATATATTCTTTGTAGCTAAAGATGGAGAAGCTCTATACAGTCAGCAAAAACAAGACCAGGAGCTGACTGTGGCTCAGATCATAAACTCCTTATTGCCAAATTCAGACTTAAATTGAAGAAAATAGGGAAAATCACTAGGCCATTCCGGTCTGACCTAAATCAAATCCCTTATGATTATACAGTGGAAGTAACAAATAGATTCAAGGGATTAGATCTCATAGAGTGCCTGAAGAATTATGGACAGAGATTTGTGACATTGTACAGGAGGCAGTGATCAAAACCATCCCCAAGATAAAGAAATGCAAAAAGGCAAAATGGTCGTCTGAGAAGGCCTTACAAATAGCTGTGAAAAGAAGAGAAGCTAAAGGCAAAGGATAAAAGGAAAGAGCTACCCATCTGAATGCAGAGTTCCAAAGAATAGCAAGGACAGATAAGAAAGCCTTCCTCAGTGATCAGTGCAAAGAAATAGAGGAAAATGACAGAATGGGAAAGAGTAGAGATCTCTTCAAGAAAATTAGAAATACCCAGGGAACATTTCATGCAAAGGTGGGCACAATAAAGGATAGAAATAGTAAAGGACAGAAAAGGACAGACCTAACAGAAGCAAAAGATATTAATAAAAAATTACTTCATAGCCTCAGACCTTGGGTCTAAGGCCTGAAGACTAATCTTAAGAGAGTGGCCAAAAAGTCAAAAATAAAAACAGAACAACTTGGCTTTGGCAAGAATATTTTAAACCACCAAGCTGTTACTAGATGAAGAGACGATGTCTGAATATCTAAACACACAGCAATGTCTCCTCCTTTGGGACCCATTTGTTGCTCGTACAACTAACTTACCACTTAGCAGGCTCAGTCGTTAATTGCAGTCATTTTTTCATGTGTCTGAGATTTATTCCCCACTGCTCTTGTGATGAATTTTGTGGCTAAAGATGTGTTTTAAACTTCTTTTTGTTGTCTAAATAATCTTCCAGAGGACTGTAGTGAACATCTATTAATCTTGCTACCCTGAATGATTCACTTTTCTTTGGATAAAATATTTACTGTAATCTTCCTCTGGGGAAACCCCTCAACCCCAGCTCTTGAGCAATGAGGTTTGATGAGCTTAATCCCACCACTAGTTTGAAACAACAAGCGTATTTCCTCTCCCAGGCAACAGGAATTGGACGGGCATACGACTCCACATCAGGAAGTGTTTTAAAACTGTTCTGGGAAAAACCCTCTCTTTTTCCCACTGGGTCTGAATTACAAAATGTATTGTAGGTTATCTTGGAAGCAATCAGGAGAGACCTGCCTGGAGATGGAACCAGTGCTTGGATAAACAAGGAAACTGGGTGCTACTCACACAGCTGAAGAGAGTTAATTCTTGGACTCTAAAAATACCTAAGCAAGTAAATTCACTTCTAAAAAAATCAAGACCGTTTTGGATTGGTAGGCCTGGCCATTGCAACCAAAACAATTCTTGGACATTGTGGGTACTTTGTTATTTGTTTTGATTAATTTTTACCAGTTCCCTCCTCAATGCCAGGCCTCTTACAAAGATCCAAAAAAGTTCTGCTGAACTTCCCTGGTGGATAAGAATCCACCTGCCAGTACAGGGGAGACGGGTTCGATCCCTGGTTTGGGAAGATTGCACATGCTGCGGGGCAACTCACCCCACGTGCCACAGCTCCTGAGCCTGTGTGCTGTGACTGCTGAAGCCAACATACCTAGAGCCTGCACTGCACAAGAGACGCCACTGCAGCGAGAAGCCCATGCACCGCAGCGAAGCGTAGCCGCCCCCGCCACAGCCAGAGAAAGTCCATGAAGACCCAGCGCAGCCAAAAATGAGTACAGTCATCTTTTTAAAATTCTGTTGATTTGGTTAAAATAGAAAACTAAATCTCTGCCACGGTGAGTGTTCTTTAGTCCTAGGACAAACACATTTGTTTGAAGACCAAAACCTTTCCAGGCCATTCCGGGTGTCTCAAACTATTTCTCTGATGCTTCTGAAAAGAAAAAAAAAAAAAAAAAAGGAAATCTCTGAATCCTATAACTGTTTACAAAAAGAGGTATTTCTTAGTTATGAGGAATCCAGAAAATTAGAAACACATTTCTTTATTTTTGTCAACAACTATGTTTGCAAGCAATCAGGTCAATGCAGTTTGATGGTGTGCCTTCATAGATCAATGCAGTTGGATAATGAAGTCACTCAGTGTCCCATGCTTTGCGACCCCATGGACTGTCACCCACCAGGCTCCTCTGTCCATGGAATTCTCCACGCACGAGTACCAGAGTGGGCTGCCATTTCCTTCTCCAGGGTATCTTCCCGACCCAGGGATCAAACCCGGGTTTCCACATTGCATGCAGATGCTTTACTGTCTAAGCCACCAGGGAAGTCCCTTATAAGTTAAAGGAGTAAAAAGTTATATAAAAACCAGAATGGATGTTTCAGAATTGAAAAGCAGTAAATACTTTTGTCTAATATTAAATGATTTAAATGTGTAAATGGAAAATGAAAATCTCTTGGGTTTCTATCTCCAGAGAGAATCACTGAAATTTCCACATATATCTTTCTAGACAAATTTTCACATGTAGAGATTTTTTGTTAGTTAACAAAAATGAGTTCTGTTCAGTTAAGTTGCTTAGTCAGGTCTGACTCTGCGACTCCATGGACTGCAGCACACTGGACTTTCCTATCCATCACCAACTCCTGGATCTTGCTCAAACTCATGTCCATTGAGTTGGTGATGCCATCCAACCATCTCATTCTCTGTCATCCCCTTCTCCTGCCTTCAATCTTTCTCAGCATTAGGTGAGAACTCATCTTTTCCAATGAGTCAGTTTTTCGCATCAGGTGGCCAAAGTATTGGAGTTTCAGCTTCAGCATCAGTCCTTCCAATGAATATTCAGGACTGATTTCCTTTAGGATTGACTGATTGGGTCTCCTTGCAGTCCAAGGGACCCTCAAGAGTGTTCTCCAACACCACAGTTTAAAAGCATCAATTCTTCAGCTCAGCTTTCTTTATAGTCCAACTCTCACATCCATACAAGACTACTGGAAAAACCATAGCTTTGATTACATGGATCTTTGTCAGCAAACTAATATCTCTGTTTTTTAATATGCTGTCTAGGTTGGTCATAACTTTCCTTCCAAGGAGTAAGCGTCTTTTAATTTCATGGCTGCAATCACCATCTTCCGTGATTTTGGAGGTCCCAAAAATAAAGTCAGCCACTGTTTCCCTCTCTGTTTGCCATGAAGTGATGGGACTGGATGCCTTGATCGTAGTTTTCTGAATGTTGATCCTTTAAGCCAACTCTCACCTTCCTCTTTCACTTTCATGAAGAGGTTTTTTAGTTCTTCTTCATTTTCTGCCATAAGGGTGGTATCATCTGCATATCTGAGGTTATTGATATTTCTCCCAGCAATCTTGATTCCAGCTTGTGATTCTTCTAGCCCAGCATTTCTCATGATGTACTCTGCATAAAAGTTAAATAAGCAGGGTGACAATATACAGCCTTGACATATTCCTTTTCCTATTTGGAACCAGTCTGTTGTTCCATGTCCAGTTCTAACTGTTGCTTCCTGACCTGCATACAGATTTCTCAAGAGGCAGGTCAGGTGGTCTGATATTCCCATCTCTTTCAGAATTTTCCGCAGTTTATTGTGATCCACATAGTCAAAGGCTTTGGCATAGTCAATAAAGCAGAAATAGATGTTTTTCTGGAGCTCTCTTGCTTTTTTGATGATCCAGCGAATGTTGGCAATTTGATCTCTGGTTCCTCTGCCTTTTCTAAAACCAGCTTGAACATCTGGAAATTTAAGGTTCGCATATTGCTGAAGCCTGGCTTGGGGAATTTTGAGCATTACTTTACTAGCGTGTGAGATGAGTGCAATTGTGTGGTAGTTTGAGCATTCTTTGGCATTGCCTTTCTTTGGGATTGGAATGAAAACTGACCTTTTCCAGTCCTGTGGCCACTGCCGAGTTTTCCAAATTTGCTGACATATTGAGTGCAGCACTTTCACAGCATCATCTTTCAGGACTTGAAATAGCTCAACTGGAATTCCATCACCTCCACTAGCTTTGTTCGTAGTGATGCTTCCTAATGCCCCCTTGACTTCACATTCCAGGATGTCTGGCTCTAGGTGAGTGATCACACCATCATGATTATCTGGGTCGTGATGATCTTTTTGTACAGTTCCTCTGTGTATTCTTGCCACCTGTTCTTAATATCTTCTGCTTCTGTTTGGTAAATATCATTTCTGTCCTTTATTGTGCCCATCTTTGCATGAAATGTTCCCTTGGTATCTCTAATTTTCTTGAAGAGATCTCTAGTCTTTCCCATTCTGTTGTTATCCTGTGTTTCTTTGCATTGATTACTGAGGGTGGCTCCCTTATCTCTCCTTGCTTTTCTTTGGAACTCTGCATTCAAATGGGAATGTCTTTCCTTTTCTCTTTTGCTTTTCACTTCTCTCCTTTTCACAGCTATTTGTAAGGCCTCCTCAGACAGCGATTTTACTTTTTTGCATTTCTTTTTCTTGGGGATGGTCTTGATCCCTGTCTCCTGTACAATGTCAGGAATCTCCGTCCATAGTTTATCAGGCACTCTGTCTTTCAGATCTAGTCCCTTAAATCTATTTCTCACTTCCACTGTATAATCATAAGGAATTTGATTTAGGTCAGACCTGAATGGTCTAGTGGTTTTCCCCACTTTCTTTAATTTAAGTCTGAATTTGGCAATAAGGAGTAGATGATCTGAGCCACAGTCAGCTCCCGGTCTTGTTTTTGCTGACTGTATAGAGCTTCTCCATCTTTGACTGCAACGAATATAAGCAATCTGATTTTGGTGTTGACCATCTGGTGATGTCCATGTGTAGAGTCTTCTCTTCTGTTGTTGGAAGAGGGTGTTTGCTATGACCAGTGCGTTCTCTTGGCAAAACTCTATCAGCTTTTGCCCTGCTTCATTCTGTGCTCCAAGGCCAAATTTGCCTGTTACTCCAGGTGTTTCTTGACTTCCTACTTTTGCATTCCAGTCCCCTATAATGAAAAGGACATCTTTTTTGGATGTTAGTTCTAGAAGGTCTTGTACGTCTTCATAGAACCGTTCAACTTCTGCTTCTTCATTGTTACTGGTCGGGGCATAGACTGGATTACTGTGATATTGAATTGTTTGCCTTGGAATTGGACAGAGATCAATCTGTTTTTGAGATTGCATCCAAGTACTGCATTTGACTCTTTTGTTGACCATCATGGCTACTCCATTTCTTCTAAGGGATTCCTGCCCACAGCAGTAGACATAATGGTCATCCGAGTTAAATTCACCCATACCAGTCCATTTTAGTTTGCTGATTCCCAGAATGTCAACGTTGACTCTTACCATCTCCTGTTTGACCACTTCAAATTTACCTTGACTCATGGACCTAACGTTCCAGGTTCCTATGCAATGTTGCTCTTTACAGCATCGGACCTTGCTTCTATCACCAGTCCCATCCACAACTGAGTATTGTTTTTGCTTTGGCTCCATCCCTTCATTCTTTCTGGAGTTATTTCTCCACTGATCTCCTGTAGCATATTGGGAACCTACCAACCTGGGGAGTTCATCTTTCAGTGTCCTATCATTTTGCCTTCTCATACTGTTCATGGGGTTCTCAAGGCAAGAATACTGAAGTGGTTTGCCATTCCCTCTCCAGCGGGCCACATTCTGTCAGACCTCTCCACCATGACCCTTGGGTGGCACCACACGGCATGGCCTAGTTTCATTGAGTTAGACAAGGCTGTGGTCCTGTGATCAAACTGGCTATTTGTCTGTGATTGTGGTTTCAGTCTGTCTGCCCTCTGATGCCCTCTCTCAGTGCCTACCGTCTTACTTGGATTTCTCTTACTTTGGACGTGGGATATCTCTTCACGGCTGCTGACTGGTTCCAAACAGCAAGAGGAGTACATCAAGGCTGTATATTTTCACCCTGCTTATTTAACTTATGTGCAGAGTACATCATGCAAAATATTGGCTAGATGAAGCACAGCTGGAATCAAGATTGCTGGGAGAAATATCAATAACCTCAGATATGCAGATAACACCACCCTTATGGCAGAAAGTGAAGAAGAATTAAAAAGCCTCTTGATAAAAGTGAAAGAGGAGAGTGAAAAAGCTGGCTTAAACTCAACATTCAAAAAATTAAGATCATGGCATTCAGTCCCATCACTTCATGGAAAATAGATGGGGAAACAGTGACAGACTATTTTTGGGGGGCTCCAAAATCATGGCAGATGGTGACAGCAACCATGAAATTAAAAGACATTTGCTCTTTGGAAGAAAAGCTATGACAACCTAGATAGCATATTAATAAGCAGAGACATTACTTTTCCAACAAAGGTCCATCTAGTCAAAGCTATGATTTTTCTAGTAGTCGTGTATGGATGTGAGAATTGGACCATAAAGAAAACTGAATGCTGAAATACTGATGCTTTGAACTGTGGTGTTGGGGAAGGCTCTTGAGAGTCCCTTGGACTACAAGGAGACACAGCCAGTCATTCCTAAAGGAGATTAGTCCTGGGTGTTCATTGGAAGGACTGATGTTGAAGCTGAAACTCTAATACTTTGGCCTCCTGATGTGAAAAAGTGACACATTGAAAAGACCCTGATGCTGGGAAAGATTGAGGGCCTGCGGGAGAAAGGGACGACAGAGGATGAGATGGTTGGATGGCATCACTGACTCAATGGACATGAGTCCGAGTAAGCTCCAGGAGTTGGTGATGGACAGGGAGACCTGGCGTGCTGCAGTCCATGGGGTCACAAAGAGTCAGACATGACTAAGCAACTGAACTGAACTGAACTGTGAGAAATGAGTGTAATTCTGTGGTAGTTTGAACATTCTTTGTCATTGCCCTTCTTTGGGATTGGAATGAAAACTGACCTTTTCCAGTCCTGTGGCCACTGCTGAGTTTTCCAAATTTGCTGGCATACCGAGTGCAGCACTTTCACAGCATCATCTTTCAGGATTTGAAATAGCTCAACTGGAATTCCATCACTTCCACTAGCTTTGTTTGTAGTGATGCTTCCTAAGGCCCACTTTGCATTCCAGGATATCTGGCTGTAGGTGAGTGATCTCATCATCATGAATATCTGGGTCATTGCGATATTTTTTGTATAGTTCTTCTGTGTATTCTATCCATCTCTTCTTAATATCCTCTGCTTCTGTTAGAAGCATTTCTGTCCTTTATTATGCCCACCTTTGCATGAAATGTTCCCTTGGTATCTCTAATTTTCTTGAAGAGATTTCTAGTCTTTCCCATTCTATTGCTTTCCTCTATTTCTTTGCAGTGATCAATGATTTATATGCATTGATTTCTTTGCATATACACACTACTACATATAAAATAGGTAACTAAGCAGCACCTACTGTGCAGCACAGGGAACTCAGTACTCTATAATGACCTGTATGTGAATAGAATCTAAGAAAGGGTGGGTGCATGGATATGCATAACTGATACATTTTGGTGCATACCCAAAACTAATGCAACATTGATAACTATACTCCAATAAAATTTTTTTAAAGGCACATATGTAGGGCACAGTCATTGTTTTCTACGGAGGGGATCCTGAGTTTCGTCTACAAAGAAAAGAAGGAGCAAGGGTCCTGCGGTGTGGATGAGCTTGCCGAATTCAAGGAACAACTGGGAGGACAGTGTGCTAGGAGCATAGTGTGGCAGCCAGGGGCCATGTGTGATGGCTTCAGTGAGGCATGCAGAGGTCCAGTCATGCAAGACCTTGTGGACCTGTGAGGAGGAACTTGGATTTAACTCAAAATCTAAGACAACACCATTAGTGAGGTTTAAGCAGTGAAGAAATACGTAACTCGTGTTTTTGCACTGAATAGATTGAAAGAAGCAAAAGTTTATACTTTTGTGGGGAGACTGGGAAAGAGGCTGCTCCTCAGTTGCGGGGAGAGGAGACGTGGCTCATTTCAGGGTGTGCAGGAAGCAGCATCCACAGGGCGGGAGGGGGTGGGGAGGGCAGTGGGGGCAGATGGGAGGAGGAGATGGAGGTTCTCTGTCTGAAGCAGCCAGAGAGGCGGTGCTGACTAATGCTGGGCAGTGCCCTCAGTCAGCATCTCTACGCTCAAACAGGGTGACTGAGGAAAGCTGAATGAAGGGAGTACTTAGGAAGACTGGCCAAGTTCAAAGGGACCACAGCGATGGTAAGGGCCTCGGTGCCACAAGGAAGGAGCCGCCAGCATCCGCAGCTGAAAAGATCCTGGGACTCAAAGAGGGCAGAGTGGGAGCCACGACTGCCAAGGAGTGACCCGGGATCCCAACGACCCTCTCCTCCCACCGGCCCATCTCCTCTGTGCAGCTACTGAAGGACCCCAAACTGAAGCCAAAGTCAGTTTGTCTGCAAAGGCAGTAGTGCCGGAGGAGAGAGCTGGTGGGCGGATGCTAAGGTGCAGGCCTAGAAAGAGCAACATAGAAATACCCGAACTGTGTTGCAGGTAGAAATCAGGTTACATTCTGTACCTGTTAAGTTGGGGATACTCTTCTGGGACTGGAACTGGAGATTAAAATCCCGATGTCATCAGCATCTAGGTGGTACTGGAAGCAATGGAGAGATGAGTTATCTGGAAAATCTGGGACGGACTGAAAAGACAGGCAGGGGTGAGAGCTGGGAATTTTGAGCTTTAGATGCAGTGTGAAAGGAGCCTAAAAAGAAGATTGGTTTAAACTAGTGGTTACCAGAGGGGAGAGGGGCATGGGGAGGGACAAGATGGGGGTGCAGAGTCAGAGGCACCAACTATTGAGTGTGAGATAGGCTACAGCATGTACTGTACAGTGTAAGGAATATAGTCGATATTTTGTAATAATTGCAAATGGAATGTATAAAAATTATTTTTTTAAATTTAATAAACTAAAGAAGATTGTTTCTGAGTCCAGAAAAGGAGAATACCCCAAAGAATGTGATGTGGAGGAATTTAAGACAGGAAAGCAGAGTGGAAGGAAGAAAGTGGGCAGATACCCTCTGTGCAGTGGGGAGGTTAATCAGGTGAGTCTGTCAATCCTGAATCCCTTTTTACGTTTCAAAATTGCACAAAAGCTTTAATTAAACATGTTTATACTTTTTTTTGCAGTATAAAAGGTATACTAAATTGTTTAAGCAACAAATCCACTGGGCTTTTCTAATCACATAACACCAGGACCCCCGAATAGTCTAAGCAAAACAGTCTACCACAAAGAAACTCCAGGCTTAAATAGTTTTACAAGCAAATTGTTACCGAATCTTAAATGTCAGATCACTCCTATCTCATCCCAGCCAGTCCATAGAACAGAAATAGAAAGTTCCGTGATTTATTATTTCAAGGCTCTTATAACCCTGATGTGGAAAGTAGACTAAAATAGTATGAGAATGGGCAATTACTGACAAAATGTTGGCAAACATTGTATAGAATAGAATGTATCAGAACCAAGAATACAAGGGTGAATCAAGACTGGTAAAATCAAGATAAGAGAAGAAAAAGCATATAATTCATCCAATAGATATAGATAAGTGCTTGATAAAACTCAAGACATTTATGATTAAGAAATAAAATGCAATGATCGCAACCAAACAGCTAAAGGAAACTTCCATCTGAAGGCGTATCTGGGCTTCCCTGGGGCTCAGTTGGTAAAGCATCTGCCTGCAGCGCAGGAGACCTGGGTTCGATCCCTGGGTCAGGAAAATCCCCTGGAGAAGGAAATGGCAACTCACTCCAGTATTCTTGCCTGGAGAATTCCATGGTCAGAGGAGCCTGACAGGGTACAGTCCACGGGATCGCAAGAGTCAGACACGACCTAGCGGCTAAACCACGCCAAAGCGCATCTATCACGAACCTAAAATGAATGCCATGTATTATGGTGAACTATTTGAAACATTCCTTCTAAAGTCAGGAATAAGAGAAGGGTGCTCACAATCACAGCTTCACTTAACCTTGAGGAATCCAGCTCTTGGCCAAAATCCTACGTGAGGTCTTTCAGCCCTCACCTGTCTCCCCCACCTGGCGACGACCAAGGCCTTACGCGGCAGGACTCCTGGGGCAGAGCCGCCCTCCCCACAGCAGACGCGGTGCACGGTCTGGAGGGAGAAAGTCGCCGTTAAGCACTTAGCCCCCACCCGCCCCTGCACAGCTCTGGGACGCCCATCAAAGGCCATCTTATTGCGGGGCACTGGGCAAGGTGTTTCTCGGGTGCCTCTGCCAAGACCACCTGGGTGTGGGAGCGGCTTGGAGACACTTCCCTCCACTCTGACACAGTATTCAGTGCTGTTCCAGCCCCTTCCCCATCTCCCCGCCCCTGGCTGTCCTGGGTCCATAAATGGCAGGAAGCTTTTGGGGGGAAGGGGGAGTATCCACTGCAATGAAAGGATCCTTCCTCTTGGCTGGTACATCTGACTCACTCAATACCATTCTGTAGGGAAAATCAACCACTGGTGGGACCAGCCCCCAGACTCTTGCTTATATTGACAGTAAGGCCTGACTGTAATTTTATCTTGTTTTAGTTGACAATCTTGTCACCTGGCTGTTCAGCTCAGCTCCTGACAACATTGGACAAGAAGAGGTCCTTGCCAACATAATGTAGCCCTTATTCTTCTCCACCTAAAAAAATAGAGGCATAAGAGTTTCAAAACTGTTATTCCTAGACTATGAGATCGCCTACATAGAAATGTCAAGAAAATCTATGGACAGATCATAAGAAAAAAGAAGAGTTTAGGAAGGTTGCTGGAACCAACATCAATGTACAGAAATCAACATGATTCTGATTATATGCCAGCAACCAGCCAATTTCAAAAACACATTTAAAATAGTCCATTCACAATGGCAGCAAACACATAAATTGACTAATTAAAGCACAGTGTATAAATATAAGAACTGACAAAGAAAATGTTAAAATATGATTGAAGGACACTCAATAGGGCTTAAAGTTATAGGATAATGTAGTGTATTTACGAATACCCAATATCATAAATGGCTTCCCAGGTGGCACAGTGGTAGAGAATCTGCCTGCCAACACAGGAGATACCAGAGACGGCTTCAGTCCCTGGGTCAAGAAGATCCCCTGGAGAAGGGAATGGCTGCCCACTCCATTATTCTTGCCTGGAAAATTTGATGGACAGAGGAGATTGGCGGCTACAGTCCAGAGCTGGACATGACTGAGAATACACACACACACACACACACACACATACACACACCACCATAAATACGCCAGTTCTAGCAAATTAATCTATAAATTCCACACACCTGCCTACTTTGTGGAACTTCATAAGCTGATCCTAAAACTCACAGAAGTAAAAGAACCAAGAATAGCTTAGAACAGCATTTTTGAAGGATGGACCCAAGGACTCCAGGGGATCCTTGAGACTCTTGTAGGTGTCGGGGGTGGGGGTGGTCTAAGAGATCAAAACTATTTTCGTAATAATACTGAGACATTATTTGCCATGTTCATTCTCATTCCCTCACTCTGGAATTGTCCAGAGGCTACATGATAGTTAATATCATAATAGACTGAATGCAGGAGCAGCTATGGGAATTAAACCAGACATTAAAAAAAATTGCAAAAATATAAAACAGTGCCATTAGAATCTTCTTGTTTTGGAATATTAGTTACTTTTTTATTGAAAAGTGTTATTCATGCTCACATGTAATAGGTTTACCAGTGACACTTTTAAATGGATTCGTAACTACACATTTAAAAAACTTCACATTTTTGGGACTTCTCTGGTGGTCTAGTGGTTGAGACCTCACCTTCTGATGTAGGGGTTGCAGATTCAATCCCTGATTGGGGAGCTAAGATCTCACATGCCTCGTGACCAAAAAATCAAAATGTAAAACAGAAGCAATACTGTAACAAACTCAATAAGGACTTTATTTTTTTTCTCTTAATACAGTTTATTTTATCTTATTTTAATTGGAGGCTAATTACTTTACAATATTGTAGTGGTTTTGCCATACATTGACATGAATCAGCCACAGGTGTACATGTGTTCCCCATCCTGAACCCCCCTCCCACCTCCCTCCCCATCCCATCCCTCAGGGTCACCCCAGTGCACCAGCCCTGAGCACCCTGTCTCATGCATCCAACCTGGGCTGGAAATTTGTTTCACACATGATAGTATACATGTTTCAATGCTATTCTCTCAAAGCATCCCATCCTCGCCTTGAAATGGTCCACCTCAAAAAAAAAAAACCCTTGCATTTTTGACTGCTAGTAAATATTGATGGAAATAATTCACATAAACAAAAGCTCTTTGGAGTACTCAATTTCTAAGAGTGTAAAGGGCTCAAAAAGTCTGAGAACTGCTGGCTTAGACAACTCAAAAACAGAAGGGCGTGGGCTTGCCTTTCTAGAGATCAGTACTTACTGTAAAGCTACACTAGTTAGACAGAGCAGCTAAACTAAAATGTCGAGTCTTCACTGAATTTTGTGATAGAATATGAAGAAAGGGCGCTCTCATATGCTGCTGACAGCACAGTAGATTTGTTCAACTACTTTGGAGAGTGATTTGGCAGTGCTGAAGATGCATATACCATAGCACCTGGCAATTCCAATTCCAGGTACAAAATCCTAAGGAAATTTGAGCAGATGGGCACATAGGGATAAGAATGTTAATTACAGCATTATTGGTAACAACAAAAAAAAAAATCTGGAAACAACCTACATGCCCTCCCCCATGGGAATGGGAAGAGTCTACAGTAACCTAGAGTAATGGTTACTCTTCAGAAGGGAGGGCAAAGAAATGGGAGAGGGCCCACAAGGGGCTTTCAGAGGTAGCTGATGTTCGTTTATGAGAGACAGAGAGAGAGAGAGAGCATGGCATAATGCCAGCATGGGGGTAAACCTGGGTGATGTTTACACAGGACTCGTCATAATTATTCTCAATCTTTAAAATGCTACACAATAAAAACAAGTGAATGAGTCCACAGACTGGAGACCAAACACATTCATTTGCATTGCTGTTCTTTAACATGCACACGGTGAAACTGCATGCCTCTAAAGAGAACGTTAAAAATTTAAATTCAGGTACAAAGTGGTCTAAATACACACCACAGTCTAGCTCTTCCTCACACCCTGAGTGTCAAAGGAAGTGTTATTTGTTGTGAGTTTTATAACCAAGCTATTTCAAGAACTGCAGTCGAAGCCTGGAGATCAGACTATTTCGGTCTTCTGGTGTTTCTCAGGAGGTGCCATATGTTGGAATAGTTGTCAGCCAGGAAAACATCCGCTACACAAGTGCGCCAGGAATTCTGGGGCGTCAGCTTGCATAACCCATCTGAGAGTAAATTTGAAGAACAAGAGCGACATCAAGGATGTGCAGGGCATCTCCCTGGTCTGTGGTCATCTCATTCTTAACCCAAGTGGACCTAAGGATTATCAGTCAAATGAATTGGATGGCGGAATCAACGGAAGAGTTTCGACCTTGATTTATTCTTTAGGATTAAAGGGGATGAAGTTAGTTTCATGGGTCACTATTCCCTGGGCCCCAGCACCCAGATTTCTGTGTGGCAGAACTCTTAGCTAAGCGGTGAGGCAGACAGAGTATAGCAGACCCTAATTTGTAAACTATGAATAGATACTGTGCTATGTGCTAAGTCGTTTTAGCCACGTCCGACTCTTTGTGACCCCATGGACTATAACCCATCAGGCTCTTCTGTCCATGGGATTCTCCAGGCAAGAATACTGGAGTGGGTTGCCATCTCCTCCAGAGGATCTTCCCCACATAGAGACTGAATCCGCATTTCCTTTCCTGCATTGGCAGACAGGTTCTTTACCACTAATGCCACCTGGGAAGCCCCATGAATAGATGCTAGTTCTAATTATTGTTTCAATTCAACTCCACCAGCATCCATTAAATGTATACTTTATGAAAGGGGCTGCAGTAGGCTCCTTGCTAAGGATGAGAGACGAAAACAAAACTGAATAAGACATTCTCAACACATACACATGTAGGAGGTGCCTGGCACAGGGAAAGTGAGTTTTCTTTATTATTTTAAGCCAGCACTGCCAACCACTTTTCCAAAACAGGACACAGAACACTCTCCAGAAATGTTCTTGGACTCTGCTCACAACACCGCAAAGGTCTCTCTGGGGCTTCCCTGGTGGGTCAGATGGTAAAGAATCTGCCAACCAATGCAGAAGACACTAGTGCAATCCCTGGTCTGGGAAGATCTCGTGGAAAAGGAAATGGCAACCCACTCCAGTATTCTTGCCTGGAGAATCCCATGGGCAGAGGAGCATGGTGGGCTACAGTCCATGGGGTCACAAAGAGTCAGAGATGACTGAGGGACTAACACACACACACACACACACACAATCACTGGCTTTAGGAATCAAATCATTTTTGTGATTTGATGAAAACTGAGAATAGATTCGTGTGGGATTCAGTAGGCTTCAGAGAAGAGCAGAATCCAGTCCATGCATGACTCCTTCCCTTTAGATGTTTGAACTAATTAGGAACTCTGATGTCTTAGGCTAGTTTCAGTCAAAACTCTCTGGGAGGAAAAGACCCCAAAGCAGACAAGAGAAGTAAGCATCTGTCCTAGTGGTCCTTGCTCTGTACAGAGAGATCATCAGGGGGAAAGGCTTTAAGACAACTCCAGATTCAGCCACTCTGTGCATTTGAACTCATGAACAAAAACCAAAGTAACTTGCACCCTCACAAACTGTGCTGGAGTCAAGACCAGGAAGAGGACTGGTCTTCAGACACCAAACTTTTTCACAGCAACAGAAACCATGACAGCTGAAAACCAAGCCCAGTTACTTAGCAGGTGGGTCTGGCATTTGTAAGCAGGAGAGATCTTACTTAAGTAAGAAGAAGTAAGCGTCTCAGGACCTTGGTCCTTTGGGATGGCAGTTCATTAAATTTTGATGTTGAATTTCCTGTTAACACAAGTACGTGGAGCTGGCACTACCTACCGGACTAGAATAGGAGAATTATTATATTTGTTCTCCAAAACAGGGAAGTGGGTCAAAGTGGTTACACACACATATACCCAGAACATCTACAAAACTAACCATTTTGAGGAAATAGCACTATTGCAGAAGCCTGCAACTAGTGCTAAAGAAGCCTTATGGAGAAAGTCAGTCCTTAAAAAAAAAAAAAAAAAAAACTTTAGAAATTAACTGTCAAGAATAAATAGGACACAGTTCCTAAATGGTTATGGATTGTTCAATCATTTTGTTATGCATTAAAAATATTGTATGCAGAATTACATTAGTTCTACCCCCAAAGAATTACTATGAGTAATTTTATATAAAAGTTTCAGAAGCCAAATTTGTCATTAGTGTGAAATGTAGGCGTTTGAGTTCAGACTATAAAATTAAAAATTTAAAGATGGTGTTCCAATTCTACAGAGGAAACGCGTAGCCACCGCCTCCCCCCCGCCCCGTATTCACAAGTATGATACACAGCAAGGCCAGAAAAGCTGTGCCAAAGCCCGGGTGCGCTGGAGAGTCAAGCAGAAAGCCTGTCAGTCCTTGGATGTGCCTCACTAAGCTTGGAGTAACAGCCAGGGCCAGTTACAGAATCTGCAGGGCTCAGTGAAAAGTAAAAATGCAGGGCCTGTTCAAAAATAGGGAGTGCCTAAAATATAAAACTTTTCCCTTTCTTCCAAGGTCTTTTTCTCAACTTGTCATGGTGCTTTTATTGGCTGTTTGTATTAACTTTCTATGGCTGCATAACAAATTACCCCCAAACTTAGCCACTTCTAACAACACCCATGTAGTGTCCCACAGTCTTTGTGGATAAAGAGTCCAGTAATGTGTAGCTGGGTGCTCTGCCCAGGGTCTCACAGGCTTCAGTCTTGGTGTCGGCCAGGGCTGGGGTCTCATCTGAGGCTTGGAGTCCACTTTCAAGCTCAGGCTGTTGTTGGCAGAACTCTTTTTCCAGCTGCAGGACTCACAGTGCTCATTTCTTCAAGGTCAGCAGAAGAAAAGTCTCACTTCTATACACTTTTATAGGGCTTGCCTGATTAGGTATGGCCCACCTAGGATAATCTCACTTTGATTCATTGATTATTTCAAGTTAACTGATTAGGGGCTTTAATTACCTCTGCCAAACTCCTTCACCTCTGCCATAGTCTGCTAGTTAGAAGCAAACTTCAGGTCCTGCCGACTTGCTACATGAGGATTGTACAAGGGCATAAGTCATTGAGGGATCATTTTAGAATGCTGTCTCACTGTTCAATGTATTTCAATGTAAAGGAAAATTAAAATCTTTAACCTAATTTTGACTGTTCATCTTTACATTCTGAAAGGTCAGTTTTAAGTATGAATAGAATATTTACTTGTAGGTGGAAATCAAAATTACAGCTGGTATCTTGTAATATTTATGTAATACGTAATATTTATTTGGCATGCAGATAGTGGAAATGTGGTCCCAACTAAACTAACTCTTCTGTTCCACTTCTTGATGCCTGCACATCCCACTGACATCCTCCACCATAGGCTTCCTGATGACTGAGGAGCTGGAAGGACAAGGAACCCTAGGCTGCTCTCTTTTCTCCTGTATCATCATTTTGAATGTCAGTGGTTGACTAACATAGGGAAGTAACACAAGCCAGTCAAAAAATATGATGGAGTTCCTCGGTCATTCATACTTTTTGGAATAGCACTGCCTTCTTTCTGTATGTGAAACCAGTTCTGGCACCCAAAGAGAGCCCAGCCTCTCAGAATGCCCAGGTGTAGACGGAATGCACTCACCTGTGCTAGGCTGAGTTGCACTGAGCTCCCACAGACTGTGAGTCCCTGGAATTCTGTGCCCTTGGATATCATGAACACTGTATGCAAATAGGGCAGCAAAGAGATAAATATGCACATTGTACCTGTTTACTCAGGCACACACCACTGTCCCATCAGACTTGAATTGGTATGTTTGTTGTTTTCATTTAGTCGCTCACCCTTGTCTGACTCTTTGCAACCCCATGGACTGCAGCATGCCAGGCTTTCCTGTCCTTCACTACCTCCCAGAGTTTGCTCAAACTCATGTCCATTGAGTTCGTGATGCCAGCCAATCACCTCATCCTCTGTTGTCTCCTTCTCCTGCATCAGGGTCTTTTTCAATGAGTCAGCCCTTCACATCAAGTGGCCATAGCATTGGAGCTTCATCTGCAGCATCAGTCCTTCCAATGAATATTCAGGACTGATTTCCTTTAGGATTAACTGGTTTGATCTCCTTGGAATCCAAGGGGACACTCAAGAGTCTTCTCCAACATCACAGTTCAAAAGCATCAATTCTTCAGCTCTCATCCTTTATTGTCCAACTCTCACATCCATACATGATTACTGGAAAAACCATAGCTTTGACTATACAGACGTTTGTTGTCAAAATTAATGTCTCTGCTTTTTCATATGCTCTCTAGGTTTGTTATAGCTTTTCCTCCAAGGATCAAGCATCTTTTAATTTCATGGCTGCAGTCACTGTCCACAGTGATTTTGGAGCCCAAGAAAATAAAGCCGGTCACTGTTTCCATTGTTTCCCCATCTATTTGCCATGAAATGATGGGACCAGATGCCATGATGTTAGTTTTTTGATGAGGTGGATGAGCCTAGAACTTACTATACAGAGTGAAGTGAGTTAGAAAGAGAAAGAAAAATACTGTATTCTAACACACACATATATATGGAATCTAGAAAAATGGTACTGAAGTTTTTTGAATGGTGAGTTTTAAGCCAATTTTTTTCACTCTCCTCTTTCACCCTCATCAGGAGGCTCTTTAGTTCCTCTTCAATTTCTGCCATAAGGGTGGTGTCATTTGCATATTTGAGGTTATTGATATTTCTCTTGGTAATTTTGATTCCAGCTTGTGTTTCATCCAGACTGGCATTTCTCACGATGTACTATGCATATAAGTTAAATAAGCAGGGGGACAATATACAGCCTTGATGTTCTCCTTTCCTGATTTGGAACCAGTCTGTTGTTCCATGTCCAGTTCCAACCGTTGCTTCATGACCTGCATACAGTTTTCTCAGGAAGCAGGTAAGGTAGTCTGGTATTTCCATCTCTTTAAGAATTTTCCACAGTTTGTGTTCCACACAGTCAAGGCTTTAGCATAGTCAACGAAGCAGATGTTTTTCTGGAATTCCTTTGCTTTTTTTCTATGATCCTACAGATGTTGACAATTTGATCTCTGGTTCCTCTGTCTTTTCTAAATCCAGCTTGAACATCTGGGAGTTCTCAGTTCATGTACTGTTGTTGCTTGGAGGATTTTGAGCATGACCTTGTTAGCATGTGAAATGGGTGCAGTTGTGCAGTAGTTTGAACATTCTTTGGCATTGCTCTTCTTTGGGATTGGAATGAAAACTGACCCTTTTCCAGTCCTGTGGCCACTACTGAGTTTTCCAAATTTGCTGGCATATTGAGTGCAGCACTTTCACAGCATCATATTTTAGGATTTGACATAGCTCAACTGGAATTCCATCACCTCCACTAGCTTTATTCACAGCTTCCTAGGGCCCACTTGTATGTTTGCACAACACAAACTCAAAGATAAAATTGTTAAGAATTTCAAGACAGTGATAACTTTAAACCATGAGCTGTGCTTTCCTTAATGGGGCCCTGAGTAGAAGCTAGTTGTCTAGGAAAGCTGCATGTGAACAGGACGGGAAGAAACCAGACTGGACACACACATGGCACACATCTCCCCCACTAATGTGGATGTCCTCTTGTCCCATTAGACGTCACTCAAAAACCCAAGCTCAAAGGGAAAGTAATGGAGAATTTCAACATGACAACAGCAGAGCATTAAACCCAGTGTGAGGCTCTTCTGAGTACAGGGTTTACACAACCGCACAGGCTGCATTCCCATGAAACCAGCCCTATGAACATTTTTCTGAGCCCCTCCTCTTCAGGGGGATATGGAGTATGGCTGGAGCATTCCTTAGGTCACCCACCAGCAGTCTAACCCATGGCAATTCATGTACATATTTCAGGGTGTAGAAGTGCATGGGACAGCTCCTCTGATGTATTCTGCTTCTGAAGAGCCATACCTGTTGCTACTCTATAGCTGTCAAGAATCTATCTCCTTTTCTGTAACTTAATTGGGTTCCTCACTTCTAGTTGAGGACCAGGCAACAGGGCCTGGAATGGAAGGTGGGGTTTCAATGGCAAAGTCCATTAAGGAGGGAGAAGTACAGCACTGAACTGACGTGGAGATGAGCAGTTCAATTCAGGAGGCCAGTGGGTTCACGATCTCTTTAGTTAGAAGGACGCAGGTGTCAGTCGTCCAGTTTTTGGCAAAAGTAGGTGGTACCCATGCGTTAGGAAGACTGAGACTGTTGTATCTCACCATCAGAATCACCTCTTCTGGTACACATCCCCTACCTGGGCTTGACCTACACAGTAGTAGTAGAAAGGCAGTGAATATTGTTAAGAAACTCACAATGGACGTTCACTATGATGATTCATTTCTCCATTTCACAGCTGTGAAAACTGAGCTCCAGAGAGACTTGCCAAGGTTAACAGCTAAGAGGTGAAGCCAGGACTCCAACAGGTCTGTCTGATCCCAAACACAAATGCCTTCCCTGTGGCAAAGAGTATGATTCCCACATCTCTAAGTCGTTCATTTTTGGTTAGTGTTTTTACTATGAATGTTATAGAAAGCTTGCCAGACACACAGACTGGGTTTGCAGTGATCCCGGTTTAACACACGAGGTGGCATCTTCAAATGGAAAGAGGGGGCAAGAAGCTAACAAACTTCATTATTCAGGGACACAGCCCTTATTTATTAAGTGAAGGAACTGAACTAAGTGATTTCCAAAGTATCTTCCGGCTCCACATTCCTGTGTATTCAAGCTTTCTTTTCTGACTTGTCTAAAATTTCAGCTGCTTTTTATTATTATTTTGGGGAGGCTGTGGCATGTGGGATCTCAGCTCCCTGACCAGGGATCAAACCCATGACCACTGCAGTGAAAGCATAGTGTCCAAACCACTGGACCACCAGGGAAGTCATTCAGCTACTTTTTAATACCACACCAGGATTCAGTATAATCATATTCTCAGCATAGAGGTGGGTACTTCTTTGTTGATGCAGGAGAGCATACTTCTAGTTTAGTAAAAACAGCTAAGTTAGAAGATAAAATTAAAATACATAAAAATAATAGGGAGGCCTAAAATACAACACAACTTTATAATGTTTCTTTTTTTTAATTAAAAAACATTTTTTCCTACTTTTATTTATTTTTTCATTTATTTATATTAGTTGGAGGCTAATTACTTTACAGTATTGTAGTGGCTTTTGCCATACATTGATATGAATCAGCCATGGATTTACGTGTGTTCCCCATTCTGAACCCCCCTCCCACCTACCTCCCCATCCCATCCCTTATAATGTTTCAAACTGGAACTTTATAGATAACTGCTATCCACTCTGATTCTGGAAATGATAGAAGTATTGAAGAAACATTAACTTCCTGAGATTTAGACCAACAGTCTTTTGGTTTTTCTAGAAAGTGAGAAAGGCAATGAATGAGAAAAACAGCTTCCGTTTTCTCATCTATACTAACAACTTATGGGGTGCTCGTGAAGATGAAGTGAGACAGTGGAAGTCCTTCACCAGCTATAAGGTGCTAATCAGTGTCAGGAAGCATTAGGATTAAATTAATGACATTAACGGAGACCAAAATACTCTGTTTCTCCAGCAATCCTATTTTCCAGTGAAAAGGCCATTCTTTTAGTGAAATCTCACCTCTCACATAGATTCTTAGATGCTGACGGTATGCGCTCATGCTGTGATCAGTGAAGTAGCAAGAGAGTAGCAAGAAATCATAGATTCAGATAAGGTGCACTGGAATGTAAGGCCGTGCCATCTGAAAAGAAAAAATGTGCCTCCCTAAACACCTGGCTTCTGGCCACTACAGAGGGAGATATGGAGAACTTTGCTGACACAACGCCAGCGTTCATGCCTTGAACATTTCCAGATCAGAAAGATCTCCTCCTTCAGGTTAACAAATACTGTCCAAAGTATGTGGAAATACCCTTAAGAATTCTGGATATGCAAGCAATCATTTTCAGACTAACACTGCTGACAACAGGCTCTTCCACATATAAAGCAATCCATTATTTATGTCACTCTGAATCCAAATCCTGCCCCAATTCTCTCCTCAGCATTAACATCAACATCACAATTAAGGAAACACAGTCCTCCAGGCCACTGTTGGGTGTGAAACTCTGAATCTGAGCAGCTTCCCTTAATGAAACAAAAGGCAAAACCCTCCAAGGTTTCTTGGGGAGAATAGCTGAAGGAGAAATCTCTGGACAGAAGAGGGGTTGGATCTTTTTTCTGTCTTTCACTATGTAGACCCTGGGGGTTTACTGCTCCTCTGTTAGGGTTTCAGCTCAATTATGAGCCATAGCCAAATCCACTTCCTATTGCTCTTATGGCTCAACTACAAGATCCTTTTGTTCTTATGGCTCAGCTACAATATAGTTCAAGGAGAACTATATTAAAACCAAGAAGAAAACAAAACAAAAAATAAACAAATAAGACAAAGTATCCTGAATAGTCAAGTTTGCAAGTATAGGTTTCTGAACCTGTAATAACTCCCTCATTTAGTGATTTGTGGACCTGTCCCCTTGCACATGCCTTCTTTCTACCTTATGGCCTTCAGCTGCTATCTTGTACTGTTACTCAGGAGCTTGTCTGATCTCCTGCACTGGCCTGCTGCTGGACAAACACAAACATTCTTATTAAAGCCCAAAACTTTCCATGGATTCCTGTTGTCAAGGGTTCTCCTACTCAGTTACAATGTCAAATGAAACATTTGTTTTAACCTTTGGAAGGAAGAGCTGACTTCCTGACTGAGGTTTTATTGAAAATATATCCCCCGAAGGGCAAGAATACAGATACATGGTACATTTTCTGTACTATTAAATACACCAACAGTCCAGGCGCATTTGCTGTTATATATGCTAGATAAATGTTATTTGATTCAACCCCCAAACTAATCTTATAATGAAGAAATAATGTCAAAAAAATACATAGCATGACCAAAGATGTAATCACCACCCACCTGTCTCCAAAGACCAGGGCTTTAACACTGTAATTTGCCACTAGGATTAGTGGTCTTTCCAATAAAATTGAGAAAGACATTGCTAACATGTTTTGCCATCCAAAGCAAAAGTATTTTTTCTCTTTGGTCCCAACACCTCTTCTAGTAGATAACCTTTAGCCCAGCCCCAGCTTCTCCATCACACTCAGCGTTTGCTTTCTACCCTTTGTGTCCCATGACCTGCTCCTTCTTAAGATTTGCTCACTGAATTTGATGTTTATCTCTGGGCTTTGTTAGAAAACACCATCTTCTCATCTCTCCAGCAGCATCTCCCTGAGCTATGTTGAAGAATAGATTTCCAGTCAATTTTTCAGCAACCTAATTCCATCTGCTTTGTCTCTTCTGGAAGTTCCTCCAAGTATCTTGTCCACCACCAGCATTTTCCTTATTCTCTGGGACTCACTCTAATTTTTATACCTCTTCTCTCATTTTGGTGGGATTTTTGAAAGGAAAGGACCATAACCTTCCTTTTAAATTTAAAATTTTTAAAGCACATAAACTTTTTTCTTATCTGAATTTTCTAATTTTTTCTAGAATTGATATACATATTACTTGTATAACAGAGATATGAGAAATGTTTGGAAAATAAGAAAATATTTCTAGTACTGTGGCTTGGCACTCCAACCTAATAAAGCTCATTCTGAGGTCTAATATTTCCTGGCATGACAGTTAGATCTCTGGAGAAAAACACTAAAAATGTTTTGGTCCTTGACCAAGTAAATTACCCTCATATTGTTTTAGGTTAGAAATGAGAAGGATCCAGCAAGTCTTGGCTCATAAGCTGTCATTCTGTACAAGGATCCAGATATTTTAAATCCAAATTAAAACATAAATAGCCCAAAGGACAGCTATATCTCGAGGTCCAAGGACAGTTTATGACTAGGCAAATATAAATATTATGTATCTAATAGACAAATAAAATATAAATATTATTTAGATGTTGCTTTGTTATGAATTTTTTTGCCTTGCCAACAACACAATGTGATAATCAAAACCTTGTTTTTTTTAATTGATAGTCTTGACCTGTATGTTGTAACAAATAAAATTTGGTTCCTAAATGTGACTGCATAATAAACGCACTGCTTGTACAGGCAGAAAAATTAATTTAATCAAGATGTGAACAGGTGGCTCTCAACAGAGCCACAAGTGCCTAAGAGTTCAGTATCACTGTTCTTTGTATTTAGAAATGTCATGAATAGCATGCAGATGACTCCAGAAAAAAAAAAAATTGGACATATGCATCTGCACAGTCCTCTTTGAATCTGCTTTAATAAGTTCAAAGAACTTGTCATTGTTGACAGTTGCCTCTTAATATTATAGAGAGGTAGCCCTAACACAGCAGTTTAGATACCTAAGCTGCTCAGAAAAGCTGGATTGCAGCAGCTCAGTTTTACAATTAAGTGACACTCTTCCCTATTTATGACCCTGAAAGTTCAGGAAAAGACTATCAATTTTAAAAAACAAGTTTTTAATTATCACAGTGTGTTGCTGGCAAGGCAAAGAAATTTCATAACAAAGCAACATCTAAATAAGATAAATAATATCTGTATCTGTCTATTAGATACATAATATTTATATTTGCCTAGTCATAAACTGTCCTTGGACCAAGAGATATAGCCATCCTTCGGGCTATTTATGTTTTAATTTAGATTAAAATATCTGATCCTTGTACAGAATGACAGTTTGTGAGCCAGGACTTGCTGGATCCTTCTCGTCTCATTTTTAACCTAAAACAACTATTTCATGTGTCAATGATTTTAAGTAATTTAAGGAGATAATTAAGGCTTCAGGAGTAGTATCTATTATGACATTCTTAAAGTACTAAGTTTACAGGTTTTAGAATTAAAACATGAAGTACAATTTGAATATAGGATTCAAACAGGAAGTGCTAAATACATGAAACAGGTATTTCATTAGAATTAAGCTGGAAAAACCACCACCTCCACAATTCTAGAAATAGGTGTTCATGGAATAATTCAAAGAGAAGCTTATTTAGCTACTCAATTTTGTAATTTAAAGTTCTTTAGTCTTTGTTGAACCTTAAATATACTGAATTCACCATTTTCCTTACCCATTCTCATCATGCACAACAATTTACTCTCAGTTTTTAAAGAATTATTTCTCTGATTATTCTAATATTGCTTATATTTTCTGTTTCCTCCATGATAATGAAAACTTGCTAACAATCTGCAGGCCAAAATGATGTCATCTGAGTAGCCAGCTGCAGCATCTAGCAGTAAATTAGCTTGATTTTGTGAAATGAAACACTATGTTTTCTATTTACCAAAAAAGTAAGGTCATAGCCATTAAAAACATTTCACACTCCAAAATTTTCACTGGTATAATTTCTGGATCTCTAAAAGTTTATTTCAATAATTTAAAATATTCAAAATGTCATGACTACTTACTGGTGCTCACTTATACATTAAAATACTGATTTTACTGCTTAGGACTTTATGGGTATGCTTGACATTTGAAGCTCCTACAATCTGGTATTTTCTTACTCAACAAATTTTTCTTCTACCACTCTAGTGTGACTCTACCATTCTAATCAAGATCACATAAGGTCTTCTCAGTCCCATGAGTACATTGTGACATTGTGTTCATTCCCATCATTATTCTTTATTCATATTTCTCCTCAAAATATAGTCTCTTCATCTCACCATCTAACTAAATTCTATTATTATGATCAGACAAGATAATACCTACATAATTATTTAATTACTTAAGAAAATTAGGACCTCACCTCATATATCCAAAAGTATTAGCTATATTAAAACTTAAGTGTAAAATTTAAATATAACACAGAAGAAAATACATGTAAATATCTGCACACAGAATAAGATCTAAATATAAAAACAATGGAAGAAATTATAAAGAAACGATCACTAGATTTCATAGGAACAAACTATCATACATTAAAAATAACTTGAAAAGGCTGAAATGACAATAAACTGAATTTCTATACAATAAACTGTATAGGAAGACACCTTTTTTAGCTCCTTTCTCCAAATACTTCAGAGAACATCAAAAGGTGTTTCAGCAAAACAAAAATACTGTAGTCAAATAGCCAGTATCCAAGAAGGATATTTTTTAGGTTTCTGCATGTTTTACTGCTTAATTCTAACCTCTCTCGTTAGGTATGTTAAGTGTACGGCCATCACTTATTTGTTCAACAAATGCTTTTATTGCACCCCAGCCATATGCCAGAGACTGTGCCAGGTACTAAGACCATATTGCTGCTCAGACAGACATGGTCCCTTCAATCACAGAACTTAGGTTTAGCACAAGATAAACATTAACCAAGCAGCCACCCAGATTGTGGTTTTAAGAAAAGGTACACAGAGCACTATGACAGCATATAAAAAGGATTCCGCCTATTAGAGATGTGGAATGCATATGGGTCCTGGAAGATTTCCCTAAAGAACTCACATCTAAATAAAATGGTAAGCCCTTATAACTGCAGTAGCTATACCCTAAATTCTTCTGTACCTTTCTGGGTCTCATACAGTAAGTCTTCTATATCCATTAAATGATTTATTCCCATTAAAATTTGAAGGTATCTTTGTTAACCAGCCTTCAGTTTTCAATGGTGTGAATGAAGTCAGCTTTAGGATACTTTAATAGGAGCAGTTTAGGAAGATACTTTTTATTTTTACAAGGTTAAACAACTTAAATCTTACCTACGTTATAAGATCATCTCATGATCAGTCTTGTCAGATTTAGTGGCAGAATCCTAAACCCCAAAGGAATGACGAAACACTTATATTCTGAAAAAGAATTATTCACATTAATTTATGTACTAAAAATTATGTACAGCTATTAAAATTGTTTCACTAATAGTACACACAGATTATAAAACAAATTAAATATTATTTAAAAGCACATATTTTTACACTGTATATCCTGGAAGTTTGTTTATTACTAATTCACAAATATCTTTGCATTGCTTGGAAATGTTTAGTGAACCAAGGTCATCACTGTCTTCTTCAAAGTGATCTAAAGTACTGCTATCCAGGACATTAAGTTCTAGTTCCGACAGATTAGAAGGCAGGTAAGAACTCACTTGAGATGTCCGAGGTGACTGGCTTTTTTCTGAGGACTTGCAAACTGTTCTTGTTTTAGGTTTAGCAGAGATGTCACGATCCTGCTTTAGAACTTTAAAATTATGCATACTGTTTTGGTCTCTCTGGTTTTCTTTTTCCTCAGTCCAGTGTGATGAAGAGAAATCACTGGAAGATGCTTCCTCCAAACTTTTATCTTGAGTCTTTGAAACAGGAAATCTTTTATATGAGAGTACTGGAGATCCAGCTGAAAAAGGTGGGCTAAGAACAGAACTCTTTTCACTGCTGTTTTTCCTTATGGACAACTTTGTTTCACTGGACTTGCTTGTACGTTGACTGTGTTTTGGATTTTCTGTCCCTGGACTGCTATCACGAGCTCGTAAAATTCTGCTGGTGTCTTCAGAACTGCAAGGGCTGGTGAAGTCATCTGAATACTTTAGTTCTGAGATACTGTCAGAGCAACTACTTGTAGTTTGATTGTTTTCATTGATATCAGCAGTTAGAATGTCATCACTAGTGATTTTGACCTGCTTGTCATCTATTTCTTTATCTATTACAATTCTGTCAACTACTGCAACCTGCTGGAAAACACCTGGACTTTGGACTTTCACTTCCACTTTTCCTTCCAAAATATTTGTACGAATAAACCTTTCTGAGATGACAGAATTTGCAGGACTCACAATTTCTCCCAAAAAACCATTATTGCTTCTATTTTCATCACAATCAGCTGTCTTTTCAGTTGCACGTTTCAGTTTAGTTTCTTTGGTTGTGTTAGGGTCATCATCAACTACACTAATTTGCTTTGAGGTATTGCTATTTTCAGCACAAGATGCATCTGATTCTAAACACTTTTCTTTAGGTAGTTCAGGTGGCTTCTGATACAGTTCAGCAAAACTTAGTATCTTAACTTTGGATGATGGAATTCTGAGTTTTGCACCTAACATTTGTGTTTGCATTTTTCTATACTGTTCTCTCTTTTCATGTTCTACCAACATATTAGGATTTTTTTGTTTTAAACGTAGTTTAAGTGTGTTTGTTAAGCCATAAAGTAGTCTTCCCCTTGAAACTCTTTTGGGGGGGGCACCACCTTTCTTTTCAAAATATTTACCTTTCTTAAGGTTTTCAGTTTGGTTCTTTTTATACTGAAGACTCATTGACTTCTCATTTTCCCCCACAGAAAGCTTATCCTTCTTAGATTCAGATTTACAGGTGGATTTCACTGAAGATTCTGGTGACTTCTTATCCTCAGTTCTATATAACCAGGCTAAGTGAGGATGTATATGAGTAGGGCTTGCCATGGGTTGGTTGTATAACAAGGACAACTCAACCAACAAAGCATTTAACAAAGGCAGCTGCCTTATAGTATTAATTCTATTATGTTCAGTTGGAGGATGATCTGTAGTTTGACTACTTGCTCCTGTATCCTGAATGCATGCAGGATTTACAAGCACTGGACCACTCTCACCTGTTGCAGAATTTGTATGTTCTGGAGGATTAGTATGTGTTGGGGGATTTACAAGGTTTTCTTTCAGGAACGTACCATCATCCCATTCCTCAGGTGCATTAATTTGAGGCTCAATGGTTATTTTACCCAGTTTAGGGGGTGCCTTTTCTTGAGTCAAATGAGTGTAATACAGAGGAGGAGGGCAAATTATGTTAGTTTCAAGTTCCATCTCTGTGCCTTCCTGATTTGGTGGGCTACTCCTCTCACTGCTACCCTCTGAACACATAACAGAGTTGGTTTTGCCATTTTCCATAGAATCCGTGTAATCAGAGTCAGCCTTGCTATGGAAAGCTCTTCCCTTCAAATCCTTCCCTGCCCTTGAGATTTTTACATCCACCAGAGGCTTATCGGCTTCTCCTGGGCTTGGCTCTGAGTCTGGCTGCTGCAGCTGCTGATTTTCCTGCCAGGTTTGGGGACTGACCTGCACTGACTTCTGCACCTCCATACCCTCCACTCCACCTCCTGTGGAAGCGACTGGCCGCTCCAGATGGCCCAACAAGCTGCTTCCCAGATCAGTCAGACGGTAACCCAGGGCAATGTCCCCAATCCGCTCCCCGTCTAGGTTACACAGCGGGAAACTTCCCCGATGACTCTGGGAGCTGCCGGGGGCGGCGGACCCTAAGATCTTGTGGACCGCCGAGGCCAGAGAGATGCTGCAGGACCCCAGGAGCTGCGGGGCAGGGGTTGGGTGCCCGGGGGGCAGCTGCAGCAGCAAGGCGTAAAGCGGGGTCCGAAGGAGCAGGCGGTGCAGGGTGGCGGGCTGCAGGCGGAAGAGACAGGACTTGCCGCGACGGAAGCTGACCAGGCCAGGCCGAGATTCCTGGGAGGGGGCGGCGGGCCCGGCGGGAGGGTAAACCAGCAGCGTGGGGAAGTCCAGCAGGCGGAAGGCCACCGCGGGGCACAGGCTGCGCGAGGGCAGCGGCGACGATGCTGCCTCTCCCTCCTCCTCCTTTTGCTCCTCCTCCGCAACCACGGGTGGCTGCGGCAGCCAGGCTTCAAGGTATACCCAGTCTACGAGTAGCTCCAACGAGAAAAGCCGCTCAGACACCACGGACGCCATTGCTGTTACCCCGGAAACGCTGGGAGCCGAAAGCTGAAGTCCTTCGTTCTCGCGAGAAACAGGGAAAACCCGGCGTCTGTCCTGTTCTCTCGCGAGACTTGAGAGGGCGCCCGGACAGGTCCGAGATGCGGCTGCTGTGGGAATTTTTGGTTTTCACTGTACCTCTTTGGTTTCCAGACTTGTATTAACACAATGCTTGTAATACCGAAGCTATGAATGGGGCGGGGTGGGGAGAGCAGTACGCGCATGGTTTTTGGTTCAAGTCACGTTTTATCACTACAAGTTCCATGCAATTTTGGAGTCCTGTCAAATCTATCGGAGGAATATTAAAAGTAAATCAGGGCTTCCTTTCGAGTCTCCAGGCTAAAGCAAGTCAGCTAATTGTCCACAATTGGCCTTCTGTGCTGCTGGTTACCCAAAAGGTAAGGATATGGCTCTGAAGTGGCATGGAGGTCATTGTCTTAGTGTGGTGGCGCTGGGACATGCAGAGTGTGGGCACATCGCCAGCTGAGGCATCCAGGTGTAGGAGAGTTATGTTAATGATTTCGGTACATCAGAACTAAGGCAGCACTCATTATTAGAGAAATGCAAATCAAAACCATAATGAGGTGTATTCTCAAACTGGTCAGAAAGACTATCATCAAAAAGATATAGACGATAAATGCTGGAGAGAGTGGAGAAAAGGGAAGCCTCTTACACTGTTGGTGGGAATGCAAACTGATACAACGACTATGGAGAACAGCATGGAGATTCCTTAAAAAAACTAGGACCAAAACTATCATTCAGTTCAGGTCCATTACTCAGTCCTGTCCGACTCTTTGCAAGCCCATGGACTGCAGCACGCCAGGCTTCCCTGTCCCTCACCAACTCCCGAAGCTTACTCAAACTCATGTCCATTGAGTCAGTGATGCCATCCAACCTTCTCATCCTCTGTCATCCCCTTCTCCTGCCTTCAGTCTTTCCTGGCATCAGATCAGTCACCATCTACAGTGATTTTGGAGCCCCCCAAAATAAAGTCTGTCACTGTATGCATTGTTTTCCCATCTACTTGCCATGATGTGATGGGACCAGATGCTATGGTCTCAGTTTTTTGAATGTTGAGTTTTAAGCCAGCTTTTTCACCCTGCTCTTTCACTTTCATCAAAGGACTCTTTAGTTCTTCTTCACTTTCTGCTATAAGGATGGTGTCATCGGCATAAATGAGGTTATTGATATTTCTCCCGGCAATCTTGATTCCTGCTTGTGCTTCATCCAGTCCAGCATTTCGCATGATATACTCTGCATATAAGTTAAATAAGCCAGGTGATAATATACAGCCTTGACATACTCTTTTCCCAATTTGTAACCAGTCCATTGTCCCATGTCCGATTCTAACTGTTGCTTCTTGACCTGCATACAGATTTCTCAGTGGGCAGGTTGGGTGGTCTGGTATTCCTATCTCTTGAAGAATTTTCCACAGTTTGTTGTGATCCACACAGTCAAAGGTTTTGGCATAGTCAATAAAGCAGAAGTAGATGTTTTTCTGGAACTCTCTTGCTTTTTTGATTATCCAGTGGATGTTGGCAATTTGATCTCTGGTTCCTCTGCATTTTTTAATCCAGCTTGAACATCTGGAAGTTTGTGGTTCATGTACTGTTGAAGCCTGACTTAGAGAATTTTGAGCATTAATTTGCTAGCGTGTGAGATGGGTGCAATTTTGTGGTAATTTGAACATTCTTTGGCATTGCCTTTCTTAGGGATTGGCATGAAAACTGACCTTTTCCAGTCCTGTGGCCACTGCTGAGTTTTCCCAATTGCTGGCATATTGAGTGCAGCACTTTCACAGCATCATCATTAAGAATTTGAAATAGCTCAACTGGAGTTCCATCACCTCCACTAGCTTTGTTTGTCATGATGCTTCCTAAGGCCACAGGATGTCTGGCTCTAGGTGAGTGTTCACACCATCATGGTTATCTGGGTCATGAATATCTCTTTTGTATAGTTTTTCTGTATATTCTTGCCACCTCTTCTTAATATCTTCTGCTTTTGTTAGGTCCATACAATTTCTGTCCTTTATTGTGCCCATCTTTACATAAAATGTTCCCTTGGTATCTCTAATTTCCTTGAAGAGATCTCTAGTCTTTCCCATTCTGCTGTTTCCCTCTATTTCTTTGTATAGATAACTGAGGAAGGCTTTCTTATCTTTCCTTGCTATTCCTTGGAACTCTGCATTCAGATTGGTGTATCTTTCCTTTTCTCCTTTACCTTTAGCTTCTCTTCTTTTCTTAGCTATTTGTAAGGCCACCTCAGACAACCATTTTGCCTTTTTACATTTCTTTTTCTGGGAGATGGTCTTGATCACTGCCTCCTGTACAATGTCATGAACCTCCTTCCATAGTTCTTCAGGCACTCTGTCTATCAGATCTAATCCCTTGAATCTATTTGTCACTTCCACTGTATAATCATAAGGGATTTGATTTAGGTCAGACCTGAATGGTCTAGCGGTTTTCCCTGCTTTCTTCAATTTAAGTCTGAATTTGGCAATAAGGAGTTCATGCTCTGAGCCACAGTCAGCTCCCAGTCTTGTTTTTGCTGACTGTATAGAGCGTCTCCACCTTTGGCTGCAAAGAATATAATCAATCTGATTTCGGTATTGACCATCTGGTGATGTCCACGTGTAAAGTTGTCTCTTGTGTTGTTGGAAGAGAGTGTTTGCTATGACCAGTGCATTCTCTTGGCAAAACTCTGCTAGCCTTTTCCCTGCTTCATTTTGTACTCCAAGGCCAAACTTGTCTGTTTCTCCAGGTATCTCTTGACTTCCTACTTTTGCATTCCAGTCCCCTATGATGAGAAGGACATCTTTTTTGGGTGTTAGTTCTAGAAGGTCTTGTAGGTCTTCATAGAAACATTCAAATTCAGCTTCTTCAGTTTTAGTGATTGGAACATAGACTTGGATTACTGTGATATTGAATGATTTGCCTTAGGAACGTACGTACAGAGATCATTGTCATTTTTGAGACTGCACCCAAGTACTACATTTTGGACTCTTTTGTTGACTATGATGGCTACTCCATTTCTTCTAAGGGATTCTTGCCCACAGTAGTAGATATAATGGTCATCTGAATTAAATTCACTCTTTCCAGTCCACTTTAGTTCACTGATTCCTAAAATGTCTATATTCACTCTTGCCATCTCCTGTTTGACCACTTCCAATTCTAGTTTTGGTATTTCCAAAACTACTACATGGCCCAGCATTCCCACTACTGGGCGTATACTCTAAGGACATGGAATTGAAGAAGACACATGTACCCCAATGTTTCTTGCAATGCTACTTATAATGGAAAATGGAAGCAACCTAGATGTCTGTTGGTAGATGAATGGATAAGGAAGTTGTGGTACATATACACAATGGAATATTACTCAGCTATAAAAAGGAACACCATCTGAGTCCGTTCTGATGAGGTGGATAAACCTAGAGCTTATTATATAGACTGTCAGAAAGAGAAAGACAGCCATCATATATTAATGCATATATATGGAATCTTGAAAACTGCTACTGATGATGCTACATGCAGGGCAGCAAAGGAGACACAGGTATAAAGACAGACATTTGGCCTCAGTGGGGGAGGAGAGGATGGGATGATTTGGGAGAATAGCACTGAAACCTATACATTACCATATGTAAAATAGATAGCCAGTGTGAGTTTGATGTATGACACAGGGAACCCAAAGTAAGCATTCTTTGACAACCTGGCAGGATGGTGGGGGAGGGAGGTGGTGGGGGGTTCAGGAGGGAGGGACATGTGTATGCCTATGGCCAATTCATGCTGATGAATTCACATCACAATATTGTAAAGTAATTATCCTCCAATTAAAATAAATAAAATTGAAAAACTAATGTATCTACATAAATGCTGGGGTGAGGGAGACTTATAGTTCTAGCCTGGTTTCAAGGAGACATACTTCTAACCTCAAAAAGCTAGCCAGCTAGGTTGAAACCAAGGTCCACAAGTAGCCTTGAATGCCATAGCAAGGAATTTGGACTTTATTTGGTATAAATTATTTTGAGTTGTTACTGGGTAGGGAAGGTCAAAGAAGACCCTCTCTCATGGACTTCCATTCTTGGTTTCAGATTCCTCAGAAGAATCTGAGGTCTTACCTATGACAAAAACAAGTTAATTAAGGGAAGAAGACAAAGAGCACCTCAAGGGAGAGGTGGGCCAAGCCAACAGAGTCACTGGCACTGGAATGATGAGGTATGGCAATTTTTAAAACAGGGCTTTTATATACTCATTTAGGTGGGCATGGACTGACAGTTTTGATTGACAGTTGTAAGTTACATAACAACAGACTCTATTACCCATGTCTTTCCCATAATTCAGGCCGATATAATCAGATGTATGTATGTATGTATAGAATATTTATGAACCCTTAATGGGCTCCTGGCTGCTTAAGGTCACTTGTGTTGAGAACACAGCTGTGTACCAAGGGCACATGTGCAGAGTTGTAGATGCCCCTGTGGTTAGTTTGTATCCACTGTGTAGGTTCAGAGCTTGTGCTGGAGTTGGAAAAGTGTGGTTATTTTGTAACATATTTGTGAGCTATCCTGGGGCAGCAGTGGGGTATGTCTGGGGTGGGATTTAGAGGTCAGGTTTCTTCCTTTTCTGCTAGGCCACCCTTTGTTGCTCATGCCTAACCTTCCAACTAACATTAATAAATGTGATTATATTGATGTTTGGAAACCTAGCAGTACAAATATCAATACAAAGGATGGATTCTACTAATAAGAAATTCAATTCAGTGCAATCTTTTCGGGAGGCTGTTGCAGTGGTCTAATGAAGGATAATTGTGACCAGAATGTGGTTAGGGTTGGTGCAGTTTAAAAGGAAATGACAGATATGAGACATTTGTGAGAGCAGAATTTTTAAATAGAACTTGATTAGAGAGAAGTTTATATTTCCAAAAAATAGCAAGGAGAGATAAGAAAGCCTTCCTCAATGATCAGTGCAAAGAAATAGAGGAAAACAATAGAATGGGAAAGACTAGAGATCTCTACAAAAAATTGGAGATACCAAGGGAACATTTCATGCAAAGATGGGCTCAATGAAGGACAAAAATGGTATGTACCTAACAGAAGCAGAAGATATTAAGAAGAGGTGGCAAGAATACATGGAAGAACTGTACAAAAAAGATCTTCACGACCCAGATAATCATGATGGTGTGATCACTCACCTAGAGCCAGACACCCTGGAATGTGACGTCAAGTGGGCCTTAGGAGGCATCACTATGAACAAAGCTAGTGGAAGTGATGGAATTCCAGTTGAGCTATCTCAAATCCTGAAAGATGATACTGTGAAAGAGCTGCTGCACTCAATATTCCAACAAACTTGGAAAACTCAGCAGTGGCCACAGGACTGGAAAAGGTCAGTTTTCATTCCAGTCCCTAAGAGAGGCAATGCCAAAGAATGCTCAAGCTACCACACAATTGCACTCATCTCACACGCTAGCAAAGCAATGCTCAAAATTCTCCAATCCAGGCTTCAACAATTCATGAACCATGAACTTCCAGACGTTCAAGCAGGTTTTAGAAAAGGCAGAGGAACCAAAGACCAAATTGCTAACATCCGTTGGATCACTGAAAAAGCAAGAGGGTTCTAGAAAAACATCTACTTCTGCTTTATTGACTTTGCCAAAACCTTTGACTGTGTGGATCACAGTAAACTGTGGAAAATTCCTCAAGAGATGGAAACACAAGACCACCTGACCTGCCTCCTGAGAAACCTGTATGCAGGTCAGGAAGCAACAGTTAGAACTGGACATGGAACAACAGACTGGTTCCAAACCGGAAAAAGAGTACGTCAAGGCTGTATATTGTCACCCCTCTTATCTAACTTATATGTAGAGTACATCATTCAAAATGCCAGGCTGGATGAAGCTGGAATCAAGATTGCCAGGAGAAATATCAATAACCTCATTTATGCAGATGGCACCACCCTTATGGCAGAAAGTGAAGACGAACTAATGAGCCTCTTGATGAAAGTGAAAGAGGAGAGTGAAAAAGTTGGCTTAAAGCTCAACGTTCAGAAAACAAAGATCATGGCATCTGGTCCCATCACTTCATGGCAAATAGATGGGAAAACTGGAATCAGTGGCAGACTTTATTTTTTGGGGCTCCAAAATCACTGCACATGGTGACTGCTGCCATGAAATTAAGACGCTTGCTCCTTGGAAGAAAAGTTATGACCATCCTAGACAGCATATTAAAAAGGAGAGACATTACTTTGTCAACAAAGGTCTGTCTAGTCTAGGCTATGGTTTTTCCAGTAGTCATGTATGGATGAGAGTTGGACTATAAAGAAAGCTGAGCTCAGAAGAATTGATGCTTTTGAACTGTGGTGTTGGAGAAGACTCTTGAGAGTCCCTTGGACTGCAAGGAGATCCTAAAGGATCCTTTAGGATCCATGCTAAAGGAAATCAGTCCTAATATTCATTGGAAGGACTGATGTTGAAGCTAAAACTCCAATATTTTGGCCACCTGATGTGAAGAGCTAACACATTGGAAAAGACCCTGATGTTGGAAAGATTGAAGGTGAGAGAAGGGGACAACAGAGGATGAGATGGTTGGATGGCATCACCAACTCAATGGACATGAGTTTTGAGTAAACTCCGGGAGTTGGCGATGGACAGGGAGGCCTGGTGCACTACAGTCCATGGGGTCAGGAAGAGTCGGACACAACTGAGTGACTGAAGTGAGTGTGAGTGAGACAAGTTACAGGTGAAAATTTTCTGCTATTAAGAGAGAAAATATTGAGGAGGTACAGATTTTTTTTTTTTTAATATTTATTTTTGGCTGAGAAGAGTCCTAGTTGGTGCATCAGGATCTTCCTTGCCTCATGCAGGGTCTTTCCTTCTGGGTTCACTCTAGTTGTAGCGTGGGCTCAGTAGTTGCTATCTGTGGCCTTAATTGTCTGTGGGATCTTGGTTCTCCAACTAGGGACTGAACTCCCCACCCTTGTATTGCAAGCCTTTCTTAACCACTGGACCACCAGGGAAGTCTCCCACAGAGTTGAATTTTAAAGATTACTTTGGGTTTGTTGGCTAGATAGAGTTTGAGATACCTGCCAGACTTTATGTATGTTCAGCTTGAGACAACTTTATAATTGATAGTTAAACTATATGACATTGAACACAGAAGAACCTTGTGAGACACAAAGACAAGTTCAGGACTAGAGGGACTTGGTGCTTTAGCGTGAACTCATGGGGAGATTTCACTGCAGTGTGTCAATAGAAGACACGGCTCTTGGCCTTCAGAATCTTACTGTCTAAGAGGAAGCTTATCTAGTGACATGCTTAATAGATGGGTGACATGGAGCAATAAATCACAGCATGTTCACAAGTGAAAAGCGACGAGGTATTGAGCTCATGTATGCTAGACAAACAGTAGATAAAATTCCTCACTGAAGATACCTGTGGTATGTCTTTTGAGTAAGGTTAATAATGTGTAATATTCGCACTTAGTTTATAGACAAAGAAACCAGTGTTCCTCCTTCATAAGAACATTATTCCCAAAATGTATAAAGTTTCTACATGGATGATAAATACTCTACCCAGACACTTCTACACCACTGACATTACAATATAGAGTAAGATTTTTTCATTATAAATAATGTTAAATGTTGCAAGTAAATGTTGTTTGTTGCTGTTGTTTAGTCATTAAGTCATGTCTGACTCTTATATATGGAATCTAAAAAGAATGATACGAATAATTTAGAAAACAGAAATAACAGCCATAGAAAACAAACTTACAGTTACCAAAAAGGAATGAAATGAGGATGATAAATTTGGAATTTGGATTAACAGATACAGACTACTATATAAAATAGATAAACAACAGAGACTTACTGTATAGCACAGAGAACTGTATTCAATACCTTATAATAACCCATAATGAAAAAGAATCTGAAAATAAATATACATATATGTGTACCTGAAACTAACAAATCATTATTAAATCCACTATACTTAAATTTAAAAAGTGCCTGCTGTTTGGCAAATAATGAATAAAATAACATTTGTTTGAATAAGAATTTACTAAGTGCCAGGCACTGTTCTAAGAATTTTGTGAATATGAATTCACTTAATACTTACATTTATGAAGTTGACACTATAACTACCTCATTTTTTTGGATAAGGAAAATAATTCACAAACTGTTAAGAAACTAGTACATGATCACAGGGCCAGGATTTGAGCTGGGTAGTTTGCTACAGAATCCAGGCTCTAAGCTACTGCTCTGTGCTGTTTTTCTATTTGACTCTATGAACGTGGAAAAATTTTAAATGTCATAGCTAGGCCTTTGTTTAGGGCTTCCCTGGTGGTTCAGTGGTTAAAAATCTACCTGCCAATTCAAGGAGCTGTGGGTTTGATCCCTAGGTCAGGAAAATCCCCTGGAGTAGGAAATGGCTACCCACTGCAGTATTCTTGCCTGGGAAATTCATGGACAGGGGAGCCTAGAGGACTACAGTCCATGGAGTTGCAAAGAGTCAGACATGATTTAATAACTTTAATAACACTCTCTTTGACATACTCTACTGTTTGTAAAGATGACATAACTTTTGTGCTCAGAATGTGTGCAGTGTTTGAACATGGGTCTCCTGTCCTTTGTTTCGCTTTGTTTTCTCACCCCTTTCTATGAGCATAGATACTTTTGCATGGGGGGCACCATAGCTTTTCCATCTTGCTGTCATTAAATCAAGGACAGACTTACGATCAGAATCATAGTTACCACTTCCCATATCATACACATGGAAAAGCTGCTGTCAGTAAGCACAAATAATCTAAGGAAATTCTATAATTTTTTTTGCAGTACCAAGGCTGTGTGTTGCCTTTTCAGTTTGTATGTTAAACTTGCCAGAATTTGATATGGGAAATTCCTTCACTTAAGGAGGACAGGTATTTACTTCCCTGGTGGTCCAGGGATTAAGACTTTGCCTTCCAATGCAGAGGGTGTGGGATTGATACCTAGCTGAGGAGCTAAGATCCACACACACTTTGGCCAAAAAGCCAAAACATAAAACAGAAGCAATATAGTAACAATTCAATAAAGACTTTGAAAATGGTCCACATAAAAAAAATCTTAAAAAAAAAAAAAGAAGGATAAAGAGGAAAACAGGCCAGTAGGCGGGAAGGATTTAAGGGGGTTGGATTATAAGCAAAGAAATCACTAGTGATAAAGGGAATGAATGACTGAAACCCCACTCTTGAAAAATCTATCTTCAGAAAGGAGTGGGCATTGGAAAGATGCAGCATCTTAAGCATTCAAGATGGTTGTTATTGTCTAGTCACTAAGTTATGTCTGACTCTTGCAACTCCATAGATTGTAGCCCACCAGGCTCCTCTGTCCATGGGTTTTCCCAGGCAAGAATACTAGAGTGGGTTACCATTTTCTTCTCCAGGGGATCTTCCCAACCCAGGGATCGAACCCATGTCTCCTGCTTGCCAGGTGGATTCTTTACCACTACTGAGCCCCCTCAGAAGACCTTTGAAGATGGACGGGTTCATTAATAAGCTAAATAGTACACATGGTTGATTGGAATGGTTTGGTGAGACTTACATGCCAGTCCTTGGCAATTAGAAATGTGGCAGAGGTCAATGGGCATAGGAGTTCTGGGCACAGCAGTCCTGGATTAAAATATCAGCTTCTCCATTTCATAACCATGTAACTCTGGCTCGAGTTCATCACCTCTGGGAGATTTCATCCCAGAATATCTCATACATTCTCAAGCTGTAGTGTGCATGTTAACACGCAAATTCTTGGGTTCTACTTCCAGGGATTTTGATTTACTAAGTCTGAAAATGGGCCCATAGATAACACATTTGTAACTAGTGTCCAGATGATTCTGAGAACCATCACCCTAATTTCTAGCACATTGAGGACAGACGGATTACTTTTTGTGATGTTTGTAATAAGAAGAATGTTATTATCATCAAGCCAATAGAGTAACAGAATGACTCATGCAATCAAAGTCCCTCTCTCATGCTTTCCAAGTAAAATGGAGGGAAAGAAATGGGTAGAAAAGAAAAAAAAAAAAAAGAAATGGGTAGCCTTTAACGATGAAGCATTGCTGTCAACATGCCCCAAGCCAAGAGAAGAAATACAGCAGCAGCAACAGCCCAACTTACAGACTGTAAGAAACCCCCTCAAGAGCCTGAATCCTAGATTGAAGACTCCAAGGCCATTGTACTGATCCAGGCAAGACTGGCTATAGGTCCCTTAGCCTGGGTACCCTTTTTGCCTTCAGCAATAGGGAAGGCTTAAAAGACATAATTTAATTCATGAAGTCTTTCTTTCACGTGCAGATCAACACTGTTGGGCCTTTTGACCTAGACCATCTTGTCAAGACTAACGTAAATAGCTACTCTTGTTAATGGGACTGGGTTTTAAGTTGAGTTTATTTTAAATGACTATCTGTATAATTTAGACTCCTCCAAGACAAAGGTGAATATAGTCAAAACTATAGTTTTTCCAGTAGCCATGTACAGATATGAGAATTGGACCTTAAAGAAAGGCTGACTGCTGAAGAATTGATGCTTTTGAACTGTAGTGCTAAAGAAGACTCTTGAGAGTCCCTTGGACTGCAAGGAGATCCAACCAGTCAATCCTAAAGGAAATCAGTCCTGAATATTCATTGGAAGGACTGATGCTGAAGCTGAAGCTCTAATACTTTGGCCACATGATGCAAAGAGCTGACTCATTCGAGAAGTCCCTGATGCTGGGAAGGTCTGGAGGAGAAGGGGGCAAGAGAGGATGAGATGGTTAGATGGCATCACTGACTCAATGGACATGAGTCTGAGCAAACTACTCTGAGAGACAGTGAAGGACAGGGAAGCCTGGTGTGCTACAGTCCATGGGATCACAAAACGTTGGATACAACTGAGCAACAACAAAAATGTAGCCAGCTGTTGTTTCCATAGTTAGTAAGATTCTTATCTTTTGAAATCTGGGAAGTAAACCAAGCGTTGATAACTTCATGAAGCAGCCCGTCCTTCAGGAGATTCTGACCATAAATAAGCTGCTGCTGCTGCTGCTAAGTCACTTAAGTTGTGTCTAACTCTGTGTGATCCCATAGACGGCAGCCCACCAGGCTCCCCTGTCTAGTTAGATACTAATATAACTATCTAGAAAGTTCCATTTCACAGTGTTAGGTAGAATGGGAAACAAGAGTCCAAAATGGCAGTGGCTAAAAGACACGGAAGGAAAAAGTCCACAAAAATAGAACAAAAGAAGGTCAAAGGGAGGTCTGAGGACTGGCGTGAGGACCTCAGAAGCAGCACTCCAGGCTAGCCCAATTTACATAGGGCAGGTCCAGAGGGGAGGAAAAAACATATAAAAAGAGAAGCCAAAGGGCCGGGGCTCTCTCTTCTCTTCGCGTCTTTGGGTCTGCATTCCCTCACGCCTTGAGGATGTATTTTCCTGCTACTCTCTAAATAAAACTGAGCTGTAACACTGGTCTGTCTAAGAGCTATAGCATGGTCTGTTCGAGACCCAAGAGCTGTGACATGTTCTGTCCAAGAGCTGTGATGCACTGAGGGCTTTAATGTCCGTCACTTCAAATCTTTGTTGTGATGAGACAGAACCGAGGAGATTACACTTGTCTGACAACAGTTCCTCTTCTATGTGCTTGCCACTGGATTAGGTCCTTTGCAGATTCTCTTTCTTTAACCCTCACAGCAACCCCATGAAATTATTGATGATAAAACTAACTTGGAGAAGTTAAAACATATACAAGTATGAATTTACACAACAATTAAGTTGAGAAGCTGGCACTAAAATTCAGTGTTGCTTCTCTGAGGGAGAAAGAAAAAGCTTATCTTCATCCCAATAAATCCTTTTTTAGCTCATTCATTTCTGCTCAAAGAGAGTATTAATATAACAGAAAACTGACACTATCCAATTCAGAAATGCATTTTGATACAGAGAAACAATTAAATAATACCACATGGAAACAAAGAGGCAAATGCAGGATGTGGTACATTACATAAGAAAACTGACCTTGTTTAATCGAGTCAAGGGCACAGAGAAAGGAGGAAGAGAAGGAGGCTGCTGCACAATATGGGTGGACCTAGAGATTCCCATACTTAGTGAAGTAAGTCAGACAGAGAAGGAGAAATATCTTATGACATCCCTTAAATGTAGAATCTAAGAAGACTTGATACAAATGAACTTATTTACAAAACAGATGCACAGACTTAGAGAATGGACTTAATGGTTATAGTGGCTAGGGAGGGCAGATGGCAGGGAGGTATAGTGAGGGAGTTGGGATGGACATGTACAAACTGCTATATTTATAATGGATAACCAACCTACTGTATAGCACAGGGCACTCTATTCAATGTTATGTGGCAGTCTGGGTGGGGGGAGTTTGGGGGGAGAATGAATACATGTGTATGTATGGTTGTGTCACGCTGCTGTGCACCTCAAACTATCTTTATCACAACATTGCTAATTGGCTACACTCCAATATAAAATAAAAAGTTGAAAAAGAGAGAGAAAGAAGGAGGCAGCTCAAAATTAAGAGTTTAAGAGACGTAACCACCAATGTCAAGAGTGGACCTTCTTTGGATTCTTATTTAAGCTATCTAAGAAATAGCATGTTTAACACAATAAGGGCAATTTGAATATAAATGTCTATCATTTAGATGAAACAAAAGAATGATTGTTAACATTGTGTGAATCTCATTAAGATTATTTAAGAAAATATTCCTGTGCATGAGAGATGCCAACTGAAGTTGTAGGAATCAAAGAATGATGCCTGGAACACTTCACAATGCTGCAGGATTTTTCTAAAAAATGAAATAGGCAAAGCAAATGTGCCAGTCTTGATCATTAGTGAATCTATGTGTGAAATGTATGTGGGGTCATTATTTTTGATACTTTTGTGTATGTTTTGAACCTTTTGTAATAAAAAAAAGTTAGTGAGTTCTGTTTCCCATGTTTCTTCAGATCAGCCCTGTGATCTATGAACCTCTGACAGTGTAGTGGTGGGTCTTCAGGACTGTAGGAATTAACCGTGATGTATAATAATGTTTCTGGGGGGAATTTCTTTTCCTTGCTGCAGTTGTGAGCTTCTGGACAGCTCAGAATTAAGTTCTGATGGCTGTCCCAAGTAGCACTTAAACTAAGGAGCATTTGTAAGTAGGTTATGTATAAATAGCAGGCTTCCTATTTATAGATCTTCAAGGCCAAACGTGTTTGCAATTCCTTCTGACCTTGCCTCATTTCTCAATGCCAGCTGCATAACTACAAGAAGAAATGCCCTCCCCACCTTTCCTGTGTATGTATATATTATATCTTAATTTACTGCTGGAACTTTCCACCAGCTATCAATATTTTAAGGTAACAAGCACAATTTACATTTAAAAGTTTATTTTTCCTTAAAATATGGATGTGTTTATCATGTCTTGAACTGGAACTTCAAAAGGGAAATTTCGCTCTGTAAGTAGGTGTATATGTATCAATCATAAAATGCTGAGTGCATAGTAACATTTCCAAATTTTATATAAAAACATGGGAACCTCTAAGACCAGATCCCAACCAACTTCTCACCTTTATTTCTGCCATCCAAATTGAGCCATTTACGGTTACTCTTTTATACACAAAGTTTCCTATTCTCAATGCTGGATTTACGGTCTGCTTTCCTTCTGCCTAGGATATTCTCTCTCCTTCTCCACAAGCCTCAAACTTGAGCTCTCTTTAAGTTTAACTCAAATACCATGTCCTTTTTGAAGTTCTCTTCTGGTGGTGCTGGCTGGATGTGATCTTTCTTTTCCCAAAGGCTGAATTTCTTTTGCAAACTCTTTCTGTCTTGGAGTGATCTTCTGACCCACATGAGTTGCTGACCCTCATTCCCCATAAGCTGCTCCATAATGGTCTTTCTTTTAGTGAACTTAGATCTTGTTTCTGTATATTGGACCTGGATATATTTGACATATGTCTAAATGGAGAATATAATTTTTTAAGGTTTTTAAAACAACATTTATTTCTTAAAAGTTAACATGTGCATAATAGGAAACCCAAAAACACAAGAAGCAAAGAACAGAGTCATTTATAAGCACAAGCAGTTGATGGTTTGATGTGTCCTTCTAGATCTCATTTGTGTATTTTCACAACGAAGCTTCTATTTTTATGTAATTAAGATCATACAGTTATGTATCATGCTCTTTCACACATCATGAATATTTACCATTTCAAAGTCCCAAAGATATGAGAATTTTTATAACCAAGCATATACTATATCTATATGACTTACTCGTGCAGAGGACTAAGTCTGGAAAATATCCTGAGCTAAAAACTTAAAAAGCAAATATTTAAAAGAAAGCTCTGATTCCTCTCAATTTGCAGTGTTCTTTTGTATGGGATAGTGTTTTCTAGAAACCAAGGACAACCTCACAGAATGTGTGGACCTTTTCAAAGAGACCCTCCTGTGTTCAATTTGCCTTTGATTTTGAAGTCATGGTTGACTGAATCCAAGGCCCTAGGTTTTAAACGAAAGTAAACAGGATTAAGCACTCTCTCCCCATGCCAGTTTTCTGATACCTGGGCTTCTCTTTCTGAGCAGGTTTCCTTTCTGTCGAGGCACCGGGTGTGAACATTCTCTGAAGACTTCTCCGTGCCCACCAGACAGCAGGAGGGCCAGGACCCCTGCTGCAGCTGCAGCTGAGGCTGTAAATGATACCAGGCAAGTGTGAGCTCTGCCTTCTTTGAAAGGATTACTTTTAATGCATGCAACGACCTAAGGAAACTGTAATCCAGCCCAGCTAGAAACAGACTCCGTGTTCAGTTAGCTCAGATTTTCTTAAGTAACTCCTCCCTTTCATGGAAATGTCAGTCTTCTCCTTTGTTTCTCCACTCCCCACCTGCAAAGCCTGGCATATTAGGGAAATACTACTTGCCATAAATACCAAGAATTCAATATTTAAGTGTGACTACTCAGTTCATCTTCCCCAGGCCCCACATAAAGGGGCATGGTCACACCTCACACCCATGGCTACAGTCAAAAAAAAAAAAAAGAAGGAAAAGAACAAATGTCTGCTAGGACATGTAGAAATTAGAACCCTGTGCACTGTGGGTGGGATTGTAAAATGGTGCAACCATTATGGAAAAGGGTATGGCAGTATTATATGGACTGAATTGTGTTCTCCCAAAATTTATATGTGGTAGACATAACCCCCAAAGTCACGGCTTGAGACAGGGCCTTTAAGGGGTAATTGATGTTAAATGATGTTGTTAAGGTAGAGCCAAAATCCAATAGGACTATTGTCCTTTTAAGAAAGAGACACCAGGAGTGTGTACACACAGACAAAAGCCCCCAAGAAGACACTGTGAGTATGTGGCCATTTGTAGGCCAAGGAGATAGGCCTCATTGTTACTGAGTCCAAGCTTGCTCTGGTTGCTGCACGATAGGTCAATAAATCCGAGAGACGAGGTGTTGAGGCAAGGAATATGATTTTACACGAAGAGCCATCTGACTGAGAAGATGGCAGACTAACGTCTTAAAATAGCCATCCTGTCGGGGCCTGGATGCCAGGTTCTTTTATGGATCAGAGATGGGGGAAATGAGGAAACAAAGCAAAAGCCCATTTAATATTTTGCAAATATCTCCTAGAATGGCAGGCCTCAGGCAGGGGGATGTATTAGTAACTCAAGAATGTGACAGTCGGGAGGGAGGTGGGAGGGGGGATCAGGATGGGGAACACATGTAAATCCATGGCTGATTCATGTCAATGTGTGGCAAAAACCACTACAATATTGTAAAGTAATTAGCCTCCAACTAATAAAGAAAAAAAAAAATAATGTGACAGTCGTTCACAGGTGCTCAGGGTCAGAGTATCTCTCTGTAAACTAAACAAAGGCACTTTAGTTTAAGGGTCTTGCAGAGGGGGGCAGGGTTCCCTGATGCAGGCCATTATGTATGCTTAATAACAAAAGTGAGGAGAAAACAAAGCAAAACGAGGATTAAAGTGGACATGAGTTTGAACAAACTCCGGGAGACACTGAAGGACAGGGAAGCCTGGAATGCTGCAGTTCATGGGGTCTCAGAGAGTTGGCCACAGCTGAGCAACAGAACTGAACTGAAAGTCACAGAAACAGATCCAGTATGGTACTTGATACAGGAAAAATTGCCATGTGGCAAGACGTACGAGCCCTCCCATCCTCCGTGTCCCCACAGCGTGCAGAGTTCACTTACTATGATGCCTCATCCTAACCCTCCTGACCCACACTGGACCTCCATACTGCCTCCATTCTTTCCCTTTTTTTCTTTGTCTCACTCATAGCTCATTAGCTCTGCCAAGCCTTTAGATTTTTAGAGTAACTAACATTTAATTTTGGGGTGCTTATGAATGATGACTGTTATTATAGTTGCAGGAAGGGGTATACCTTCCAGAGCCCAAGAATGGACTCTTGTCTAACACTTGGAAATGAATTGTCCAAGGAGACACCCATGCTGACAAAGCAAGAGACTATTGGAAGGGATGCCCAGGTGGAGAGCAGGCGGGTCAGGGAAACCAGGAGAACGGCTCTGCCACATGGCTCACAATCTCAGGTTTTATGGTGATGGGATTAGTTCCCAGGTTGTCTTTGGCCAATCATTCTAACTCAGGGTCTTTCCTGGTGAGGCACGCATTGCTCAGCCAAGGTGGATGCCAGCAAGAAGGATTCTGGAAAGTAGTAGGACATGTGGTGTCTCCTTTTGACTTTTCCCAAATTCTTCTGGTTGGTGGTGGCTTGTCAGTTCTGTGTTCTTTACTAGGACTTCCTGTGATAAAATAACTCATGCAAATGGTTAATATGGTACCTGGCCAAGGTGGGCAGTTTCAATGTGTTTCCCTAACATTATTATTATGACTATTAAAATAGACCTACAAGGTACTTCAAAAAGATCTTCCAAAAGGAGTAAAAATACTGTTTCTCATTGACTAGAACATGCATTCAAATAGTCTTCACCCTTGAAATTGCATTGTTAGTAAATGTTAATCTTGTCCCCCAAACCTAGATGCTTTTGCTTTGATTTCTGACTTCATGATTTTTCATAAAGAAAACTTTATGCTCCATTCTATGGGGCTCTTTTATATATGGGGCTTCTCAGGTGGCGCCAGTGGTAAAGAACCAGTCTGCCAATGTATGAGATGTAAGAGATGTGGGTTCAATCCCTGGGTTGGGAAGATTCCCCTGGAGGAGGGCACGGCAACCCACTCCAGTATTCTTGCCTGGAGACTCCCATGGACAGAGGAACCTGGTGGGCCAGGGTTGCACAGTCAGACACGACTGAAGTGACTTAGCATGCATGTTATACATATGTCATTATGAAAACTTTGGGCTTCCCTTGTGGCTCAGCTGGTAAAGAATCTGCCTGTAATGCGGGAGACCTGGGTTCGATCCCTGGGCTGGGAAGATCCCCTGAAGAAAGGAAAGGCTACCCACTCCAGTATTCTGACCTGGAGAATTCCATGAACTGTATAGTCCATGGCGTCACAAAGAGTCGGACACGACTGAACAACTTGCATTTTCACTTTCATGAAAACTTTGTTGTAAATTTGTTTTATAATTTATATTTCTCATGATCTTAGATTTTATGTTACAATAACGCCTAAAGCCTGATGACCTAAAGAGCATTAACTTAATCAATGTATACTTAGAGGGAAGGGGAAAGATATAATTTAGAATCTTTTTCTCCCTAAGTGTTACCAATTCAACTATAAAATGCTTAGTTGAATAAAAATCACAGTCTGAATTTACATTGATTGATGCTTACTTGGATAAAAACCAGGAAGCCTGAGTCCTTTTATATTGTCGTTTCTCTTAATGATTTAGTGTATATTGATAGATGGAATTGTCCCAAAGACTTTCCCCAAATAATAACTCTTTAGGTTTTAAGATATAAATGATAATCAATGCAAAAATCATTTAACTTGACACTTTTTGCATATTGAACGAGTATTTAGTACTCTGGAAAGACACCCTGGTAAAATCTAAATCTGTAAAGTGAACTTATTTGTGAAACCTGGGGGTTGCAAACATATAAAGAACTTCACATTTTATAATTGAATTTTTTTCCTTTATTTTAAATTCCCAGCTCCTTTCCTGTCATCTTCTGTTGATCAGAGCAGAAGGTTTCTGATGTGGGTTTCTGATCTGTGTGCAATATCACAGCCAGTGACAGTAGTTTGATGACTTTTTATTCTGAAATGAGGTCAGGTTCCATCATTATTTTGTAGGAGTGTTAGAAATAATAACAATAGTTTTTTGTTTGCTTGTTTATTTTATACATATGTGGAATAGATTCTGATTAATAGAACACCTGGGTGAAAAGGTACTTACATATTTAGTTTCGATGCATACATAAAAATTTTTAATTTCTTTAAAAATATTTAAAATTTTTACTGAAGTATAGTTGATTTACAATGCTGTGTTAGTTTCAGACATACAGCAAAGTGAAACAGTTATTCATACATACACACATATATATATAATTTCTTTTTCAGATTCATTTTTGTTATAGATTATTACGATATATTGAATATCTTATATATAATATAAGATATATAATCTGATATATATATACATATATATATATGTCAGATATATATATCTGACCCACTACAGTGTTCTTAGATTGGTGCAAAAGTAATTGCGGGTTTGCATTCTTGAACTTTGCTGTTTGATATTGGAATACATTCTTAAATGTGCTTATGTTATGGATCATTTTGATACACACTTCTCACTTTATGTTTTTTGCTAATGACATTACTTGCTGCTTATTTTATATTTATTTTAGACTAGGGAAATGATGTTAGACAAAAAGCAAATTTGAGCGATTTTCTTATTTGAGTTCAAAATGGGTTGTAAAGCAGCAGAGACAACTCACATCAACAACTCATTTGGCCCAGGAACTGCTAATGAATGTACAGTGCAGTGGTGGTTTAAGAAGTTTTACAAAGGAGACAAGAACCTTGAAGATGAGGAGAATAGTGGCTGGCCATTGGAAGTTCAATGACCAACTGAGAGGGTCATGGAAGCTGATTCTCTTATAACTACATGAGAAGTTGCCGAAGAACTCAACATCAACCATCCTAAGGCTGTTTGGAATAAATTGGAAAGGTGAAAAAGCTTGACAAGTGGGTGCCTCATGTGTGCTTAGTCGTGATGCCATGAACTGTAGCCCGCCAGGCTCCTCTGTCCATGGGATTCTCCAGGCAAGAATATTGGAGTGGGTTGCCATCCCCTCCTCCAGGGGAATCTTCCCAACCCAGGGATCTAATCCAGGTCTCCTGCATTGCAGGCAGATTCTTTACCATTTGAGCCACCAGATGACCACAAATTTAAAAAATCATTGTTCTGAAGTGTCATCTTCTCTTATTCTATGCAAAAACAGCAAACCATTTCTTTCTTTTTTGTTTTTTATTGAAGGATAATTGCTTTACAGAGTTTTGCTGTTTTCTGTCAAACCTCAGCATGAATCAGCCATAGGTATACACACTTCCCCTCCTGTTTGAACCTCCCTCCATCTCCCTCGCCACCCCACCCATCTAGATTGATACAGAACCCCTGTGTGAGTTTCCTGAGCCACACAGCAAATTCCCCTTGGCTATCTCTCTTACATATGGTAATGTAAGTTTCCATCTTACTCTTTCCATATATCTCACCCTCTCCCCCGCCAAGTCCATAAGTCTATTCTCTATGTCTGTTTCTCCATTGCTGCCCTGTAAGTAAATTCTTCAGTACCATTTTTATAGATTCTGTATATGTGCATTAGAATATGATATTTATCTTTCTCTTTCTGATTTACTTCACTCTGTATAATAGGTTCTAGGTTCATCCATCTCATTAGAACTGACTCAAATGTGTTCCTTTTTATGGCTGAGTAATATTCAATTGTGTATATGTACCACAACTTCTTTATCCATTCATCTGTCCATGGACATCTAGGTTGTTTCCATGTTCTAGCTATTGTAAATAGTGCTGCAGTGAACAATGGGATACATGTGTCTCTTTCAGTTTTGGTTTCCTCAGGTTATATGCCTAGCAGTGGGATTGCTGGGTCTTATGGTGGTTTTATTCCTAGTTTTTAAAGCAATCTCCATACCATCTTCCATAGTGGCTGTATCAATTTACATTCCCACCAACAGGGCAAGAGCATTCCCTTTTCTTCACATCCTGTCCAGCATTTATTGCTTGTAGACGTTTTGATGATGGCCATTCTGAGCAGTGTGAGGTGATATCTCATTGTAGTTTTGACTTGCATTTCTCTAATAATGAGCGATGTTGAGCATCTTTTCATGTGTTTGTTAGCCATCTGTATGTCTTCTTTAGAGAAATGTCTGTTTAGGTCTTTTTCCCACTTTTTGATTGGGTTGTTTTTCTGGTATTGAGTTATATGAGCTGCTTGTATATTTTGGAAATTAATCCTTTGTCAGTTGTTTCACTTGCTATTATTTTCTCCTATTCTGAGGGTTGTCTTTTCACCTTGCTTTCCTTTGCTGTGCAAACGTTTTTAAGTTTAATCAGGTCCCACTTGTTGACTTTGGTTTTTATTTCCATTACTCTAGGAGGTGGGTCATAGAGGATCTTGCTTTGATTTATGTCATTGCATGTTCTGCCTATGTTTTCCTCTAAGAGTTTTATAGTTTCTGGTCTTATATTTAGGTCTTTATCCATTTTGAGTTTATCTTTGTGTATGGTGTCAGGAAGTGTTCTAATGTCATTTTTTTACATGTAGCTATTCAGTTTTTCCAGGACCACATATTGAAGAGGCTATCTTTGCCCCATTGTATATTCTTGCCTCCTTTCTCAAAAATAACACACCCATAGGGGCATGGGTTTGTTTCTGGGCTTTCTATCTTGTTCCATTGGTCTACATTTCTGTTTTTGTGCCAGTACCATACTGTCTTGATAACTGTAGCTTGGGAGTAAAATCTGAAGTTGGGAAGGTTGACTTCTCCAGCTCCATTCTTCTTTTTCAAGACTGCTTTGGCTATTTGGGGTCTTTTGTGTTTCCATATGAATTGTGAAATTTTTTGTTCTAGTTCTGTGAAAAATGTCATTGGTAATTTGATAGGGATCACATTGAATCTGTAGATGGCATTTGGTAGTATAGTCATTTTCACAATATTGATTCTTTCTACCCAGGAACATGGAATATCTCTCCGTTTATGTAATCTTTGATTTCTTTCAATAGTGTCTTGTAATTTACTGTATACAGTCTTTCTGTCCTCTTAGGTAAGTTTATTCCTACATATTTAATTCTTTTTGTTGTAATGGTGAATGGGATTGACTCCTTAAATTCATTTTGATTTTCCATTGTTAGTATATAGAAATGCAAGTGATTTTTGTGTATTGATTTTGTATCCTGTAACTTTGCTAAATTCACTGATTAGCTCTGGTGATTTTCTGGTACTATCTTTAGGATTTTCTATGTACAGTATCATGTCATCTGCAAACAGTTAGAGCTTAACTTCTTCTTTTCTGATCTGGATTCCTTTTATTTCTTTTTCTTCTCTAATTGCTGGAAAATTCTATGGGAATACCAGACCACCTGACTTGCCTCTTTAGAAACCTGTATGGAGGTCAGGAAGCAGCAGTTAGAACTGGACATGGAACAACAGACTGGTTTCAAATAGGAAAAGGAGTACGTCAAGGCTGTATATTGTCACCCTGCTTATTTAACTTAAATGCAGAGTACATCATGAGAAACGCGGGTCTGGAAGAAGCACAAGCTGGAATCAAGATTGCCTGGAGAAATATCAATAACCTCATATATGCAGATGACACACCCTTATGGCAGAATGTGAAGAGGAACTAAAAGGCCTCTTGATGAAAGTGAAAGAGGAGAGTGAAAAAGTTGGCTTAAAGCTTAACATTCAGAAAATTAAGATCATGGCGTCTGGTCCCATCACCTCATGGGAAATAGATGGGGAGACAGTGGACACAGTGTCAGACTTTATTTTTTTGGGCTCCAAAATCACTGCAGATGATGACTGCAGCCATGAAATTAAAAGACGCTTACTCCTTGGAAGGAAAATTATGACCAACCTAGATAGCATATTAAAAAGCAGAGACATTGCTTTGCCAACAAAGGTCCGTCTGGTCAAGGCTATGGTTTTTCCAGTGATCATGTATGGATGTGAGAGTTGGACTGTGAAGAAAGCTGAGTGCCGAAAAATTGCTGCTTTTGAATTGTGGTGTTGGAGAAGACTCTTGAGAGTCCCTTGGACTGCAAGGAGATACAACCAGTCCATCCTAAAGGAGCTAAGTCCTGGGTGTTCATTGGAAGGACTGATGCTGAAGCTGAAACTCCAATACTTTGGCCACCTGATGCGAAGAGTTGACTCGTTGGAAAAGACCCTGATGCTGGGAGGGATTGGGGGCAGGAGAAGAAGGGGACGCCAGAGGATGAGATGGCTGGATGGTGTCACCGACTCGATGGGCATGAGTTTGAGTAGACTCTGGGAGTTTGTGATGGACAGGGAGGCCTGGCATGCTGCGATTCATGGGGTCGCAAAGAGTCAGACACGACTGAGCGACTGAACTGAACTGAGTGTATATCTCTTAATCCCAAACTCCTAATTTATCTCTCTCCTCTGTTTTCCCTTTGAAAGAAAGTGAAAGTAAAAGTCACTCAGTTGTATCCAACTTTTTGCTACCTTATAGCTTGCGACGCTCTTCTGTCCATGGAATTCTCCAGGCAAGAATACTGGAGTGGATAGCTATTCTCTTCTCCAAGGGATCTTCCCAACCCAGGGATCGATCCCAGGTCTCCCACATTGCACACATATTCTTTACCAGCTGAGCTACAAGGGAAGCCATAAATTTGTTTTCTCTATCTATGAATCTGTTTCAGTTTTGTAAATAACATCATCTTTTAAAGAAATATGCCAGAATTATTATTCAAAAGGGCCATATCAATTTACATTCTCACCAGCTTCAGATAGTATCAATATTTTTATTTTTGGTAGTGCTGTAGATAAAAAATGGTATCTCATTTGTTTCTAATTTGCATTTTTCTGATTACTTAAGGAAACTAACAACATCTGGTTTGTTTATTATCTTTATCTACCCTTTTGACTATCTTTCTACAGGTTTTCTTTTTCCTATTAATTTATGGAAGTTTTTTATAAACATATATGTGTTTATGTGTATGTCTGCATGTGTGTGTTTGTAATATTTCCAGTTTGCAGATTATGTTTTAACTTTCTTTATAGTAAACTTTTATGGACATCTGTTCTCAATTAAAATATAATCACATTTATCATTCCTTATGTTTTTATTAGTGATCTCTATGTCTTGTATAATAAATCTTTACTCTGAGGTCATAGATATTTTATGCTGTATTTTCTTTTTAAATGTTTTAAGTGTTGACTTTTACACATGGTTATACCTAGAAGTGATTTTTGTGTTTAGCATAAAATAGAGGTCAAATTTTATTTCCTGATAGCTGGTTGTTCTAGTGCTATTTATGTAAAAGTCCATTCTTTCCCCCCAAAACTTGTAATGTTGTCTCTGTCATATATCATTTTATTGCACTCAAAGTTCTGTTTCTTGATTTTCTACCCTGTTTTGTAATTTATTTTTATCTATCATGTTGGTACCAATACTGTCTTAATTACTATAACTTCCTAAATTTTTTTTACTATCCAGTAGGGAAAATTCCATTTTTTTCCCTTCTTATTAGAATGCTTTCCTGGGATTTCCCTGGTGGTCCAGTGGCTAAGACTCCACACTCCCAATTCAGGGGCCTAGGTTCAATCCTTGATCAGGGAACTAGGTCCCACGTGGTGAACTAAGAGTTTACATGCCTCAACTAAGACCCAGTGCACCTAAATAAACAAATAAATGTTTCTTTAAGTGCCCTTTTTGATTTTGGGCTCCTCTTTTGAATAAATATTTCAGAGTTGATTTAAGTCCCTGGAAAAGCATTATGGAGATTTTTATTGGAGTTTCTGCATCAGCTTGGGAAGAAGTCATGACATCTCAACTTTACAGAATCTTGCCACTTAATAGCATGCCATATCTCTCCATTTATGTAGGCTTTCTTTAATGTCTCAATGATTCTCCATAAGTGCCTTTCACAGCTTTTCTCAGATATATTTCTAGGCACCCTATTTATTTGTTCCTATTATAAATATTAACACTTTCTTTTAATAAGTTGTGCTTTTAACTGTTGCCGATGTGTAGAAATCCAATTGGTTTTTGAATATTGATTTTATATCCAACAAGACTTGCTGAACTCTGTATTACTGGACTTGTTAAACCTCCAATAAAATATGAAATAAATAGACAATTGTATATATATAACAATAGTTCTATGAGATCATAGTCTTTTCAAAAAGGCAAAGATATTCCATCTGCCCACAAGCTAAGTAAAAAGAATAGTAATATTACAATACCACGAATGCATGTGTCTTCCCCCTTTTTACTTCCTCACAGTTCTCTCTTAACCTGGAATATTATTTCCCAGAGGCTATAAATTACAGAACCCTATAGAGGGCAAAGTAGAGCTCCCCCCTTGGGACTTGAGGTGTATGCAACAGATTTCCTGTCTAGAATCATGGGAGAGCCAAACATATTAATTTTTTTTAACCATCTTATAGAATTTTTTCTTTTTTAAAAAAGTAAAATTAGAGGTAAGTATTTTACCATGAAAACTTAGGAAAGATCATTCTCCAGAGATAGAAAATTGTCTGGCAGAGTAAGAGTCCAAGATTGCATTTTACTTGTGGTTCCAGTATAGTTTTGCCTGGAGGCAGTGCTGACTCTCTGGTTCTTAGCTTTCTGGGGTACACACAGGACATAATAGCACACAAGATCATCTTACTTATGAAGATGATGTGAAAACCAATGACCTAAAGTTTGGAAAGAATTTCAATTCCCCAAGAAAGTGAGTACAATAAAAAAAAATTAGTGGCTATTATTACAACAATTATAATGATATATAATTTGGCAAAGGCTATGCCATAGACTCATGGATACTTACTAAATATTAATTGAATGAATTATTGAACAAATAAAAGATTCACATTTAGAAAACAATCTATCACATCGCCTTATTGTTTCCAAGATTCAAAAGTATCACATTTGTATTGCTGTTTTTAAAATAGATGTGCTTTCACACAACCTGCTTAGCAAAATTTCTGAAATACTACCTTTGGGATTATGCTGTGAATTTGGGGACCTTACCATTGGCTGAGCTAACAATAGCTGTTCTCCCTTTTTTTAAAAGTCTAAGTCTAAGCACACTTCAGTATATTATCCTTTATCTATCCACGCTAGGCTCCTGTTAATACCCAAGGAAAGCAACACTGGGTTTGCAGTCAGGGTCCTGCCATAGGTACTTGACCACATATGGGTAACAGAGTCAAGCATGGCCCAGAGAAGATGAGAAATGCATGATATTGGAGAAGGCATGACAAGGTTATCTAGCTGGTGTTCTGCAAGCTTATTAAATTTGGAAACTCTTGTTTATCATATGGAAAGATGTACTAACCCCCAGTGACAGCAGTTGTTATTTCACTTAAGAGGTCATATCATGAAGCACAGTGGTTGCCAAATGGAGTCCCTGAACAGCATCATCAGCATCATCACCTGGAAACTTGCTGGAGATGCAAATATTCCAGTTCCACCTGAGATCTGCCACATCAAATAGCATACGAGGGGGCAGTCCTCCGTGTGATACTGGTGCATGTCAAAGAGGAGAACACTGACATGGTGATCAGTATTGTGGACTCTGCAGTAAGACTGCCTAAATTTAAACCCTAGCTCTACCAACTCACTGTCTGGTTACTTTTTATGCCTTGGTTTCCTTACCTAAAAGAACTGGAGTAAATAATAGTATTAACAATAGGGTTGTGATGAATTAATTCACATATGTGTGTGTTCAGTTGTCCAGTTGAAGGGGTCTTTTGGGCCTAGAAAAGAGAACAACAGTCTCAAAGGCCCCTTGCTGAATCATCTAACTTTGGAGAAAACAAAACAGAATTTTAGTTCCACCCTGATGCTCCAGGCCGGTTGCATCTATCTGGGACTTACCAACCCCTGTCCAGAAACCTTCCACCCCCTACACCTGCCCAGAAGACTTATCGCCCCCTGTCCGGGAACTTTGCACCCCCTACACCTGCCCAGAAGACTTATCACCCCCTGCCCAACTACAAATGTCATCTCAACAAAAGAATACTCAAAATATCCTGCCTGATTAACGTTTCCCTTATCGCTTCCACAAACCTCCCTATAAGTATGAAGCCTCCCTGATCCCTCTCAGCGCTCAGCCTGGTCATTAGGCCGACTGTCGCCCCTCCTTGCCTGAATAAAGGTAACCTACTTCTGTTGAGGTCGTCTTTCCTTTTCTGCCTCGCCCGAACTATGCCTTACACCAGTCATCTCTACCTCTGCGACCCAGTGGACTGTAGCCTGTCAGACTCCTCCCTGCATGGGATTCTCCAGGCAAGAATACTGGAGTGGGTTGCTATTTCCTTCTCCAGGGGATCTTCCCAACCCAGGGATCAAACCTGAGTCTCTTGAGTCTCCTGCATTGGCAGATGGTTTCTCTGCCACTGAGCCAGAAAAGCCCCATTAATTCACACAAAGTGTAAATTTAAAACAGTATTCACCACATTATAAGCACTCCATAGATATGGGGTATTGTGAGTTTTTCAGGTGAAGCACAATACTTATAAGTCTACTTATCTGAAAATGCTTCTTGTTCTCTCTGTATCCCAGAGATCTGCATCTGGGAATCCTTAAGCAGAGTATCTCAACGAAGCACATCAGACTGAGGAGGAAGTAGCAGCACTGTCTGGGTGGCCAGGCAGGGTCAGCACACAGTGAGGTGGCCGGGAGAGCATGGTCAGTCTCCAGGCGCAGGCACTGAGGTGGCGTTAGGGGTGCAAGGTGTTTATGTGACAGCAAACATGTGAGAGGAAGGGGGCATGCCTATTCTGCTACCAAGGCTAAAACAGAGCACCAGAGACTGTGTGGCTTATGAACAACAGACATACATTTCTTACAGTTCTGGAGGCTGGAAGTCCAAGGTCAAGCTGCCAACAGATTCATTGGTGAAAATCCCCTTCCTGGATCATACATGGCCGTCCTCTCCCTGTGTCTTCACGTGGTGGCAGAGGTGGGGGAGCTCTCTGGGGCCTCTTTTATGAAAGCACTAATCCCATTCCTGAGCACTTTGCCCTCATGACCCAAAACTTCCCAAAGGCCCACCTCCTAAGGCCACCCCACTGGAAGTGAAGTTTTAACATATGAATGGAGGGAGAAGGACACAAACAGTCCATAACAAAGGACGCTGGCAGGGGCAGAAGAAGATGTCAACTGTGATGCAGATCCAGCGAATCTTTGTATTTAATTTTGATTGGAGTATAGTTAAAGCTTCTGTACAGCAAAGTGAATCAGCTATACCTATACATGTATCCCCTCTTTTTTGTGGGTTTCCTTTGGCTGACTTGCCAGGGAGCTCCAACTCATGGATCGCCCCTCACAGGGTCTCTGGCTGGTCAGAATGATCACTAAGGGCCGGATATCCTTGGAAAGCCATAGTCCTCAGGCCAGACAGGCTCTAGGACAGACTCTACATGAGCTGGCTGCTGGGCAGCAAGTCCTTTCTTTGAGGAAGATCTGGGCAGCCTACCCCCTGTCCACCATAGTCAGTATCCAGAGATTCAAAGTGAGTGGAGAGACAGGACTGAGAACCAGGGGTGCAGTGAGTAAAACTAGATTCAACTCAGGTGCTTTTCTGCCTTTTCTGGCAACTAGACCGTACATAGACCACTGTGTTCCGTTCTGGGAGCTGTATGTAAAGGGGTTGGCATTCAAAAGCCATGATACTTGCCCTGCTTTCCACCCTGGTACTCTTGAGGCACATCAGATAGTTCATTGTGAATGCAGATTACCGTGGCAGTGGTTCTCAACATCCTTTTGGAGAATGTTCCTCCTAAAAGGCCATTTCAGAATGCTAGGGGCATCTTCAGGGCTGGACAAGGCCCCTTGGATGATTCTAATATACCTCCAAAGAGCACCGCCCCCAGTTTGGGAATCCCGAGTCCAAAGGAACTCAGAAATCTGATCATATGAAAGAAGACTGAGGGAATTATAGTGTTTGGCCTCGAAAAAGAGAGTGGATCTCAGATGAAATGGATAAGTTAGCAAGGCTTCTTGAAACTGAATATTGTATGGATTCTCTTATATAGAAAGAATAGTCAAGCATAGTATTGGTTAACATTGTTTTTACTATAATGTTGGCAAAATACATAAGCCATAAACCAGGTATGCAATTGCTTATGAAAGAAAGTGAAATTGTTAGTCACTCTGTTGTGTCTGACTCATTGCAACTCTATGGACTGTAGCCTACCAGGCTCCTCTGTCCATGGGATTCTCCAGGCAAGAATACTGGGGTGGGCAGCCATGTAGTTATGTAACAAATACATTAATAAATCAAAATGTTTACTGATTAAATACAGAAAGATCCAGTAAAAACCAACAAATCAACAAGTAAATTGAGCAAACATTAATTTAATGTGGTGCTGATAGAGTTTTAGTGGAACTACTAAAAGTCACATTAGCAGTCTGATTATATTATGGTACTGATGCTGTAAAGGCGTTGTTTTTTAAAGCTGGCATGCTATCATGTGCCATGAGATCATAGTTTTACCACCACTTCTTTTTATTCAGACTACGGCTAAACCTTTAATTATATACCATGCTGCAATACCATCTGGCATTCATTTAGCTCAAATGCATCACTTCTGATTTGTCTGCTCTGGTTTCCTTTGCCTGTGGTACAGACCACTGGCTGATTCTTTTCTTCCTAGTATCCCTTCTTTTACATAACTCTCCTTGCCCACCTCCTGCACAAGGATAAGCAGCAAAGCTGAATGACTCAGCCTTCAAAGGAGAGGCCATGTGATCTGGATTTCGAACCTAGTACTCAACTTTCTGGCCCTATGGATGGAAAATGACCCAAGCAGGTTAGAGCCCTACCCAGTATCACCGTCCTTTAGTTGCTAAATCATTGCCAACTCTTTTTCGACCCCATGGACTGTAGCCCACCAGGCTCCTGTGTCCCTGGGATTTCCCAGGCAAGAATTCCAGAGTGAGTAGCCATTCCCTTCTCTAGGCGATCTTCATGATCCAGGGATCGAACCCACATCTCCTGCATTGGCAAGTGGAGTCTTTACCACTGAGCCACCAGGGAAGCCCCACCCTGGTATCATACATGGATACTAAAGGGACAGGGCTCTTTCCTTCTTCTGAGGTGGCTTCAAGTGACTGTGATAAGTCTGCTATTTTTTAAAAAAACATTTATTGGAGTGTAATTGATTTACAACGTTGTGTTTAATTTCTCCTGTATAGCGAAATGGCTCAGTTACACACACACACACACATTTTTATATTCTTAGCTGCAGTCATAAATCCAAAGGCAAATCCAGGCACTAATGTTGCACATGTATGTGTGCATTCATGCTAAATCACTCAGTCATGTCAGACTCTTTGTGATCCTGTGGACTATAGCCCACTAGGCTCCTCTGTCCCTGGGATTATCCCAGCAAGGATCCTGGAGTGGGTTGCATTTCCTTCTCCAGGGATCTTCCTGACCCAGGGGTTAAACCCATGTCTCTTGCATTGGCCAGGGATTTCTTTATCATTGAACCACCTGGGAAGGTGGTGATATTTAAGTTTAAGATGACTGTTCAGAAGGTCCAGAATATGCAGAGCTCACAAATATGGTTCTGATTACCATGCTGTGAAAGCATGTACAAGCACCAACAAATACACATACACACAAAAGCCCTAAAGAGAGCTCAGAGCCCTAAGACTACAACTGCACGCCTGGTTTGAGAAATCCTGAGCTAGAAGGACGAGAACACACTGCCTGGAGTTCTAATGAAAACATTCAATTACGCTCATCCGAATGTCAAGATAATCATGGTCCATGCACTTACACCTTGCCGCTTTTTTTTCCCCCTTAGCTCATTCTCAAGTATAAATGCTTCCATTTTAGAACATTCAGTTTAGGAGAATTCTGGTCGTATCAAGCAAGACAAATCTCAAAAGTTCACCTTATGAGATGGTAAAGTTATTTGCAACTGTAGGGGGATCTGGATTAGGAAAATACATCTTTTTTCTTTTTTCAAGGACAAGAAGACAAAGTTACGTTCTGAAAGAAATGTCTCTGTGTTATAATTTTAGAATTTTAAAAGTTGCTTTAGTGCCTTGTGTTGGGGAGGGAAGTGCTTTCTAAGAATAAACTGCAGGTTTAAGCCAACATTGGACAAGACTGGCAGGAAATTAATAATCTGAAACTTTCCCTTTGACATAACCTTAAAGTCAATTTGGGGGAATTTTAAGTTAGCACCAGTGTACCTTTAATATTAGCCTGAAATCTAAAGTTCAGTTATTTGTGGAAATAAGATATTTCTAAGTATAGAGTTTATAAGAGTGGAAGCTATTAACCTGGTCAATCCTGGCCCAATTCTAACTTGAGGATATATTTGGAAGGAAAAGGTCAATGTAGTAGCAATAAATGCAACTTGGAGTTAGAAAACCACAATTATAGTTCTCTTCCACCTCACACGACTGTGGACAAGTCAGTTAAATTCTTAAGTTGGTTATTTCAAAGTGGGGTTATTTATATGTCCTTGGGATGTTGTTTTGGGGTGAGGAAGAACAATATCAGTATCTCTAGTTAGATCCAATTCCATTGCATCATTTAAAAGTTTAGTATGTGTGCTGTGTTTTACAAAATACATTAACTTTAATAAGTAGAACATGAATATGATTCAGAAATATATATATACATACCCATTTTTATTAAGATTGTGAAATAAAAAATATTTAGAGACTGTAGCCCTAGCCTCAATTTCTTCCTTTGTAAATTAAGGGTGTTTCATTAAGGATCCTTAATATTTGGAAAAAATACACACATACATAGTCATATTTATAAAATACATTTATGTATTCTACTCTTTTTTAAAATTTTTGGCTGTATTGAGTCTCCATTGCTGTATGTGGGCTTTTTCTAGTTAGGGTACACAGGCTTCTCACTGCATTGGCTTCTCTTGTTGCAGAGCACGGGCTCTAGGCATGCAGGCTCAGTAGTGGTGGCGCATGGACTTAGTTGCCCTGTGCATGTGGAATCTTCTTGGATCAGGACAAACCCATGTCCCCTGCATTGGCAGGCAGATTTCTTAACCACTGGACCGCCAGGGAAGCCTTATATTCTACTCTTTTAATTAGCAAGAGAACCAGGGATCCTGTGGTCATAAGAATATAATGTACCACATACTCAAAGTTACTTTATGGTTCACCCACAACCATATTCTCACCAGTAGAAACTGATTTTATGTCACGATTTTGTAGCTGACAAGAAATAGGATAAGTTTAAGATGAAGCTATTGATACTGAAATTAAAAAACAAGTGGAGCAGCATTATGTTTTATATATATATATTTTCTCACTTGAAAGGCTAAAACCCAGGACTTCTTCATATGTCTGAGTTTCCTGGATTTCAGTATTTTGAGAAAACAGTCTCCAAATGATGGAAAAAAATTTGCCCCTGTGGTTTCAGTTAAGCCTGGGCTTAAAATATACTCATCTTTTGTGCGTTTGATAAATTCTGTAAACTAATTTAATTCTACTACTTCCTACACTTTTAAACTTGAATTGAAAATCTTGATTGCCCAGACTTGCTTGTGTACCCTTATCCACACGGCAAGAGGCCCTGGTACAACAGACAACTTAGAAACATAAAGTTGACCTACACCAAACACCCAATAAACTGTATATAGATTAAAGGTGAAGCCATAAAAGTATTAGTATTTGACTATGCAAGAATTTTGCAGTTTTTTTTAAATGTTCTGACAAGTCCATTGGGAAAATGAGCAAAATACAAACCAATTCCTCAAAGAAGCAATAATAAGTGATATTTTATGAAATATGAAAATGTTAAATCTCATAGTAATTAAAGAAATGAAAATTAAAACAAAATTCTGTATTTGCCTGTATAAATAGCCAATTTTAAGAAGCTCTAACTTATCCAAAGTTGGTAAAGAAAGGGAGTAAAAGCTATCTCACATACCTCAGGCAAAAGTATCTTTGCTATATTGTTAATATCCCTTGATGAAAGCTTAGAAATACCTAACACAATTTTATGCATATACCTTTGATTCAGCTACTTTGTCTCTAAAATTTTATTTTAATCAGGACATTGTAAATGCACACAAAAATTTATCTACATGTATGTTCATGCCAATATATTGAATAAAATTAGCTACCGTCGATTCCTGGAGAAGGAAATGGCAACCCACTCCAGTATTCTTGCCTGGAGAATCCCATGGACAGAAGAGCCTGGTGGGCTACAGTCCATGGGGTCACAAAGAGTTGGACAGGACTAAGCGACTAAACAAACAAATCATTCATTCAGGACTTACCATGTGCCCAAGTGTTATGCTAAGAATTTTATAAACATCATCTCATTTGAGCCTTGTAAAAAATGTCATGAGGTACTCTGTACAACTTCCATTGACAAGAGAACACTTAGTTTTCAAGGTTAGGCGAGTTAGTCAAGAATGCACCAGTAGTTGGGTATGCAAATTCAAGCCATGAATCTCAAGAGCCTGACGTAAAAACAAACAACAGCCGAAACAGGGACTTCGCTAAAGGAATCATGGCATATCCAGCAATGGATGACTAGGCAGCACTGACAGATGATAATGCAGAAAAGCGATTGGGAACGTTGGAAAGACATTCACAGTGTGTCTTAAATGTGCTACAATGTGAACAAGGGTGATTCAAAATAATATATACTCCGTGACCTTGTTGTGCTCATTCATGGTCTACTCTTTGGGGCCCCATGGACTAGCCCACCAGGCTCCTCGGCCTATGGAATTTTCCAGCAAGAGTACTGGAGTGGGCTGCCACTCCCTTCTCCAGGGCATCTTCCCTACGCGGGGATGGAAGCTGCGTCTCTTGTGTCTCCTGCATTGGCAGGTGGGTTCTTTACCACTAGCACCCCCTGGGAAGTGTTGCTAAAATATGCAATAAAATGCTACTATGTTCTGGCTCCAGATGTGGGTTTATGGGGAATTTTACTATTTTCTGAACAGTTGTATTTCACATTTGCTACAATTATACTTTGGCTTTTATAATTAGATGTGGTGTTACTAAAAATAAGATGAATGAATTTGTAAATAAAGTACAAAGAGCATTTATTCACATGGACTTTCTCCTGGGATACCTTCTAAAGTGGCACATACTAATGCAAAATGTGGAATGCTGAAGTTCAAAATCTTCATACCCAGACTTTTCTTCATATTTTTTTTCACTTTTTTCAACATTTTATTGGAGTATAGTTGATTAACAATGTTGTGGTTGTTTCATGTGTAGAGCAAAGTGAATTTGTTATATATATTCATATATCCACTCTTTTAAAAATTCTTTTCCCATATAGGCCATTAAAGAGTATTGAATAGAGTTTCCTGTGCTATACAGTAGCTATCTATTTTATATATGTGGATGTCAATCCCAATTTCCCAATTTATGCCTTCCCTGGCCCTTACTCCTGGTAACCATAAGTTTGCTTTCTACATCTGGAACTCTATTTGTAGATAAGTTCATTTGCATCACTCCTTTAGATTCTACATAAAGCAGTGTCATATAATATGTCTGTCTCTGACTGACATCACCCAGTATGACAGTCTCTAGGTTGATCCACGTTGCTGCAGACGGCATTTGTTGTTCTTGTTCAGTCACTTGGTTCTGTCCAACTTTTTGCAACCCCATGTACTGCAGCACGCCAGGCTTCCCTGTCCTTCACCATCTCCTAGAGCTTGCTCAAACTCATGTCCATTGAGTCGGTGATGCCATCCAACTATCTCATCCTCTGTCATCCCCTTTTCCTCCTATCTTCCTTCAGTCCTTCCCAGCGTCAGGGTCTTTTCCAATGAGTCGGCTCTTCACATCAGGTGGCCAAAGTATCAGAGCTTCAACTTCAGCACCAATCCTTCCAAAGTGTATTCAAGGTTGGTTTCCTTTAAGACTGACTGGTTTATAGAGATTCTCCATTTTAGATCTGATTCCCCTGTGATTTTACAGCTTCCTACTTCCCCTAAAGAAGAGGCAGCATCCTTCTAAAATTCTTATCTAGACTGCATTTCTTCCATATACTGGTAGAAAAACAAGTCTGCGTAAAAATCAGTTTCCTCTGATATTCTCTGATCATCCCTTAAAATACATGTTTGACTTTTCAATCAACGTTGAATACTTAATGCAATTAATAAAATTCTCGTTAAATATACCTTCAGTGTTTTGATGACATTCTTTTTTTTTTTTTGACCACATTCACATAACTTTTATTACAGTATATTGTTCCATTAATATTTTATTATCAATCATTTTGTTAATCTCTGACTTATGCCTTTTTAAAGGGATATTCAAATCTTTCTTGGCTTCTTAAAAATGTGTATAACTTTTTGTTATTTGAGAAGAAATAGATACACATCCTAAAAGTAAAATTTTGACAGAAGGGGGAAAAATCATGTTAGAAATTGTCCCTTCAGTCTCACCATTGATCCATCTGTTTTCACTTCTCTGGTTGATTACCTGCACAGCCCAGATAATATGCCCCTGTATCTTTAAAGCATTTTACCACCTTCAAATAGGTGATAATTCTTTTGATTCTCTAATGTGAGAATCACATTTGATTCTCTAATGTGGGAGTTGAGGAAAATAGCTGATCCAAAATAACCCATGCTTTGTAATCTTAGGTTTTGTAAAGTATACAACACAATTTTCACAAGTGCTGTCTCCAGATGTGGAATTTTTACTTTTTCTTTGGATACTGCTCTCTATTTCCATGTTTTTTCTATGATAACCAGGCCCAGACAGTTTTATAGGTATATTTCCAAACTGGAAAAACTATAGTTGATGTTGAAGAAGTTATTATAAGTCATCTGAGGTGAACTGCATAAAAACACAAAAAATAAAACCAATTCCCCACCCCACCCCCCCATCTATCTATCCATCTGGAACTAAAACTGCCACAAATTAACAGAGAAACACAATTACTGTAGAAATAAAATAAAATAGAAATACACAAAATAAAATAGAAACACAATTCATCATATTGATATATCAAGTAGATTTTTAAAAACAGGATGTTGAATATTTCAACATATTAATATAACATTAATTATATATATTTGAGGTAAAAGCCTGAATACTTAATGACTGACGAACATTGGCTAATCAACACAGAAGCCACTCCAATTGAAATGACGCCAGCTAGGACGTCTTCACCAGGTAGGTCAATTAGAGTTCGGTTTGAGTCTGGCTATAGGTTTAGAGGGGCTGCCCTGGGGGCTCAGATGGTAAAGAATCTGCCTGCAATGTGGGAGACCTGAGTTCGATCCCTGGGTAGGGAAGGTCCCCTGGAGGAGAGCATGGGAACCCACTCCAGTGTTCCTCCCTGGAGAATTCCATGGACAGAGAAGCCTGGCGGGCTACAGTCAATGGGGTCGCAGAGAGTCAGACACCACTGAGCGACTAAGCACACATACGTCTAGAAGCAGTGAAAGGTGGTGGGGTCGTCCTTAGAAGCTTACCACTCCTGTCTTCAAGGCAGCTGTCTCAAGGAAGGTCCTTATGGATTCCTCTGGGAAAGAGAGCCTAGCCTCTTTAAAAGGGTAATCATAACCTCCTACTTTTCCTCGTCAAGAAGACTTGGCAGATTTTAGAGGTTCAAGAAGGATGGAGACCAGAGGGTAGCACCTGCTTTGGGTGCAGACTTTAAGAGGGCACCAACAATTCAATAATAAAAATAAAGAACTTTTTAATGTGATATTTAAAATACCTAAGCTGATGCAAAATATCTATGATGAACAAAATATCAAAAATTTTAATAAAGACAGAATCAATATAAATGACTTCATCCTTTTGCTTTAAGCTTCAAAATAGCTCAGCATGGCACTAGATCCAAGGTCTCCAGGTGCATGAAATTGTCCATATTATCCCAAACCAATATTCAGTATACCACATCTTCCCAAGCAGTACTCTTACTGGGAAATAAGAGATCCTGCTAGATTAGGAATGAATGTGAGTTGTAATTAAGTCACCTGATAGATTAGTCTTCAGGTTTGGTTTTCAGAAATGATAGACCAGTGGCTACAGGAGAAGCGCTTCCTTTAGGGCACTCATGAAAGGTGCAGGGTCCCCACAGAGTCCTTAGAGTACAAAGTTAAAGCCCTGACATCATTATTTTCTTTCCCTAAGTTCTGCACAATACTCTGGTCCGACCAAGCAGCCCGTCACCCTCCTGTTTTCACCACGGTGCTCTCTGGCAGCAAGTACTTGGCGCTCAGAGCCTTATCTTTTCCAGGCACTTGATGGCCAGTCTAACAGCCAATAATGTACAGAAGTGTTTTGTCACTCCATGCCATGGCCACCACTGTCCTCTTCACATTGGAAACAGGGTCAATAAGAACTTTAAATCAGATCAGGAAATGAATTGCACAGAACCCAGAATTAATTCCATTAACCCAGAGGACTCATCCTTAAGGTTCTATTCTTCTGGAACTACATATGTGCCAAGTTGCTTCAGTCATGTCTGACTGTGTGCGACCCTATGCACTGCAGACTTTAAACCAATAAAATTGAATGATCAGAGAAATTAGTAATGAGAAAAAAATTAGCCTCTCTGTCTGTGGGAGAGGTGTCTCCAGTCCTGGAAGGCTCAGTCAGATAACCTGAACTTTCGGCTATCATTCGTGGATACTTCTGCTGCTTTCTCATGTTTTCTGTCTTTTTCCAAAATCACCTACCTATGTTTACCTGCTTACCTTTTCTGATAGACTTTAAACAAACAGTTTTACATTTGGAACATGCTGAGTAGAGTCTGAAAATATTGATGTTACTTTTAGCACTGGCAGTCTAATAGATCTTATTTCTATGCCATGTTTTATTGCGCTGGCTCAAAATTACAGAACAGCATTAGAGAATAATGGTGAAGAGGAGTAGCACTGTTTTGTTTCTAATTCGAACTGGGATGCTCAAACTTCTACTTTTATTTTTTATGTATTTTAGCAGGTGAATATGAGACTGGATATTGTTATAAATATTCTTTGTGTCCAGAAGCTATCCATTAGTTTATTAAAGAATTTTATTTAAATAAAAGAAAGTTTAAATTTATTACTGCTTGTTTAACAGATACATTGGAACTTTCCTGACCCCGCTCAGATGGTAAAGCATCTGCCTACTATGCAGGAGACCCAGATTTGATCCCTGGATTGGGAAGATCCCCTGGAGAAGGAAATGAAAGCCCACTCCAGTACTCTCGCCTGGAAAATCCCATGGACGGAGGAGCCTGGTAGGCTACAGTCCATGGGGTCGAAAAGAGTTGGACACGACTTCACTTTCACTTTAAAAGATACATTAAGTTGATTCTTCCTTTTTTTTTTTTGGCCACATCATACAGCATGGGGAACTTCCGTGAACAGGGCGTGAACCTGTAGCCCTGCAGTGGAAGCGTAGAGTCTTAACCTCTAGACTGCCAGGGAAGTCTACATGAAGTTGATTCTATGTTACATGATTTTTCTTTTCCTTTTGATATAAAGGTAGAGAAGTAAACCTGCACATTCATATGTAAAGCAGATGCCTTGCTAGCATTCTAAACTGGTAAAGAATGAGGAGGCAGGACCCCTTTCAGATCAAATCTCGCTGTGTGTCCAATGATGCCCTGGGCTATAGCACCTCTTTGGGACGCTGAGATTACTGGAACCGTGTGGTATGTCCCACTGATCCTTGGCTTGTCTGCTTCCCCCAGAAAGTCTGTTCCTTCAATTTCCCAACATTGTGGCAACTGCTGTCCCTCACCTTGCCACATTAATAAAAAGAAACATCTCAAATTTAAGACCACAATTATTAAAACAATATCAGATTGATGCTAGACTAGACTGATGACTGGATCAAAATATAAAATCTGGAAACACATCTTCGAATGTAGAACTAGTATATAGAATATGATGATGGTAGTATCACTAATCATCAGGAAAAGGAGAAATTGTTTTATAAATGGTCCTAAGAAGTAAGAAAAAATGAATTATTTGGAAAAATGATTTTGATATATTTTACTATCCATTCATTATTTGAAATAACATTGGCTAGATCAATGAGTTAAATGAGAAATTTAAAAATCACATAAAAATGAGGACATATAATGTCTGTGGTATAGGGAGTGTTTCTTATTTAGCTAATACAAAGAAGATATCACACACAGAAACAGCATAATGAAATGACTACATAAAAATGTTTGCTTTGAATAGAGCAAAGAAGCCCCATGAATCAATAAAAAAGTGTTAATATTCCAATAGGTAAGTGAACAAATAATATGTATTATTAATAAGTGAAAGTGTTAGTCACTCAGTCGTGTCTGACTTTGCGACTCTATGGACTGTAGCCTGCCAGGCTGCTCTGTCCATGGAATTCTCCAGGCAACAATACTGGAGTGGGTTGCCATTCCCTTCTTCAGGGGATCTTCCCAACCCAGGGATCAAACCAGAGTCTCCTGCATTACAAGCAGATTCTTTACCATCTGAGCCACCAGGGAAGCCCTATGTATAATTAATACAAAGATCTAAAAATACAGCAAGTTGAATAAACAGAGGAGCCTGGCAGGCTCAGTGGGGCCTGTGGGGTCGCAAACAGTCAGATACAACTGAACAACTAACACTTTCACATTTTTTTTCAAAGACAATAAAAGTCTTTCTTGAATAACAATCCTAAAGTTAGTGGTCCAGCAGGCCGAGACAACTCTGCTCTAAGATCTAAGTTACTTCCAGATTGCCGTTCCATTCCATCATGAGGAATTTCCCTGTCTGCATGGTGGGGCGAGTTGTGGATATATGTTTAGCGGGAAGAGAAGAACATCCCGCCCTCTGTGGGTGAGGTGAGAGTTGTGCATATTATATGAGTGAGAATTTAGGTACATGGGTACAGTCAGCAAGGGAGGTGGGAATTGCAGTGTGAGCTATGTGGCCACGAGTCCAGCACTGCTGTCCTGATGATGGGAGAATGGTCACCTGTGTTCACTATAGAGCAAATACACATTGTCAGTACATGTGGGGGAATACAGAAAGCTCATTAACAACCAAAGAAACACATCATTAAAACTTATGTGACATAATACCTTTCATGCCTCAAGTAAGCAAAGATTCTTTGACATAATAATACTAGGTGAAATGTGACACTCTGCTAAATTGTCTGCGGGGATGAGGATGGACAGACTTCCTTGAAAGCAATTTAGCTATTTAACCAAGATCTTAAAATATTCATACCTTGGAGTAATAGGCAAATTTATCTATATCAATGGATGATATAGAGAATTCAAAACTAGAGCCATGCGTGAGAATTGTATTAATAAGTGCCAACATTTAAACATTTATTAAAGGCTTACTTCGAACCAAGATTATTGCTATGTCCTCTGCTTATATTACCTAATTTAATTCTAAAACCTGATTATGAGATACTACTATAGTATACCATTTTATTGATGTGGTTATGGACTTAGAGAGGTTAAGTAACTTGTTTGAAATCACAGATAGTTGAATTGTGATTCAAATCACAATCTAGGTCTTTCTAATATCAGAGCCCTAGCTGTTGATAAAGTTCAGTTCAGTCACTCAGTTGTGTCTAACTCTTTGTGACCCCATGGACTGCAGCATGCCAGGCCTCTCTGTCCATCACCAACTCCTGGAATTCACTCAAACTCTTGTCCATTGAGTCGATGATGCCATCCAATCATCTCATCCTCTGTCATCCCCTTCTCTTCCTCCTTTCAATCTTTTCCAGCATCAGGGTCTTTTCAAATGAGTCAGTTCTTCGCATCAGGTGGCCAAAGTATTGGAGTTTCAGCTTCAGCATCAGTCCTTCAAATGAATATTCAGTACTGATTTCCTTTAGAATGGATTGGTTGCAGTCCAAGGGACTCTCAAGAGTGTTCTCCAACACGACAGTTCAAAAGCATCAATTCTGCGCTCAGCTTTCTTTATAGTCCAACTCTCACACCCATACGTGTCTATTGGAGGAACCATAGTTTTGACTAGATGGACCTTTGTTGTCAAAGTAATGTCTCTGCTTTTTAATATGCTGTCTAGGTTGGTTATAACTTGATAAAGTTAACATTTTACATTACTGGGGAAAGGATGGGTTTTTAATGCATAGTGTTAGGAAAACTGGCATTTCATTTAAAATAAAATTACCACTTACACTAATGATTTCTAATAATTTTCAGTTCATGAACCACTTAAATCATCTGATGACAGATTGAAACTTTTCTTTCTTTCACATACACACATACACACACCACAAACACACACATCTACATACAAAGAGATGTATATATATGCAGATTCTTCTATGCAGTTCCAATGGGTTTTAGAACCAGGAAGCCATGAACTTGAAAAGAACTTCAATCAAATGGTAATGTGAATTCCAGATGGATTGAAATTTTAAATGTAAAATTAAACATAAAAATAGCCTTTGTGTGCATAAAGAGATAAGGCACCTAAATCTCCAGCCTTGGTTCCTTAAAGATGCAAAAACTCGAACGAACTTTTTGGCCAATGCAATATGTATTCTATAAATATTTCCAAATAGACATATGCATTGGTGAAAATAACTCCATAAATTTGGAGTTATTAATGAATTTCTATTCATAACACCAAAACAGACACCATGGGGAAAAGGTGAATAGATGTAATTATTTTAATTGTTTATTTATTTGTTTTAATTTTAAAATTATTTTTTGTAGGTGAAATAAGTATACATTGTGTTGAATTTCTCATTACTTAGTGTTACTAACTACCTAACTATGTGATTAATGGAATTATTTTTAAGTGTAAATTTTTGTTGTTATTGTTAACAACATAGCACACCAGCTTTTCTCCTTTAACAAGTACTTAACTGAGCATTGATTGTCTTCTGAGCCGCCTTCTAGACACTGGGGACATGACGATCAACAAGCTCAGGTCGACGTGGGGTAGACAGGCACACATCGGATGGCCGAGCCCGAATCCTGCCCTGAGCCCAGTGAGCGCAGCGAGGATGCCTGCTGAGCTCCAGACAGGGCAGAGGAACGCTCTTGGGTTTGTCCCTCGAGGGTGCTGAGGGGTGAGTTCCCACAGGGAGAGTGGCAGAGAGAATTGAAAAACAGAGGAGAATTGCAAAACGAGGCAGGCACAAGCCAAGGGGTGGACCCAAGCCAAGGGGGTGGTGGACGCTGACGATGGGGTCTGTATTGTGTGTGCAGAAATAGACGGTAGGCGGGGCCAGCTCTCAGAAGTGCCTGCTTCCTGGAAGAGGTTTATGGAACATTCTGCTTGGAGGAGGGAGGTGTAGGTTAGAGTAAAGCCATCTAGTCCTGGATAATAAACTCGGATTTCAGACTTGAATGTGCTTGGGACTGAAATTCACTTGTTACAGAAGTAGTGTCCTTGGAATAAGATGGGAGAAGCTTTATGTGAGACTCAATGAGTGCGGTTATATAGGAGTTTGATTTCCATCTCATAAATAATAAACAGCCCTCAATATGCAAATTTCAACTTCCCTTTCAATTGCTCATGTTCATCTTGCAAAAAAAAGTAATCAAGAAAAATATGGGAAATGCCATCTCCCTGTTGGAATGAAGCATCTCTTGGATGGTACAATATCTTTGCTCCAAGGCTTAGAAGCTTATTAACTGTCTCTGCCTCATTGGTTTTTCTATTTAGACAATTCCTCCCCCATAATCTAATCAATGTTAAAGTGAAACATGACTTTAATTGAACAGCACATAATAAGATTTGTTAAATTTGAAGTAGAATAATATGACTAAGTTCAAAACTGAGAAACAAACTGAGAAATTATTTCTCCGTGTTTCCTTTGCATGCCTGTGCTGAGTCACTCAGCCGAGTCTGATTCTTTGTGACCCCCATGGACTGTAGCAGGCTCCTCAGTTCATGGGCGTTTTCCAGGCAAGAATACTGGAGTGAGTTGCCATTTCCTACTCCAGGGGATCTTCCTGACCCAGGGACGGAACTCGGGTCTCCTGTGTCTCTTGCAGCAGGACTTTTTAGCACTGAACTACCTAGGAAGCCCCTATAGTTAGTCATATATCTTTATTGATTTTTTTTTAAAACATTTTAAGCATTTTAAAATTGAAGTATAGTTCATTTGTAATGTGTTAGTTTCAGATGTAAAGTGATTCAGTTATACATGTATATATTCTTTTTAAGATTCTTTCCTTTTATAGATTATTACAAAACATTGACTATAGTTCCCTGTGCTATACAGTAGATCCTTGTTGTTTAGCTATTTTATATATAATAGTGTGTATCTGTTAATTCCAAACTCCTAATTTATCCCCCATATCCCCTATGGTAACCCTAAGTTTGTTCTTTATGTCTGTGAGTCTATTTCTGTTTTATGAGTAAATTCATTTGTCCCTTTTGATCATTTTTACTGTGGTATCTTTTATAAGATACACGTTCAATGTGTACAAGGGATAGATTAACTTTATCATATTACTTGGGAATACAATGGAGATGGAGAAACAGGAAACCACTAGGTTTTATTTGTTTTTTATTTCCGCAGTGTTTGACTTGGTCCTTTTCTCTTCATCCCAATTCTACTGCCCAAGGTCAAATCTATTGTAAAACTCCCAAGCTGGTTTTCTGTTCAAGTCCTTGTGATGTGACCCCATCCTTCTTGCTGGTCCTGTGTCCCACAGTTAATTCACCTGGATTTACGCTGAGCTGTAGGGCTTCCCTGGTGGCTCAGTGGTAAAGAATTCAACTGCCAAAATGAGGAAGATGCCCTGGAGGAAGAAATGGCAACCCACTCCAGTATTCTTGCCTGGGAAATCCCATGAACAGAGGAGACTGGCGGGCTACAGTCCATGGGGCCACAAAAGAGTGGAACACAACTTAGTGAGTAAACAAAAACAACAGCTGTGGGTTCGTGGAGTACTCATAGCTCCTCAAACAGGATTTGCTCTGGTATCCTGTTTGTCTCTGCATGTGCTTTTTTTTTTTCTTAAGGCTTTATTGAATTTGTTACAACTTTGCTTCTGTTTCATGTTTTGGTTTTTGGCTGTGAGGCATGTGAGATCTTGGCTTCCTAACCCCTGCACTGGAAGGCGAAGTCTTAACCACTGGACCACCAAGGAAGTCCCACACTATTTCTTCTATCTGAAATTCTCACCTGTCTCCTCTCTGTCCATCTCGTAGTGTAAGAATTAAGATGTTAATTTTGCACCTGAATGGTCATTATTCAACTCCCTGGACTGCCACTGCTGAGCTGTGGATGCTTAGGCACGTTCATCTCCCTGGGTCTCATTTTCTTCATCTGAAATTGGAATAATGAAAGGATTCATTTCACAGAATTATTACGAAAGTAAAATCAGACAATGCATGCGATTGGCTCAGTGCATAATGCATTCTAAATAACCAATACTGTTTTCACTCTTAGTATGATTACAATTATTATTGCTATTTTTAAAAATTAATTTTTGTCAGAGTATAGTTGATTTACAATGTTGTGTTAGATTCTGCTGTACAGCAAAGTGAATCAGTTATATATGTATATGGATATATATACGCATATATCCAGTCTTCTTTAGATTCTTTTCCCATATAGGTCACTGCAGAGTGCTGAGTAGAGTGCCCTGTGCTATATAACAGGTTGTCATTAGTTATCTGTTTTATTATAGTAGGGTATATATATCAGTCTCAATCTCTCGATTTATTGCCATTTATCAATGATAATTTTATTTCTCCTCTCTGTGTATCCATTTTGTTTCCTAGATATGCTCAGTCACTCAGTCATGTCCAGCTCTTTGGGACCCCATGGACTGTAACCCACCAGGCTCCTCTGTCCATGGAATTTTTCAGGCAAGAATACTGGAGCGAGTTGTCATTTCCTACTCCAGGGGATCTTCCCAACCCAGGGATCAGTGGTGATAGACTTGGGAAGAAGGGAGATAAGACGCCTTTAGAAGGTTGGTTCATCCCTGTTCAGTCCCTACGGCAGCCCTGGAGTTCCTAGAGATGTAGAGACCATTTTGGTGGTAGGGAGGACAGCTGATATCATGTCATATCATTTATGTCTTTCATAGCATTTCTCTCCGTGACCAAGCCAGGGCTTGGGTTCTCATACTCCTCTTAAATTCGAACAAGCAACATCCTGCAGTGAGTGGAAAGCTTCCATACTAAAGGTAAGGAAGTTTGACCTCAAGCTTTAACTCATCAAAAATCAGGTGATATCCTAGGACAAATGACTTCATCTCCCTGAGCTCAGCTCCTGGTTTATTTAAAAAAAAAAAAGAAAGAAAACAAAAAACAAGAGGATTACCTTATGTGTTCTCTAAGTATCTTTCCAGTCCTAGGGTTCTGTCGTTCTACATGGGGAAGTTCACTGTTTCTGCTGTCTGTATACTCAGGCGGCTTCATGGGGTGTGCTGAGTCAGGCCTCCTCCACCTGGGGGCATGCTGAAGCCACTGGTCTCACTTCAGCTCAACAGAGGACAGTGGCTTCAGAGTCTGTGGGAAAGAAGTGGAGGGGCCCCAGGCGTTCTAAGAGTCTGTCTTTCAGATGTGTATATGTTCAGACATATATAATATACATGTTTTAAAATAAAGTCCAATACTATATAACCAAGGTTGAATATTTATCCTCTATAGAAGTTTCCAGAATCTTAAAAAAAAAAAAACAAAAAAAAAACCAGAAGACTCTTGAGAGTTCCTTGGACTGCAAGGAGATCAAACCAATCAATCCTAAAGGAAATCAATCCTGAATATTTGTTGGAAGGACTGATGCTGAAGCTCCAACACTCTGGCCACCTGATGTGAAGAGCTGATTCCTTGGAAAATACCTCGATGCTGGGAAAGACTGAAGGCAAAAGAAGAGAGGGGCAGAGGATACGATGGTTAGATAGCATCATGGACTCAATGGACAGGAGCTGAGCAAACTCCAGGAGACAGTGAAGGACAGCTGCAGTGTGTGGGGTCACAAAGAGTGTGACACAGCTTAGATACTGAACAACAACAACACAATACAGGAGAATACCGATATCTTATCTTTAATTTAATTTTTATTTTACTCTGTACTTACTTGGCAGTCCCTTCTCAGAAGAGATGATAGAAATGCCTGATCATGCTATTTAAGACATAAGGAATCAAAACGAATGAACACAAACATATAAGAATAACAAACAACTTCTAGAAACACCTTTAACCATCCAGTAAACTACCTTTCTTGAAGGGTACAGAAGCTTTAGGAGGCGTAAATTTCCCATTAGAGTTCCTTGATGTAGGTTTTCTTGATTCTAATAAAGAAGAGTGAAAAGCCCGAAATAGAAACCACTTTGAAGACGCTCAGGGGCCCTAAGTGCAGGTCCCCTCTTAAGACGTCTTTATTAACACTCAAAATCCTCCCAGGTCCCTCTCCTACAGACATGACAGATGCCTTTGACCATCTCCCCACAGTGGGGAGACTTCTGTAGATTTCTTTCTGCACTTTGTGGAGTTTACAGAGACGACACAAGTAGCTTCCGCTGTATTTATCAAGGAAAAAGTAATTGAAAACAGCGGGTAGCGGTGCCTGAGTTCCTGAAAGAAGTCTGTTTGCCAATTGATCCATGGAGTGCTGAGGCTGGGAGCTTCCATTATAGCTCCTGGGTGGTATTCAGGTTCAGTAAACCCCAGTGTGTCTGGGTAACTGGATTCCTAAATCTTAAGACTATTTTCATTTTCTAACGAAAGAATTGAAGTAGAATGGAATCTACTTAGAAAATGTGTTTTGCTTCTAAACATTTGTGAAATTGAACATTATTGGTGTGATTTTCAAAGGCCTTACTTAACTGTACATTAAAAGAAAACCCTCTTTCTGCCTTAGGTAATAAGATTTGAAACGAAACACTCCAACTAAAAATCTTAATTTATCTACTTAAAACAAGCAATTGAAATATATAGTGAAACTATAACTTTGGTCTATATTTTCCAAGTCACCTGTAGTGTGTTATCATATTTTCATACTTTAAAAAAGAAAAAAAAATGAAACATAGCAAAACATAGCAATTAGATTCAGAAACACAGTTGGAGTAACATGGCTTAAATTTCCTGGCCAGTCCTATTTCCATTTACAGGATTGGATACTGAAGTCTCACAAATTCTTAGAAAATCCTAGGAATTCTAATATAACAGCATCTAGACTGACTTTGGCTGCCTCTTACATACAAATATGGTACATAAATTCCTTGTTTAACCTTCTTCTCTGATATGAGAGTCAGAAAAATATGGTCACCACAATGGGAAGCCAAGAAAATGACTTTGGCTAGCCCCCTAAAGGTATTGACCAGGAGAACTAGACCTTATCCCTTTGAGGGAGAATGGATACATGTGTGTGGCTGAGTCCCTTTGCTGTTCGCCTGAAACTATCATGACATTGTTAGTCAGCTGTACTTCAGTACAAAATAAAAAGTTTAAAAAAACACCTTAGCCCTTATGGGTCATAGGAAACCACTTAAAGGTAAAGCAGGGGAAAGGCAAAACTAAAAAAATTGAAACTTGATTCTAAGCAGAAAACGTCTTTGGGATAGTTAATCTAGAAAAGAGGGTATTTTTAAAGATATGCAATAATTTCCATAAGCAAATATTGTTGACAATAAAACCTGTTATATTGATTATTAGCTTGATGTTTGGTCAGCAACATTAACACTGTGATGGATTCGTGCAAATTCATGCACACGCTCTCAAGCTGGTCGCTTTATGACGATCCATTTACCATAACGGTTTAGATGAGGGGTAGGGGCTCTAACTCTGGAGCGGAGATAGATGTACTGGCCCTTCAGATGCTGGGTTCCAGCCTTACAGACTGTGTCTTAATCACACAGGCAGTGGATCTCCATTCACATATAAGTATAGGAAGAGAAGCTGGTGGGGTTCACTACAGCAGAGAAAAGTAGTATAAGTGTTAGGAAGAAATTCTTGGCCACAACGATAGCAAAATGAAGTTCCAAATATGGGGGGTTTCTCATAGAGTACTCGTCCATCACACAGGAGGAGAGGGAGGAGGAGGGAACATATGGTGCTGGGGGTAACCTCTAGCCTTATGTGCTGTGATATTTTGAGGAAGAATGATACAACTTGGGACAAAGTTCACTTAACAAACAGCAGTTCTTGATAATTTTGCCTCATTATCTGTGGCTGATTTTGTGGAGAAAGGACAATTAGACTCAAGCTCAAGAGAAAAGGATTGGGACTTCCCTGGTGGCCTGGTGATTAAGATTTCAGCTTCCAATATAGGGGGTGCTGGCTCCATCCTTGGTCAGGAAGATAAGACTCACATACCTCAGGGCCAAAAAACCAAAACAGAAGCCATATTGTAATAAATTCAATAAAGACTTAAAAATAGCCCACATCCAAAAAAAAAAAAAACCTTTAAAAGAAAAGAGAGAAGAGGATCATGGGAGAAACATAGCCTAACGACTGACAGAGCTGAAGAATCAGACTCCCCTGGACTAGAGGAATTTGAAGAGCAAATACTGCTAAGAGTCCAGTCCAATCTGAATAGCCCGTATCATTAGGGCTGTGAACCAATATTGACAGTCTGGTGCCAGAAATGCCCATGGGGACACATGGGCACTTATACTCCATACATTAAACATAAACAGTGTTTTTAAGCAAGGTTACTAATCTTTTCAGGTGGGACATGCATTTTTTTAAAAGACACATATATAAAATCTTAACTGCAATTCCTGATGTTTGCTTTTCTTCAAAACCACCTTCTGATTTTGGAACGTTCTCCCCAGCCTTTAGCCTGTCTCAAAGCCTGGTGCCTACTTCTTACGGCTCCTGTCTTTCCTAAAACTTCTAAGACTTCTGACTTAGGGCTTGCCTGGGGTGTTCTTACTTTCTGCTGCTGCTAAGTGCTCCCTGAAGATCACAGAACCACCTTCACAAAGGGGCAGCCTCCCAGGACCTTGCTCCTCTTGCCCTGTGGCTGAGCTGATGGCCCTGTGGCTCAGAGAGCGCTTTGCAAGAAGCTATTGCAACCTGCTTATCTGCTGGCACTTAAAACCACACAGTAAACCAAGCAAAGAGCAAGTGATTTAAAAAACTTTAATATCACTAAACTTCTTTACAGATATAGTATGGGGACATTTTAGAAACTTTTGGGAAGGAAGGATAGAAACTAACTCCGTTAAATGTGTCAAGGAAAAACTAGGTGAAACCTTTGCTGAAGACCCTTTTTTTTGCCTTTTAGATCTGTGTTTTGCTTGAAACTCAACATTCAAAAAACTAAGATCATGGCATCCGGTCCCATCACTTCATGGCAAGTAGATGGAGAAACAATGGAAACAGTGACAGACATTATTTTCTTGGGCTCCAAAATCACTGCAGATGGTGACTGCAGCCATGACATTAAAAGATGCTTGCTCCTTGGAAGAAAAGCTATGACCAACCTAGACAGCATATTAAAACCCAGAGACATTACTTTGCCAACAAAGTTTTGTCTAGTCAAAGCTATGGTTTTTCCAGTAGTCATGTATGGATGTGAGAGTTGGACCATAAAGAAAACTGAGTGCCAAAGAATTGATGCTTTTGAACTGTGGTGTTGGAGAAGTCTCTTGAGAATCCCTTGGACTGCAAGGCGATCAAACCAGTCCGTCCTAAAGGAAATCAGTCCTGAATATTCATTGGAAAGACTGACGCTGAAGCTGAAGCTCCAATACTTTGGCCACCTGATTCGAAGAACTGACTCATTGGAAAAGTCTCTGATGCTGGAAAAGTTGAAGGCAGGAGGAGAAAGGGATGACAGAGGATGAGATGGTTGGATGACATCACTTGATGGACTTGATGGACATGAGTTTGAGCAAGCTCTGGGAGTTGGTGATGGATAGGGAAGCCTGGCATGCTGCAGTCCATGGGTGCCCCCTCTTGCTCCTCTGACCAGGCCCTCTGACATCTTGCCCAACCTGACACACAAATCTGACTGGACTTCTAGACCATCCAGGCAGCCACCTCTTCCTCAGCTCTCCCAGTTGAAAGTCCTAAACTGGCCCTTTGAATTCCAACATCTTACTAGCTGGATCTTTCTGTCTTACTTTACAATGAGTATAATAACTCCCCTTGGAGACATTCACTCCTTGAGGCTCTGGTCTGGATTCTGTTTGATTCATTCTGTGCCTTCTCAGTTTCCCAGGGCTCCATGAAATATTTGTCATACAAATTAATGTGCCTGTGATATCCTACTTGTGGATGTCCTTAAAATAAACTGTTGGGGATAAGCAAAATGAAAAAGAATGCATCTCACACTAGCAGGGACCCCATTTGCCCAGAGGATGTTTTGCTTTCTCTTGTTCAGAAGATTTATTTTAGTTTAAGAGCCAAGGTATGTTTTCTTTCCTGGGTAAATTATGTGCGTGGTTCCTGCAGCAACAGCTCCAGTGGATGTTGACTTACTGCTGAGAGCAGGAGAGGAGGAAGGGGGACAGAGGAATGTCACAGCCAGCTGGTTGCCAAGACATCTGCCACTGCCCCATGGGGTTTGGGGGGATGGGATGTGACCAAAGGCTGAGATCACCAGTTGAACCATACAGGAGAGGGCTGATTTGGGTCAAATAATACTCTAGGACCCAAAGTGGAAACATGAGCCAGAAATGCATGGTGTTTTAAAACAGCACCATGGGAATTCTCTGGTAGACCAGCTGGTTAGGGCCTCCCTGGTGGTTCAGACGGTAAAGAATCTGCCTGCAATGCAGGAGTCCTGGGTTTGTTCCCTGGGTTGGGATGATCCTCTGGAGAAGGGAATGGCAACCCACTCCAGTATTCTTGTCTGGAGAATTCCATGGACAGAGGAGCCTGGCAGGCTACAGTCCATGGGGTCACAAAGAGTTGGACATGACTGAGCAACTTTCACTTAAAGGAAGAAAACATCAGTACCACCACATCTGGTAAATGATGAAGCTCCCAGAAAACTCTGAGTTTTTCTCCACAGTGACTCCAACACAGGCCTTTTCCATTCAGATCTCTTCATATTGAATAGTAGGTACAAAAGAACTTGGCACAAACAAGGAGACCGAACAGATCTGTATAGGGAGGAAAGGGAGAAAAGTTTTTAACAAAGAAAGATAAAGGGACTTCGAGCTGTGACTGGAGCCTGAGATTTGCTTCTGGCCCCATCCCCTATTCCTTGTTTGTTTCTAGAAGCTCTGCTTCCTGAAAACAAGGTTCTTTATTATTATTATTATCATCTGTGACTCAGGGTATAGACTGGACCACTTTTTATATCCCATGAAGGAAGTGGGCTGGTAAAATCTGCCACTTACCCATGTCACAGAGGTAAGGAAGTGGCTTAGAACTCTTCCAGGCCTCAGGGTGCCTATTCGTGAGTGACTTAAAAGTACTTAATGGCATCCTGGCAACCTGCTCGTTTTCCAAAATAGGAAATGCATTCTTGAGGAAATCCTTCACATTCAGTTTTCTTGGGGAGAAAAAAATTCCTCTACAAATGTTCAGTTTCAACATGAGACTTGCTACTTTCCCTGACAGCTGAAGGTCGCGCTACTGATTTATTGGGTGCATTAAGTTAATATGTAACTTGAATAGCAAATGATGCCCAATGGCTGAGGTCAAAATGTTCTGTTTGCATGAGTTAATTTGCTGTAGGTTAATAGTTAAATCATTAGAAAATTGATACCCACTAAGAGACCTGAAAGAGAAGGTCCCGTTTCCAAAAGGTCACCTTATTTCCCCAAGTCCAAATTGCACACTGGAGAAACTCTCAATCTCAGAGGAACAGGCAATGCTGTGGGCTTTCCGTTTTCTGCTTCAGTAGGCCTTACAGCAGGCACTCAGGAGTTAACTGTGAGGGTGCTTGAGCTAGTTGAAAGCAAACCATTGCTTGTCCCAAAAAGACACAGTGAATGATGCCGAGGCTGGGTGAAGTGAAGGCAGAATGAACACCATTCAGCAATATGGTATTGCTGCAATGATGATAACCCATTTGTCTGTACAAGTGCCTTCTGTTGGTATGCAATAATTAAGCTTAACTGTATCAATATGTTCCCAATCATGTAACTAGTAGAACTGAAGAATATCCTGCCACCAAGAAAAATGCTCCAGGTTCACACCTGAGAGTTTCTTCAGGAAAGCTCCAATCCTAATAATCCAGTCTCAATGCTTACAACCACCCAAGGTGCTATAAAGAGGGCTGGAGGGAAGGCTGTGAAACCCACAATTTGAATAAAACAGTCACTGAACAAGGAACTCTGCACTCAGATCTTGCCAGACTAAGCCTCAAAGTCAACATCCAATCACATATATTTGAAGAATTAAAAAGCAAAAATAAACCTCAGAGAAAAACAGTTGAAACTGCCAAATAAGAACCCTGAACAAACTTCCTCATACTCAGTTCCCATACCAAATTGGCAATTTTCCCCAGAATTTTTTTCAAAGCCAAGATTGCTAAGGGTAAACCAACCTTTTAACATAGGCACTTTTTACCTGGTTTTGGTTGACATTGTTGCAATAGCATACAAGGTTGGTATCTGGCAAACTGGCAACACATGTTTAAAAATCAACTTGCCAAAGAACAGTCTGAATAATTGTTAAATACTTCATTATATAATTGAGAGGGGACAGTCTGGGGGTGTAACTCTCTCTGCCTGCATGGATAAGGGAATGAAACATTGACAGAAATGGACCAGGTAGTAAGATTAAATGGCAACGCAATTTAATATTGTGTTTTTTTTTTCCCTTAAATGTGGCAACAATATAAAAAACCTTTTGGTGTTAGGGTTCTTTCCTTGTTCTTGAACTTTCTGCCCTCCAACTTCCTAGAACAGAAAGGAGGAGATGCAGGAGGGACAGCATGATGTGAAAATTGATCTGTGATTTTGAAGATCTTACTTCCCCATAACTGGCTCTGTGTCTATTGATGATGCAAATACACTCTGAACTTCAGTTTTTACATCTTGAAAAATCTCAAAGAGATTAGATGAGGTGATCCAAATCCTTTCTTTTTGTAAATTTTTCCCAGCACTGTCTTTAAGAACAACGATGGAGAAGCAGGCAAGTTCTCAGACAGAAACCAAGGTCTCATCCTAAATTCTCCTTTCTCAAGTCACAACTTCCTCCATTTCTTTGTTATTTGATTCAGGAATAGAGAGTCTAGTTTGTGATTTCAGGATCAGCTAAGAATTTTTGAAGAAGCCTGGGGTAAAAAGAGGCTGTCTGCACTGAGAATGACCTCACCTTAGGAAATGGTGATTAAAGAGATCACTCTCTTGTGTATATGTATATATACACAATGGAATATTACTCAACCATTAAAAAGAATACATTTGAATCAGTTCTAATGAGGTGGATGAAACTGGAGCCTACTATATAGAGTGAAGTAAGCCAGAAAGAAAAACACCAATACAGTATACTAACACATATATATGGAATTTAGAAAGATGGTAACGATAATCCTATATGCAAGACAGCAAAAGAGACACAGATGTGTAGAACAGTCTTTTGGACTCTGTGGGAGAAGGCGAGGGTGGGATGGTCTGAGAGAACAGCATTGAAACATGTATATTATCAAGTGTGAAACAGATCGCCAGTCCAGGTTGGATGCATGAGACAAGTGCTCAGGGCTGGTGCACTGGGAAGACCCAGAGGGATGGGATGGGGAGGGAGGTGGGAGGGGGGTTCAGGATGGGGAACACAGGTAAATCCATGGCTGATTCACGTCAATGTATGGCAATAACCACTACAATATTGTAAAGTAACTAGCCTCCAACTAAAACAAATAAATTAAAAAAAAGAGAGAGAGATCACTCTCACTTGAGCACTTTAGTAAATTCTTAAAAAAAATTTTTTCCCCTAGAAATATCTTGTTGGTTTGCTAGTAAAACAAGAAGAGGTACTAAAGTCTGCAGGAAAAAAAAAAAGAGGGGAAAGGTGTCAGGGAACTTAGTCCTACAGTTGAGGGTTAGTTTTGAATCTACCTGATGGCTTCAGGAGAATAGGCTTGCAGCCTGGAGATATTCCGGGTGTTAATAATTTACCTTTTTAATTTCATCTCTGCCAGCAAAATGAGGAGGTTAGTTTCAGATTGGGAGCCTAGGGGTAGCAGAGTTATTCAGTCTGAGATGGATGATACCAGTAAGGAATGAGCCTGATGATTGGTTTGTCCAATATGTACATTAGTTAAGTTTTGTGTCAATAGTTTTCTTCAAGTATATACTGTACATTTTTCTTAAGACTCTTTAGGTCTCATAGATTGCTGATACGAATGGCATCTGTCTAGATGATAATTTCTTTGTTCTCATCTATTTTTTGCCTCTGCCACTGGATTGGCGAACAGAGGGCAGTGAAGCAAGAAGAAAATAACAACAAAGAAAATTCCGTAGGATCATTTCCATCTTTTTTCTTCATAATTTATTATTTCCTCCTAAATTTTTTATCCCATTTTTCACTCTTGATGCTATGTATTTGTTTTTTCTCTCTTTTCATTCAGTTCAGTTCAGTCGCTCAGTCGTGTTCGACTCTTTGCGACCCCATGAATCACAGCACTCCAGGCCTCCCTGTCCATCACCAACTCCCAGAGTTTACTCAAACTCATGTCCATTGCATCAGTGATGCCATCCAGCCATCTCATCCTCTGTCATCCCCTTCTCCTCCTGCCCCCAATCTCTCCCAGCATCAGGGTCTTTTCCAATGAGTCAGCTCTTTGCATCAGGTGGCCAAACTATTGGAGTTTCAGCTTCAGCATGAGTCCTTCCAATGAATACCCAGGAATGATCTCCTTTAGGATGGACTGGTTGGATCTCCTTGCAGTCCAAGGGACTCTCAAAAGTCTTCTCCAACACCACAGTTCAAAAGCATCAATTCTTCGGTGCTCAGCCTTCTTCACAGTCCAAGTCTCACATCCATACATGACCACTGGCTAAAACCATACCCTTAACTAGCTCTTTTCATTAACGAGTCCTTAAAACTTATGAGTGTTACACTTTTAAAAATTAATGGAAAGAGATTTTTTTTTCATACTTAAAAAATTAGAAAGTTATTCTTTTATTCTGGGTCTTTTGTTTGTTTGCTTGTTTTTGGCTGCATTGTATGGCTTGTGGAATCTTAGTTCCCTGACTGAGGGTTGAATGGGGGCCCTTGGCAGTGCTGTCCTAACCACTGGACCACCAGGGAATTCCTAAAAGTTATTCTTTTACAGTCTCATTGATTTTCTTGCCAACCAGTATATATAATGTTACTCATTGACTGTATGTCCATGATCTTAAATCTAATTCACAGAAGGAAATGAAAAGAGAAGAGTTCTTGAATTTCCACAAAATTCTTTCAGGAGCTGGCTGGAATGGTGAATGGAACGGAGTAAAAATGGGTAAGTAAATATGTACATGTGGTTTAAGCTGACATAGCTTTGGGCCCTAAATTCTTGTTTATGGACAAGAACCCACCTGTAGTGAAATTCCATCAGCACCATTGCTAAGTAAGAATAAGGATATTATGATGAGTTTTTAATAAATGTATAAGTATTTGAGTTAAAGAACTGTCCTTTTTAAGGTATCTTTGTATTTTAAAAAAAGTCCTTTTTTATGAACTAATGATAATAAATGATAGTTTTTTTTCTTTCATGTCATTTTGTAAATAAAAATGGAACAACCCAGTGTCAGATCATTTAAAAATGACTTAAAAATATTAGATCATTTTTTGAAATTTCACGTACGAATAATCCAGAATCTGGAAACCATTGCCATATCACAGATAGGGGTAGTTACGTGGGTTTATGTAGTGTGTATTCATCTCTGGGAGAGGTAAGGGGTGTTGTATCACACGCTTCTGTGGCTGCTGTAACAAATGACCATAAAGTTGGTGACATAAAGCAGAACTGTATTCTTTTGTAGTTCTGGAGGCCAGAAGTCTGAGATGGAGGTGCCAAAGGGCCATGCTTCCTCCAGAGGCCCTGGAGGGGGATCCTTGCTTGCCTCTCCCAGTGATACCATGCAGGGCTCTGTGGGGCTCCTGGCCACAGAGACTTTCTGTGTCCCCATTTCTTTGATTATGGGAAACAGCCTTCATTGATCCTCCATGACCTTCCCTGAGTTCCAGTGGGCAGATTCAAGCAGTTGTTAATTGGGGAAGGAAGGGGATGGGAGACTAAGGAGAAGCAAACAGTCAAGAGCAGCCTTGGGGCAAGGTCCTGTTTCTCCATCAAAGGATACACACAACAATATCTTTGAGCTATTTTGCAAATATTGAAAGCCCCTCTAGGTGGGAGACATTAATGATTAACAGTGGTATGCTGCCCACAAGCCTGTAGACCCCAGGCCAGGTGGATCTGAAGTTTGATGATATTGATCTCTGGTTGCCTCATCACCAACCCATGAGAAGAACATCAATGCAATGATCAGTCCCTCTTTGAACAATTACTATAAAACTTGTCAGTACCCTCCCCAGGGATTTTGAGGGCATGAGCCCTCTGTGTCCCCCTTTGCCTGAGAAAGCAATAAAACTATCCTTTACTTCTTCACCTAAAACTCTGTCTCCTAGGTTTGATTCAGCACCAGTGTACAGAGAAGCTAAGCTTTAGGAATCACCAGCTTCTGGGGGTCAACCTTTGCTAGGCTTCCTCTGTGTTCTTCATCCTCTGCCTCCATCTTTACACTATTGCCTCTTCTGTGCGTCTCTCTGGGTCCAATCTCCCTCTACTTTTTTTTTTTTTTTTAATTTTTTAAGTTTCCAGATGTGCCATGTGGGAGGTAGAATTTTTTTCCTGTACCAGGGATTGAACCCACACACTTGTTGCATTGGAAGCACCAAACCTTAACCTCTGGACCAACAGGGAAGTCCTAACTCTCCCTTTTTCTTACATGACTAATCTTTCTGTGTCTAATCTCCACTCTCTCTTAAGGATACTTTCCATGATTTCCCTTGTCTTAAGATCCTTAACTTAATCACACCTGCATAGACCCTTTCTCCAAACAATATTTACACATTCCAGGGATTAGGGTGTGAACATAGTTTGGGGAACAACTATCAGCCTACCCCAGGCATCCAACCTGATTATTCTAGCCAAGCTCACTCCCAGGTCATCTGGATGTGGCCTGGACTAGAGAGAGCCAGATTTAGGAGCTAGGATGGAAATGTCTTCATCTGGTACCATAACCGGTTTTTTAAATGTCAAGTTATGAATTTTCTATTTTGGTTATTTCTGGATGATAAAATTATAGAGGGTTTCTTTTTCCGTTCTCAAAATATTTTTATTTACTATTTTAAAATATTAAACAAAATCAAATAAATACTATTAACATTATTTATCATTGACTATTATTAGTAAACAAGTAATATTTAATAAATATTATTAAATAAATAATATTCTAAAATTAAAAGTTTTCCTGTCACTTAAAATTTTAACCTGGGTCTCCTGCATTGTAGGCAGATTCTTTACTGTCTGAGCTACTAGGGAAGCATCATTAAATATTATTAAGTAAATAATATTTATATTATATTGTTAAGTAAAATTAAATACAAACACTATATTAGTAATAATATACTACAATTAATGTATTTTTGTGATAGCCGCAGTTGATCATTTTAAAGATTATGTTTGAAACATGCTCTAAATAGTTACCATACTAACTTCAGTTTATGGATGAAAATGGTAAATTAACCAGATATGAAGCAGAAAGAACTCTATGTTTGTCTAGGCTAAGGGAATATGCAGGAGATGAGGGTGGAGCTAAGCTGGCTTCACACTTAACATTCAAAAACTGAAGACCATGGCATCCCATTCCATCACTTCATGGCAAATAAATGGGGAAACAATGGAAACAGTGACAGACTTTATTTTCTTGGGCTCCAAAATCACTGCAGATGGTGACTGCAGCCATGAAATTAAATGACGCTTGCTCCTTGGAAGAAAAACTATGACAAACCTAGACAGCATATTAAAAAGCAGAGACGTTACTTTGCCAACAAAGATCCATCTATTCAAAGCTATGGTTTTTTCAGTAGTCATGTATGGATGTGAGAGTTGGACCATGAAGAAAGCTGAATGCTGAAGAATTGATGCTTTTGAACTGTGGTGTTGAAGAAGACTCTTGAGAGTCCCTTGGACTGCAAGAAGATCCAACCAGTCCATCCTAAAGGAAATCAGTCCTGAATATTCATTGGAAGGACTGATGCTGAAGCTGAAGCTCCAATACTTTGGCCACCTGATTCAAAGAACTGACTCATTTGAAAAGACTCTGATGCTGGAAAAGTTGAAGGCAGGAGAAGGGGATGACAGAGGATGAAATGATTGGATGGCATCACCGACTCGATGGATGTGACTTTGAGCAAGCTCCGGGAGTTGATGATGGACAGGGAGGCCTGGTGTGCTGTAGTCCATGGGGTTGCAAAGAGTCGGACAAGACTGAGCGACTGAGCGACTGAACTAACTGAGGGTGGAGCTGGAGAGAGGTGAAGAGAAATAAGCTGTTTACAAGCTGTACAATGGTTGTATGCTAACATTCCTCAATTTTAAAAAATGTATAAAATAGATGATTATGGTCCCCATGTGTAAAATGCAACAGTACAGAAGTCCCTGTCAACTTTGAACCCCTAGTTTTCATTTCTATGCCCTCTGATCTCCAAAGATACTCTCTATAAATAGCACACTCTACCGTTTCAAAAATTTTCAAGGCTTTACACATGTACAAAATTTGAAAATGTTTGACATTTAACCTATCTACATTTATTATAATTTCTAATTTGTCATCTTATTTTATATTAGTTTATGCATCATGATTTCTTATTTAATTGCCCCTTTCCTTCTTTTGTTAGATGGCTAAAATTGTGGTACCATTTTTTTTCCTCTAGGAGGTTTAGAAGTTATTTCATCTTTTTTCTATTGTATTAGTCATCATTCTTACATTTTTAGCATGCCTATTTCAACATGTATTAATCTAAATTAAGTTTTATCTCTTTCTTTACTAAAAGGACAAAATCTTGGCACACCATTATTTTCCCTTTCTCTCTCATTACTTTCCATGCCACATCACTCAAGAATTTAGTTTTAGATTTGTGAACTTTATTATTTACTACATATTTCAATTTATCTATGTTTTCCTGACTTCTTTGCTTACTGTTATTTAGCTTATATTATACGTAGGTTCTTCCTTGGGTTGAGTTTTCATTCCATTGTAAAGAATTCCTGAACAAGCAACTCTAGAGCAGGTTTATTTCTGAGGGCTTCCATGTCTACAAGCTTTGAGAAATCTCTATTCTAAAGCTCTGATGATTCATAAAGATACCTCTTGGCAATTTATATTTCTCTTACATGATACTAGTGACCCATCCTATGTAAAAATTTGTGTCTTTCTTCAGTTAAGATAAATTCTCATTTATTTTTCTTCATATTTTCCTCCATTCAGTCTTCTCCATTTCTGGAATTCTTATTAGAACCCACAACAGAACTCTTGAAATGTTTCAACTTTTTTCTTTAACTCTTTTGACTCTTAACTTTCAACTCTTTAAACCCTTTCAAAAGTCTTTTAAACCAACTTTAAACTTTTTCCTCAGTCTGACCTTTTATGGAAATCCTTTGCTAGCCTCCGTTTTAGATCATTAATTTGTCCATTGCTGTGTTCATTTGTCCATTCACTCCTTCCATGACACCTCCTCTTTATAATTTTAGAACCTCAAGAATTATTACTTGCTTTTTCATTGTTTTTCCCAACAACATATTCTAGTTTTACCGTGCAAGATCATCTCTCTGATGACATTAATTTTAATGCTTAAAAGTTTATTTCTTTTTCACAAATTTTCCCTTGAGTCAAGGTTCTGTCTCTTCTTTTTGTATTTTAATGGTTTTCTCCTGAACTTCTGGTGTTCTGATTCCCTCTAATTACACCTAAGGAGGAAGAACGGGATGAACCAGTGCCCCACGAATAGCTGGTTTGGATTTGCTCTTCCCCAGAGGAGAGAGTAGCTATAACTGACCAGAAAGCAGTTCTTTAATTACCATGATGATTGCTGAAGGACCCTCTGCTCCAGTTGTTGACAGTGAACTTGGGTTTCTCTAGGTCTGCTCTTATCTTCCTGAGTAGGTTTTTTTTTTTCCTTCTGTGCATAAGCTGGGCTGTGGTTTCATCAATTCTTGACAATTTAATCCATGTGCTTTATATCTTTTAGAAATTCCTCACAATTTCAGGACCCCTTCCTGTTACTCTCTAGTCTCCCAGCGCTGTCATGAATTTAGTCTTTAAAAGATTTCTTTTTCCTGGCACTTAAAAGGATTTGCTGGGGAGGTGTGGGTTGGTAGACAAGTGTGGTCAGCCCTTCCTCTTCACCCACTCCACCATGTCTGCAAAATGCAGATAAAAAACATTATATGGCAAAAGCTCTTTTATTCTTCAGTTTTAGGAAATGTTACTTTCCATCAAAGAATTTTATAACTAATTAAATTATACTATCCAAAAGTCCGAGCTTTAACAATTGAACCACGTTGTTGTAAATTGCATTGAAACACACATTCCTTTCTCTGGTTTGGTAACTGAGGGAACTTCCACAGGACCAACCACGTGTTTACATGGATGGCTGTGGAACGTGTCCTACTTTCTGGCTGGTTCTTTTCTGGCCTCCTATTGTTTTTGTTGCTTGGTCCCTTTGGCCACATCAAGCAGTTTTCCGCTCTTAGTTTACGACTGCTAACATGTTTGCTCTTCTTTCAACTTCCCTCTCAGTTTTCTGTGGTATAGAAAACCATATAACAAAGCATCTTACAAAAGCACATGCTGTAGATAATGGACTTTAGGACTAGGTGCTAAAAAAAAGAAACGGTGGGTTATTGTAAACCATTTCAGAGATGCAGAAATGTTTTGCTTGTTTCTAGACCCAGGATTTTTCTCCAACTAAATTGTTTACTAGAAGTATGATTCTGACAGAGATATTTCTGTGTAAATAGCCTTGTCATTAAACAAAAAGATCACTGTATATATGTGAAAGTGTTAACCTCTCAGTCATGTTCAATTCTTTGCAATCCCATGGATTGTAGCCCGCCAGGCACCTCTGTCCATGGAGTTGCCTAGGCAAGAATACTGGAGTGGGTTGCCATTTCCTTCTCCAGGGGACCTTCCTGAACTGAAGATTGAACCCAGGTCTCCTGCATTGCAGGCAGATTCTTTACCAACTTAGCCACTAGGGAAGCCTCTAGTGGCTCAGTTGTGATTAGTGGCCATTTACAATTCCAGAAAGACTTAAAACAAAGGGTTCATGGGAAGAGCCAGTGGCAGGAGACAGCAGTTGGGCTTGAAACCATAATTAATATTCATCCACTCCTTTTTCTCCCACCCATCTGTTGGATTCTTCTCACCCTCCAGACTTTCCTACTGGTTTAAGCTGGCTTGTCCAGTGGGCCCCAGACCTGATCCCTGAGGAGTCTTGACCCTAGTCACCTTGTTCCTGTGTCAGGCTCTCGTTGCCATGGTTACCAGCAGACATGGAAACCCCAGGAAGTACCCCAGTGTGTCTCTTGAGCTCCAGACACACTCTTCCCTGTTTGTTTGTGTGTCAGCATTTCTAGTTTTTTGTGATAACCATGGCCATCACTCACGCTAGAGAGTAAATGTTTCCTTTGCTGCTGTGAGCACAGAGGTCCAAATTAACCAGGCCTCAGTGTATCTTGGAGTTCAGTGAGACCCTTACTGGTTTGCCTAGTGGAAACATTCCAATTTCTAACACAACAGACCTTAAAGTTGTGGGGGCTGATGCACAAAGTCTGAGAATGGTGATAGGACCCCACACTACTTCTACTCCTTGATTTCTGGACTGCGAATTCTTGCTGTTGGGGACATGGCATCTTACGATTGTTGTTGGAGGAGGGTGCTCCAACCCCATCTGAGGTCATCCCAGCTGGTCCTTTAGCTGAGCCTCTTGGAGGTCATTCCAATATTCCATCAGGTGGATGGCTTCTGGGTTGACAGAGTTCTTGATGGTACCAGTGGATTCCATGATGATGTGCCCATTGTCAAACTTCCTTATATGTAAAGTGGATCCTTGGGTACCAGGTGGTGTTACTTGAGATTCCCACATTGGGAAATGACCCTGCAATCCTCAGTTAATGGTACTGGAAGAAGTAGGGCAGGCCATGAAGCCTAGCCCATGCCTGGGATAGAGTTGAACATTAAGGACAAAATACCGCCTCCTTCACTAAAGGTAGAAGTAAATTTGGCACCTCCATTGGTCTCCTTCGGGGACAGTGCCAGACTGTACTGTGAGTGCCTGACACTAAGCTTTCAGTTGCTGAGGCACCTATTCAAAGACATCCATCTCAGTCACAGGCATTGCCAGCTACACAGCGAGATAAAAGGCCAGGTGGCCTCATCCATAAATTTCCCCTTTCGGAAAGCCCTAGATAACTGACCGCTTGACTGACACCACCTCGCTTCCTGGGCTTTAGTTCCTACTCTTAAATTCACCAGCAAATAGTGAACCTATGGCGTAGGCATAGGCATCTCAGCCTCAGCCCTAATAAAGGCAGAAGCCAAGGTGAGGGTGCTCTCTCTCCCTCCAAGCTCGCCACATGGCACTGAGTATGCCGTGCACCCTTCAGTAACTGTGAGTAGTAAATCTTGATCCTTCAAGTTCCCTAATAGTTGTTGCTGAGGCTCGTCCTGCAATTATACTAAAAACCACAAGGGCAGGTCCAACCACAATACTGACTCTGAAAAGAGAAATGTCCATGGTGGAGGCCGGGGATGGAGGCAGGTGAATACTGCAGGCATTGCTAGCTGATAGCATCACTATCAACAGGCTGGAACTGTGGCCGTCACAAACCTAGGGCTCAGTGGGGCTGAATAAGAACAAGGTCTTTGGTGACATGAGAAGCAAAACTCTAACAGTGACCTGAAGGGTACGGAAGCCAGAGAACAGAGTACAAGAGTGGTCAGGTGAAGGCGACAGAGGGCAGACAATTCTGCATGATGGTGAAGGAAATGGGAGAGGTACCGAGAGTGTCTCATGAGGAGAGTGACGTGATTGAATTTTTTTTTTAAGACAAGTGTGCCCAGAACATATTTAAGTATTGATGAAAGTAGTTTAGAGCCTTCAGGGAAATTGAACACTCAAGAGAAGAGGAAGATTGATGGAAAGATATCATTGAGGAAGTACACAAGAGAAGATCTAGAGTGCGGGGGAAAGACTCAACTTAGATGGAGGAGAGATCTAGGTTGCAGGTGATAGAGACACTAAGTGGGTGTGGATATAGAGCAAACTTCTGCAGATGGACTGAGACAGTTATGGAAACAGCCTTAATTGAGCCTGTAGGATGTGAGGACTCAGGCCTCAATAGGAATCATGAAGTAAAGACGTTCTTGAAGGTTCCTTTAAATTCATGAACACAAGAGAAATAGATGTCTTGTTAGCACAGTAGTAGATTTTTTTTTTTCACCTTAGCAGAAGTCAGTTAATTGTAAAAATAGGTACCATTTACTGTGCTTACTGTGTGCCAAGCACTGTACTCTGCACTTTGTATTTTTTCTCCTTTCATCCTCATCGTGACTCTAGGAAGTAAGCTTGTAAACGTTACTATCGTCAATGACAGACAAAAAAATGAAGGTGGTGTGTGTCTCCCAGAGCCGCTGTCACCCCACCACACCAAGCCCAGGGACCGTCTCTCACTTAGACTGTTCTCTGTCACCTTGGTTTCGTTCTTTACTCCCTGAATCCTATTCTGCACGCAGAAAAGATTATATAATCTATCTCCCACACTGTGAAACCCTCTAGAAAGCTACCACTGATGACTGAATGAAATTGAATTTCCAACAAGACCCTACTTGACCTGGCCTGCTTATCACTTCGATTTCACCTCATTTCCTACTCCTCAGCTCAACATGCTCCAGGGTCCAGGCCTCTGGTGTTCCTCAGCCTCCTTGAGTTTATTCTTGCTTTGTGGAATTTGCACTTAAAGTTTTCTCTGCCTGAAGTGTTCTTTCCCTAGGTTTTTGCAAAGCTGGCTCTCTCTTGTCATTCTGATCCAGCTAGAATGGCATCTCTTTGAAGAGGCTTGCCCTGCTTGGGAAGAGAGAAACCAAGGATAATTCCCAATCAGCAACCTAAGCTGTCTCCCTAACATTACTCTGTTTTAATTTTATTAAAGCTGTCACTCACTGCTATTTTTTGTCATTTATTAACTGCCTTTCTCTTACTAGAGTTAAAGCTCTATAAGAACAAAAGCTAAAAAGCAAGACGTTCTTGCTTTCTGCTATGTAATGGCGGGCTTCCCTGGTGAGTCAGACGGTAAAGAATCCGCCTGCAATGTGGGAGACCTGGGTTTAATCCCTGAATTGGGAAGATCCCCTGTAGGAGGGCATGGCAACCACTCCAGTATTGGAGATGGAAGAATCTCTTGCCTGGAGAATCTCTGTGTTCAGAGGAGCCTGGAGGTCTACCGTCCAGGGAGTCGTAAAGAGTCAGACTGGAGTGAGCACAGCGCGCAGCACAGCTATCCGTTACCGTTTAGAAGCTGGCCTAACTTATAACAGGCCTGGGCAACTGTTGCTGAAAGAGTGAAAGAATGAACTCAATGAATGAATGAATCAAGTTGCATATTCTGTGTATCTTTTGATGTCAGCACACCCTTCATAAATGACAAAACTCCTTTCTTGGATGAGAACCATTTTTAAAGTCTATATTTGCTACAATATTGCTTCTATTCCATAATTCAGCCTTTTGACCATGAGGCATGTAGGATCCTACGGAGAAGGCAATGGCATCCCATTCTAGTACTCTTACCTGGAAAATCCCATGGATGGAGGAGCCTGGTAGGCTGCAGTCCATGGGGTCGCACAGAGTCGGACACAACGGAAGTGACTTAGCAGCAGCAGCATGTAGGATCCTAACTCCCTGTCTAGGGATTGAACCTGCACCCCCTACATTGGAAGGCAAAGTCTTAACCATTGGACCCCCAGGGAAGTCCACTAGAGCCCTTTTTCACTCCATGACTTTAGCGTCATGTGAATCTAGTCAGAGCAAGTTTCCACTTCCGTTATATTAGGAAGATTTTCAGTCCATTGATTGTCTACCATTCACTCTAAGACTCATTTACAGCAGATATTATCCTTGGAACAAGCTGCCCTCCCAGGTGGTATTTTATCAAGGTCTGCTGGGAGTCAAAGCAATGGGATGGTAGCACATGGAGAATATCTCTGTCATGCCCTGAGAGACTGACGTCATTACTTCCATGCCACAGACTTTCACTAGCCACATAGCTGGTTTCAGCTCCTGTGGGTCTCTCTTCCACAGGCATGAACTTTACTGTAAGAAAATAAAGACTTTTGCTGAGTGAAAAATAAAACAAATTCTTTGGGGAAAAAATAGTATGCAGGAGATGTAATGGAGGCCAAGAGAATTAGAAATGGTCCAAGTCACTCTTTTGGTTTCTTGATATATTTCTCATCTGATGAAGCCAGGTGACTGATAACTGTTGAGCACTTCTTTATGATCTGAGATGGATATTGTACCCACTTAGAATTTTAAAAAAACAGTTAACAATGATTATTTCCTCATATCAGTGGGCCGAAGGATTTTTTCTAAACTGAATGGATGCCCTTTAGCAGCTCTTGCTTTGGAGAGGGAAAACATCTGTTCTGATTCTTCAGCTGGAAAGACTCAACACTACCTTCTTTTCCTCTTTAAATTAGTATCTACAAGGAAGGAATAGGAATATTTAACAAACAAAGAAACAAACAAAGAGACATGCCTCTTCTCTAAGTGTATCATCTAGGTTTAATCAAGAAAACAATGCACAACCTAGGGAGCACAATGGAAAACATTTAATACAGGGAACTAGTTAAGAAGGTGCTGGGAGAGTGGAAATGGCCAACAGGGGACAGTAAAGGAACACAGTAATAGAAATAGCTGTTGGCTACCACCACAAAGGAAGAAGAGTGTTATGGATTCAACTGTGTTTCCCCAAAATGATACATGAAGTCCTAACCTGCAGAACTTTAGAAAGGAGTTATACCTACGAGTAGGGTTATTGAAGATATGACTAGTTAAGATGAAGTCATCTTGGAGGAGAGGTCTGGACTTCCTATAAGATGGGGAGAGACCCAGAGACACACCCAGAAGGAAGAAGACACATGACGACAGCAACAGAAATTGGAATGATGCAAGTGAAGGAAGGCACAGGATTTAGGAGCAGGTGAGAAGGATTCCACTCAGAGTCTCAGCGAGAGAGTGTTTCTAATAACCAACACCTAGATCTCAAGAGTCCAACCTTCAGAACTGTGAAAGAAAAAGGTTTTGTAGTTTTAAGTCACTCAATTGGTGCTTCTTTCCTAACGAAGCTTTAAGAAACTAATATAAGGGGCTTCCCTGGTGCTCCAGGGGTTATGAATCCACCTTGCATGCAGGGGACACATGTTTGATCCCTGGTCTGGGAAGCTTCCACATGCTGCAGGGCAGCTAAGCCCACACGCCACAGCTACTGAGCCTGCACTGAGAGCCAGTGAGCTGCAGCAAGAGAAGCCGCTGCAATGAGAAGTCCACACTCTGCAACCAGAGGGTAGCTCAAGCTCTCCAGAACTAGAGAAGGCCCGGGCAGCAACAGAGACCCAACACAGCCAAAAATGAACGGGTAAATAAAAATTTAAAAACAAACAAACAAAAATAAATCAGTACAGAGATCAAATGTAAGAAATCACACCACTGACAAACCAATATGGCCTTAGCAAGTATTAAGGCTCAGGAGGAAGCCTTCAACGTGCATGGAATCTTAGTGAGTTCACAGTCATTACATCTAACGGGTTTTGGCCTTCCTAACTGAAGGGCAGATGAGATGTTATTATAAATAGAATTCTCTGCTGTGAATGCTTGAGATGCTTGAACAAATTCAGCCGTGCCCTATTCAAACCACAACAAACAAAACGTGAAACACGGAAACTTGCAAAGAGTCCTTGAAAGACCCTACAGACTCACATGGAAATGATGCTAATCACAGCTCCAAACAGCCCAGCTCTGCACAGAGCAGAGCAGGACACGTAGTCGGCCTCTGTGCATGAGAAAAATCGCTCTATGTCTACACTGCTTAGTTGTAAACTAAGAGAAGGGAGAAAAAGACAATCTGAACTGGTAGTGGCCCTCAGAAACAGTGTCAGGAACAGAGTCTTGAACAGAACCTTCAAAAAGATCGGGAATCTAAGAAGAGCAGAATCAATAAATGTGGGTTGCAAGTACAACAAATGTTAACCAAGAGAGCAGACTTGATTTGCAGGTATAGTAAGGAAGATGTGTATTTCTCCCTGGATGTCTGTAATTGTTTCCCCTGGAGAGTGCTATGGATACTTGCTTACACACCCCTGTAAGCCACATAGCAGGCAGTATATTTTAGTGGTCAGATCAGCATGAAGTAGGTAAGTGTTTTCCCCAAAACAACCCAACAAGTTAGCCACAGAGCTAAGACGAGCCTTCTCAGGATTTTGGTCATTTGTTTGAGCCATACTGCAGCTCTCAGAGGGCCCAGAGCACGTTATCAACCTCATGAGGGATGCTACTAAAACGCAGAGACTACGTGTGTGGAGTCCCTGTTCCTCAGGGTCCTTGCACAACTGTCGTACGTTTTTAATCCTGAGAGATGGAAAGGGGAGAACTGATGCACAGAGCACTGCCCAGGAACTTAAAAACATGCATATTCCTAGCTTTTAACATCTAAATGCTTTACTGCACTTGGCTCTTGAGAAACATTTGAGTATAAAAGCCACATAAAAGATATTCTGGAGATCCTTATATAAAATAAGAAATTGCAGTTACCATCTCTTAGAAAACACAGAAGCAGAGGCACTTCTATTGGGTGGCATGCTCCCCACTTAACTAGAAGGATAGTGTGCCTCATTTACGATTTCCAAAGGGCATGGAGCAGATGCATCATTTTATCTACATGAAATGTAGATTTCATGTAGCATGTAGATTCATGCTACATTTCATCCTACATGAAATTTGAAGACCAAATACTGTCATAAAATAAAGGCAGTAACAACCTTTATTATTAACCTAATAACTTATATTAGGTTTTATGTGAAATAAAGTTTGAGCAACAGGGTGAAGTTATTCTGTGGACTGGTAGAAGATCCTGTAAATGTTTGTTGACTATTTAGAAGGGAGACCAATGGAAAATGGTTACCTAGTTTTTGGTACATCCGAGAGTTTTGTTAGAAAAGTCACTGGTAGTTCATTGACTTTCTCCCACAGTTGTGGCCGTTAGGTGTGTTGTAGTTGCTACTGGGGAGTGGCCTGGAAATAGGAAGTGAAATCAGACACCTGTTGTCAGGTTCCATTTCTACTACATAATCCAACTAACCATCCCACTTCTGTGTACATTTTTTCCCATTATTAACACAATTGGATGTTACTTTTCCCATCTCTACATTCTTGGAATGTTACTTCTGTCATGCCCTTTGTAGGGCTTCCCTGGTGGCCCAGTGATTAAATAATCTGCTTGCCAATGCAGGAGATGTGGGTCTGATCCCTAGTCCAGGAAGACCCCACATGCCATGGAGTAGCTAAGTCCGTCCCCTCTGTTTCTTAATGAGGAATCCCTAGATACATAATATGTTCCCATAAAGAAAAAATAAAACCTTTACAGTTACGTAAAAACATATGACTATGTAAACAAAAAAATAAATCTTTTTGGAGTGTTTAAAATAGTTACTTAGCTATATAAAAGTAAATTATTTCAAGTGATTCTAAAATAGAATAATTTTGACTGATATTCCATAGCGAGCTATATACTAATAGTGAAAAGAAACCCCAAAGAAATTGTTAACTGTATTGAATACTTATTTTCTTACTAGTAACATTGGCATTGTTTTTTTGAAACAGACACACATAAAATGAAATAAAAAGTAATTGTGTTAACATCACTAGGAACAAGATTTTCATCAAAAGTGATCAGAGTTACGAATATAAAATCATGAAGTAAAAACTCCTTAACTTCTACTTCTTTATGCTATACCATTATGCTCATGGGGTAGTCTTTTTTTTCTTCTAAGAATGCTTATTTCTAGTTCTGTCTATTGAAAGAGCCAAAGAAATACACCTAGGAGCAATGAGTAGGTATGATCTCTAAGTTTTCCTGTTGCAAATCTCATTGGAGAAACAGCTGCTTCCCATCTGGTCCAGGAAATAGACAAGATGAACCTGGAACAACTTTTCTCTTCAGGCAATACGAGAATCTAAGACCACCAAGGTTGGGTCTGCAGGGCTTAAGATTCAACCTGACGAGGTCCCCACTCACCAAGGATGGGTCTCTTTGTTTTTCAAAATGAATAATTCTTTAAAAAAAGGTAAATGTATCACATATCTTATTATTCATGAATTCAAAATGATACTGAAAAGAAAAACCACCTTTGGCTGTTGCTGAGAGGTGCTAGGAAGCTGACTCACTCTTTCAGAAGTTTAAGAGTCTAACATGTATCTTGCTTTTCCTGTATGGTCCTGATCTTTTAAGACAAGACTGGGACAGGAAAAGATCAGGATTGGGGCAGTGTTTAGTAAGGTCTTTAGGTAGTCTCCAGGAACGAAATAAATCTTTCGTCTTTCTCAGGGAAGACTCTGATCACAGCAGTTATTGTGAAAAGTAGAAAATGATCTATGTGTGCATGCTAAGTCACTCAGTTGTGTCCGACTCTTTAGGACCCTATGGACTGTAGCCCTTTAAGCTCCTCTGTTCATGAGATTCTCTGGGCAAGGATACTGGAGTGGGTTGCTATGCCCTCCTCTAGGGGATCATGCTGACCCAGGTATCGAACCCCTGTCTCTTAAGTCTTCTATATCTGCAGGAGGGTTCTTTACCACTAGTTCCACCTGGGAAGCCCGGAAAACAATCTATGGTTCCACCCAATAAGCCTCAAAAATAGCTAGAAGTTATAATCCTGGAGACCCCAGTTTGATTCCTGGGTCAGGAAGATCTGCTGGAAAAGGGATAGGCTACCCACCCCAGTATTCTTGGACTTCCCTTGTGGCTCAGCTAGTAAAGAATCCGCCCACAATGCGGGAGACCTGGGTTCAGTCCCTGGGTTGGGAAGATCCCCTGGAGAAGGGAACAGATACCCGCTCCAGTATTCTGGCCTGGAGAATTCCATGGACTGTGTGGTCCATGAGGTTGCAGAGTCAGACATGACTGAGCGACTTTCACCAAGATGAGGGAAAACTGTGCTCTCTCCAGAACTTCTAGTGTTTTTTTCAGCATGCACTGATGTAGCCCAGAAATTCCACTCTGACAATGTCACATTCTCAGATAAATATTTTTTTTTTTAGTTTTGGGTTTGGTGGTAAAGCTACAAACATGATCAAAGTCCCATAAAATGTCAGGATGAGAAAAGTAACCCAAGCAAGCATCTGTTTCAAATCATTTTAGCATTGCAGAACTCTTCAAATACATGATGGACACTGTGGAAAATAAAAACACATAGAGAACAATTCACACACAATTTTAAGGAGTTTGAAGAATCCTTGCTATCCATGGATCTATTTGGGGGTCAATGGATTCCTGACCAGAACTTTCAGGTCCAGGAAGTCATGCAAGATGTGCTTTAACTAGCGAGGCCATCTGAGGATGAACAGCATCTTTCACGCATCACCTTCCAAGATATCCTGATCATGGGCAAGATCACAGGAAGGGGTGTTCATATGGAGCACTTCCAGGAGCTCCAAGATCCTCAGGAGAGAGTAATCGTCTGCCCAGGTGGAGATGGCAGGGAAAGAATCAGAGTCACCTTCTCTCTCCCCATGCTAAAAACCTGAAGGTCCCCAGGAGCCGTAAGGAAGAAGGTGAAGCACAAGTGAGGTCCCAGGTACTAATGTGCTCACAGAGTTGCCGGGCATCAGCTGGGTATAGAGAGAGCACCCACCCGTCAGGGATTCACACTTGGGCTTTGTGTAAGTTCTCTGGCTTTCAATAGGCCCGCTCTCCATCTGAGAATTTGCCCGGAGTGATGTTCTTGCCAGGACCCCATGGCACAGAGGCTGGAGGGTCTAAGAAGTGCTGCTGACAAAATCCAAAGTGAAGCTGAAAGGGACTTCAGTGGTTCCCTGCTGATGGTCACGGACTGCACTTGGCAATGAGTAGGACATCTTTGCACTCTTGGGGGTGAACCAAGATACAAAGTACAAGACTAAGTAAAAGAGAGTGGAATGCAGAAGAAAAAAGGCTTTTATCAAGATGTACAGGAAGGAGCCATTTAAGGGCTCCAAACCTCCTTTGTCAGAAGAGGAACAGGATTGCATTTCCTTCTCACCAAGTGATGCCAGGAAATCTGTGAGGTCATGCCAAAGAGAAGAAAGGGAACTCTTTCTAAGGATTAGTTCTGAAAGCCTTTCACAGTGCCAGTGAACTAAGACTGACCTTTGGTGGTTAAATCATTTCAAGCTTTATGACTTACCTTCCAGGTAAACCTGCTCACTATTTTCTCTGTGCATTTCCTAAGGAAGGAGCATCCTAGAGAGATTCAAGCTATTTACAGATAGTGTGCACACTCTTTGTTCTTTCTCAGTCCTTTAAAGAGCACACAGAACTACAGAACATGTGACCTAGATGTTCGCAAAGCAACACGGATCTTGCAGGTGTAAAATGCAGGGCAGGAAGACTTTTTACTGAACTTTAAAGAGAGCTAGTTAATTTTTTGAAATAGTCGCCTTTGATGAATGAAAAAAATGGAAACTTGGGCCCAGGTAGGATGGGATTCTAAATTTAACTTCCTTGGACAATGAGAAGTTGTCTATGGTGAAGATGCATTGTGATGGCACAGTTTGGTCTCCATGAGTAAAACTAATGTACAGGATTTTGAATCACTCCGATTTACTAGTGAAATGAATCTGGACCATCTTTCTTATGCCCAATCCTTCAGTTAAATGCACATTGAAAATACCTTTCCTCCTCTTGGCCAGGGAATTTAGGAAGACATTATCTGAGGAATTCATTCACAGCTTCACAGCCAGGAGAGGTAGCAGATAGAATACGGGTGAAAGTGCAGGCTGCAACAGGCAATGCTAGGGTTATGTTGAAACCAATGGAAAAAACGGTTTTCTGTAGCAAAAACAAAGCATCATTTTATTTTACTGCTCTGTTGAGGCCCCTTCCTGAGAAAACAAGCCGGGTATGTGATTCTGGAACTGGGTAGTTACCTGAGAAATGTGTTCACCTGGGGCCTGAAGGAGCAGGTGAAAAGCAGAGGGTGTTGCCAACTCACTTGCTTTGTTGTTTAGATCTGCTTGGGGAGCAGTTACAAACATACACCTGCAGATTACAAGGCGAGAACTCCCCCAAGTGATGTGTGGTGACACGCAGGACCTGTGTTCTCGAGTCCCCTTCCTAGGAATGCCTCCTGGTAGAACACTGCCTCCCTGGGAGGCCCATGACCCCAGCTTAGAGAGTTGGCCCACAGAGTGTGAACGATTCACCTTAAGGACAGGAGACATTCAGAGGCAAGAACAATGAGCCTGTGAGTGTGAGAAAAAGATCCAGGTTATCTGCAAATCTGAATTCCATGCTTCCTACAAGTCTGAGAGCTTCTGATAGTTCAAAGCCTTCCTTTCAACAGCTCAGGATGGAAGGCATAATATGTGTGGAACCACTGTGTTCTCAGGCAGAGAGAGGCAACAGAGAGTTCTGTGTGTCCCAGCAACAGATTGTCTTCAGTTCTTCCTCCAGATTTGTATAAAATGTGTACATTCAAGGGAGCAACTTTGAGTGTCCGCCCTGTCTGAGGCATCATGCCAGGTGTAGGGAAGTTGGTGGCCCATGAAGACAGCCCGCGTGGCCACAAGAAGGCACGTGGATGTAGCTAACAGTCTTCCCCTCCCCAGCCACAGCCCTTTATAGCCCTGCAGTTCTGACCTTGGAGAAAACTAATGCTCAAGAAGGAAGGTGGGGACCAAGGTCGCCCTCTGTCTGTCCCCAGGACAGTTCCATGGAAAGCCGTCTTGAGCCATCACTACGGGAAACCTCCACTCAGGAGGGCAAAGCACACTTTGTCACAAACATTTTGATAATCGGCTTCAAAGCACCAATGACCTCAGGGGAACCCACGCAATGAGAACCTTGCAGACTTGGGTGAACTTGATTCCCCGGCTGCCTTTCCACCCTGCTGCCGTGACGGTCACTGAATGCCTCCCCATCACCACCACTCTCACCCCAGGGGGCTGTCTTCATGTCCTCGACACCATTGCAGGGGGCCCTGTAACCATCTGAAAGGACCTGTTTTTCCAGACCTCTTGTCAGAGTCGGTCAGCTGTGAACAGGGCTGGCAGAGCAGAAGAGAGGAGAGTGAAAAAAGTTTTGGAATTGCTGATTTCTTCAGAAGTCATCCAAGGTTCTGTCTGGTTTCTTAAGAGGATTTCAGTGACTACACACATTTATTTTAAGCACTTTTTTTTCCAAGTTTATTTTTGCAGATCAGCATATTATCTTAAGATCTCATTTTTACACAGTGACAGAAAGTAGTAAATGGAAAAATGACCATAAAATCAGAGAAAACAGAGGATGCCAAAATTCACCACTTTCTCTTGTTAGTGTTTGTCCAGTTCATATGATATCTTGACATCATTATAGAGTCTTTAATTTCAAGAAATGCATGACACACGGTCTTTCATTGCTAATTATTATTTTTATTCATTTTGTTTAAATTTTTAAAGACAATATATAACAGTAATATGAAGTAAATAATCAATAAGAACCTATGGTATAGTACAGGAAACTCTACTCAATATTCCCTTATCCTATGTGGGAAAAGAATCTGAAAAAGAATGGATATATGTATGTGTATAACTGAATCACTGTGCTCTACACCTGAAAGAAACACAACACTGTAAATCTACTCCAATATAAAGTGAAAATTAAATTAAAAACAAGTACAGAAATTTTTTTTTTAAGAAGATGGGAGATAATCTAAAATCCCACCAACTGTGCTCTACAATTTCTAATCTTTGTCTTTCTCTCCACATATGTTATTTAGACATAACCATAGGCTATGCTAGGTGCTTCCCTGGTGGCTCAGATGGTGAAAAATCCACCTGCAATATAGTAGACGCAAGTTCGATCCCTGGGTTGGGAAGATCCCTTGGAGAAGGGAATGGCTACCCATGCCAGTATTCTTGCCTAGAGAATCCCATGGACACAGGGGCCTCGTGGGCTGCAGTCCACGGGGTCGCAAAGAGTAGGACATGACTGACACACACATAAGTTATGCTTGACTTTGTAACTATTTATTGTTTACTTAATATTGTAACAACTTACACTACAAAAGGTCCTATATTGCCTCATAGTAATTTCTTAATTCTAATTCTGTTTGCACTCACCTGTGTCGCTCATGTGTCATTTTACTCTAATGGGATGATGCTGCACGTGCAGGGTGTTCTGAAGCTGACTTGCCTTCTCTTTTCTTCTCCTCCTCTTCCTGTCTTTATCAAACTGCTGACCCACTGACTTGCCTCAAATTTAGCTTTCTTACCAACGTGATGTGAATTCCTCCCTGCTTTCCTCCAGACTCATAAAATATAATTGTACCCACACATAGTCCTCTGGCTTTGTTTTACAAAAATGGAATCATATTTCTTTGCATCCTCTTTTCCTGCTCAGTAGAGCTCTAATTCATTATTTGTGATGGCTTTCTAAAACTCCATGGACGGGGTGTCTCATAAATTATCCAACAATTTCTCTATTTGGAGTTGTACTGTTCATGTTTATATTTTTTAACTCTACAAACACCTTATACAAGCATTCTATACATCTAGCCTTATGATATATTGATACTTTTTTTTCAGTGGAAAATATTGCCATGGGTGGGATTGCAATTTATTTTATTTTGAAATAGGTATTGCCAGTTGCTCTCCCCAAAAGTCTATAAATATTCACATTTCCACTATCAATTCGGAGAGTATGCTCTTTTCTTCATTCCTGTCAGCAAAGAACAGCAGGTAGAACAGCCGTTCTTTAAACGTAGCATTATGGATGTAAGTCATATGTCACTGTTAATTTAATTTGCAATTTTCACGCTAGTGAGTTTGAATGTCTTTTCATTATACATATCAAATATCTGGAGTTGCTTTCCTGTGAATTGCTTGTTCATACACTTTGCCCATTTTTCTATTGAGTTGTAGGTCTTTTTCCTGTCAATTTGTAAGAGCTCTTTGTATAGTATAATTTTTATTTTGCCATCAGATTTCAAGCATAATTTCTCTTTACCTATATTCTATCTTTTCCTACATAAACTTTCATGTAAATATACCTGTTTTTCCTTAACAGCTTCTGAACTTCCTGCCTTGGTTAAGAAGGAACTCTCAGTTTTGAACGTGATCTCTTAGATTTTTTTTCTGAAGGTTTTTGTGGTTATATGTTTACGTTTCAGTCTTCAGTCCTTTTGGAATTTAGATATCCATGTGATTTGAGACAGGGGTGCAGTTTTACTTTTTTTTCATGTAGACAGGCAGTTGTGACAGTTCATTGATTAAATCAAACATTTTCCACACATAATTAAAAAAAAAATCACATTTGCTTATTTTGCATTCTTATGTAAACTTGCTTTTCTAGCTTAACTACATTGTTTCACTGATCTATGTTTCTATCCCCAAACCATTGCCATATTTATTTAATCAGATGCCTTAAACAGCTTTTCAGTTTCTTTTCTCCTTTTTTTTTTTAAAAAAAAGGTTTTTCTACCTTTCTATTGGTATTTATTTTTCCATTTAAACTTATATATGATCTTATGTAATGACTTTAAAAATCATTGAGATTTGCTTTGCTTAGGATGTGGTTTCAGATGCTGTAATTAAGAGCAAAAGTAACTGTGACTTAAATAAGATAAGGGTTTTAGTTTTGTCTGTGCTTTTCTTACCAAAAATGAAAATATAAGCAGTCTAGGGTTGGTGTCTCAGATTTAAGTGTAAAAGACGAAGTTTTTTTTTTTTTTTTCACCATCTTTCATTTTACTACTTCATATACAAAATGGTGTGCTATTTGCCTACATTCCAGCAGAAAAGACAAAATGGAAAAGCAGAGGTCAAACCACGCCACCCCCTTTTAAGAATGGAAGTTGCGCAAAGAGTACCCCATTATCCAGAGGGGATATGTTTCAAGACCTCAGTGGATGCCTGAAACTGTAGCAAGTACCGAACCCTATACATACCATTTTTGTTTCTATACATACATACCTATGATAAAGCTTAATTCATAAATTAGGCCCTGTAAGAGATGAACAACAGTAACTAATCGTAAAGTAGAATTATAACAATGTACTATAATAAAAATTATGTGAATGTGTACTCTCTCAGAGTATTGTACAAATTTAATGCCTTTTCCATCTTAACCAAGCACTTATCATGCACTGTGGCTGTAACTTTTGTGGTTTGAGTGTGATAGCAAACCTAACACTAATTTCTTCTTCGTTCTTCACAGTTTCATAGAAGTTTCTTTCTTACTGTCGATCTTAGCCACCTCAGCATATGATTTTTTTTTCTTTTCTTATTAAGTCAAGAACTTGCACTTTTTCACTTAAAGGAAGCTTGTTACAGCTTCTCTTTGGCATATCTGAATTGCCTCCATCATCACACTTGCACTTTGGAGCCACTTTTAAGTAAAATAAGGGTCACTTGAACACAAGCCTTGTGATAAGGTGACAGTCAATCTGATAACTCAGACGGCTACTCAGAGTCTAATGGGCAGGGTCCACCAGACAAAGTGACGGTCCACATCAAAATGGTGAGAAATTTAAACCTTATGACTTGTTTATTTCTGGAATTTTCAATTTATTTTCAGACCTCATCTGACAGCGAGTAACTGAAACCATGGAAGGTGAAACCACAGGTAGGGGAGGACTACTGCATAACTTCTATCTGCATCCCGCTGGCCTGAACTTGATCACACAAGAGTGTCCCATTGCAAAGGAAGCAAAAGACACTGTAATACTGTGATTTGTAGTAAGAAATATATATTTGGTCTCTGTCCCCAGTCCCTGACACAAGGCTTCTAAAGCTCTTGTAGGTTCCTAAGTTCTAAGAGCACTAGGAGCATTGTTTGTTCATTGTTTGAGGTGATTCTGGGTGGGCTCCTGGAAGGGGGGCTAGCCACCAGCAGACAAAGCCAGAACTAAAGGCTTGGAATTTTCAGCCCCAACCACTTACTAGAGAGAGAAGATGGGATGAAAAAAGCATTAATGTTTGCTCATGCCTTCGTGAGGAAGCCTCCACAAATCCCAACAGTACAGGATTGGGGAAGATCTCACGGGTGAACACAGGCGTCTACCAGGAGATATTCCATGTTGCAGGAGGGTGGTGCACCCCAGCTCCATGGGAACAGAAGTTCCTGTAGTCAGGACCCATCCAGACCTCACCCTATGTATCTCTTCAACTGGCTGTTATCTGGATCTTTTGGCAGATCCGTTAATAAGCTGGTAAATGTGTTTCCCTGAGTTCTGAGAATTATTCAAGCAATCAATCAAATCCAAGGGGGGAAGAAGTCATGGGAACCTCATATTTGTAGCAGGTAGGACAGAAGTTGTGAGTAACATAGGGACATGCTACTTGGGGTGACATCTGAAATGGGGGGCAGTCTTGTGTAACTGAGCCCTTAACCTGTGGGATCTGATACCAACCCCAGGTAGATCACGTTAGAACAGAGTTAAATTGTAGCACACCCAGTTAGTGTCACAGAGAATTACTTAGTATGGGAAAAGTTCCTATACTTTTAGTGACCCAGAGGTGTCAGAAGGGAAGTGTTCTGTGTGAAAGTAGAGGAGAGGGAGGAGAGAACCATGGGCTTTTCCAGAACACTGGCAAATACAGTGTTGTTACAAATAGCCCTGGGTACTTATTAAGACAGGAAGGAGCATGCACACTAGAGAATGGATTCCTCTCTACCAGGGGATTCTAACTGCAGTTGCACATCACTTCATGGCAAGTAGATGGGGAAACAATGGAAACAGTGACAGGCTATTTTCTTGGGCGCCAAAATCACTGAAGTTGGTGACTGCAGCAATGAAAATAAAAGACCCTTGCTCCTTGGAAGAAAAGCTATGACCAACCTAGACAGCATATTAAAATGCAGAGACATTATTTTGTCAACAAAGGTCCATCTAGTCAAAGCTATGGTTTGGGTAAGTGAGATGTGAGAGCTAGACCATAAAGAAGGCTGAGCACTGAAGAATTGATGCTTTTGAGCTACATTGTTGGAGAAGACTTTTGAGAGTCCCTAGGACTGCAAGGAGATCAAATCAGTCCATCCTAAAGGAAATCAGTCCTGATCATTCATTGGAAGGACTGATGCTGAAGTTGAAGCTCCAATACTTTGGACACTTGATGCGAAGAGCTGACTCATTAGAAAAGACCTTGATGCTGGGAAAGACTGAAAGCAGGAGGAGAAGGGGACAACAGAAGACAAGATGGTTGGATGGCATCACCGACTCAATGGAGATGAGTTTGAGCAAGCTATGGGAGATGGTGAAGGACAAGGAAACCTGGGGTGCTGCAGTCCATGGGGTCACAAAGAGCTGGACACGACTGAGTGGCAGGGCAGCAACAAATGCAGTATAGTAGCAACAAAGAATTGCAAAGATATACTTCATATGGAATTAGGTTTCTCTAATTCAAAAAGTTTATGCCTTCTCATTACTCAGCATTTATCTTCTCCAACATGGCTTTATAGTTTTGTTTATTTAGACCTCTGTCTTTCATTTTACATTTATTCCTAGCTCATGCAAATTTGGGGGAACTATTGTAAATGAAATAATCTTTTTTTTTCTATTTTCATATGCAGGTCTTCATTATTAATATAAAGAAAAGCTGTTGAATTTTGTATTTTTAACATCCATCCAATTTTCCAATTTTTCTCTTTTATTAAAGCAATTTCTCAAAGAATCTTTTGGGTTTTCTAGGTATGAAATTCAGTGAATAGAGATATTATCATTGCTTCTTTACTAATGTTCTCATGAATTATTCTATTACCTTGTTACTGTACTTACTAAAACCTATATCATATTGGTTAATAACACAGATAGAGGGAATTCTATGATATTTATGATTTTAACTGAAATGGTTTTCTTTCATTATTTGAAATATTTTCTATTGGTTTTGATAGGTCAATTTTTCAAATCATCATCAAGTAGTCACCATTTATTCCTACTTTATTCAAAGCTTTTATTAAGAATGCCTATTAGCTTTTCTAAATGCCTTTTAAGGATTTATTAATGTGATCATATTTTCCCTTAATTTATCAATGCTATGAATTTTGTTGATAGATTTTTGTAGCATTGAAGCACCCATATAATACACGTATAAATCCCAATTGGCGATAGTATATTAATCTCTGGAAACATGGAAGACATTGAAATATGTCTGCTGTATTTTGTTTATAATTTTTGCTTCCTTAGTTACATATGATATTGGTTGAGATTTTAAAAATATTAGTTAACATATTTAAAAATAATTATCTTTACCAGAATTTGGTACTGAAATTATGTCAGCTTCATAACTATAGTCATGACGGCCTTTCCATCTTTTCTTATGGTTTAGAGTTAGAAGCTTAAGGAACAGTAAAACCATCTGGACATGGAACCTCTGTCATGGTAGCTCCTTAAGCACCTTCCCAAGTCTTCTGTGGCAATTACTCTGTCTGTTCTCTATTTGGGGTCAATTTTGGCAATTTTTAGCATATAGGAAGTATTTCCTCTAGATTTGCAAATTTGCTACTGAGAAGTAGTATGAGGTATTACATTGTTGCTCTTTTTAAAAGTTTCTTCTCTGTCTATGGTTGGTTTTTTTTCCCCCTTATTCCTAATCAAGTATATTTTTCAGTCATTTTTATTTAAACATTTAAATTTTTATCATAATTACATCCATGAGTGTTTGATATTTTCACAAAACTAGCCCTTGGGTTTAGTTGCTCTTCAGTTATTTAGTTATTCTCCTATTTTTTTTTTATCATTTATTGTTATTTTTGTTTTCACTTTTATCTTTACTAATAGCCTCCTCATATTTTCTTTTGGTTGCTTTTATTGTTATTCTAATCTTCTATAATACAGAATAAGCTTCATTCCTTTTAATCTTTTTTTTTTTTTTAATTATTATTTTTTTTTCCAGTGGGTTTTGTCATACATTGATATGAATCAGCCATGGATTTACATGTATTCCCAATCCCGATCCCCCCTCCCACCTCCCTCTCCACCCGATTCCTCTGGGTCTTCCCAGTGCACCAGGCCGGAGCACTTGTCTCATGCATCCCACCTGGGCTGGTGATCTGTTTCACCATAGATAGTATACATGCTGTTCTTTTGAAATATCCCACCCTCACATTCTCCCACAAAGTTCAAAAGTCTGTTCTGTATTTCTGTGTCTCTTTTTCTGTTTTGCATATAGGGTTATCGTTATCACCTTTCTAAATTCCATATATATGTGTTAGTATGCTGTAATGTTCTTTATCTTTCTGGCTTACTTCACTCTGTATAATGGGCTCCAGCTTCATCCATCTCATTAGGACTGGATCAAATGAATTCTTTTTAATGGCTGAGTAATATTCCATGGTGTATATGTACCACAGCTTCCTTATCCATTCATCTGCTGATGGGCATCTAGGTTGCTTCCATGTCCTGGCTATTATAAACAGTGCTGCGATGAACATTGGGGTGCACGTGTCTCTTTCAGATCTGGTTTCCTCAGTGTGTATGCCCAGAAGTGGGATTGCTGGGTCATATGGCAGTTCTATTTCCAGATTTTTAAGAAATCTCCACACTGTTTTCCATAGCGGCTGTACTAGTTTGCATTCCCACCAACAGTGTAAGAGGGTTCCCTTTTCTCCACACCCTCTCCAGCATTTATTGCTTGTAGACTTTTGGATAGCAGCCATCCTGACTGGGAGAAAATAATAGCAAATGAAGAAACAGACAAAGGATTAATCTCAAAAATATACAAGCAACTCCTGCAGCTCAATTCCAGAAAAATAAATGACCCAATCAAAAAATGGGCCAAAGAACTAAACAGACATTTCTCCAAAGAAGACATACAGATAATCTTTCTTTTTAAATAAAACATTTAGGTATTTAACATTCCCTTTAGTGCAACTGGGATTCCCTTGTGGCTCAGCTGGTAAAGAATCCACCTGCAATGTGGGAGACCTGGGTTCAATCCCCTGGGTTGGGAAGATCCCCTGGAGAAGGGAAAGGCTACCCACTTCAGTATTCTGGCCTGGAGAATCCCATGGACTGTATAGTCTATGGGGTCACAAAAAGTCGGACACGACTGAGTGACTTTCACTCACTTAGTACAACTTATGCTACCTTTCAGTTTTGATTGTCTCATTGCTCTAAAATTTGTCTGAGGTCATATTCCTTCATTTCTAGGTAATAATTTTGTCATATTTTATTATTTATTCTAACTCTATTGAATAATGATAAGAAATATGGACTTCAAAGTCTCTTCTTTCTTTGTTCCATTAAGCTAGAAAATACTTTTTATTATCTATTTGCAGAGCTATGGATTCATAAATTTCTTTCTGTTTTCAATTTTCTTCTGTCACTTATGACTGATTTTAAAAGGGTTGGATTAAAATCTCTCACAAATATTACCATTTTATATAAATCCTCTTCTAATAGGTTTTGCTTCATAGATTTAGCTGCTATTTTTGTGTGTGTGCACAGAGTTTTATGAGTTATTATAAGCTTTTTAATAGTTTTTCTGGGTTATCTGAGAAGCAGACACCAAGACAGAATTAAACATGGCAGAATTCTGTTAGCAAAAATGCCTGGGAGAGGAAGAGGGAGGGAGCTGGGGAATCCCAGAAAAGCCATCAGATCCTGCAAGTCTGACCCCCAGTACAGGAGAGACTGAGGAACTTCTAGACTGCCTGAGTGAATTATCAGCTCAGCAAGCCTGCCAGGAAATCCCTGAGACAGTGTTGTCAGTCAGGAGAGTCTTGTGTCTTCCGATAACAAGCCTACCTCAGACCCTGTTCTCTGGGTCAAGGTCACTGTTTGGGTGCAGCCTCGGGGACAACTGGCCTATCACATGTGGAGGACGGCTTTGAAGGGCCGCAGTGAAGGTCCGTGGTCAGGATGCTCTTTGTAGCTGGAGGTCAGCTAGGTGTATTCTAACAACCCTGTTTTAAGAAGTACATCTATTTAAGAAATACATTCAACTTTTTATTAACTGAGTGTTTTATTATTTTCTAAATCTGTTTGGTCATGGAATCATGTTTTCCTATGAAGCAAACTCTGGGAAATGTTCTTCCAGTTGCACGTCTTTACATGTCATCCTTGGTCATGTCTAAAATATCTTACCAGTGATATTTATGAAACCAGAGAAAGCATTTATATCAAGTTTGCAGCCAATACAGAACAAAGTGGAAAACAAATTCAAGGGATTCACAGATGTTCCTCTTCCTATGCACCAATCCCATTCTAAAAGGCATTTTGAAAAGCTCTTTGCTCATAAATTCACAGGGAGGGGGGCTGTTTTAAATTTTAAATTCCTGGATCCATCGCTACTGAAACAGGCAAGGGGCATGCCTTTGGAGCATTATAATTAGGCATCCGTTTTCTCCTAGCTGACATTTGTTCTGTGGGCATTAAAAGTTTTGGAGGCAGTTAATCCCCATTCTAATCCCTGAGGATCTTTAAAAGTGGTTCTGTTAACTCTTTAGATGCTACACAACATGGATCTGCCATGGCTGTCATTGCACACCTCGCTTTTGCGCAGATTCAAGGGGCTGTTAACTCACCCAACCATCCATGGCCTGTGGCGGAAGTTTTCTTGGCAGCATCCCCAGCGTGCTTTCCCTTTAAGTCCCTTAACTTTAGACGATTTAGTCAAATAAACTGGAGCTAAAAAGCCTACTCGGTCGACTAATAGCATCTGATCTTTCAACAACATCCCTCTCTCTTTTCCATCTTGCCTGTTAACCGCCAGTGACTCACTTCATCCCCGAGAATCATTTCTCCTGTCAAATGACTCATCCCAGGTGCATGTGGTCCATTTGTCACTTCCTCACCACTTTCCATTTCTAAAAGTCACTTCCTCTGTTTTCCTTGTAATTGTAAGTCTCTGTTATGAACCCTTTTGATATTTTCTCAGTGATGCTTTAAAAATATTATGGTTTAGTGATGTTCTTAAAAGAGCTCAATAAAAAACAGACTGTTGAACAGCATGGTGTCCAAGTTGAAAATGAGTATGCAGACCACTAATGTTGTTTGTTTGTGGCACTGGGATCTGAAAAACTTGTAAAGAGAGATGATTCTGTATTCATTTATATGGCTAAAGGGTATATATAGATAATGTCACATGGCTATCTGGTCCCTCTGGGAAACAGATCCTTTTAGAACAAACAGGGGGAAATGACACCTGTGGACTTCAGACAGCAAACCGGTTCACCCTTAAAGTCTCTTTTAGAACACCTTTAGTCTGCCGGTCCTGGTTAATTGGTAACCTGGATCCTATTTCTAACTTGATTCAGGTAGGTTTTGCCTTTAACTGAAAGGCACCAATTCACTACTGCTGATCTGACATTGATACATACAATTCCTAATTTCTTTCTTGTGGACAAATCATAAATCCTAACCTCAACTGAGTTGGTGATATCTACCCTGAGGTCCTGGATCTTCCTTACTAAAAGTCAAGAATTTAATTAGCAGATAATCATCTTAACCTGGGTTCCTAGTTCTTCAAAGGCCTATATTTGGTTCTATGGTTCTCTTTTTTTTTTTTATAAGAAATATTTATTTAGCTGAAATTTGTCATGGTGGCTTGTAGCAGACTCCGTAGTTGTGTGTGGGCTCAGTTCTCAGACCAGGGATCGAACCTGCATCCTCTGCATTGGAAGGCGGCTTCTCAACCACTGGACCACCAGGGACGTCCCCAACTGTATGATTCTTAGGTGTCTCCTTGAGTACCTGGTGGGATTATCCCAGGTACTTCTTAGCACTTGAATAGTGGTTTAAACCTCTCAGAGAAGAAATGAAACTATCTTTTGGTCGTCTATATACGACTCAATAAAAGAGGCTTAAATATGTCTCAGTTCTGGTGTCCCTCCTTTTTCCACTCCTGGGGTCAGTTGTGTGTGTGTGTGTGTGTGTGTGTGTGTGTGTGTGTGTGTGTGTGTTCAGTCATGTCTTCTCTTTGTGACCCTATGGACTGCAGCCCACCAGGCTCCTCTGTCCATGGGATTCTCCAGGCAAGAATACTGGAGTTCGTTGTACTGGGGAAGGAAACGGATCTTCCCAACCCAGGAATTGAACTCTTATCTCCTGCACTGGCAGGCAGATTCTTTACCACTGAGCCACCTGGGACGCCCCCCTGGGATCACTTGACCCCCATCTGTTGCCTTATGCCTAGCTCAGTCTCGATGACAAATATGGTACTCTAAGCAGGAAAACATTGTGTCTCTATCCCGGCAACATTCCCCTACCCTGAGCCTCAGCATCCACCCCCTCATACAATCCTTGACCTTGTGTATCTGTTCTGATAACTGGGCTCTGGGTCTTTTGCCATGACTCCACATAGGCTTTGTACCACTTCTGTAAATAATCCTCTAAAGAGACCATTCAAAATAGTGTCAGGAGTCATAGGACACAATGATCAGAGTAAAAGAACAACCTAAGGGATGGGAGAAAATATTTGCAAATCATATATCTGTTGAGGATTAATACCCAAATATTTAATCTTATTACAATAAAAAATCACACAATCAATCAGAAAGTGGGCAAATGACTTGGTTAAACAGTTCACCAAAGAAGATATGAAAATGGCCAACAAGCACATGAAAAGATGTTTCATATTACTAATCATTAAAGAAATGCAAATCAAAGCTATAGTGAAATACTACCTCACACCCATGAAGATAGCTACTATCAAAAAGCAGAAAATAAGAAGTGTTGGCTAGAATGTGGAGAGATTAGCTCTATTGTGTACTGTTGGTGGGAATGTGAACTGGTAGAGCTGCTGTGGGAAAAGTATGACAATTCTTTAAAAAATTAAAAATATGATGACCACGTGATTCAACAGCTCCACTTCTGGGTATACACCCAAAAGAATTGAAAACAGGGACTCAAAGAGATATTTGTACACCATTGTTCACAGCAGCATTATCCACAATAGCCAAATGATAGACCCATGCAAGTGTCCATCAACAGATGAATGGATAAACAACATTTGGTGTATATCTGTGATTGTAATATATACAGATGATTGAATATATACACAGCAAAAGGGAAGGAAGTTCTGACATATGTTACGACATGAATGAAACTTGAAGACATTATGCTAAATGAAGTCAATGACAAGAAGAAAAATAGTGTCTCATTCAACTTACATAAGATACTCAGACTAGTGGAATTCATTAAAATAGAAAGTGGAACAGTGGTTGTAAGAGACTGGGGGGCAGAGGGAATGAAGAGTCATTTAATTGGTATAGAATTTTCATTTTGTAAGGTGAAAAGAGTTTTGGGGATTGGTTCCATGACAATGTGAATGTACATAAGGCAACTTAACTGTACACTTAAAAGTTAAAATGATAAGTTGTATGCCATGTATATTTGCCACAATTTTTAAAAAGTACCAAATTGAATCAAAAACCTAAATAGATGAACTGACTCTGGTCTTATTGTGCCTTTCACTAAATTCTTCAGAACTTAGATGTTTAATTGTAGAATGGGGAGCCGAATTTATTCCTAATCATATCCCAGGAACATGGAGAGAGTTAAATGAAATAGTCTATGAAAATTACCTTGTAAACAATTTAGGATTATTTTAGTGTGAGATATCAGTTAGTAAAGTATAAAGTTAGGGATGTTTAGGATGTCTCTAAGAAGCCAATGGAATTTGAAAGAAATGTATAGAGTTAAAAGAATCCAAGGGACCGGAAGTACAGCATGGACTTGCAACTCAAGTCAATACATGTCACCGAGGACTTACCCTACATCAGGCTCATCCTAGACACGACTTGGAACAGCCTCTGCCTTTGCTGAGAGTATTGAATCAAAGATGAAAACCCGAACATTCATAAAACACCATATTAAGGAGGAGACACGGTGTGGTGGGGGGAGGGAGGGGACCTTGAGAGAATGCCGGCTTTCTAAACGAGGCAGACAGACTTCTCAGAGGAAACATCTAAACAGAGGTCTGAAAGTTTAGCAAAGAGAAAGGAAAACATGTTCTAGGAAGAAAAAATAACGTGTGAAAGTAAGACAACACCTGATATATTTGAGGTGCTAGAAGAAATTCCTCAAGGAGTTTGGGATGGGAAAAGCTAAGGGCCAGCAGGACTCAGATCACCTGTGGACTGGTGAGCCATGTTACGGCATCAACATTTAATCCAAAGGGTGATAAAATGCCACTGATGAGTGTTAAGTAGGTAATGACATCATTAGATATTCATTTTATGAAGATCACAGGTTATAGGGTAGAAGAGTATACTGGGGTGAGGGTGGAGGAGATGCTCAGATGGGCGTAGAAAGATCATGCAAGAATCCAGATAAGGATGGTAGAAAACAACACAGACTTTCAAGGCAAATTTAGGAAGTAGAATTGACAGAACACCACGTTATATTGGAAGGTGGGGAAAAAAGAGGAGCGTCAAGGCGATAGGCTGGCAACTGTGAGGTTGGTGGTACCATTCCTGAAGCAGCGAAACGCAGAGCAGATGTTCAGTTTAGGATGCACTGGGTTTGAATGACCGCGGGGCATGCAGATGGGAGGTCTGGGTCAGCTGAATGCACAGGTGTATGATCAGGAGAGGAATTAGAGCCAGAGATAAGGATGTGGCAGTCTATATCTGCCTATATATACATACACGGCAGTCTGTATACACGCAGAGTAGTGGGAGCCATGGATGTATAAAAAGACCATGTAGAAGTGAAGATGCTATAGGAAGGTGAAAAACGAGGTATGTGATATGGAAACTATATAATGGGAATCAAAATATATATAACCATTCATGAGCAATAATACAATATATGTATAAAAGGAAATGAAGAAGAAACAGAAATATTCGGAAAAGGGAAGGACATGGCTTCTTAAGAAGTTAGGTGCAAATAATTGCTTATGTTTTTAGTTGGGAGAAAATGCTGCATAGCTAGTATAAAATAGGAAATAAAGGAAAAATACTAAAGATATAGTAAATGGGAAAATGTTAAATAAGGTGACAGAAATATATTCTAATATAGTTAAAATACATAGAGTGAATGTAAATGGATAGAAAACATCTATTAAAATTGACTCTGGATTTTAAAAGCTAAAACCTAATTTGTTGTTAGCAATAGACAAACTTGAAATAAAAGCAAACAAATGTTTGAAACACAGTGGTTTTTTTTGTTTTTTTCCTATAGCGTCTTACTTCTGCAGTACTTACTATGAGCCAGGCACTGTCCTAAGCACATGACAAGAATTAACTCGTTTAATCCTCATAATGGTGTTATGAGATAGTTATTATACTTTGACTATCCTCACTAATGGATCATTAAATTGTGGAGATTAAATAATCAATCCAAGATGAAATAACCAGCAAGTATCATAGCTGGGATTCAAACCAAGTGATAAAACAAGATCAAGAAAGTTATGCAAATATGGATTGAAAGAAAACAGATGCTCAAATTTTAATATCTGACAAAACAGAATTCAAGACAAAAAATATCATACTAGCCAAAAAGGGACATCAGATATGAGTGAAAAGAAAAACAATTATATGTATCTTCAAAATAAGAGCTCAATCAAAGACAAATAAACAAACATATAAAGATATGTTTAAATATCACTTTCTCAGAAAGATCTTCCTGACCCACCCTTTATGGATTAACTCTTGCCTTGTACACCCTAAATTCTCTATCATCCTCCTACTTTATTTTTCTCAAAGCATTTATCACTACTCTGTGGGTGTGTATAACATAAGTTGTTATTATTTATTTATTATTAGCTCCCCTAGAATATAAAGTCCATGAAAGGCAGGGATTTTGTTTGTTTAAGACTGTATTCCTGATGCCTAGAAGAGTGTCCAGCGAATAATAAGGTGTGGAATAAATGTTCACTGAAAAAAATAAACCAGTAAATGAGTTTAAATAACACAATTAATAAGATGAAGTACTGCGTATATAGGGGCTTCCCAGGTGGCACATTGGTAGAGAATTTGCCTGCCAATACAGAAGACACAAGAGATGTGGGTTCTATCCCTGGGTCAGGAAGATCCCTTGAAGTAGGAAATGGCAACCCTCTCCAGTGTTCTTGCCTGGAAAATTCCAAGGACAGAGGGGGCCTGGTGGAGTGCAACCAGTGGGGTTGCTGAGAGTTGGACATGACTGAGCACACACCCACCCTGTGTATACAGCTTACTGTGTGTACAGATCCATACCCAAATGATGCAGAGGAGATAGCTTCTGAAGCAAAATGGAATAGTCACAAAAACTGACCATATGTGAAGTCACAATGAAAGTTCCAAAGAAAATTTCAAAGGAATACATGATGTTTTCTAAAAATAACATAATAGTAAAAAAATAATAATTATAAGTCAATATAAAGAATATTCAAACATTTAAGCAATGTGATAAAAAATGACACTAAATAATAAACTAAATAATCTTAAAATCTAAATCACTAAAAAACTGAATAAAATAAAAAGTAAATTGGTAATCAACTAAGAAGTAATCTCTGGAGCAGGAACTGGCAACCCACTCCAGTATTCTTGCCTGGAGAATTTCATGGACTGAGGAGCCTGACGGGCTACAGTCCATGGGTGGACATGACTGAGCAACTAACACACACACATAAGAAGTAATAGTTAAACTCTACTAACAAACTAAGTGAATATACTACATGAAAAGAAATGAAATAAAGCTAAATGACTTGGCCAATAATAATGATGTAATCATATGTTAGCCATCTGAATGTAAACCTTCAATCTTGATTTGAACAAAGTAAGAATATAATTGGGTGCAGGGACAGTAGGGTGTGTGTGTATGTATAGGTGTGTGTATATGCATATATATGTATTGGTGTGTGTGTGTGTGTATGTGTGTATGTATGTATATGTATGTGTGTTTGGGGGATATGAGAGAGACCTAAGCCCCATTTTTATAACAGAAGGTTAATAGGCAATGTCTAAACTTGAAAATAAAAAGAAAACTTTTCTTATAGGATGCTGTTTTGAAATAGTGAGATATAAACCAGAAGAAACAGCCAAGAGAGTATAAAGTGAGTCCATCTGGGGAGTGGGAACTAGGATAAAAACAGTCATGGTAAGGGGACTGCTCTTTTATGATAAGCCTTATGTTACTGTTTGACTTGCTAAGCTGCTTCTGGGTTACTTTGATAAAAAATTAAAATTTAATTACAATTAGATGAGATTGTGGACTTACTGATAATGAATCGTAGTCATACTCCTAAAAGATCTATCCAAATTGCTTCCAACTTTTCAAATGAAGAAAATAAAATAAGCCTTAGCAGTGAAGTAATATGTGACATATTCGGAGAGAGTGATGAACTAGGTCTCGAAAAAGAACAGCTAGGCAACTCTGTCCTGTTCTCCACCCACACAGGGACTAGCCAGTCATTACACATGTCCTGTTTTCCCAAGAAATATTGGCAGAAGGAACATTGATTTATCACTATTTTATGAGGAGATAGATTGGCAAAGGCTATGGAGCAAAGAGTATACAGAATATAGGTCTGAAACTGGAAATTTTCCAGCTGGATTTAAAGAGAATTGTTGTAGCTAAAGGGGATAGTTATTCATTCAATAAAAACATAAGGAGTACCGAAGCATAAAGCACTGGGCTAGACTTTGGGTGGGGAGGTGTTTATAAAGATGGATGGATTGCAAACTCAAGTCACTTAACAACCTACTGAGGATGATTCGAACACATGGAAATTAAATAAGATGTCACAGTCAGTATATCAAGTCACTTTGGCAGGGTCTCAGGAGCAGCTCAGTTGGATATATTACACAGTGATGCATTTTTACATTTTCAGTATGTAGGTCTCAAGGAAAAGACAATGGGAAAGAGTGAAGCTACATTCTGTAAAGTTGAACTGAACTGTTTGCATGGAAGAAAAGAGAAAGAACGTCGACATCTAAAACATGGAAGAGGAAGAGGAATCAAAGGGAGAGAGAAAACTTTAAGGTAGGAATAAGAACCCTGAACCCTAAGGTTGATAAACCAGTGGTTACAACCCACAGAACCAGTTTTAGGAAGTAAGTGGATGGAGGGGCTGGACTGCCATGCCTGTATGTGTTGATATTTATTTCTACAAAGCATCACAATGCACCACAATTAGAGTCCTGGCATGATGGACAGCTGACGGGGTGGTCTCTCCATACCCTGAAATCTTCATGTACTGACTTTTTGCTTAAAATAAACAGGCTGTATATGACCCAGCAATCCCACACTGGGAATACACACCAAGTAAACCAGAAAGTAAAGAGGCAAAAGTACACCAATGTTCATCGCAGCGCTGTTTACATCAGTCAGGTCATGGAAGCGACCTAGATGTCCATCGGCAGATGAGGGGATGAGGAAGCTGTGGTACAGTTACACAATGGAATGTTACTCAGCTACAATAAAGAACACATTTGAGTCAGTTCTAATAAGGTGGATGAACCTAGAGCCTATTATACAGAGTGAAGTAAGTCAGAAAGAGAAACACCAATACAGTATACTAACACATATATATGGAATTTAGAAAGATAGAAATGACAGTCCTTTTGAGAAACCTGTATGCAGGTCAGGAAGCAACAGTTAGAACTGGACATGGAACAACAGACTGGTTCCAAATAGGAAAAGGAGCACATCAATGCTGTATATTGTCACCCTACTTGTTTAACTTTTATGCAGAGTATATCATGAGAAATGCTGGGCTGGATGAAGCACAAGCTGGAATCAAGATTGCCGGGAGAAATATCAGTAACCTCAGATATGCAGATGACACCACTTTTATGGCAGAAAGTGAAGAAGAACTAAAGAGCCTCTTGATGAAAGTGAAAAAGGAGAGTGAAAAAGTTGACTCAAAACTCAACATTCAGAAAACTAAGATCATGGCATCTGGTCCCATCACTTCATGGCAAATAGATGGGGAAACAGTGACAGACTTTAATTTTTTGTGCTCCAAAATCACTGCAGATGGAGATAGCAGCCATGAAATTAAAAGATGCTTGATCCTTGGAAGAAAAGTTATGACCAAACTAGACAGCATATTAAAAAGCAGAGACATTACTTTGCTGACAAAAGTCCGTCTAGTCAAGGCTATGGTTTTTCTAGTGGTCATGTATGGATGTGAGAGTTGGACTATAAAGAAAGCTGAGCACTGAAGAATTGATGCTTTTGAACTGTGGTGTTGGAGAAGACTCTTGAGAGTCCCTTGGACTGCAAGGAGATCCAACCAGTCCATCCTAAGGGAGATCAGTCCTGGGTGTTCATTGGAAGGACTGATGCTGAAGCTGAAACTCCATCAGGTGACTGAAACTTTGGCTACGTGATGCGAAGAACAGACTCATTTAAAAAGACCCTGATGCTGGGAAAGACTGAAGGCAGGAGGAGAAGGGGATGACAGAATGAGATGGTTGGATGGCATGACGGACGCAATGGACATGAGTTTGAGTAAACTCCAGGAGTTGGTAAGGGACAGGGAAGCCTGACATGCTGCAGTCCATGAGGTCTCAAAGAGTTGGACACGATTGAGCGACTGAACTGAACTGAACTGAATGACGATCCTGTCTGCAAGGCAGCAAAAGAGAGATAGATGTAAAGAACAGACTTTTGGACTATGTGGGAGAAGGAAAAGGTGGGATGATATGAGAAAACAGCATTGAAACATGTATATTATCATACGTAGAATAGAAGGCCAGGGCAAGTTCAATGAATGAAGCAGGACACTCAAGTCCAGTGCTCTGGGACAACCCAGAGGAATGGGGTGGGGAGGGAACTGGGAGGGAGGTTCAGGATGGGGGACACATGTGCACCCACGGCTGATTCATGCTAATGTATGGCAAAGACCAACACAATATTGTAAAAGTAATTATCCTCCAGTTAAAATAAATAGGCTATAAATGGGTGCTTGCTCACTTTGATATTACTTTCATATTTTTGTTGCCACAGATATTTTGGTTGGGATTTTGTTTAATATTTGAGTTGTATTTGGAAAAAAATTTTCACTGTTTTTTACTTAAGTAAAAAGATAAGTTAAATGTGGCTTTGGGCAAAGCAGAGAGGACTCTTAAAATTGTAGCTTTAAAATCACAACATCTGAAGATTAAAAATGGTAATCAAGATGACAATCTTTAAAAGGGAAAAACAAATGTAACCACATTTGTGGGGCTGGGGAAGAAATAGTGTTGGAAAGCCTTGAGAACTTGGGGAAATATTAGTTTGACCAAGAAGTATCTTGGTTTGGGAGCGAGAGAAAAAGCCAGGCTAACAGGGTGACTCAGAGAAGGGTCACAGAATGTGGCTCCAGGAAGGAAAGATTTGGTCAAAATACCAGGGCATTTCTAATGTAGATTAGAAAGAGGCACCTGACAACTACTTAGCTAAAGACTTTATTCAGCAACAATAATTCAAGCAAGTACACAGCAACTTCAAGAAAGAAATGCAGCTAACTTCAAAAATCTAAATAGCACTCTTTCCTGGTGGCTCAGACGGTAAAGAATCTACCTGTAATGTGGGCAACCCAGATTTGATCCCTGAGTTGGGAAGATCCCCTGGAGAAGGCAATGGCCACCCACTCTAGTGTTCTTGCCTGGAGAATCCCATGGACAGAGAAAGGAGCCTGGCAGGCTGCAGGATCGCAGGGAGTCAGACACGACTGAGCGACTAACACGTATACACCCACACCTCCTAAGGGTAACTGGAATTACAGAGCTTTTGAAAGTCACAGCCGCAGAGGCCACCAGTTTACCCAAAGTCAGAAATGAATTAACAAAAACAATGAACTTGTCAGTTGGTACAAACCAAGCAGTCATGATAGTAAGAAAAAAAAGTAGCATTGGGGAAGGGCTTTATGTTATTGTTTTTGTTTTGTTTTTCTGTTGTAGCACTTCAGCTTTTCTCTGTGGTGTAGAGAATCTCAGAACAAAAATATATGGTCATTGGAGTCAGTATATAATTCATACTATACTGATAGGGACTAAGTCACTTTGAAGGGTAGTGTAGGGTTACAGGTAAAGAATCTGCCTGGAATGCAGGAGATAAAAGAGACACAGATTCGATCCCTAGGTCAGGAAGATCCCCTGGAGGAAAGCATGGCAACCCACTCCAGTGTTCTTGCCTGGAGAATCCCACAGACAGAGGGGCCTGGCGGGCTATAGTCCATGGGGCCACGAAGAGTCAGACACAACTGAAGTGACTTAGCACGCATGCAGAGCACGCTGTTAACCTTATTTGAACCATCATTTTATGACATTTAAAGGCCTGATCGAGTAACAAAGTCCAGTTTCATGGGCTCCTTCGGTGGAGCAGCTGAGTGGGCCCCGGATGTGAGGTCAGGCTGGACCAGCAGATTCTACTTTAACACCAGAGCCTCGGAAATCAGGCATGTAGTTGGGCTAGGATGCAAAAGCTCCAGGGAGAGCCCAAAGTAACCATTGCTCATGGCCTGAGAGAAGGGAAATCATCTCTCAGTTTCTCGGTGTCCTTGTTTGGCTTCCAGGACTTTCTGTTTGCTTCTCCCTCCACCCCCTTCTCCCCACATCTGATCCCCTGATCTGGGAGCTCCCATCCTCACTGTGGAACTAACGCACTAATGCGGGGTGCAGCTGCGCCTCCCAGGGCCGCCATTGCCCCGGGATGCACCTGGTTGCAGTTATTCAACAGTCTTCCTGGAAGAGGTCCCTAATGTTTCTCTCACTCCCCCAACTGTGAATTTGTCCAGGAAGCCAGGAAATGCCCTGTGGAACTTGAACTGAACGATCAGATGAAGCAGGTCACACAGGTCAAGTGATGACTCATGCTTTGGAACTCATTTCATCCCAAAGGGAAAATCCATACTCTTGCCCTGAATGCTCTGAAATAAATTGCAAAGGTTTAGAAAGTCTAAAAATAAATGCTTCCCCAGTACAGAGTTGTCGCAAGGAGCAAATCCCCAGATTGGTTTTAATTTCCTGTCTTGTAACGCTTTCTAAATTTGTGAAACCCTCTGCCATGTCTTCAAAAGCTGCCAACAAACCTTGCTTTGTGTTTAATGAAGAGACTGAGTCATAAAAGGTCAATTGATGTTTCCAGGGTCACACTTACATAAGGAAAGGGACTGGAATTTTTGCTCAGGCCTCTCTGTCTCTTTCTTCCTTCTTCAAGCCACCTTCCCCTGATTTCTATCTGTATTATCCTTTGGTTCTCAGAATGACTAGACACTTATAGCTCATACCACCCAATCTGGTTTCCAGTGTTCTGTGGTCTATGCTTTTTCTTTTGTTTGACTTTGGTTATCGCATCCTTCCCATGGTGGGGGGGGGGGGGGGCGGTCAAGAAGAACACAGCCTGAGGCCTTAACCAGAACCTAAGTTAGATGCAGTTGACAGGTGTGTGACATTACCTGGCCCAAATCCAAAAGAGGATGCAGACTAGGGACAAGTGACTGTCTCTAATCACTTGACCTCTAGTCCCCTCGAGGGCAGGACCCACTGCTTTCTCTGCCACTAGACTCTACTTGGTATACACCACAGTAGCTGGCTCAGTGGTCAGGAACCCACCTGCCAGTGCAGAAGATAGGTTCGATCCCTAAGTCAGGAAGATCCCCTGGAGGAAGGCATGGCAACCCATTCCAGTATTCTTGCCTAGTGAACCCCATGGACAGAGGAACCTGGCAAGCTACCATCCACAGGGGCGCAAAGAGTCAGACACCATTACTGTTCTAATTGTTTTGCTACTCTAAATACAAATACAGTAGAGTGACCCACATCTGAATGAGTTCTGTTCCAAGAGCATGTTCATAAGTCCAATTTGTTCATAAGTCCAATGAAGTTAGCCAAGGCATCCAACTAACACAATCAGCTTTATAGTACTGCACTGTAACAGGTTTATAATGCTTTTCGCTCAAATAATACATAAAAAGCAAACACAAACAGTAAAGGAAATGTTTTTAATCTTACAATACAGTACCTTGAAAAGCACAGTACAACCGCTGGCATGTAGGGGCTGGGACTGGGTGAACAGGCAAGAAGAGTTGCTGGCTGAAGGGGGGAGAAGAGGCGGAAGATGGTAGTGTCAGCGATAGGAGACGGGGGGCCAGCTACAATGTCACTCACACCTGATCTTGATAGAACGCACGTCCGCATTTTTGAAAGCTCACAACTTGAAGCTTCGTATGCAGGGGACTTACCGTAAATTCCATTATTGCTCTAATTTCAAATACACTTTGACTATTTAAAAAATGGTTGTTCTGTTCAAGATGCTGGACTTTTTGAGGAGCTGTGTTTCAGAATGTGGGCCGCTGTCCTGTAGAAGGCACTGGGGTGTGTTTCTCTGCCAGCAGACAGAACACGGGATGCTGAGTGCATCGCACCACCAGCTACATACACAGCATTCGCAGGGTACCCGGAGTGAAAGCCCCCAAGGAAACTCTGCCTGCCTGGCCTGGTTCACCAGATAGGGCTCTGGGAGAGACAATGCCCAGAAAAGGATAAAAGTTTCAATCAAACTGAAAACTCTGTCCTGAATATTGGCAACTATATTGCCTTTCATGTATTTTTAAATATGTATAATATATTTTTATATTTCCTTTTAAATGGCAATGGAAACTTTTCTTTTTCATGGTGCTACCAATAATTCTTTCAATAGGACAATGTGCAGATGGATCATTGATCCAGCTCACCTTTTCTGCTTCCAACTTTCATTGTTCAGAGCAGATGTGTGAGGCATTTGATGGTCAACAGACTTTTCATTGCTTTTTAACGCTCTAGAGCTGTCAAATCACAGTCTGATTGAGGGCAAGTGCTGACCATGGCAACTGACTACAGACTTCTGATCATCAGCGTACTAAATCTGTGATGGCCCTAAGCTGCCGTGCTTTCCAGCACCCCCCAGGTACCATCAGCAGTCCCTCAGAATAGTTCTGACACTCTGTTCTGTCCCCTGTAGGGGTCATTACATTTTTTTTGCAGACATTTGATTTTGGAAAGGCTTGAGATTGCTGTATTAGTTCCTCACCCAAAGCCGCTTTTTTTTTTCTTTCCCTGGCTTGTTGGTATCCCCACTTCAGTTTGCAAGAATGATCTCACTTTCCATGTCTCTTTCTTTTCATATAAACTTCACTCTTACAGGACACGGGACACTGCATGAGGAAAACTGGATTTTAAGTGCCAGCTTGCCGCTTGCAGCCAGTGCACCTGGCCACGTCAGCTCACATCTCTGAGTCTTGATTTCCTTGTCTATAAAGTAAAGCTAAAAAATATGTTTCTGAGAATACATTAGCTCCAGTTCAGTTCAGTTCAGTTGCTCAGTCATGTCCGACTCTTTGCGACCCTATGGACTGCAGCACGCCAGGCTTCCCTGTCCATCACCAACTCCCGGAGTTTACTTAAACTCATGTCCACTGAGTCAGTGATGCCATCCAGCCATCTCATCCTCAGTCATCCCTTTCTCCTCCCACCTTCAATCGTTCCCAGCATCAGGGTCTTTTCCAATGAGTCAGTTCTCTACACCAGGTGGCCAAAGTACTGGAGTTTCACCTTCAGCATCAGTCCTTCCAATGAATATTCAGGACTGATTTCCTTTAGGATGGACTTGCTGGGTCTCCTAGTAGTCCAAGGGACTCTCAAGAGTCTCCTACAACACCACAGCTCAAAAGCATCAATTCTTCGGTGCTCAGCTTTCTTTATAGTCCAACTCTCACATCCATACATGACCACTGGAAAAACCATAGCCTTGCCTAGAAGGACCTTTGTTCCAGTGATGTACTATTTGAGAATGTGTGTGTTTGTGTGTTAGTCTCTTTGAGATCTCATGGACTATAGCCCTCCAGGCTCCTCTGTCCACAGAATTCTCCAGCCAAGAATACTGGAGTGAGTAAGCCATTCCCTTCTCCAGGGGATCTTCCCTATCAGGGATCAAATACAGGTCTCCTACATTGCAGGCAGATTTGTTACCATCTGAGCCATCAGGGAAGCCCCACTATATATAAATACCTTTAAAATTATAAAGTGACCTACAGATGGCATGAAACATAACTTTATAAGACCTTGTCCTCCATGAATTCTTATCAACAGCAGTCTCCATGAGTGTCGTTGGTGAGACCCTATTGGGCGTGTTAGGGAAGAGAAAATTCCTCTGCTTTTCTTGTTCTCTCTTTCACTCCAACCACTTCAACTGTTCATCTTATCCTCTTCAACTGTATTCATTTTTGTGAGCTACCACAAATCTTTTGTCTATTGGGGTGATAAATTATTTAATAAATAAGTAATTAGTAATATAAATATAATTAGTTAATGATAGAAGGCACAATCCCTGCTAGTAAGTGGTATATATACCGTTGGCCGAAAAGTTTATTCAAGTTTTACCATAACATCATATGGAAAAATCCGAACATACTTTTTGGCCAACCCAGTATATCGTAGTGGAAAGAACTTTAACGACATTAGAGATTTTTTGAAGCCCTGGATGAGTGGGAGAGATGGCAGGTGATAGGGGCGGGATGTGAGAGATCCCCAGGCATGGGGAAAGAGAGAAGAAAGGGCGGCAGGAAGACCTTCCTTGAGGAAGTTTTGAGGCCAAAGGAAAAGAGTGAAGAGAGGCTTTGGGGCCAGGGAAGGCATTGAATAAAGTTGCAAACACAGGAATTGGGTAACATATTCAGGAGAAAATAAGGTAGCTTGGTCTGGCTGGAACTGAGGAAAAGAAAACTGGAGTACAAGAAAAGTAATTGACTTTTAAAAAATTTTTATTTACTTTTAATTGAAGGATAATTCAGAGAAGGCAAAGGCACCCCACTCCAGTCCTCTTGCCTGGAAAATCCCAGGGATAGGGGAGCCTGGGGGGCTGCAGTCCATGGGGTCGCGAGGAGTCGGACACGACTGAGCAACGTCACTTTCACTTTCCACTTTCATGCACTGGAGAAGGAAATGGCAACCCACTCCAGTGTTCTTGCCTGAAGAATCCCAGGGATGGGGGAGCCTGGTGGGCTGCCGTCTATGGGGTCACACAGAGTTGGACACGACTGAAGCGACTTAGCAGCAGCAGCAGGATAATTGCTTTACGATATTGGCTTCATTTTGGCCGTATATCAACATGAGTTAGTCATGGGTATACATATGCACGCTCCCTCTTCATTCTCCCTCCACCTCCCACCCCTTCTCACACCTCTAGGTTGTGACACAGCCCTGCTTTGAGTTCCTTGGAGCCAGACAGCAAATTCCCATTGGCTACCTATTTTACATACTGTGTGTTAACACATATATATGGAACCAAGAAAGATGGCACTGACGAGCCTATTTGCAAGGCAGCGATGGAAATGCAGACACAGAGAACAGAGTTAATGACACAGGCAGAGGGGAGGAAGGAGAGATGGTGAGATGAATGCAGAGAAAGTCATGGAAGCTATACACCTCAGTATGTAAAAGAAAGGCACTTTTCAGAGTCTGAGCTTCTTGAAACAGACATGCTGCTGGTCCCCGTGTCTATGTAAAATCCGTGGGGCTTGGAGACAAGACACTCAGGTTGGAGTCAGCAAGTCTGGTTTCCTTTCTAGCTCCGCAAGTCATAAAGCATCCTTGAACTTCAATTGCTTTTTTTTCCAGAAAAAGAGTTCTCACTCAACATCAGTGTTGCAACACATCAGAGGGCTGTACAAGCAATTGGTGGCTATGGTGATGGTTTAAGGTTTGTGGATACTTCTATTTCATTAGAAATCACTAGTTCCAGTATTTTTGGGTGAAAGGAAAGGGATGACCCACAGATATAAGAGAACAGATTTTGGTTGCCAGCAGGGAAGAGAGGCTGGGGAAGGATGCATTGGGAATTGGAGGTTATCAGATGCAAACTGTTACATAAAGAATGGATAAACAACAAAGCCCTACTGTATAGCACAGGGAACTATATTCAATATCCTGTGATAAACCATAATGGAAAAGAATATGAAAAAGAATGTAAATATATGTATAACTGGGTCACTTTGTTGTACCACAGAAATTAACACACATTGTAGATCAAACTATACTTTAATGAAGTATTTTTTTAACATGGTGTTTGACATCATTTAAAGGGACCCTTTTATCATGTAAAGCATCTTACTGGTGATAAGATTAACCTTCTGCCAACTTAATAGTTGTGTGTACCACATTGAATTTTCTTTGAGAGCAACGTGTTTGAGACTGCTTAGCATCCCTTACATAGTAAAGTTTCCACCAGTGCTGACTGTTCAGTTATTCCTGATTTTTTTATCCCACCATTGGGGTCCCCTGTGTGGCTGTGGGTAAGTCCACAGCCCCAGCTCACCCAAGCCCAGCCGTCTTCTGTGTCTCCTACCAACGGAAGACGATACACAATAGCACATTTTACACAAGAAGGAAAATGAGACTTTTCAAGTTCACCAGACAAAACCCAGGTATGAGCGTTGTGAAGTGAGGAAAAGAGAAAAACAAACACCAAGAGCTTTGACAATTCCTCTTGATTTCATAGTAGTCAACTACCAAAGACAACTACTTTACTAAAGTAGAGTGAGTTCTTTGGTTTTTTTCCCCCAGCTTAATTTTTGATATATGCACATGTACATTTAAGGTGTACAGTGTGGTGAGCTGATACACATGTTTATTGTGAAATGATCACTAAAACAATGTTAACACCTTCATTCCTTCACGTAATTATCATTGTGTGTGTGTGTGTGTGCTGATGACATTTAAGATCTATTCTCTTAACAGGTTTAAAGTATGTAATACGGCTAATTTTAGTCATCATGCTGCCCATTAAGCCCCTAGAATTTATTCACCTCTAGCTGGAAGATGTACGTTGCCTCATTTCCCCCACCCCTACCCCAAAGACCTTGGCAACTCCTATCCTACTGCCTATTCCTCTGAGTTCAACTTTTTTTTATTATTATTATAGACATTTTATTTTGGAGAAATTTACAGGAAAGTTGGGAAGAGCACAGACTTCCTTATATCCTTCACCCAGATTCCCTCAAGTTTAATATCTTTTATAACCATGGAACATATATCAAAAGCAAGAAATTAACATTGGTGCAGTGCTATTTACTGAACTACAAACTACTTAGACTGCACTAATTTTTCCACTAATGTCCTTTTGAACTAATGAACTCAATCCAGAATACATACTGCACTTACCACACATGCACACACCACACGCGTGTGTGTACGCACACACACACTTTTACTGTATGTCTCCATTTCTTTCAAAGAAACTCAAATCCAAAACCTTTCTCTCTCTTCATCTCCATATCCCTCTATTTCTCTACTTGTATTTATTTTATTTTTATTTGCTATTGGAGTATAGTTGATTAACAATGTTGTGTTAGTTTCAGGTGAGCAGCAAAGTGACTCAGTTATACATACACACGTGTCCATTCTTTTTCAAGTTCTTTTCCCATATAAGTCATTACATAATATAAGCAGAGTTCCCTGTGCTATACAGAATGTCCTTGTTGCTAATCTGTTTTAAATATAATAGTGCATACGTGTCAGTCCCAAACCACCAATTTGTCCTTCCCATGTTCAGCTTTTTTAGACTTCACATACACGTGAGATCATGCAATATTTGTCTTTTTCTGTCTGACTTATTTCACTTAGCACAACACCCTTAAAGCCCAACCAGGTTGTGTCAGGAGCGAGCTTCTTGAAGGTGGGATGCTTCACGCAGTGCACTAGGTCACGCAGTCTCAGCAGGAACCAGAAGGGACAAACTCTCTCAAAGAATGGCATCGTTTTCCTCCAGCAGATTCAGGGAGGAGTTGGTCTGTCTTGTGACTGGAGCAATGCTGAGTCGCTGAGAGGCTGACCCACGTGCAGCCATGAGCCAGCCCAGGTCTTCAGAGAATGAGGACAACTGGACAACCTTCAGAGAAAAGAACTTCTAAATTAGGGTTGGCAGCCAACCTGACAGACCTAGGACTATCATTAAACAGAAAGACCTTCTGCCTGCTGACTGTTTGGGAGACTTGAACCCAGCAACGTGAGTGTTTACACCCAAGAAGCTATTGGTCACCATGGGTGGTCAAACAAGACTCCTTTAAATTGATGTTTCTTTGTCTCTTTCTCTGTCTGCACCTCTTGTGAGATTATACAGTTACATGTATGTGCTAAGCAGACAGTTGATGCTATTTAGCTCTGATTTCATTTGGCCTCTTAAAGAACAGCCTATATACTAATAGGATGATTTTAGTGCATATGGACTTTGCTGTGTGTCGTGTCAAAACATCAGAAGCCGTGGGAGACACCAGGCTGAGCACACATGGCCTGGTAGGATCCCAACAGGATGTCTTTCATTAGGGAGCAGAAAATGAGAGCCACAAAGCCAGCCAAAGAAGTTCAGTTTGACCCTTGCTTTTGGAAGTGTGAAGTCCTAGCCTGAGATTCCCTAACTCTTCATTCTTCTCTCGCTGGGGCCAGCTTTGACATGATCCATACCTTCCCTCCTGTTGGGTCTTTGCTGGCAATTAGTCAGTTAGGTTTCTGGCCAGTTCTACCCCTACATTGGTAGCCCCTCTCCCCCAGCATCTGGTTTCCCTGTCTGGTCGCTTGGGGGCTAGTCTGCCTGGCTTTGATCCTGACCCATTTCTTATTGGTCTTCCCTGGTGGCTTAGGGGTAAAGAATCCACCTGGCAATGCAGGAGACTTGGGTTTGATCCCTGGGTCAGGAAGATCCCTGGAGAAGGAAATGGCTACCCACTCTAATATTCTTGCCTGGAGAATTCCATGGACAGAGGAGACTTTACAATCCTTCCACAGGATTGTAAAGAGTTGGATACGACTTAGTGACTAAACAACAACAATATCTCTTATCAGCCAAATGACCTTGGACCAGTCAACCTCTTTAAGGCTCTGTTTTCCTTCATCTGTTAAGTGGAGAGACTAATAACTCCATCAGTGTTGTTGTAAGGGGTGAGCGAGTTACTACATCTGCAATGATTGGGCCCAATGACACTTGCCAACCCTTACTCAAATAAAGCGTTATAGTTATCAGGCAGTCAGCATCCGCCTTTCTCTAGTACAGCCTATGACTGCAAGATAGATGTCTGCTCCAACCATGTTTTAATCAGCACCCTGACTTTTTTTGTAATGATAACAATACATTTTATTTAATTGAGTATATCCAAAATATTATCAGTTTAACATGATACTTTTATTGTGGTAAAATACATATCACACAAAATTTATCATTTTCACCACTAAGTATACAACTCGATGGCATTAAGTATAATTCACACTGGTGGGCAGCCACCAGCATCATCCATTCACAGAACTTTATTCCTCTTCTCCTCAAAATATGGAATGCTTCACAAGTTGGAGTGTCATCCTTGAGAAGAGTCCATGCTAATTTTCTCCGTATCATTTTCAATTATCGCCCGCTACCCAAAACAGCACAGCACATGGGGCTTTGCGGATAGCCTGAAAGTGACCAATGTGTGTGAACATACCTTCCAGAGTAACTACATTTAAACATAACGCAATTCCTTTACGACAACACACCTCTCCAGAAACACTGCACTGTGAATCCTGCGGGCCACCCATTTTAGAGACAACTAGAGCCGGAATATTTCAAATGTGTTTCTCACCAAGTAGATTCTTGGTTAGCTGGAGACACTGGTTAATAAATTCCTCCCAAACAAAATAGCGCCCTTTGCAGCCTCACGGATAGACCTAGAGATTATCGTACTAAGTCAAATAAGTCAGAGAAAGACAAATACCGAGTGACATCACTTATATGTGGAATATAAAACAGTGATACAAATGAACTTACTTACAAAACAGAAATAGACTCACAGACATAGAAAATAAACTTATGGTTACCAAATGGGAAAGGGGGAGGAATAAAATAGGAGTTTGGGATTCACATATATATACTACTATATATAAAATAGATAACCAACAAGGATCTCCTTATAGCACAGGGAACTCTACTCAGCACTTTGTAATAAAACCTAAAAGGGAAAAGAATCTGAAAAAGATGATCTGTATCTATGTGTGTGCATGCTCAGTCGCTTCAGTCATGTCGACTCTTTGCAACCCCATGGACTGTAGCCCTCCAGGCTCCTCTGTCCATGGGATTCTCCAGGCAAGAATACTGGAGTGGGTTGCCACGCCTTCCTCCAGGGGATCTTCCTGATACAAGGATCAAATCCATGTCTCTTATGTCTCCTGTATTGGCAGGCGGCTTCTTTACCGCTTACGCCACCTGGGAAGCCTATCTATATCTATGTCCATATCTATATGTATATTTATATCTGTATCTGTATCTGTACCTGTATCTGTCTGAATCAGTATGCTGTGATTCACCTGAAACTAACATGAAATTTTAAATCAACTATACTCAGATACATAAATAAATAAATTCTTTCTCAAACAAGCATATTCTTTCCATAGATTTTAGACATGTGTCTTTTGTAGAGGACATTTTAACTCTGTAGTGTAAATATGGTTGTTCAGCTTCAGGTCAGATTTTTAAAAAATTTTTTAGATGAAGTGCAGAAACCCTTGGTTTTGTTTCTATGCCACATGACTATTGGGAGCTCATCTCAGGGTAGAAAAGGATGCAGACATCCTTTGGATGCAGACAGGATTTGGGGATTAAATACCACCCAGGGTATCCCTGCCTCTCTTGATGCTGAGTTTGGCCATGTGACTTGCTGTAGCTGAAAGGAATGCAAGCAGAAATGACCTTGCTCCAGTCAACTCTGAAAATCTGTGTGAAGCTGGCGTTGTCAGAAAATGATGAAGCCCCCACCGGCCTGAGTCCTTTGGCACTTCTGAAGATCAGAGACCCCTTCTACTCAGTGGTAACTGTAGTATAAGCAGAAATACACTTTTATGGTTTTAAACCCTTGCAATTTGGGGGTTAAAACCCCCATTGCAGCAGCACAATCAACCCTATCCTGACTAGTACTCATTTTAAGTAACAAATATGAAAAATTCACTAAATCACTGAAGGTTTTCTTCCCTTCCTCCTGTGTCTCCAAATTCTCCCCTAACCATCACCAGAAACAACTGGAAAAAAAAAAACCAACCTTTGGAGCATAATTCTAATATTACTAGTTCTTTTATTTGTTTCCCAGCTCAGATCCTGTGAGATAATGAACCTTTTAAAGTGACTATTTTAGTGATCCTCCAAGGTAGTATAGTTACTGGTGGGGATTAGTGTATGGGAGCATCTGTCTTTCAATAGTCTTCATGACATTCCCTGTCATTCTCACTTGACAGATATATTTTAGGGCTGAAAAGTGATTTTCTTTTCTTTTTTTCAAGTTAGAGAAGATGCACTCCTAAGTGAGTCAATTCTCCTGATTTGAAAGTACAGGTTAGACACCTTCCAAAGGTGAAGATGTGAGCACAAGGAGGTCTTGGGCATTCTATCCATTCAGAAGAGAGGAAAGGAGACTCATTTGAGACCCAGGGAGCCTCTCCCCAGAATATGCACACACACAAAATGTGCATTCAACTTCAAAAGACTCACGGTACCCTTGAACTCAGCTGGCACATTTCCACTTGCCCGAGAAAGATGTCCTGTGGCACAACCGCATCATGTAATGAAAATCACACCCAATTAGAAAACCTGAGCCCAGGCTCTAGCACCACCACTCACTAGCCATGAGATCAGAGCCCCACGTCCTTTTAGAGAGGAGAAATCTCTCCTGAGGGTAATACATGTCACACAGTGGTCAAACAGGGACGGGGCTATAGAGATGCTTAAGACTCGAGGCTGCTCTTGGCACCCTTCTGGGTTAGTGTACAAATTTCCCATCCCCCTCTCCCTAGTTCTAGTCCCAGGGAGCCCATTTCCAGGACACTGACTGGGCCTCCTTTTCCAGTGGGTAGGGCCCCCGAGTTTTAGAAAGTCCCTTATGGGCTGCCCTCTGATCCTTCCTGCTCCAAACTCATTCTGCCTCGCTGAGTGAGAAAGAGATGGAGAAAGAAAGGCAGAGCCCGCCCTGCTAGGGTGGAGTCTCTTACTCTCTTTTGTCTTCTTCACCAATCAATGGGCTTTTTGCTTGGAGTTAAACACTAGGTTTATGTCTAGGGAGTAGAAGAGGTCCCTCTTCGTGCTGCAGGTTCATCCATGTCCTGGAGCTCCACAGGAGCTCAGCTGAAAATCCTGGGATCAGGAGGGAGGAAGGGTGCTTGGTGGATCCACATTAGGTATTCCCGAGTTCTCCAGCCAAGCGTCAACATGCCCCAACCCCACATGAGTGCTTTAGGAAAAGTAGCCAGAACACAACCTGGTCAGTGCTCTGGAGGCAGCGATGGGGGAACCGCTCACTGTGGGATTATGGTAAACCAGCCTGGTTCACCTCCCCACTGTGTGAGGAGGGCAGGAAAGGAGCTGTGCACAAGTGTTTTACAAACTGTAAAGACAAAAGGGGGATGGGGCTGTCATGCTCCAAAGATGGCGTTGGTCACCCCAACGTATCCCAAGAAGGATGGGGCTGTCTTGGGTGCCTGCTCCATTCCTTCCCCACATCCGAGGTTCTGCAGGGCCTACCCTCTGTCTGTGAGGACGGTTCTTCTGTGCAGGGAAATAATTCTCTGATCGCCAATATGCTTTCCAGTCCCCTTTGAGATTTTGCTTCTTTCTTTTCTTTTGGGAGTTAAGAATCTAGGTCAGAACGTCTTCTAAATTTAAAGAACTTACTTGAAGAATGTCTTCTTTCTTTGCTCAGGCTAAAAGCAAGCCTGAACACCAGTGCTGGGTCATGTTTGGAAACTTCCCGTGAGTGGGTGGGAAAGGAGGGGCTAATTTAACTGAAAGTTGATTTTGCTCAAATGGTATGCAATCTCTTCAAGGCAATGTGTAACTCAACTACAAGTTTTCCTCATCTTTTCTGCTTTCCTTGTCTGTTCTCCTACTGATTCCCTGGGCTGTTGGGTTATATGACATTGGAAAAAGTCATATCACATCACAAACCGAGATACGCCTTCTCTTTAATCACTTGTGACCCAGCCAGCACTCCCTGGCTCTCATCTCCTGCTCCACAGAGACCAAGGAATTTGCACCTCCTCTCAGCTCTTTATCTTTGGCATGGCTCCTAGAATTCACTAGCCTCTGATTTCCCAGATCAAGGGGTTCATCATTTACATGCTTGCATGCTAAGTTGTTTCAGCCATGTCCGACTCTTTGTGACTATATGGACGGTAGCCCGCCAGGCTCTTCTGTCTGTGGGGATTCTCCCAGCAAGAACACTGGAGTAGGCTGTTATGCCCTTCTCCCGGGGAGATTCCCAGCCCAGGGATTGAACCCATGTCTCCTGTGGCTCCTGCATTGCAGGTGGATTCTTTAGCACTGAGCCACCGGGGAAGCTTCATGCTTTACATACTTGGCCTTCTATTAATACTCTCTAACGAGTTCTCGTGCGTCAGTGAGAAGCAGCCCTGTTTATTCATGTGTCAGTCTGGAGACCTAACTGCAAATAATTTTAGCATGTGTGTAGAATTCTCTAAAGCCTGTATGTGAGCCTAAAGACTCCTCAGATGAATTTCCAGTAGAGTCTGCACTCTTGCTCCCAGCAGGGGAAGCCCTAAGTTTGGGACCCAGCTGGGTGGCATTGCATTCCGCCCAGAGCTGATGGCACAAGGAGAAGAGGAAACAGCTTTGTTTCTGTCTTTTCGTCTCATTCTGCAAAACAGCACTAGGTCTGTCCCTGTCCTTTTAAAATGAGAGAATTTGAGAATTTACATTGATTGTCCAGAATATAAATAGAAAGCTATATATATTAGGCATTTCTGAGGGTGGACACAGAAATGTGTCTATGAACATAGCTTAGGAGGGTACGAACTCCCTTGTGTGAAAAATGATTAAGACTAAAAGCCATCTTGGCTCAACTGAGAACCTTAGTGCAAGCCCAAGACCCCACCTCTGTCATATCAAACATGGTGTCCATTCATTCATTCATTCAGTTGAAACTTTAGCACTGACTTGTGTATGCCAAACTGGTAACAGAGTGTTGCCAAGAAGTTCAGTCTCATGGAAGACCTAGAAATGTGGATAGAAAATCACAATATAGTGAGATAAGAATCAGATGATGAGCAATCAACAAGGACAACAGTTTTGAGACAGGAAACACCACAACTCATTTTTATAATTAGAAAAATTCCAAGGCAAAGAATCCATAGAATGTTTATAGAATCTGTGAAGTTAAACGTATATCTATTCACACATGTGCTGTATAGATATCTGTTTCTCATGGATCATTACTTATGTGTTTATCAAGATGTTCATAAAAACAAATGCTAAAAAGCAGATGCTAAAACAGACTTTTGAGGTTCAGAGTGGTGCTCTGCTTAATACTAGTGACATCATCTCCCATTTATTCAACACTATCAACAATCTTGCCCCACTCAGGCATTTCCAACCAAGTCTCTGTAATAACATGCAGGAGACTTGAGTGAGGATTAGCAGAAGAGGAGCCTTAACTGGAGGAAGAAGATGATTGCCAAGTGGGATTGACCACACATCTAACCACTATGTGGTTGGTCCTATAAAATGTTCCATGTTCACTTGAAAGGAATGTGTATTCTGTTTTTTGTTTTGCATGTGATGTCCTGAAAATATCAATTAAGTCTAATTGTTCCATTGTATCATTTAGGATCTCTGTTGTCTTATTGATTGTTTGTCTAGAAGATCTGTCCATTCATGTCAGTGGGATATATAGTCTTCTACTATTATTGTATTGCCATCAATTTCTCCCTTTATGTCTGTTAGTATTTGTTTTATGTATGTGGGTGTTCCTATTTTGGGGGCATGGGGTTTTCTAGGTGGCACTTCTGGTAAAGAATCTGCCTGCCACTGCAGGAGATGGGGGTTCAACCTCAGAGTCAGGAAGATCCCCTGGAGGAGGAAATGGCATCCTATCCAGTATTCTTGCCTGGAAGATTCTTTGGGCAGATTGTAATCCCCTGGTAGACTACAGTCCATGGAGCCACAAGGAGTCAGACACAACTGAGCGACTGAGCCACATACACCCATACTGGGGGCATATTTGTTGATGAGTATAATAGCCTCGTCTCTAACTGATCCTTTCATTGTTACACAGTGTCCTTCTTTATCTTTCTTATGTCCTTTGTTTTAGAGTCTATTTGGTCTGATTTGAATTTTGTGAGCCCTGATTTCTTGTCATTTCTGTTTTACACCCAACCACTATGGACGGTCATATATTTGAGTCCCTATTGCCTGCTAGGAGAGAGATGATTCCTGATCAGGCAACATGCCCTCCAACACACCAAAGTGAGTGCTAGAGCCCGTGGGCCTCTGGCCAGGGCAGGGTGTCCCTCTGTACCCAGGTGTCCCCAGTGTCCACCCCACAGCTCCCTGGTTGATGTGATCATGGTCACATGGTGGATTTTCATATTTTCTCAACACCTCCTGCTCCTTGGAAGAAAAGCTATGATAAACCTATACAGTGAATTAAAAAGCTGAGACATTACTTTGACAATAAAAGTCCATATAGTCAAGGCTACAGTTTTTCCAGTAGTCATGTATGGATATGAGAGTTGGACCATAAGGAATGCTGAGCACTAGAGAACTGATGATTTTGAACTATGGTGTTGGAGAAGACTCTTGAGAGTCCCATGAACTGCAATGAAATCAAACCAGTCAATCCTAAAGGAAATCAACCCTGAATATTCATTGGAAGGACTGATGCTGAAACTGAAGCTTGAACACTTTGGCTACCTGATGTGAAGAGCCAACTCATTGGGAAAGACCCTGATGCTGAAAAAGACTGAGGGCAAAAGGAAAAGGGCCAACAGAGGGTGAGGTGGTTGGATGGCATCACTGACTCAGTGGACATGAGTATGAGCAAGCTCTGGGAGATGGTAAAGGGCAGGGAATCCTGGCGTGCTGCAGTCCGTGGGGTCACAAAGAGTTGGACACGGCTGAGCAACTAAACAGCAGTGCCTCCTAGGAGTGCTCCTGGGGTCTGAAAGCTATACTCCAGCACTTTTCTCCTTTACTGGGGCATGGTGAGGAGTTCCTGTTTGAAGAGGTAAACTCTCTTCCAGTTTACCTATGAAACGCTCTGGCCCCCTTCCTGTTAGCTGGCCCTCTGAGCACCCCTGAGGTCTCTCCATAGCGCCCCTACGTGGCACAGAAGCAGGCTGCCTTTGCACTCACAGTTCAACTGCAGGTGGATGACCGCTCAGTGACCACACAGAGAGTGAGAGAACAGAGGTGGGACTTTTTTTTCTCTTCTGGGGCTTCAGATCTAGCTTTAGACACCAAATATTTCCGAATTAAACAAAGGCAAAAATGCAAAACCAGTTCCAGCTCACAAGGAACTGAGTCATCTTCTCTGCTGCCCTAAGACCCTGGTGGCAATGTAGTCACCCTGGGAGGCGTAGCTCTGCTGTCTTGAATGTAGATTCTGTCCATGAGATTCAGTTCAGTTCAGTTCAGTTCAGTCAGTCAGTCACGTCCAACTCTTTGTGACCCCATGAATCGCAGCACGCCAGGCCTCCCTGTCCATCACAAGCTCCCGGAGCTTACTCAAACTCATGTCCATCGAGTTGGTGATGCCATCCAACCATCTCATCTCCTGTCGTCCCCTTCTCCTCCTGCCCCCAATCCCTCCCAGCATCAGGGTCTTTTCCAATGAGTCAGCTCTTCGTATCAGGTGGCCGAAGTATTGGAGTTTCAGCTTCAGCATCAGTCCTTCCAATGAACACCCAGGACTGATCTCCTTTAGGATGGACTGGTTGGATCTCCTTGCAGTCCAAGGGACTCTCAACCAATACCACAGTTCAAAAGCATCAATTTTTCGGCACTCAGCTTTCTTCACAGTCCAACTCTCACATCCATACATGACTTCTGGAAAAACCATAGCCTTCACTAGACGGACCTTTGTTGGCAAAGTAATATCTCTGCTTTTTAATATGCTGTCTAGGTTGGTCATAACTTTCCTTCCAAGGAGTGTCTTTTAAGGAACCAGCTATTTTCTCAAAGATTTTTTTTAATGTGGATCATTTTCAAAGTCTTTATTGAATTTGTTACAATATTGCTTCTGTTTTATGCTTGGCTGTGAGGCTTTAAGGATCATAGTTCCCCACCCAGGGATCAAATCAGCACCCCTTGCATTGGAGGGTGAAGTCTTAAGTACTGGACCGACCGCCAGGGAAATCCCCAGAACTAGGTCTTTCCGATTTCACATCCCCAAGGCCTGTCATGGTATTTGCTACTGCTAGGTGTTCTACATGTGTTTGCATGCGTGCATGCTAAGTCGCTTCAGTCCTGTTCAACTTTGTGACCCCGTGGACTGTAGCCCGCCAGGTTCCTCTGTCCGTGGGATTCTCCAGGCAAGAATACTGGAGTGGGTTGCCAGGCCCTCCTCCAGGGATCTTCCTGACCCAGGGATTGAACTCACATCTCTTGAATTCCTGCATTGGCAGGTAGTTTCTTTACCACTAGTGCCATCTGGGAAACCCTCTACATGTGTTTACTGGGTGCTAAATTTTCTAAGGGCTAAACTAGTGAAGCCAGCTTCTTCACGTTGACTGCCATGGAGCAGTCAGGGTTTCACTATTCAGTTACCTAATGATTCAGAAGTCCTTGGCATGATGTCAATAAAGCAGAATCATATGAGCATCATAAAGAGAGCGTCAGCCAAGATTCCCTCACTCTCCAGAAAGCATCACTTGTTCAGGGTAGCAAAATGGCAAGGACAGTTCTCCTCATTAACCATGAGGTGGCATATGTATTATGCACATTTGTGTGTGTGCCTGTGTGCAGAGATTAACGTGCCAAAGTATAGTCCCACATATGCACATGTATAGTGTGATCTTGAGGAAATACTGAGACAACCACTAATAAAAACACATTTTATGTATTTTAAGTATAATTTACCTCCCCATAGTCAAGGGCTGAATGTAAGAAGTGGTTCATATGAGGAGGAGAGGTTGATATAGAGAGCCAGGAAATGGATGCTCAGGAGCAAAGAAACTGTTCTGGGAAAGAAGAACAGAAAGGAAGGGACTCCCAGTGAGGACAAATCTTCAATCTCTTGCCCTATATTCTAGGGACCCAGTGGTGAGGGCTGACAGAAGTCCTGTGTATTTAGAGGTTCTTGGAAGAAGAGGGTCAGAGCGGACCCCTCTGTGGGCCACTGAGGGGGCTCAGGGGCCTCCTGCTTCTGCTCACCATCAGCTCCAGCTGCTGGATGAGAACCACCACTACCCAACCAGGCTGGGCTCTTAGCACAAAGCATGCAGAGCCATCAAAAGCCTGTGGTCTGGACCTCTGTTTCTGTCAAACCAGCTCTGCCATCCATCCACTGCGGGGGAGTTAACCACTCTCAGACTTCCCCCCTCATTTCCAAAATGGAGCTCCTAACAGGATTTCCCTGGCAGTCCAATGGTTGTGGCTCCTCCTCCCAGGGCAGGGGGCGTGGGTTCGGCCCCTGGTTAGGGAACCAAGATCCTACATGCCATGCAGCATGGCCAAGGTAAAAATAATAAAATGGAGCTACTATTTGACCTCATGGATCCTCAGGAGAATGCACACAGTGCAGTGCCTCCCATGAAGACAGAAAAGTGATCTGTGGCCATTCTTGCTAGAAGCTATCATCGCAGGGAGAGGCTGGGTTCTCACTGGAAACAGCTGAGATGGGGGGTAGGCCTGGGCCAGGCAGAAAATTTCAGGAGAATTTCAGACATTTGTTCACATTCAAAGACTCCTAGGAAGAATAACGTTCAAAACTTCACATCTTGGTTGGGAAGAACCTGAGAGTTGTTTTTTGTTGTTGTTTCAGATTTTGTTTAATTGAAGTATAGTTGATCTACAATGTGGTGTTCATTTCTGCTATTCAGCAAAGTGTCTTGCTTATGCATATATATATTCTTTTTCATATATATATATATATTTCATATATGTATATATTCTTTTTCTTTTCTTGTTCCTTGTGGTTTACCCCAGGACATTGAATACAGTTCCCTATGCTACAGCAGGATTTTGTTGTCCATCCATTCTGTAGATGGGACATGAAGTATGAGAGATGCTGGTCACTGGATGGGGTGACATCACAGGAGGAAGGTTAAAGGCAGGATGTGAAGGGGGGTCAGAAGAAAAATTAAGCTGCAAATAAGCTCCTCCTACCTGATCATTTAGGGGTGGAGAAGAGGGGGGCTAGCCAGTGCCTCCCCTGCCCCCATCCCAATGCAATCTGCCCAATAGACAACTCAAAGAAAGACTTATTCTTGTGAGGCCCATACCATCAGTGCCTGGATGGCTTGGTTAAACCCACCCTCAGCTATCTTCTTCTGTGCCCAGATGTGATGCAGAATACCTCAATTCCCCTCACTCTCCTGTCCCAGCTGAAATTAGGACTGAACAGATGGGATGCGACCAACTTGAATCTCTGCCAACTTGGAAGTCAAATCTTATGATAGTTTCTTGGAGACAGTGTGAAAAACCCCAAATACTCAAAAGACAGTTTTTCTTGGGATATTTCTGATTTATCTGGAGCCAGAAAGTTGAAGACATTTACAAAAGGCAGATTTCTATGAGGGGGGAAAAAAAAGACTTTTTTTTTTTTCATCATGCCTTTACCTGAAAGCCAGACTGTTTTCAGAATGTGCAAATTGGAAGCAGATTGGGTAAGTGCTGCTGTTTACCACTTGGGCCTTTTGAAGTTGAGAAAAAGCCCCAATGTGAATCCATCGATTTGTCTGTTCTTAGGAGGCTTATCTGTCAGGAGCTATTATCTTATATTGTAGTAATAAATGCGCCTTGCCTACTGATGAGAGAGGAGTGGAGCTCTGCACATTTCCAAGAGGATATGCATCAGGGCAACATTGCCCAACAGATGTATTAACAGAAACCAGTTCCCTGGGATGAAAGTACATTATCTGTGCTAACCAAGCTTGGAAACAAACCAGATTAAACAAAATCAACTTGGTCTCTTTTCCTTGGGGAAATTCAGTCTTTGGTATAAGCTTAATATTATATATGTACATATATATATATTTCATATCTTTCACTATGATTTTTCAAGGGTGAGAAGTCAATACTTAGCATTTCCTAAACTTATCTGATAATAGTTTTCTCTGAAAATAATTTTCACAGAACACATACTGGGAAATATTGCACAAAAATCACTCATCAATTTACTGGCAATTCATGCACGGTCACATATTTAAAATAATAAATTTTGTAGCCTTCTGTAATCTTTAACCTTCAAACTCTTTGGGAGACAAAAGCCCATCAGTGATTCTAACCAAATTAACTGCCATTTATTGAAGCTCTGTGTGTGTGTGTGTGTGTGTGTGTGTGTGCATGCTCAGTCACTGAGTCATGTTCGACTCCCCATGGACTATATAGCCCACCAGGCTCCACCAGGCTCCTTTGTCCATGGGATTTTCTAGGCCAGAATGCTGGAGAGTGCTGCCATTTCCTTCTTCAAGGGATCTTCCTTCGGATCAACCCAGGAACCGAACCCTTGTCTCTTGTGTCTCCTGCATTAGCATGTGGATTCTTTGCCACTGTGCCACCTGGAAGCCCCTTATTGAAGCTAAGGAAATATAAAACCAACGTGATTTCTGCATGGAAGAGATATAAAATAAATACATGAAATATATAAGGTAAATAAAATAGAAACAACTCTTGTTTTGGCCTGTGTGTTAACCTGGCGGTTACCAGCTGAGCAGCTGTAGATGGTTCCATCCTGCAGCGCGCATGATGTGCTTCTGCTGAGTCACTCAGTCACGTCCGACTCTCTGCAGCTCCAGGGACCGTAGCCCGCCAGGCTCCTCTGTCCATGCGCATTCTCCAGGCAAGAATACTGGAGTGGGCTGACATATGATAGATGACTTAAAATCCAAAAGGATTTTTTTTTTTATTGATTAACATTCATTTCAACTCAAAAGGAGAAAGGAAGGGTAATGTCTATTCCTGATTGAACAGAGAAGTATACAGACTTCCAAGCCTCCAAGATGACAGTCGTTGGAGTAACACTGCTCAAAGATAAAATGCTCTCACATCACCATTATATAGAGGTGAGCAAATGCACAGATGGGCATACATGCATGCAAATGCATGCTTGCGTGCGCACACACACACACACACACACACACACACGCTCCATTCCAGGCTGAGAAAAGTAAAGCTTAAACTTCCTGGCCATTGGAATAGAAAGAAATGGGATTTTAAGCTCAGTACATCTGATTCTCATTCCACTGAAAGCAGAGTTTTTCTCTTAGAGATAGCCATCTCACAACAAGTTAGAAACATTAAAAGCGAGAAAACCTCAGTGTTTTTCTTTCTTCCCTGTTCAGTGGATTGCTCTGCTCCAACTCACTTGTCAGGTTCCATTCACAGGAGATGCCACTGGAGGAAAAGAAGTGCATAAAGTTTGCTCTCGATGAGATCCACACCCCGGGGTAAGTTATGTGCGGGACTAACTCATGTCACAGAAACAAACAAATCCCTGGTCTGGAGGAGAGAGGGAGCAAGTCAGATGTGGAGAGCGAGTTTGCCATGAAAGTTGAGTTGAATACAAGATGTGAGAGAAGAGGATGCTAGTTTGGCAACTGCCCAGAAGGGCACTAAGTCAGGAAAGAAGTGTTTTCTGCATTTAGGCTTGGAACATCACTAGGGACTGACCAAACTAGCCTGAGAGGCAAAAGAAGGTGCCCTGTCCATCCCCAGGTACTTAAGTGAAAGCTAAGAGCTGGTGTTGGGGCGGGACCAACCTTGATGGCTTGGGAGTGAATCCCAAGTTACAAACGGCTCAAGACCCAGGAGGCAGAGGAGACAAGTACGTGGGCAGGAAGGTGGGGAGGGCCTGGGGGTGGATAGTTGAAGAGATCCGAGAAAGAGAAGGCCACCTGGCATGATTCTGATGGGTGAGCTGGGTTCCTGGCTTGGTCTTGACTTTAAGAAACTGGCTGCTCTTTCCCTCTGTCTCTCTAAGGCTCCTTCAAGCCAGTCCTGGGGAACTTCTGGAGCAAAGGTATATTCAGAGATCTAGGAGTAAACTACCAGGCTGTGTCCTCCTCTGATTTAGGGAAAAAACAAACAAGCTGCATGTGTCTCTAAGAGAAAATAGTGAAATCACAGACCAGAACCAGCCTCTGCTGAGGGAACAACACTCTTAGACCTCAGACCTCTCCGACTCTAAGCCAGGCAACCCCAAATACCTTCTCCCAAAGGAGCCTGCACCAGAAGCTGGCTGCCTTCATGGTGCCATCGATGACCATCACACCTGGGCTCTGAGTCATTTTGGAGAAGTGAATGCCATTATTTAGTGAATGTCTTATTGAGAGTAAGAAAGTCCTGAGGAAAATTAAGAATGACACCCACCCCACGGCCCAGTGTGTGAGAAGCCTTGGAGAACAAGCTTGGTCTGTCCCAGGTGTTGTCTCTCCCGGTAGAAAAGACATGAACAGTGGACTCACCCTGAAACACTGGTCACGGCTTCGGAGAGCCTCCTCTCAGCAGTTAGTCTGGAAAGAGAGCAGGACAAATTCAAAGGATGAGTAAAGAGACTTCAGACATCTGACTTCGGGGTAGGAGAGAACTGAAGGGGTCAGAGGCATTCCAGTTGCCCAGTGAGAGAGCTCGGCCAGCCTCAGGACAGTCCTGCTCCCCCAGCGCTTGGGCACAGGGGCCAGGTGCCCTGGACTCTGCACGCAGGCTCAAAGAACGGGGAAAAGGTGATGATGAGAGTTTAGACAAGGATGGTCTTCAGGACAGAACTCCTCCCCAGGCCTGCATTCCCCGTCAGCACTGATTCGGGGACAAGTGGCCCCTGGGGAGGCCTGGAACATCAGGACCGCAGTTTCCTCTTTGCTCTGAATTACTGTGGATGACTCTTATTGATTGAGTTCAGGGTGCACAGTGCCAGTCAGCCCAGATCAGCTTCCTAAGGGAAGAATTCAGGCTTAGAGGAGAACACGGGGACCCAGACTCAGCACTCTGCCTACCAGTCAAGAAAAGTGTTCTGGGTCTCTGGGGTCAGCTTTTCCGTGGGTTCCCATTCAATTGAGATAATGTGTTTCAGTCATGTCCTAACCAAGAAACACAACCATCAAAAAGACTTGCAACCAGGCCACCTGGACACACAGTTTCCTTGAGGTTTGTTAATGAAAGAAGGCTGGAAAAATCAGCATGTGGCCGGGACATCTGGCAGCCACTCTGGAGTCTTGAAAAGGACAGCCCATAATGACTAGTTGTCTCTTGCAATTACAGTCATGTCTCTGCCAAGAAACACCTCTCCTTTCTGGAAAGTGTCATGTCAAGAGCCATTTTCCAAGTCAGTCAAGTTCTTTCTTGTGAATGCCTAGCAGGTGTTCTATCTGGGGACGCAGTGGCCTGGTGTCCACATTGGAGTGCTTCAGCAGTCCCCCGATGACTTCATATGGATGTGAAGCTCTGGCACCCACATTTGCCTATTGATTCTAGGTCTTGAACCAGATGGAGGCTTTCTATGCATTGCTACCTTGACAACAGGAAACCCCCTAGAGGGGGCCCTGGAAGTCCCATGGAGGGCTGAGTACCCTGCAACACCTGAGTCCAATTTCTTCATTCATTCACTCAACATACACGTGGCAAGCACCCACTGCATGGGGAACTGTTCTGGGTGGTAGGAGCTCAACAATAAGTAGAACATAGTCTGTCTCGAAACAGCTTACATTTGTATACTTTAAAAAGGTAGTGGGAAAAAAAGGTAGTGAAGTCTTTCCAGTGAGGAAGGTATTTGATGATGCCAACCAGGGCTAGATTTAGAAACTGAGAAGCATGGTATTCACTCTGCAACCAGCTAAACTCCCGCTGTTAGGATCCAGCTTTTTCCTTTTTCAAAACAAGATCACTGGACTAGGTGATCTCCTTCAGACCTACCTGTGCCCCCTGCGAAGTCTACTGCCAAGGAGGCAGCGTTACTCCCTCAGGAGGAAGACCCCTGGGGGGCACTGGAGTTTCCTGTCATCTCAGGAGTCTGGCTGGGACCCTGCCGTCTCCTTCCATGAAGAGAGACTCGTGGTGCCAAGCACGCCTCAGACACCTGAGGGGCTGGCTCTTTAGGAAATGAAGAAGCTTATTGAACCCCTCCCATGTGCCAAATTCCTTCTTCCCTTGGCTTATTTATATGAACATCAGAGACAAAAAAGCTGAGGCCAGAGGGGTTAAGTCACCTGCAGAGAGTCAGGCAGAGCTGTGAAGCCCTGGAGACGGGACTGGGCTTCAACCACTGCTAGGGAATGAGTGAAAATTTCATTAGTGAATGAATGAGTGAGCTGTGGGTGACCGAACAGACTGTGCACTGCGGGGCTGCAGCCACTGCCATTGAGTCCAGCAATGCATCTGCTCTGGGTGAGGGTGGAGATGACAGGCGTTAGCATGCCAGGTTGGAGAAGCAGATGAGGCTAGACTGAGGACACCAGCTTGGTTTTGAGTTTCTCCATGATCGTTGGGAGCTACGGAGGGTTGTGAGTGTGGGAGCAGGGGTGAGGGTTCGGTCACTGTAGGGTCTAGGAAGTTCACCTGACCTTCAAAAGAGTCTCTGACTCTTTGTGACCCCATGGACTGTAGCCCGCCAGCCTCCTCTGTCCATGCAATTTCCCAGGCAAGAATACTGGAGTGGGTTCCCATTTCCTACTCCAGGGGATCTTCCTGACCCAGGGATCAAAGTCACGTCTCTTGCATCTCCTGCATAAGCAGGCAGATTCTTCACCACTGCACCAGCTAGGAAGTCCTTTCTTCCAAACTTCCTGAGCAAGTAGGAAATACAGGGGAGAAAGTGATCAAATCTAGCTGGGTGGTTATTTTTTTCTTCTTTTTTAAAGGTTAATCAATTTATTTTAATTGAAGGATAATTACAATATTGTGATGGTTTTTGCCATGCATGAATCGGTCAAAGGTATACATGTGTCCCCCTCATCCTAAACCCCTCCTCCCATCTCCCTTCCCACCCCATCCCTCTGGATTGTCCCAGAGCACCAGCTTTGGGTACCCTGCTTCATGCATCGAACTTGCACTGGTCATCTATTTTACATATGGCAATATACATGTTTCAATGCTACTCTCGCAAATCATCCCACCCTTGGCTTCTCCCACTGAGTCCAAAAGTCTGCCCTTCATGTCTGTGTCTCCTTTGCTGCCCTGCATGTAGGATTGTCAGTACCATCTTTTAAATTCCATACATATGTGTTAGTACACAGTATTTGTCTTTCTCTTTCTGACTTACTTCACTCTATTTAATAGATTCCAGTTTCATCAACCTCATTAGAACTGATTCAGATGTATTATTTTTAATGGCTGAGTAATATTCCATGTGTATATGTACCACAGCTTCCTTATCCATTCGTCTGCTGATGGGCATCCAGGTTGCTTCCATGTCCTGGCTATTATAAGCAGTGCTGCGATGAACATTGGGGTGCACGTGTCTCTTTCAATTCTGGTTTCCTCAGTGTGTATGCCCAGCAGTGGGATTGCTGGGTTGTATGGCAGTTCTATTTCCAGTTTTTTAAGAAATCTCCAAACTGTTTTCCATAGTGGCTGTACTAGTTTGCCTTCCCACCAATAGTGTAAGAGGGTTCCCTTTTCTCCACACCCTCTCCAGCATTTATTATTTGTAGACTTTTTGGTGGCCATTCTGACCAGTGTGAGATGATACCTCATTGTGGTTTTAATTTGCATTTCTCTAATAATGAGTGATGTTGAGCATCTTCTCATTTATTTATTAGCCATCTGTATGTCTCCTTTGGAGAAATGTCTGTTTAGGTCTCTTGCCCACTTTTTGACTGAGTTGTTTGTTTTTCTGGTATTGAGTTGTACAAGCTGCTTGTATATTTTGGAGATTAATTCTTTGTCAGTTGCTTCATTTGCTATTATTTCTCCCATTCTGGGGGCTGTCTTTTCACCTTGCTTAGAGTTTCCTTTGTTGTGCAAAAGCTTTTAAGTTTAATTAGGTCCCATTTATATACATTTGCTTTTATTTCCATTACTCTGGGATGTGGGTCATAGAAGATCTTGCTGTGATTTATGTCGAAAAGTGTTCTGCCTGTGTTTTCCTCTAAGAATTTTATAGTTTCTGGTCTTACATTTAGGTCTTTAATTCATTTTGAGTTCGTTTTTGTGTATGGTGTTAGAAAGTGTTCTAGTTTCATTCTTTTACACATAATTGACCAGATTTCCCAGCACAACTTGTTGAAGAGACTGTGTTTTCTCCATTGTATATTCTTGCCTCCTTTTCAAAGATAAGGTGTCCATAGGTGCGTGGATTTACCTCCGGACTTTCTATTTTGTTCCAACAATCTATATTTATGTCTCCATCTGGGTGGCCTGCCTCTCACAGCCAACACTTCAGGAGCTAAATGCCCCACTGCCCCGCCCTGCTCCCCTCTTTGTCTCCCTGTCTGAATCAGCACCGTCATCATGGCCAGAGCCCAGGAGCAATGAGCTCAGAAGGAACGTGGCAGGTGTGTTCTCTCATTGTGTGTGTGTCTCCTGAGTCAGGCGCTGTTAGGTGCCAGGGTTACAAGTATGAACGGTGTGCTCCTGGCCTTCCAGACAGGATGCTGGGGGACAGCAGACAAGTGTGCCCAGTCCACTGGAGGCAAGAGACGGGGCAGGTAAGTTTCCAAAGGAGGCCCGGTGCTCCCTATGTTGCTTCTCTGCACTCTGCCCCTTGGTCACAATGGTGCCATGCAGATGAGCTAAGCATTTTCCACCGGCTCAACTACCTCCAGTTTCAACTCCTGAAGCAAATACCACTGGAAGTCCAAAATACAGCTATGGCTTTTTAAAGTCTTGAACAATTCAGTTCCTGCAAAAGTGTTCAGAGAGCCACAAATTTGATGAATAGGCAGCTTGGGTTTTAATGCCTTCATCGCTGTAGTGCCTCTGAGAGGCATTCATTTCTTTTCCACCGATGCCCTGCCTACTTCCAAAAATGTTAAAAGCACAAGTACAATAAAACTCTTTAAATGACATGTGTGGATTAAGCTCTGAGTAATGGAATAGGGAGCATGGGAATCTCAGAAATCTAGAACTAGAAGGAAACTACTGAGCAGAGGCCTTAACTCCAAACTTTCTGGCAGACAAGAGGAAAAGAAGAAAAAGGAATTACAAAAAATTAACTAGAGTGTCTCTGATGGTGCAGTGGTAAAGAATCGCCTGCCGATGCAGGGGACACAGATGTGATGCCTGGTAAGGGGAAGATCTGCCAGGCACCATGGCGACTAAGCTCCACAACTACCGAGCCCAAGTGCTGCAAGTACTAAAGCCAGCGCACTTAGAGCCCAGACTCTGCAAACACAGGAGCCGCTGCAGTGAGAGGCCAGGGCACCACAGCCAGAGAGCAGCCCCCGCTCGCCGCAACGAGAGAAGACTTGGGCGCGGCAGTAAAGACCCAGGACAGGCAGAAGTAAATAAATGAAGATTTTTTAAAAAATAAAAATTAGCTAACAGTTTAAAAAATTTTTATTGTGGTAAGAATTCCAGTCCCATCACTTCCTGGCAAATAGACGGGGAAACATTGGAAACAGTGACGGACTTTATTTTTTGGGGCCCAAAATCACTGCAGATGGTGACTGAAGCCATGAAATTAAAAGATGCTCGCTCCTTGGAAGGAAAGTTATGACCAACCTAGAGAGCATATTAAAAAACAGAGACATTACTTTGCCAACCAAGGTCCGTCTAGTCAAGGCTATGGTTTTTCCAGTAGTCATCTATGGATGTGAGAGTTGGACCATAAAGAAAGCTGAGCGCCGAAGAATTGATGCTTTGAACTGTGGTGTTGGAGAAGACTCTTGAGAGTCCCTTGGACTGCAAGGAGATCCAACCAGTCAATCCAAAAGGAAACCAGTCCTGAATATTCATTGGAAGAACTGATGCTGAAGCCGAAACTCCAATACTTGGGCCACCTGATGAAAGAACCGACTCATTTGAAAAGACCCTAATGCTGGGAAAGATTGAAGGCAGGAGGTGAAGGGGATGACAGAGGATGAGATAGTTGGATGGCATCACTGACATGATGGACATGAGTTTGAGTAGTCTTTGGGAGTTGGTGATGGACAGGGAAGCCTGGTGTGCTGCAGTCCATGGGGTCGCAAACAGTCAGACACGACTGAGCGACTGAACTGAAATGAATTGAAGAATTCTTAACATGAGGTCTACCCTCCTAAAATTTTTTAATGTATTTTATTGAAGTATAGTTGATTTGCAATATTGTGTTAATTTATGCTGTATAGCAAAGTGAATCAGTTATATATGTATACATTCCTTTTTAAATTATTTTCCATTATGGCTTATCACAGGATATTGAATATAGTACCCTGTGTTATACTGTGGGGCCTTGTTGTTTATCCAGCCTATATATACTAGTTTGTGTCTGATAATCCCAAACTCCCAATCCTTCCCTCCCCCATTCCTTGGCAAACACAAGTCTGATCTCTATGTCTGTGACTCTATTTTTGTTTCATAGATAAATTCATTTGTGTTGTATTTTGTTTTTTAAGATTTTTTTTGATGTGGATTATTTTTAAAGTCTTTATTGAATTTGTTACAATATTCTATCTGTTTTATGATTTGGTTTTTTGGTTGAGAGGCACATGGGGTCTCAGCATCCCAGCCAGGGACTGAGCCTGCATCCCCTGCATTGGAAGGCAAAATCTTAACCACTGGACCACCAGGGAGCTCCCTGTGTTGTAGCTTAGGTTCCACATATTAGTGCTATCATATGGTTTTTATCTTTCTCTTTCTGACTTATCTCATCTAGTATCATAACCAGGCTGCTGCAAATGGAATTATTTCATTCCTTTCTGTGGCTGAGTCATATTTCACCTCCTAACAAAAATTTTAATGCATAGTACACTGTTGTTAACATAGGTACAATGTCATACAGCGTATTTCTAGAGCTTATCTTATTCTTGTTACTTAACTGAAACTTTGTGCCCATTGATTGGTAACTCCCCATTTCCCTTTCTTCCCAGTCCCTGGCAATCACCTTCCTGCTCGGATTCTATGATCTTGACTATTTAAATACCTCATACAAGTGGAATCACACAGTATTTGTCTTTCTCAGATTGGCTCGTTTCACTTAGCATTATGTCCTCAAGATTCATTCATGTTGTCACATGGGGCAGAATTTCCTTCTTTTTTAAGCCTGATACTATTCCATTGCATGTATTTACCACATTTCTTTAGTCATTCATCCATCAGTAGACATTTACGGCTGTTATGAATCATCACACTGCAAAGACCATGGAAGTACAGATATCTCTCTGATATCTCGATTGCATTCTTTTGGATAAATATCCAGACGTGACATTGCTGGATCAGAGGGCATTTCTAGTTTTAATATTTTGAGGAACTTCAATACTCTTTTCCATAGTGGCTGTACCGTTTTGCATCTCTACCAACAGTGAACAGGGTTTTCCATTTCTTCACATTCTCACCAACACCTACTGTCTTTTGTTGGTGACATCCAACCTGACAGGTGTGAGGTAATATCTCATTGTGGTTTTGATTTGCATTTCCATGATTAGTGATGCTGAGCATTTTTTTCATGTACCTGTGGGCCATTTGTTTGTCTCCTTTGGTGAAATGCCTGTTTAAGTCCTTAACCCTTTTAAAAATCAGTTTATTAGATTTTTACTGTTGAATTGTGAGAGTCACTTATTTTTCTAGATATTAACCCTGATCAGATATGTAATTTACAAATATTTTCTCCTGTTCCTTAGGTTGTCTTTTCACTTTGTTAATTGCTTTCTTTGCTGTGTGGAAACTTTTTAGTTCAATGTAATTCCACTTGCTTGTTTTTATTTCTGTTGTCTGTGCTTTTGGTGTCATACTCATGAAATCATTGCCAAGACAAACGTTATGTTCTTTTCCCTGTTTTCATCTAAGAGTTTTATAGTTTCAGGTCTTACCTTCACATCTTATCCACTTTGAGTTGATATTTGAATATGATGTAAGGTTAGGGTTCATTTCAGTCTTTTGCATGTAGCTATCCAGTTTTCCCAAATGGAAACAAGTCTTTGAATCGGTAGAAGCGAATCTTTTCCCAGCTCTGAAACTTAGGGCACACTGTCTCCTTCACTGGTTTTACACCGGCCAAGATATCTGTTCATGTGCCATCTCCTGCCAGACAGGGAACCCACTGAGGGCAAAGACTGTGTCTTAGTTCCTTTTTTCCTCCAAATACTAGTGCATAATAAACATTTGATAAATGCTCTGATGAATAACTGAACATATACATTTTTGTATGAGGGTCTCTAAACACCAAAGGATAGAAATTTAGGTAAGAAATGTTTGGGGAGCTTCCTGGGTGATTCATTGGTAAAGAATTCATCTGTCAATGTTAGATCCCTGGATCAGGAAGATCCCCTGGAGCAGGAAATGGCAACCTACTCCAGTATTCTCACCTGGAAAACTCCCATCAACAGAGGAGCCTGGTGCCCTACAATCCATGGGGTCACAAGAGTTGGACACGACTGAGCACAAAAGAAATATTTAAAAATAGAGACATTGTTAATTTGGCCGTATCTGATGTGGATTCTCACTGGACAGCTGAGGGATAACATTAACTCCCAGGTCTTGAATCCGTTTCACTGAAGCCACTGAATTTGATATGCAAAGAGTTATGTTATGCAACTAGATTTTAGTTATGTAACTAAAGAGTTACATATGTCTCAGAAGCTACTTATACCAATTATTTTAAAGATTTTTGAGTGGCTTTCTCTTCTAGTATGGTGCTTAACCCTATTTTTTTCAAAAGAAGAGCCATAAAATTTAGTACCATTTCTGTAGCTAATGCTAAAAAAAATTATTGAATAAATGAAGGAGAAAGTGAGTGATTAGATGAACAACATGCTTTCTTACTTCTCTGGGTATTAGAAGAAAAAAAACTATTAAAGCTGTCTAAGTAAATTTGTATCCCCTTTGAGAATAAGCCAACCAGACACATGCATATGAAACTGTGTATTTATAGTTCCCTATGTGTATATATATATAGTTCCTTTTCCCTATATATTTCCATAGAGCCTGCAGTTGGCCCAGCCTTCCAATAACCCCTTTTCTGCAATCAGCCTGGCCCATCCTCTCATTCTGCTTTTTGGGTTTTTTTGGCCACGCCTCTTGGTATGCAAGATCTTAGTTCCCCAAGCAGGGATTGAACCCTGAAGTGGAAGCTCAGAGTCCTAACCACTGGACCACCAGGGAAATCCCCATTCTGCAACAGATATGTATTAAAAATCTCTGACATGCCTGGCCCTGTTCTAGATATTTGGAATATATCAATGGGGAAAATATGGAGCTTATCTTCTATTCTTTCAGAATATTTTTCTGTATGCATGACCACATGACCACAATCCTGATGATTTCCAACCTGGTCTGCCCCTAGAAGCTGAGCACATGTTGACCTGGTCCAAGGTTGCATGGAGAACTCTAAGATGCTCCAGTCATCTGGGGCATCTGCAGAGCAGGTCTGGTAGAAAATACTCTCCACTGACCATGTGCATCCCTGGATTCTGGTCCAGTCTCTGACCAACTCCTGCTAACTTCGAGCAATTTACTGACCTCAGTTGGATTAGATAAGACTAGAATTTTTAACTTGGCTTCATGGTTTCTCTGGAATTATACAGGATGTTTTTCTGCAGCTTTTTCTCAGTGGAACAGGGCTGATAAGTGAGGGGAGAATGAAAAGAGTCCAGACTGACTTGATGAGACACACACTGAAAACATCAAAGAGTTTACAGGGGAAGAGAGTTGAATAGAGCTGATTGGAAGATGATGGGGATAAGAAGAAAGGTGGGGCAAATTGGGTGGGTGGACAGCGAATTTGGGGAAGTCTGAGAGAGAAGGGAGATTTTGGTTGGCATTACTGTCTGTGTGAGAAATAAAGAGGCAGTCCAGTAGTTAGTTAAGACTCCATGCTTTCATTGCAGAAGGAATAGGCTCAATCCCTGGTCTGGGGACTAAGATTCCATAGGCTGTGCAGCATGCCCCCCACCCCCGCAAAAAAGAACGAAGAAATAGAAAGAGAGATGGTGAAAGGAGATTAGTAGACGTTTTCTTGAGTAAAACGAAATTTCCTTTAATATTTGGTGAGAAACCAGTAATGAATTGAACTGATTTATAAAATCTTGGTTTCTTCAAAGTTTTTATTCCTCAAGTTGAGATTTTACATCAATTCTGGATCATTATATGTGCATCAGACAGGATCCTTGGTTGAAGGTAACAGATGTCAACTCACACTGATCAAGCATAAAAAGGGTTTAATAAAAGGATTTGGGATTCTCAAGAAACTGCTGGGAAGACCAGACAACCCGACTTAGGTTAAAATTCCAGGAACATCGGTCACAATTATGCTGCATGCTTGATGAGAAACCTTTAGGACCTCTGCCCCACTGAATGCCAAAGGATGTTACAGTGGTCATCCGTGGTACTACTTCTGACAAAGGTCACAATCTTACAAATAATTCCACCTTTGAAAGCTGATGGTTCTGCCCCTGCACTTATAAAAACCCATTGACAGTGTATTATTTCTCTGGTGTCCAATAAAGTCTACCAGAAGTAGGTCTGATGGGTGAAGAAGGGATCTCACACTATACCTTGTCTTTAAAGAAGTAGATAAGTTTTTATACTCTTTCTTGAAGATGCAAGGTCTGTAAAACTGGATATTCTCCAAACATAGCTGCCAGGCAGCCTACAAATGCCAAGGCCCACTGTGGCTCAGTGGTAAAGAATCCGCCTGCAAGGCAGGAAACCCAGGTTTGATCCCTGGGTTGGGAAGATCCCCTGGAGGAGGACGTGGCAACCCACTCGGTAATCTTGCCAGGAGAATTCCATGGGCAGAGGAGCCTGGCGGGCTACAGTCCACAGGGTTGCAAAGAGTCGGACACGACTGATGAGCAACTGAGCACACACCAGCCTCGCTGATCCCCGAAATCCTCTATGGAGGGTGTTACCCTACACAGACAGTGCTGGCGCTTGCATTAGACTCAGCAGCTAGTGAGGACGCTGACTGCTGTGTCTGGGCTGAGAAGGCACCAACCCAAAGCAATCTGGGATGGGAATTCCCTGGCGGCGCAGTGCAAAGAGTCAGACATGACTGAGCAACTGACCAACAACTACCTAAGAGGGCAGAGAGCAGCTCTTCTCAGTTCGGCCACCAACCTCTAAGCTCAGACCTGAGGGGAGGTTGTAGGAAGTGAGAATGAAGCAGAAGGAAAGAAGGCTCTGGGTGGAGGGCTGGGCTCTGCGAGGCCACAGACTCTGCTGGGAACTCACCTCCCCCATTAAGAACAGCCTCCTGACCACCCTGAGACTCCATCCCCCGGTGCCTTTGACCTTGACTCACATCCCTAGAACTACAGAAATGATTTTCCTCATGGTGCTGAGCCAGGCACCTGCTATTCTTTGATAAGTTTTTTTTTTTTTTTCCCATCACTAAAAGAAAAGGGAAAAAAAACCACTTACCCTCCTTGATTTTCTCCCCAACTGTTTTCTTCCCACCTTTGTGTGCCCAAGAAACTCATTTTTGTTTTGCAAAACCCACTCCCTCAAAATAAAAACCATTACCAACGTTCAAAGCACTTTTTAAAGGGAAACTTTTTCACAAATAGTTTCTGATGACTTTAGCCAGAATTAATTACCGGCTTCCTCTATGCCATCTTAGTATTTTTTTTTTTTAACCTTTGATTACAGCACATTTCAGTATTCTGGCACTTGCTGCACTGTCTTAGCTCTTCTCACTGTAGCTCAGGTGTCCCAGGCTAGATAAGCATTGGGTGACTGTGTTTACCATCGACGTTACTTTGCAACTCATTAACCTAGGGTCAGAGTCTAACTCCATTATAAATGGTCAAAGAAGGTGACATGGATTTTAATGGCCATTCCACATGAGGAGTTTCAAATTATATTTAGAAAAAGGTCAGCAGTTTGAGATTAACTGGAGAACTCCTCAAGGTGACTCTTTTGGGAGACCCAGCATTTGTTGGGATATATAAATTCAGGGCTTGTTTGTCTGAAAAGAAAGAGAAGTCTTCATACTTAAGGTTCTTGTTGTCATCGGACCCTGTTCAATGGCAAGTGTGAGTAAGGCCAGAACTCTTACTTTCCTGCTAAAGCATCTGTGAGGGACCCCAGAGTGCTTTCCACTCCAAGGGGAGGGTGGGAGCAGGCCATGGGTGTACTGAGGGCTCAGAGATCACCCTTTTCCTGTTCTCCAAGCATTCCACGCCACTTACCCAGGAGTGAAGGGCAGACAGCCCTCCCATCTCATTTCTGCTTTCTTCCAAGACAGGAATTCTTCTTAAGCAATGGCTAGATGAAAGGGCAGGCCACCTAGGCAGCTCCCCATGGGCAAATCAGAAGAGGACATAGAGCATCACTAAGATAAATTTAAACCATTGGGCTTATTAACTTAGGTCTCTGCACAGCTTCTCCTCCAGCTGGTGAAATAGAAGTTGGTCCTTTGTCATTGAAGTCTGACAGGGCCTGAGGGAAGAAAAATTTTAAAACAGCTTTTTCCGATGCTACCATGACTACTGAGAATTTTGAGATAAACTCGGGACAAATCGGCTTAAGTTTCGCAGTGAGCTGAAACCCTGAAACCAAGCAATGCATGGCTTAGCACTGTTTCAGAGAGTGACTGTCTACACATTCAATCAATCATTGTGTCTCTCCAGAAGTACTCAGATCAGAAGAAATCTGAGAATAGATTCTTTTAGAAAAGTGGAAGAAGACTTGACAACCATTTTGAGATTGTTGATTCGGCTTGGGGCATTCAGAGAGTGTTGATTAGTAAACGAACATGTTTCTATATATATATATATAAAATTGGCATGCCACGTGACTTGTGGGATGTTAGTTACCCAACCAGAGATCAAATGCATGCCCCTTGCCATGGAAGCGTGGAGTCCTCACCACTGGACCACCAGACAATTCCCTGCAAGTTTTATTAACGGAAAATGAGTTTCTTTCTGTTTCCCATTCATGAACATTGAAGATAACTTTTACAAATGTCAGGCTCCAAATTATACACTCTGGCTAGGGTCTCAGCGCACCTCCACCCCCTAATCCACAGCCAGGGCCATTCACATGGGCAAGTGAGGAACCCCACCTCTGGCAGAGCTGCAGAGCCCCGCTCCATCCTGCCAGGCCGTTCCTGTCCCTCATAAAGCCCGTGGGCCTGCCTGTCTGACGCTCAAGGACCCCTCACCTCTGTCCAGCGTGGCCCTATGGGGACTTGGTCATCCCATCTCAGAGCCCCTGCTTGTCTGCTATTACTCACTTGGGTCCATGTCCTACTGCCTTTGCCTATCCCAGCTTTTTGAGGACAGGGAACCTTTATTACTTTCCTTTATTCTCCCCAAGAGCTAGCACGCTGCCAAAAACAGGGTAGACACGTGTCTTTTGAATGAAAAACATAAGCGGATGAATTAGTGGTTTAGGTTTCGACCTCTGCCTGCTGACACTTGTAGCTTCTGCCGAACCCTCCTACGTCTCAATGACTTCAGTCCTGCTTCCCAGCTACCTGCCTGCCTGGCCTTGTCGCCGTCTACACCCTGGATAAACATAGTCCTCAACCGAAGGGAGTGGTGGGCCTCCAGTCATGCCTTCACAGATGGTGAAGATTTGGATGGGCTGTGAATGGGGGTAGGGAAGGGAAGTGGGGACTAGCTCCCAGGGTACTTGATAAGCTTTCCTGGCATTGGTTCCTCTGCTTCTAATGCATTTCCATCTCCTCCCATTACCTCTCTGCCTCTTTCCCAACCACCACCAAAAAAACCCCCAATAGTATTGTTTTTCAAAGCTTTTATCAAGCTACAACTCTTTCATGAAGCTTCCCTGATGCCCCAGCCAAACTTCGGACTAACCTCCTTGCTTAGCCACCTTAGTATCTTTTCTGAACTTTGCAGCTCTGATCCCAGGGCCTGAGCTGTCTGTGTTCATGTCTCAGCTCCACAGCAAGATCACGGCCTTCTGGCAAATGGGTATTTTTTCATCTTTTTCTTCCCATAAGTGCCCAGCACAGTTGGTATTCAATAAATATTTCTTGGATTCAACTGATAGCAGCAAAACCTTCCAGAGTGACTATTTTAAGGGACAACCCCTGACTGGACACTGATGTGTTGTTGGAACCCATCTTGATTTGTGTACCATGAGTGCTGTTACCCCACTCTTGGATTATTCATGCTCTAGTTAGACCATCTATCAGCTAGCTTCTAGTTACCCCACCTATCAAGTTTCAAAGAATCTTAAGTATTTTAATGACTTTGCACACTGCATTAGATTTACAAATGAAATGACTTCCTTTCAAATGCCGAAATGGGTACCTGGCAGCATCAGGAACCCAGGACCCCTGAGTGAACTTCCCAAGCCCTCCCTGCTCCCACCTCCTCTGACAACTGCAGCTCAAGAGTAGTAATAATATCCTCCACTTAGATAGCACCTTGCCCCATCGGCTTGTCACCGAGTTTCATAAACAGTAATTAATGCAGTTTAGACGTTAGTCTCAACTGTTTACCCTGGCTCTCAATTAATTACCTAATTGCCAAGCTAGGAAGACATGACTTGCATATAATTTTATCAGCATGTGTGCTCACACGGGTGACTCAGATTCACAGAGTTGCCCTTTAGTGAAGCAGGAGATACACACGCTGCGGCAACAGAAACAATGGAAGAGCCAGCCAAGCCTCTCAGGGCCTCGGAAGGCAGGTGCTGTTTACTCCCCACTGCACAGTGGGCTGAATGAGTCACCCCGAGGCCAGACAGCTTTTCCAAGGTGTGAGGAGACCTGGCTCCAACTTTGTTTAAAAACTTGTGTTTGTGCAAATGTGCTTGAAAGCTTTCAGAGGAAAGGGCTTGTCCTCTCAAAACAACCTGTTTCAACAGAAAATAAACTGTGCATTCTGTTCCCTGTATGGCTGGACAGTCTCCATGGAGCATCCATAAAGGAGGGGGAGTGAGGGGTTCCTAGCTGAGATGCCTTAGTCTCAGGGGAGCTGAGACTCCATGGGGTCTGAGGATGTTGGTCTGGGGGGGGGATGTTGGGAGGGAGGGGACTTGGAGGATGCCCTTCTGCTATGCCTGGGACAGAATGCCAACCAGAGTGCCCAGTGGGCTCCAGAACTCATTAGCCAGACCAGAAGGCAAAACTCTGCCTGAGAACTCTTTCATTTTATTTATTTGTTTATTTTTGGCTGGGTTGGGTCTTCGTTGCTGCCTGGGCTTCCTCTAGTTGCTGGCTTCTCATCACGGAGGCTTTTCTTGCTGTGGATCATGGGCTCTAGAACTTGGGGGCTTCATTTGCTGTGGCTTACTTGCTCCATGGCATGTGGGATCTTCTTGGACCAGGGGTAGAACCCATGTCCCCTGCACTGGCAGGCAGATTCTTAACCTCTGGCCCACCAGGAAAGGCCCTTGAAGAGTCTTTTAAAGTGGGACTGTGCTGAGTGTGTGGGGCAGAGCAGAAGGCTCTGGGCAGGTTGACAATGGGAATCGGGGGCACTGGAGTGAAAATCAGGGGTGAGGGTGTGGTGACTTTAAGTCTTAGCCCTGCATCTGTGTTCTTTTATCATGTGTATTTCATTCACAGTACCAGGGATGACATCAAGCTGATTTTAATATTAACATATTTCACATTGAGCATTTCAGTGCTAACCATTATGAGAAACAAATTACAGATACAAATATAGAAGTAGATATAAATACTGATATAAAATGAGAGGAGATGATGAGGATTCTATTATCTTACTAAATTCTTGATTTTTGTCTCTAGCTCTTGACAGCATTCTGCCTACAGATTTCATTCGGTTTCATGCTGTTTCCTTTTCTGAATCAAGCACAGAGACCTTCTCAGCTCCTCACTCTTCTGGATCTTATTTCTGAATTGATGGGAGGAATGTTGCTATGGTAAGGACATGTTATTTCATAAATGTTGACAAATCATCTGCCTAATAACCGATTGCATCATCTTCTAGGAGATTTTCATAGCTTTGGCGAGCTTGGCTTTGCTTCAGGGTGCCACCTCAAAGGCCTGAGTGGGCAGAGACACAGAGGGAGACAGGGCAGGACACAATCGTGATGGCAGAATCAAGCCAGCTGTGGGCTCGGCCCCTTAGCTGAGAGTCAGTCTAATCTCCATGCCTGAAGCACGGCGCTTGGGCTTGCTCACCCTGGCACAGCATTTAAGGCCGTTCAAGCCAGGGGAGGATCTGGGCAGGACCGGTGGGGTGGATGGCCCTCCGTCTCAGGCGGGGAACACTCTTAGGGTTCTGAGTGAGAAATCTGCCAAGAGCAGGACCTCAGCGGGTGGCCCTGGATTCAGAGCACAGAACTAAGCTGCCCGCGAGGGGAGGCTGGCCAGAGTTAGGCAAACTATCGAGAGCCTCAATCAAACAGGTGACGGGTCTCAGGGAGATTCATTCGAATCAGAAACTATGTACATACATGTCCAAGGCTCACCCTCTGGGTCCTGGAGACCAACTCCCGGGCTCAGAGTCTCAACCCACTCACTTCTTTTTTCCTTTCTTTTTTGGCAATGTTAGTGTTTTTATTTGGAAACTGATGTTCTTATGGTGCTCTGTGACTCTTCCCTGCCGGCTCAGTTGGTAAAGTCTCTGCCTGCCATGCAGGAGACTTGGCTTTGATCCCTGGGTCAGGAAGACCCCCTAGAGAAGAGAATGGCAACCCAGTCCAGTATTCTTGCTGGGGAATTCCATGGACAGAGAAGCCTGGCAGGCTACAGTCAATGGGGCTGCAAAGAGTCGGACACAACTGAATGACTAACACTTCCACTCTCACGGTGCTCTGTATTTTTTTTTTTTTGAAGTATAGTTGATTTACAGTGTTGTGTTAGTTTCACGTGTACAGCAAAGTGATTCAGTTACACACACACGCACACACGTATACATACATATATATTCTTTTACAGATTTTTTTCCCTTTAGGTTATTTTAAGATAGTGAGTAGAGTTCCCTGTGCTATGCAGTAGGTCCACGTTGGTTATCTATTTTATATATAGTAGTGTATATGTCAGTCCCAACCTCCTAAATTACATGCACCCCCTTCCCCACTTTGGTAACCATAAGTGTGTTTTCCATGTCTAACTGGCTCACTCACTTCTGATATCCTGGTCAGAGCTGATAGGGGGTGGGGAGGGCTCGTGGAAGCAGAGGCTGGCAGCGATTCATATCAAGCCTAAATTCTCTGCCCTTTCATTTCCTTGAGAATCCAAACAATGCTTACCTTGCATGAAATGAATTCTCAACTGCATCTTTCTTTAAGGGTTGTTACTTAGACAAAGACAGATATTAGTGTTTAGTTGAAGGTGTGGGATCTTAGTGAAGGGTTATATTTTAATAGAGATAGTAATAGTGGTTGAATCAGAGACAATTATTGCTTATCTCTGAATTGCACATGAAGAAAACAGATTTGTTGGGTAGATGCATCTGTTAACAGTCCCCACTGGCTGTTCACCTGGGTGACACTCTTTAGAAATGGAATTCCCAAAATTAAACGTGTTTAGAGACAGCAGGTTTGAGAGTTCAGCATGCCCTGCCTGCTTTTCTCGTCTCTTCATTTATGCTTTCCTTCTCGTCTTTCATTCCTTCCCTTTCTCCTTCCCTCCCCGACCCTGCCATCCCTCCCTTCTTTCTTTCCTTTCTTCCTTCCATTTCCTTTCCTTCTCTCAGTTACTCACATATGCCAAACCAGGCACAATGACCTAACTAATCAGAGCTGATGGAGGGAGCCATTCCCTAAATAAGACTAGAAAAGGAACAGAGATATCTGTCTCAGTCTGGAGGGTCAACGGGGGCTAATTCCAGGAGAGCTGAACTGTCCAAGGGTATAGGATTTAGCCAGGTGGAGAAGGATGTTCCGAGTAGCAGGCATCACAGATGTGGAGACCCAGCAGCATGAGAGAGCAGAATGCATTCGAAGACCGTCAGGTGTGGGCAAGATCTGGCACAAAACAGTGAGAGGGTGCTGCTCTGGTCCTCCAGCCTATGATGCGGGGGATCTTAAATTCAGCCCTGTCTGAGGCCCTCTCTCCTCCTGTTAGTCTCTGAGTGTAAGCCTCTATGCAATAATATCTTCTCTGTATCACATTTACTCATAAAAGACATAAGGAAAACGTTCCCAGGATGGAGGACAACTTCCCTCAAGTCCGGCGTTATCCTGAGCTGAACAGGGAGCTCTCTGACAAACTCAGTGCGTCTTATGGACTTTGTGTATGATCAACACACAGCAAGTCGGCGCTCCTTGCCCACGACGTGCAGGTAGCCTGGATACACACTGCTTTCATGCTGACGAATGCTTCCCGCAGGCCGGGGGAGAACAGGCATGAAGGTAAAGGGCACAGTGAGCTCCCAGAGGTCAGGAGTGCCTGGCAGTACTGGCACATTTAGTCCTGTTGGGTGGCATTCCTGATCTCCAGAGGCCAATGGCCCACACGTGGGTAAAAGGAAACCCAGAGCGGGGCACTGAAGTGAACATCCAAATGATGCTGTCTATTATCTCTCTAGACAATAGCCCCCACTCTGTAACTGGGAGTGAGATGTGCTGTGGGCAGGAAGCTATGGATTAAGAGGGAATTGCAGGTAACAGTATGATGTGGACGAAGATGTCGTCTGTAAAACCTTTGTGCAAGTTTCCTTCTTCTCAGGTGTGCCTGAGCTGCTGCTGCAGTGTCTGCTCTTTTGATGTTACCTGGCTCTGAAGATCTTTTCAGTTTCCCATAGGTTACCCTCAAGATGTGACAGAAGTGAGGACCACTGAACAGAGGAGACTGACATCACTTGCAGAAGGTTTTGGAGCAAGGGTTGGATCTGAAACGTCATAGATGAGTCATTAGGAGATACAGGCAGGGACCAGATCTAGAAGACGGGCTCTGGAAGATTTTTCTTTCTTTCTTTAGTATCATCACAATTTCAGACTGCTTGTAACAAGAAAGAGAATTTGGAGTAGGGATGAAGAGCTTCATTTCCGGGATAGCATTCCAAGGACAACGAGAAAAGAATAGTTACCGGGATTCACTAATGTATAATCCCCTCAACATTAATGGCCTGTTATCTTGGCGTAATATTTCTTCAGATTATTATGTTAACTTGCTTTTCAAAAAGACCAAAAAACAAAACTATAGGTTTGGGTTTACTACTCCAATATTTTATTTGAGGAACAAGAAGATTTTGAGAATAATTGGTCTTCCATCAGCCATCTTTGCATTTTCTATAAATTTTCAGAGAAATATGAAAAGAACAATATAAAATAATGCCACTTTTAATGACTTTTTGTCATCTTTTGTCTCTGATACCAGGAAAAGAGTCTTTATTTTTAAGCTAGTATAGATCACAATTTTAATGGCGTTGCAAACGTCAGGGTTGGCAAGGACAGATTTCTGTTACTAGTGGCAGAAAACAAGGCTAAGTTCCACGGTGGCTCAGATGGTAATAAATCCACCTGCAATACAGGAGACCTGGGTTTGATCCCTGGGTCCAGAAAATCCCCTGGAGGAGAGAATGACTACTCATTCCAGTATTCTTGCCTGGAGAATCCCATGGACAGAGGAGCCTGGCAGGCTACAGTTTCATGGGGTCATGAAGAGTCAGACATGACTGAGCAACTAACACCCATGATACAAAATCACTCTCAGATTAACTGGACACATAGCCTCTGTCACAGAGAAATGGAAGTAATATCTTCCCATCTGCTCATGGAACTTCAGAAATGTGTCTCAGGAGGCTCCGAGGAGCTAGGGGTCTTTATGTCTTGGAGCAGCAATACTTTGGTGAGAGGCAAACTGATAGGTAAAAAGTGATTTATTAGAACAGGACACTTGTGAGGCTTACATGCAGGTGGGTGAGAGGGTTCTGCACCCAGAAAGCTTAGTGGACTAGAGTCTTACAGTCAAAGGAGGCGTGGAGAAGGGAAGAGGACTACCTTCTTCTTTGTTCTGGAGTAGACGTCAAGCTTCCATCATGAGCTCCCCCTCCATGTTGGGTAGGGGAGTTTTCTTGTCCCTGTGTGGTCAAGCCAGGAGTTATCACAGCACAATGGAAATAAGCAAAAATGTGGTGGTAACATGCTAAAAATGGTAAATCGTCGCAAGTTTCAGTATAACGTCCTTCCCTTATTCTTTTGCTTTTAGTGTGCCCGGAGAGCACGTCTTAGGAATCATTAACTTACTGAGCTCACTGGGCAGATATGAGTCTTATTCCACCCTTGTTTTATTGTTTGGGGCATATCATTTGCTTCTATTGCGTGGTTTTGTTGCTAAGCAAGCCTGCTTGGTTTTATGATTAAGCAAACCTGTTTTCTTGAGTGATCATTAACTTATGAGGGTCTCCCATATTTTTTCTCTGCTTATAATCCCCCAGTGGGATTAACTATGTAATTACCTACTTTGTCTTTTTACTCTGTCTGGATCCCTCAGGTTAACCAAGAGCAGAAGTCATGAGATTCTGGTAACCAACTTTTTCATAAAACTCACTTGAAACTAACCATTCTTTACTATAAGCATGATTAAGGAGAGGTTTTGAGAATTGTTAGTTTTAATCAAATAACTTCCTGCCACTGTTGTTGGTTGGGTTACCCGGTGGCGCATTTTACAGCTAATCGAGGCTGATAGATTCATGACAGACATTTCACAGAAACATTTTTAAAGATTTTCCCATAGCCCTGGAAGGGACTGATGAGTAAAAATCCACTTTGAACATTTTCCAAGACAATGTCATCTGAGCCTTGCTCACCACCACAGCCCTGCAGAGACACAATCAAACTCTTGTTCATTTGCTAAAAGAGACTCAAGGCTGCTTCCTGAGGAAAACTGTGGCCTTACCTGCAGAAAGAAAGGGTAAAGACATTTGGGGGCAGAAAGCCAGAAGCTCAGAATAGCTCATAAATATCAGGGTTGCTAAGAAGTTTAGAGCAGTTAGAGTTTTAAGACACATTTCTCAGAGGAAGAGGTTAGTATTCTCTACTAGGTCTAACACCTAGAGAGTTAGTCAGTCACAGGTGGTAATGGGATTCTTGGTGGTAGATGAGACAGCCTGGAGAAGGACAGATTGTAAAATTTGTGGGATCTGGTGCAAAACAAAAAGGCAGAGGCCCTTGTTCAAAAGTTAGGAATTTCAAGATGGCAACCCCAGAGCGTCTGTCTAAGGCAGGACTCTTCTGAGCATAGATAACTGCACAGGCTGAACACCCATCATGAGCCTGCAGGGAGGAGAGGGAGTGAAATCAAGCCTTAATGATGGGATCCTAGGGAAAATCAACTGTTAAACAGAAGAGACAGACATTGAGACAGGGAGGTCAAGGAGGTAGAAAAAGAGCCAAGGGCAAATAGAGTCTCAGAAGCCAAGAGAAGTCATACAGAAACCACATGAACCTTCTTCCTTGTCCTTGTACTTCCAGCATGATGGCAGAAAACATATATCCAGTTGCTGTGGGATGTAGTCATTGTCTAAGGTTCTAATGCTGTAAGGATTCAAAAGCACCCTTGACATTTTGCAGACAAGAGGTCATCACTGACCCGATTAATAAAATTGAAACAGCCAGATGCCAGATTGTCCTGAGAATGGACAGGGAGGTGAAATAGTGGAGGCAACTCCAAGAACCTGTCTGCTGAGCTAGAGGAGAGGATTGAAAAGATGGCAGTACTTGCCTGGTGGTTCAGATAGTAAAGAATTTACCTACAATGCTGGAGACATGGGTTCGATCCCTGGGTTGGGAAGATCCCTTGGAGAAAGGAATGACAAACCATTCCAGTATTCTTGCCTGGAGGATTTCATGGACAGAGGAGCCTGGTGTGCTACAGGCCCAGCGGTTGTGAAGAGTCAGATGCAACTGAGTAACTAATGAACACACCTGCTGGAGATGCTTAGCTATGAGAGGTGGTGGTGGTGGTGGTGGTTTATGTTTTTTTGGAAGATGGGAGGCAAACCATTCAATATCACAGTAATCCAAGTCTATGCCCCAACCAGTGACGTTGAATGAGTTGAACAGTTCTAATAAGACCTTTTAGAACTAACACCCCAAAAAAGTGTCCTTTTCATCATAGGGGACTGGAATGGAAAAGTAGGAAGCCAAGAAACACCTGGTGTAACAGGCAAATTTGGCCTTGGAGTACAGAATGAAGCAGGGCAAAGGCTAATAGAGTTTTGCCAAAAAGAACACACTGGTCATAGCAAACACCCTCTTCCAACAACACAAGAGAAGACTCTACATGGATATCACCAGATGATCAATAACGAAATCAGATCAATTATATTCCTTGCAGGAAAAGAAGGAGAAGATCTATACAGTCAGCAAAAACAAGACTGGGAGCTGACTGTGGCTCAGATCATGAACTCTTTATTGCCAAATTCAGACTTAAATTGAAGAAAGTAGGGAAAACCACTAGACCATTCAGGTATGACCTAAATCAAATCCCTTATGATTATACAGTAGGAGTGAGAAATAGATTCAAAAAATTAGATTTGATAGACACAGTGCCTGAAGAGCTATGGACAGAGGTTCATGAGGAGGCAGTGATCAAGACCATCCCCAAGAAAAAGAAATGCAAAATGGCAAAACGGTTGTCTCAGGAGGCCTTACAAATAGCTAAGAAGAGAAGATAAAGGCAAAGGAGAATGATATACTCATTTGAATGCAGAATTCCAAAGAATAGCAGGGAGAGAATAAGACAGCCTTCTTCAGTGATCAGTGCAAAGAAATATAGGAAAACAATAGAATGGGAAAGACTAGAGATCACTTCAAGAAAATTAGAGATACCAAGGGAGCATTTCATGCAAAGATGGGCACAATAAAGGACAGAAATGGTATGGACCTAACAGAAGCAGAAGATATTAAGAAGAGGTGGCAAGAATACACAGAAGAACTGTACAAAAAAGACCTTCATGAGCCAGATAACCACAATGGTGTGATCACTCACCTAGAGCCAGACATCCTGGAATGTGAAGTCAAATGGGCCTTAGGAAGCATCACTATGAATAAAGCTAGTGGAGGTGATGGAATTCAAGTTGAGCTATTTCAAATCCCAAAAGATGATGCTGTGGAAGTGCTGCACTCAATATGCCAGCAAATTTGGAAGACTCAGCAGTGGCCACAGGACTGAAAAATGTCAGTTTCCATTCCAATCCCAAAGAAAAGAGATGCCAAAGAATGTTCAAACTACCGCACAATTGCGCTCATCTCACACTTTAGCAAAGCAATGCTCAAAATTCTCCAAGTCAGGCTTCAACAGTGTATGAATCATGGACTTCCAGATGTTGAAGCTGGATTTAGAAAAGGCAGAGGAACCAGAGATCAAATTGCCAACATCCATTGTATCATAGAAAAAGAAAGAAAATTCCAGAAAAACATCTACTTCTGCTTTATTGAACATGCCAAAGCCTTTGACTGTGTGGATCACAACAAATTGTGGAAAATTCTTAAAGGGATGGGAATACCATACCACCTGACCTGCCTCCTGAGAAATCTGTGTGCAGATCAAGAAACAATAGTTAGAACTGGACATGGAACAAGAGACTGGTTCCAAATTGGGAAAGGAGTGCATAAAGGCTGTATATTGTCACCCTGCTTATTTAACTTATATGCAGGGTACATCATGTGAAATGCTGGGCTGGATGAAGTACAAGCTGGAATCAAGATTGCTGGGAGAAATATCAATAACCTCAGATACGCATATGACACCACCCTTATGGCAGAAAATGAAGAAGAACTAAAAAGCCTCTTGATGAAAGTGAAAGAGGAGAGTGAAAAAGTTGGCGTAAAACTCAACTTTCAAAAAACTAAGATCATGGCATCTGGTCCCAGCACTTCATGGCAAATGAATGGGGAAACTATGGAAACAGTGAGAGACTTCATTTTTGGGGACTCCAAAATCACTGCAGATGGTGACTGCAGCCATGAAATTAAAAGACGCTTGCTTCTTGAAAGAAAAGTTATGACCAACCTAGACAGCATATTAAAAAGCACAGAGACATTAGTTTGCCAACCACAGTCCATCTAGTCAAAGCTATGGTTTTTCCAGTGGTCATGTAGGGATGTGAGAGTTGGACCATAAAGAAAGCTGAGTGCTGAAGAATTGATGCTCTTGAACTGTGGTGTTGGAGAAGACTCTTGAGAGTCCCTTGGACTGCAAGGAGATCCAACCATGAATTGTAAAAGAAATCAGTCCTGAATATTCATTGAAAGGACTGATGCTGAAGCTCCAATACTTTGGCCACCTGATGCGAAGAACTGACTCCTTGGAAAAGATCCTGATGCTGGGAAAGATTGAAGGCAGGAAGAGAAGGGGATGACAGAGGATGAGATGGCTGGATTGCATCACTGACTCAATGGACATGAGTTTGAGCAAGCTCTGGAAGTTGGTGACAGACAGGGAAGCCTGGCGTGTTGCAGTCCTTGGGGTCGCAAAAATCGGACACGACTGAGAGACTGAACTGAGCTGAACTGAAGATGGGAGAGAATTACACATGTTTTCATGAAGAAGGAAAGGTGCCAATGGTACAAAGTAAAAAGTCGGAGAAAGAGGATAAAGAAAAATGAAGAGAAGACAGGAAATGGGAGAAGGCGAGGGTGGGATGATTTGAGAGAATAGCATTGAAACCTGTATATTATCATACGTGAAACAGATCACCAGTCCAGGTTCAATGCATGAGACAGGGTGCTCAGGGCTGGTGCACTGGGATGACCCTGAGGGATGGGATGGGGATGGAGGTGGGAGGGGGGTTCAGGATGGGGAACACATGTACACCCGTGGCTGAGTCATGTCAATGTTGGCAAAAAACACTACAATATTGTAATTAGCCTCCAATTAAAATAAATAAATTAAGAAGAAAAAGATGTTACCTCAGTCAGATAATAAGAATAACAAAGGCTCAATAAGAAATGCTGACAGGGTAGCCTTCTTAGGCTGCAATTTTTACTTTGCATACTTTGCATTTTAGACCGTCGTGGTTGAGCTGCCATTTGGACTCAGATACAGTCCTTCTGCAAGAAAGAAACTGAAAATATTGTTTTATGGGAGGAAAATTAACAGAACCCCGCCACCAGAGTTCTACTTCAAACAGAATATTGTTTTTCAAGGAAACTAGCATCGCAAAGGGTTTGCCCCAGTAGTCTTATATTCTCAGCCATCATGCTCTGATTCTGCTCTATATGCTCTGAAACAATTACCCTATAAAATGCTATAGAAAGAAAATCTCTTTCTGATATTGGTTAAGACTTGGGAGAAATATTTCAAGTTTCTAAGTTTTTCTTTGATATAAAGAAATAATTAGTTGGAAAAGAAATTAATACCACAATGAAAAGGTCTATCAAAATACCAGAAGAGGTTGCTTGAGAGTAGCAGTTACTAAAGAACTTTGAAGTGTCTGCAGGAAAGGAACTGTAGTAATCAAAGTCAACTTTTTATTACCAGGCAAGGATTTCAGTATTTAACCTCCACAGATGACCTGGTCTCCTACCTCATACAGAAGATAAAGGAAGCTCAAGGCATGTTCTGTTCCCATCTCCAAGTCTATCCCCCCACCTCCATTCTTACTTTATTTTTCCTCAATACACTTTCCCTTTATTCCCAAAGTGAATAGCCTCGCCAGATCTCAGAAGCCTATGCCATTCAACCCATAGGAATGTTCTCCTCCATGGACAGAGGAATCTGGTGAGCTACAGTCCATGGGGTCACAAAGAGCTGGACATGACTGAGCGCGCATTCACACACACACAATATCTGCCTTGGGTAACATTTATAGAGTGAGCTGAGGGGAATCCTTTTTTTCTGACTTCATTTCTACAACGGCTATGGTGAGTTTTACTCTGGTTTCTACTTTTCGAGATGATGGTGGAATAGTAGCTGTTTCTATTACAGGGTGTGGCTTATTTACATTACTCCAGCAAGTAGCATGGAATCACTATTACTTTGGGTTTGTCCTGAAAGAATTGCCATAAGAACTACATGACTTTCCAGGGTACCTAGAAAAGTAGGCATTTTCCAGCTTAGGCTGAACAAATACTGCTGATTTTGAGGAGACAGTGTAGTAATGGAATGTTGAGTTTAGAACCTATTTTTGTAGGTTTTTTTTTTTTTTTTTGTTTGTTTGTTTTGCATGAAAGTCAGCTTGTGCTTTTATTGGCTTTACTTTAGTGCCTTTAACTCATTCTGTTACTTTTGGTCCCTGTGGTCTGGACTTAGGAGATAGAGAATTAAATCTGAGATATGGTCCTTTTTAAAGAGTACTATGTTGGGCTGCAATCCATGGGGTCGCTAAGAGTTGGACTGAACTGAGGGACTTCACTTTCACTTTCATGCACGGGGAAGGAAATGGCAACCCACTCCAACGGAGGAGCCTGGTGGGCTGCCATCTATGGGGTCACAGAGAGTCAGACATGACTGAAGTGACTTAGCAGCAGCAGCGGCAGCATGATGACCTTGATAAACTGGTTGTCCATAGATTTGTAACATATAAGCCTTGTCTTGGACCACTGTGGTTGCTTTCAAAAACCCTTCTTTTCTCTCTTTCTGTAAGCTTGTATCTCTTTGTGGGTGGATTTCCAAGGGGCTCCTCTTTTTTTTTTTTTTGAGAATGTTTTTGAGACTGCTTTGTTGGAATTACAGAGTTGTTTTCAGCTTTATCTTATGTGTTTGTTTTAATATCTTTACTCATGTTTTGAGATCTCTTGGTCCTTTGATTCTTCTGATCAAATCTCTTCTGTTCATAATCTTTTCTTGCCATTTCATCTCAAATATCTGCAGAAATAGTTTTACTCCTGTTGTTTAGTGTTTTTCTGATCTGAATCTTCTCTGACATCTGTTGGGAGATAAAACATTGATAAAGCAATATATAGCAGCTCCATCCTTTAGCTTCCAGGTTTTCTTAATGCACCTTTTTATTACTTTGTACTCCGCTCAAAATCTTCTCAGCATCTTTCAATACAGATCTCATATTGGTTATTTTAAGCTTAATGGAATTCTGTGGAAGATCAGGGAGCCCTGACGCCCGAGATTCTTTTAACTAGAGTACGCCCTTTATGTCTTTTCTCTTTTGGCCAATGATGGATATCGTCAGCCTTCTGTGCAGTGGCTTTAGCTGTTCCTTCTTCTTCATAGGGAGAAAAATTTTGAGTGGATAGTGTGTCTAGGCTATTTTTCCTCTGAGGAGTCCATCCGAATTTTGATCTAGTTAGTGAATTTTTGTCTGAAGATTCACTTATTCTTTTCAGAGAATCATGGTTATTCAAAGTTTGTTCCAAGACTTCTACATTTCCTGTATGACATGACAGCTCCATTATTTTTTTTTCTTCCATTTTTCCTCTTTGATATTTTATCATCCTTTTAAACAGGTACAGGAGCAAATCTGCAAGTTACCAACATATATGACATTCATTCATTCAGCACTCTCAGTCCCTTAATTGTGCTATTTTATAGATTTATCACATTTTAACATATTATATATATGTTATATATATATACATATACATATATAATATATATATATATAACTTGTATATGAGCTTTCCTGGTGGCTCAGATAGTAAAAAATCTGCCTGCAATGTGGGAGACCTGGGTTAGATCGCTGGGTTGGGAGGATCCCCTGGAGAAGGGAATGACTATCCACCCCAGTACTCTTGCCTGGAGAATCCCATGGACAGGGGAGCCTAGCAAGCTACAGTCCATGGGGTTGAAAAGACTCAAACATGAATGAGCGATTAACACTTCATTTAATAATTTTAATATAGATTAAGTTCTCTGTCCTCAGTACCCAAAAGGATTTCTGGTTACTGTAGGTAGTCAGTGAATATTTGTTGAATGAATACAAAAAGAAACACATGGACTGTTTTCTATTTTAGTGTATCACATCAACTTGCATTTGGATGACATGTGGGATAGTTTTCCATTCTGATCCCATTTTTCTTTGCTGGAATCTATGACTGTCAGCCTTTAGAAAAAAGTGTTTAAAATATTTTTGTTGTTTATGGCCATGCTGGGTCTTCACTGCTGCATGTGGGCTTTCTCCAGCGAGCAGGGGCTACTCCCTAGTTGCCGTGAGCAGGCTTGTCATTGCAGTGGCTTCTCTTGTGGAATACGGGTTCTAGGGCACACGAGCTTCGGTAGCTGCAGCCCTTGGGCTCTAAAGCATGGGCTCAGTAGCTATAATGTATAGGCTTAGTTGCCTCGAGGTATGTGGGGTCTTCCTGGACCAGGGATTGAACCCATGTTCTCTGCATTGGCAGGCAGATTCTTTACCACTGGGCCACCAGCGAAGTCCTGACAGCCAGCATTTTGAAAACTTTGTCTGGGCTAAGAGGTAGTTACCCCAATTGGTTTGCCACCTCCAAGTCACAAGCGATAGAGGAGGTTCAACTTGGAAAGGGATCCTTATTTTTGTTACGTCCACTATTTTTTTCTCCCAATAGCACAATGAGTTAATGATTATTTCCATCTTATTGGAGGTAGAAACTGGAACCCTAAGAGGTTAAGTTACCCAAAGTTAGAAAATTGAAAAGGAAAAATCTGATTTTGAGCACGAACTTACTCCCAAACCAGAACTTTTCCCAAAAAATGTTTTAAAAATTATTCAGTGACTCATGTTGTGTTGAGAAAGAAAGAAATAGAACAAATAAGATGCATTTCACCTTTAAAACAGAAAAGGAGGTGGGGAGAAACTAATGCCTGCTGTTTTCATCAGTAATTCCAACACGGGAAACAAATCTATTTCCAATTTGGCAAAGTATCCAGCTCTCTTAGAGAAATGATATCTTGGCTGGGATCTGAGAAGCCGTATAAATACAATTTAAAAATCATGAGCAATTGAGAAATAATTTCTAGATACAAAAAAGTCTCAGGCAATCTTCCATTTCCTCTCAGTACAACGAAGGTCATTCCTCTTTTTTCGGGGCTAAGTTCCAAAATGTATAAGCTCTTTAACTTCACCTTCTCATAATGATTCACACAGACTCATCCCCACAGACTCTGAGGAGATGATAGAGGATGCAAATGGGTGTCCTGTTCAATGGCTAAGTACTGTCTGACCCTTTGCAACCCCATGAATTGCTTCGTGCCAGTCTCCTCTGTCCTCCACAATCGCCTGGAGTTTGCTCAGATTCATGTCCATTGAGTTGGTGATGCTATCTAATCACTGGTACATCTTAAGTCCCTGCTCACTCTGTGACCTTTTTTTCTTTTTCTTGTTTTCTGTTTGGCTTTTATTTATAAACCACCAAAACATCTGGCCAATTTACTTAATATCCAGATGTTTTGGTCTAATTTACATTGCTAAATTTTTTTTTTTTTTTTTTTACTGAATGTATTGACTTTTTGGGTAAATATAGCCTGAGTGAAAGTGCATGAAGGTTGCCAGCTGACGGAAAAAGGAACTAGCTGGCAATCAACAATCAACATCTGCTCCTCATTTCTCTATTGCTTCCTGGCTCAATCAAAACTAACGTGCCTAATCTTTGAAGAAATTCTTAGAGAAGTGAAAAAAATCATTTGACATCTTTACCTTATCAGTATCACAATCATAGAGAAGCTAGACACAGCCAGAGGCAAAAATAGGATCCCTATCTGGGAAATGGCCTGAGTAGATGCACTCATTGCACCATGAGGATAAAAGATAAGAATTCAGATCCCAGATGGTCAAAACCATTTGTCACGCCATCCCCACAATTCATGTTTCCTTCCCAACTTATCCCAGCATGGTCATGATAGACCTCTTTAAGTGTCTTGGTAAAATGCCATCCTGGGGGAACCATAGACAAAAGCCTCTCTCCTCTCTTGGACTGTGACTTGAAGCATCACTCCATCCTTCAGGTGCCATGTCGTAATGAACATCCTGTCCTGTGTTCTATGGTGATATTAGCCCTTGACCCCAGAGCCTGGCCCAGGCAGACAATATGGCAGCTGGATTGAGTACCAAGGTCCAAACTACATCATACTTCATGCCCTTCCACACAGTTTAAAGTTGGTAATTAGATTGCCCTAGGTGTGAACCTTCCTATCACCTGCAAGGTAATTGATTTCTGGTTGATAGGTCACAAATCAAAACTCATTTCCTATACATATAATGTTATCATTAGAATTCTGTTCCTAGAATCACATTTAATGACACAAATATGCAAAGCTGTACCAAAGAAAGTCAAAAAGGGAAAATACACATACATGATTTTACAACTATTTATTAATATTGTAAAATGAAATTTATCCATTTACTTTCTGTGAACTTTGTATGTAAGTACAACATAACAAGCAGGAAAATGTAAAAATCATATATTTGCCACTTGAATTTCATAGCTGAATACGCCCGAGTCACTACCACCCAGGTCAAGAAGTAGAAGTCCCTCAAAAGAACCCTCCCCCTTGTCCACATGGTCTATTCTTCCATTTGTTTAGTTCTATTTCATTTCTCTCAATAATGTTTTATGGTTTCTGTGTACAGGCCTTGCCTAGCTCTCCTTTTATTTACTACTGCTTGATGTTTTTGTTTTTTTCTTTAAATTGGAGTATAACTGCTTTACGATGTTGTGTTAATTTCTGCAGTCCAAGTGAATCATCTGTATGTATACATATATCCCCACCCCATCCCACCCATTTTAGTGCTAATGTAGATGGTACCATTTTAAATCTAGAAGGATGGTACCGCTGAACCTATTTGCAGAGCAGCAATGGAGACTCAAATAAAGAGAACAGACTTGTGGACTCAGTGTGGGAAGGAGAGGGAGGGATGAACTGAGAGGAGCACTGAAACATACACATTACCATATGTAAAACAGATAGCCTGTGGAAATCTGCTGTCTGATGCAGAAAGCTCAGACCTGGTGCTCTGTAACAGCCTAGAGGGTAGGGTGGGGTGAGGGGTGCGAGGAGGTTCAGAGGAAGGAGACGTATATATACTTATGGCTGATTCGTGCTGATACATGGCAGAAAACAACACAATATTGTAAAGCAATTATCCTCTAATTTAAAAAAAAATTTAAAAAATTGTTCCATTTTATACATTCTTTTTTGATATATTACTGATATAAGGAAAGGAATTTTTATATTGAATTTAAGGTCCTTGATAAATTCACTTATTACTTCCACTGCTTTATCTGTAGATCCTTTAGATTTTCTGCGTAATAATCTTGTTACTTGTTACTCTTTTTCGCCCTCAAGTTCTTATGTCTTTTCTCTTCCTTGTTCTATTTCTCTGGCTAGAACTTTTAGGAAAAGTTTGAATAGAAGTGATTATAATGGTCATCTTTGTGTCTGAGGTAAAACTTTCATCATTTTAACAGTAACGGAGATGCTTGCTCTAGGACTTTTCTGTATATTCTTGGTATCTTGATTAGACTGTTCTTATTAAAAGATGTAGAAAATTCCCTCTCTTTCGATTCTTGGAAAGGATTTGTATGTAATAAGCATTACTTTTTTCTGTTAATGTTTGGACGAATTCACCAGGGAAGTCATCTGGGTGAGCAGTTTTTGACAAAATTCAACGCTCATTTATGATTAAATCTCTCCAAAAAGCAGGAATAGAAGGAACATACCTCAACATAATAAAAGCTATATATGTTTTGAGGTTTTTAACTATGAATTTATTTTCTTTTTGTGTCAATTTGAAAAAGTTATATTTGTCTAAGAATGTGTCCAATTAACCAAATTGCCAAATACACTAGCATTGGGTTTTCTCTTATAATTATTTTAATATCTGTATTATAGGTAGTTTTGTCTTGATATGGGTTAGTTGTGGGTTTTGTGTGTGTTTTTTTTTTCATTCTTTTATTGTTTTTTGGGGGCCTGGAATTTATGAAATTTTATTTTTCTTCCAAAGCACTCCTCCTTGGCTTGCTGATTCTTTGTATGGTGTGTTTATTTTCTTCTTAAATTCTACCCTTATCTTTATTATTTCCTCCCTCAAACTTTCTTTGAGTTTTTCTAACTTCTTCAGATAGATGGCAACTTGTTTTTGTTTGTTTGTTTGTTTTGTTTCTCTTTTTTAATAATTCTAAATTTTAAGTTTTCCTTGATATGTGGTTTTAGTTCCATCCTAAACGTTTTGCCACATAGGAATTTCTTAATCATTTGATTCAAAATATTTTCTAATTTCCATTGTGATTCCTTGTTCTACCAATGTGTTCTTTAGACATTAATGCTTACTTTTTGTACATACAGAGATTTTCTAGTTTACTAACATCCTGCAGAGATCAGAGGACAAAATCTGTAGGACAGATCATCATAATTTGTTGAGATTGTGTTAGTTCCTCAGTTGTGTCCAACTCTTTGCGACCCCATGGACTGTAGCCTGCCAGGCTCCTCTGTCCATGGAATTCTCCAGACCAGAATATTGGAGTGGGTAGCCATTTCCTTCTCCAAGGGATCTTCCCAACCAGGGATCGAACCCAGGTCTCCCGCATTGCAGGGAGATTCTTTACCATCTGAACCACCAGGGATTGCTTTATATCTAAACTCATAGTTGATATTGGTAATTGTTACACATAAACTTGAAAAGGAAGTATAGTTTTCAGTTGCTGGGATCAGTGTTCTATACATGTTATAAGGTCAAGTCTGTTAATCACATTGTTCAGATTTTCCATATTCTTACAGATTTTTGTATGTGCATTCTATCAGGTATTGAGAAGTGTTAAAATCTTTTAAAATCTTCCACTATGATTTCAAGTTTTCTATTTTTAGTTCTGTCAATTTTTGCTTTGTAGATTGAGACATTATTGGGTAGATATGACTGTCAAACTTTTATACCTTCCACATCATCTATTTCCCTTTGGTAATTCTTCTTGCCTTTAAAGTCTGTTATGTCTGATAATAAAATAGTTACTGTATCTTTCATTTGCTTGGAGTTTGCACAGTTTATCTTTCTCCATCTTCTTACTTCCAATCTCCCAGGTCTTTATTAAGCTTGTAGTGTCCCTTGTAGTGAGTATGTTAGTCGCTTGGTAGTGTGTGACTTTGTGACCCCATGGATTGGTACCTGCCAAGCTCCTCTGTCCATGGGATTTTCCAGGCAAGAATACTGGAGTAGGTTGCCATTCCCTTCTCCAGGGGATCTTCCTGACCCAGGGATCGAACTCGGGTCTCCCACACTGCAGGCAGACTCTTTACAGTCTGAGCCACTAGGGAAGACTTATTAGCAGACTAGTGTCCCTTGTAAGCAGAATATAGTTGTTTTTATCCAGCCTCAGTACTTTGGTTTTTCAATTGAAGCATATGGCCTATTTAAATTTAATGTAATTACTGTTTTCTATCTGTCCCAGCACTTTTCTGTGCTTAGTTTCTTCTTTATTATGTACTTCTGTATCAAAGGCTCTGATTTTATCCATCCCCTGTCATCTCCTTGTTTTACTGCTCCCACGGTGACTTCCTGTGTGCATGCTCAGTCACTCACTCGTGTTGGACTCGTTGCAACCTCCCAGACTGCAGTCCTCCAGGCTTGCTTGCCTGTGGGATTCTCCGGTCAAAAAACAGTGGAATGGAGTGCCATTTCTTTCTCCATCCGTGGTGACTATCTAGAGATTAGAACATCCCTTCTTGGCTTATTAAAACTAATATAAATGAGCACTTTTCCCACTTCCTAAACAATATAAGGAATTTAGGATTTTGTAACATCTTTTACCCCATCCCATTTGTATACTATTGTTTTCAAATTTTCCATATGTTTTAAACCATATATCATTGTTGTTAATTTTTATAGCCAATATTCAGTTAGATTTGCCATTTAGATTTATTTACTTACCATTTAGATTGTTCTTCATTCTTCTTGAATCTCTAAGCTACCACATAAAATCATTTTCTTCATCCCAGAATTTCTTCCTTTAATATTTACTCTATTAGGAGTCTACTGGTGATGAATTCCCTCAAATTTTTGTTTATCTCAAATTATATTATTAGCTTAATTTTTAAAGAATTTTCACTGGCTATTTTCTTCCAACACTTTGAAAATATAGTTATTTTACAGACCCAACAACTGGTTGAATAAAAAAATACTAAATGAACAAATAAATGAAAAAAGCAGTGAAAGGATAGGATTGTATAGGTGACAACGAGTAATCCTACTTGTCTAGAGTGTAAGGAATTCAGAAAAGGAAGCCAAAATGTGGAGATGTATACACAGGCACACATACACACACACACGTGCAGGAACAAGGTCTCATATCTAATGCATTCATCAATGAAAAAGCAAAAGTGTTAGTTCCTCAGTTGTGTCCGACTCTTTGTGATCCCACGGACTGTAGCCCACCAGGCTCCTCTGTCCATGGGGATTCTCCATTCAAGAGTACTGGAGTGGGTAGCCATTCCCTTTGCCAGGGGATCTTCCCAATCCGGGGATGGAACCTGAGTCTCTTGCATTGCAGGCAGATTCTTTACCATCTGAACTGCCATAACTGTGCATTAATTTATTACATAATTTATTTTTGTAATTAGAATCTTATTATAATAGATTCTGGCTATACAAAATGCATGAAATGTCTATTTAATTGTTCTGAGGGGGTTTATAATCTATCAGATAAGTATATATTTGCTTATTTAAAAGCTAACTTTATGCTACTTTGAATCTATCTTAAGGACCAACCACACTTTCATAACTTTTAGAAAAGTCACTATATATATTTACATAGACCCATATAGCACATCTACAGACTAAACCAGGATAAATATTCCCCTAATTGTGCAAGGAAAAAGACAAGTAATTTAGTATCTAGCTTACATGAAACAGTCTGCTACTTGGAAACATGATAATACATGAAGGAAATAAAACTAATAGAATGAAACTAAATATGTTCTAGAAATGAGAAATATAATGTACTTATTTACTTTTGAATTTTACTATGCTTTTGTTTAGAAAGATAATTTTTACAAATGCTTATCTTTGGGTAAAGATAAGACAATATGGAAAAAGCTACAGTATTTCTAAGAATATCTATGTTCCAATAGTTAGCTCATACTTGCTCAGATAAACATTGAGCAAAAATGTGGGGGATACGTACTAGATATATTGATGTTGGGGAGACAAAGAAGGAATATTCAGACAAGATGGAAGAGAGCTAATGAGAAAAGCCCTCATAGAGGGAATGTGTTCAGAGCAGGCTTTTCCTTTTGAGAGGTACACTACAGGCCTAGTAGAAGACAAGAGCCTTCCAAGCAGAGGGCTTCCATCCTGTTTCCCTTCTATGGATGCTAGGCTGCAAGGGGACTGATGGGTGGTCTCGAGCATCACACAATGGCCCGCCGTTCTCACTTGCCTAATGCACAAGTCTTTGTCTCTGTTCATGGTTTACCTCCAGCCCTTTGACCCTGCGCTCTAGTTTTTCCAAACCAGCACACAGCCTTGCTTGTTTGCTCCTCATTTTGGGCGCTCATCTAGCAGCGACTGTCGACATTCTGTCTTGGACACAATTTGGTGTTTGTTCCCTGGCTTCATGTGCTGTGGATGCAGCTAAAGATACACGCCTGCCTTCCCTCCTACCCACATATGCTTCATGGGGAGATGGTTGGAAAGTCGGGGTATGTGTTTACAAAAGACTTTTCCTAACACGATAGCTTGGATAAGGGAAAAATTAACACAGCTTTCATCTTTTGCTTATTTTTTCCAGGTCTATGAAACTAATATCTTTTTTCTGGGCCTTACTATCAATAAAAATATATGTTAGACTCTTGTAATCCTACTGTCAAAGATATGAAAACAACTGCATATAAAATCCAGTAAAGAAAAAAGAAGACTTTAAGGATGGAGTTGTGTTTTCTTTATAAGTAAAAATTCATGTGAAGAAGACAGAGCAGTCTTTAAAACTAATCATCTTTTTTTCCCTACCCTGTATTTAGGTTTTAGTGAGCTCTTTCAAAAATAAAGGATAAGAATCGACAAGCCCTACCTCACATTGTTTTAATAGCCTGGCTTCTTCTGTTTCCTCTTCTCCACAGTTTTACTGCTCTCTCCAGGCCCATAAATTACATGGTAGTAATAGGCCCTTCCAGAAAAAAGGGACAAAATGAGATAATTGACATCTCCCCCAATCTTGCTGCACTTGGGTTCAATTATTCTCTTCTTTAATGGCCCTTTCCCCCGTCTCCCTTCCCCTAACATAAATCATATACTCTATGAATTTTCAATTAGCCGTTGGGTGGCCAGCTTCTGGGTCTGAAGGAGACTGAGCAGCAAGCGAGCTAATTCCTGGGCTGCCGTTCAGAACGTGCCTTTAACAGGTACCTGATAGACCTGCTCTGTGTCCACCAGCCTCATGTCAGACGTGCTTTCTGTTTGGAGCATTGGGACGCTTCCCCTTGCACCCTGGGCAAATAGCATGGCACCCTTGATAGAGGTCCTTGATTATCTTCCCAAGCATTAGTGCAAAGGCACACAGAAATGTGAAGGATTATTCATTACAAGGGCTTCCCAGGTGGTGTGTTTTTGCCTGGAAAAATTCCATGGACAGAGGAGCCAGGTGGGCTATACAGTCCATGGGGTTGTCAAAGAGTCAGACATGACTGAGGACACACGCACTCATTATAAAGAACTCCAGTCAATCGTGTTGGAGATTGCAACCCAACAATAACCATCTTTCAAGTGGCATATTAAGTTCTTTTTTTCTTTACTGGAATATAATTGCTTTGCAATGCTGTGTTAGTTTCTGCTGCACAACTAAGTGAACCAGCTGTACATATATATACATCCCCTCCCTCCCGAGCCTCCCTCCCACCTTACCCCCCATTCCACCCTTCTGGGTCATCACAGAGCGCTGAGCTGAGCTCTCTGTGCATACCACATGCCATCTAATTAGACAGCTAGGTTCCCACTAGCTGGTTCACACATGGTACTGTATATATGTCAGTGCTCTCTCTCAATTCATCCCTCCCTCCCCTTCCTCCCCTGTGTCCACATGGCCATTCTGTGTGTCTGTGTCTCTATTACTGCCCTGCAAATAGGTTGTACACAGACCGTTTCAAAGCTCAGGTTCCTCCCTTGAGTATCTTACGCTACAGTGGGAGAGAGTGGGGGCAATCCACTCTCCTGTCATTATTAATGTAATGTGACGTCGCTTGTGCCTGAGTTTAGGAAGGTAGATATCTCTGACTTGAGGTCATTCATACATTAGGTGGTTCTGTCTATTATAATGAATAATAGCTATTGGCCAAGCAGCAGTCTGGATATTTAAAATATTCTTCAACTCAATAGTAGTTGCACCACAGAAACCTCTTAGGATACTTGAGAAGTAGAGTCAAGTCAGGTAGACAGGCCCTCTACAATCAATTATTAATGAGCTTATATCAATGCAATGGTCCAGGGGATAATGGCTTACAGTCGGAGACATTACTGGTTACTAAACCACCTATGTTCACCGTCTGAGAGCTCAGTCTAACATATGTCATCAAAAAACGCTGGAACTGCCCAAAGCAGAGGTCTCAAAGTCGCAAAATGGCAGTTAATCCTTTAAGTGATAAGGTTTCACACCTAAGTCTGCACTTACAGCTGTTCTTAAAAATGAAGAGTTCTGGTGGCATTAGGCAACATAGCCTCCACCAGCAGAAGGAAGTAAGACACCATCTCTCCAGACGGGCTTGGGCTGAGGCCACATGCCCTGCCTCCCTGGACACATGAGGTTGTGATTGCCATAACTCCCTTCCTGAAGTCCAAGTACTAACTATGAACTTGACTGCGTAGAACCAGGATTTCTGATAGTGTATAGGAATGGACAGACAGGCATGAAATCCTTTATATATATATATACATATATGCATATATATGTATATATATATAAAATACATGCATTTTTTATTTTAATTTTTATTTTTTGGCTGCTCTGGGTCTTTCCTGCAGTGAGTGGGCTTTCTCTAGTTGTTGAATGATGGCTTCTTTGGTTGCAGATCAGGGCTTTCCTGGTGACTCAGACAGTAAAGAATTTGCCTGCAATGCAGGAGACCTGGGTTCCATCCCTGGGACAGGAAGATCCCCTGGAGAAGGGAATGGCAACCCACTCCAGTATTCTTGCTCAGAGCACTCTACAGACAAAGGAGTCCTTGGGGTCACAAAGAATCGGACATGATGGAGTGACCGACACTTTCACGGGTTCTAGAGCACATGGGCTCTCTAGTTGTACTGTACAAGCTTAGCTGCCCTGTGGCATATGGGATCTTAGTTCCCAGACCAGGGATCGAACTCACATCCCTTGCATTGGAAGGTGGATTCTTAAGCACTGGACCACCAGGAATGTCTGTAGACATTAGATCTTAAACCTTGTCTCAGGTTCTACCTATAGGATTTGACCCATTCTGACTGAATCCTCTAAATCCTCTAATGGAATTACAGAATCATAGAGCTCATTTAAATCTCCCAATCCCTCTTCCACATGTGGTATATAACCTCACTTTCATTTTCTGCCATAGGATTGGATCCTCTGCTTCTTTTCCATGTTATTCATGCATGCTAGCTTTGCTGTTTTTGACAGAAATACAAATTGAAGGGGTTAGAAACTGTATCAGACAGTTTCTTTGTAACTCTCATATTCCTTTGTTCATTTTAAATGTTCACTAGTTATTGAATGGGTTGATTTAAGACAAGTGACTTTAGTTTTCAATGTCTCAGTTTATTTGCTCACAAAAGAGAAAGTTACCTTTCAGCCTCCTGAATATTATTTAAATCACTGAACTTAAGAGTGACACAGCAAGAGATTATTTTATAGAAATTGCTTCTTTACTGAGTTGCTTCATACATGCAATACATTGTATTAAAATAAAATCTGGTATTTCAGTAAGAATCTCTGGTCTAAAGGCTCTGGTGTTTAGAATGAATCTTATATGTGGAGGGAAAACGTGATTTTTGTGTTCATTTTGAAAAAGAGTTAACCATCATAGAGGAAATAAATGGAAATAATGGGGGAAAAGTACCTCCCTAGATATGTAGAAGATTTTAACTGTGGATTGTAAGAAGCTTTTTGGATGGAAGAAGAAATGGACGGGGTAAAAGATTCGCTGAAATTTGGTGAACAAGGCTTTTGTATGCCTTCTTTGCCAAGACTTAGTTCTTTCTGTGTCTTGTTTGGATGATGGCTATAAACTTCAGTGTGGAGATTTAGATTCTTCTTCTGTGTTTCAAAGTCTAAGGTCAAAAGCTTAGACCTGGGTGGGAAATCTCATGTCACTTAGTAGTTCTCCCCCAAATAAGCTGGACGTTACCTCTACAATTATTGTCAAGTTGATGTGGAAGTCTGTAAAAATCATCAGTTACCACAGAGGAAAGCTGACTCACTGAGCCAGCAGCTGATCTGAAACATCTCCCCTGTGTTAAGTGAAACCATTTTTCTTCTTTTCATTCAAAGCATGTGGTTTTCACTGAATTAATAAATCAAAGTTTATTTCATTTCTTAACAAGGTTGTAGTGGTTAGAGGTTGGAGGCAAAATGGAGAAAGGATACATTTCCCCTGCTCTCATCATAAGGGGCTGTAGTTATCAGCCTATTGCTCAGTTCAGTTAGGAGATATCTCTTTGTGCTTAAGTAAGTCACTCTCCTTTCTCTCTGAAAGTGAGCAAAGGGTCAACTCAAAGCAAAGGAGTAGGGGAGGGATAAATTAGGAGTTTGAGATTAAAATAGACACATTACTTTATTAAAAAATAGATAACTAACAAGGACATGCTATATAGCACAGGGAACTATACCCAGTATTTTGTAATAACTTATAAGAGAAAAGAATCTGGAAATACATATGTGTATATATATATATATAAAATATACATGTATATTTTATATCTGAATAACTTTGCTGTATACCTGAAACTAATACAACATTGCAAAACAACTCTACTTTAACTTTTTAAAAAGTCAGTATTGAATCTATTCTACTTAATAGTTGCAGTTCAGTCGCTAAGTCGTGTCCGACTCTTTGAGACCCCGTGAACGGCTGCACGCCAGGCTTCCCTGTCCTTCACTATCTCCTGGAGTTCTACTCAATATGTATTAACTATTTAACTTACATCCCAGAAAAACTCCCTTTAAAATTGCCTTAAAGAAGACAAAAGTCCTGGTTAACCGCCAAACACAATTTTCTGAGGCACAAACTTGGTCAAGCTAATCAAATCCTTTTCTCTGACAATGATCAGCCAGAGAGAGAACCAGGGAAAACCACAGGTATTTTATTTTAAGCACAGACTTTTATTCTGAACTATGTACTGTACTACGTAGTAGGACTACATGAGCTAAGTCACATAGCTATTATGTGACCCTACACATGATGAGAAATTCATATACGAGAGTGATTTTTTCAAGATGGCAATGCTAACTTAAAATTGCATAACAACTGTGTCCCAGGCTGTTGGTTCTAGACTCAGAACTGTATAACCCCTGAATACTGGGTGAGACCACCTTTCATCCATTTTCTAGTTAACACTGAGACAGATGGGACAGAGGCCTTGGAATACAGGGACCCAACGTATGCTTGGTCAATTTGCAACATGAATTGAGAAAAGTACAACAAGGACAGAGGAAAATGCGCATGTGCATTAATGGCAGGAAAATATGAAGAGGTTGAAAAAGATAAGGAGCTGACACCCGGTCAGTAGTGTGAGAAGGCTGAGAGGATCCCAAGTGGGAAACAAGAAGTGCTACAGCTGGACAAGAGCTGAATTCCCACTCGTGGAATCCTAGGGCCAGGAGAAAATGAGCTAGAGAAATTGGAGGGGGCCTGACACGTACCTACAGGCTTGATTTTAGAAACAGAGTTTTGACAACATTCTGTCTATGAAATGGTTAAGGAATGACTACAAGCTTCATGAAAACAGAGGCCATAAATTACATGGTAACGTTCCTGTCTTTAGATGAGAAGAAAAGAATAGAGACAAGTTATGATGTGAAGGATTTGAATAGCAAGTATTTGGAATGTTACCAAAAACTTTCTATTGCAGCTCTTTTTCTGAACTTGGTTAACTCAGTCCATGAAAACTGCGATGTGATTCTGCTGAGAACTGGAAGGGTGGCTAAGATGATTTTCCATAGTCCTTTTTAGAGCATTATTTGCATATTATTTTCACATGCCTTGGAACCTTTAATCCTCAAGACATCTCCATTGTATAAGGATTATTAGTCTCTAGGTATAAATGTGGATACCAAGGCTCAGACAGATTAAGTTTCTTATTTAGCCTTGAATCCAAGTTTACTGAGTGCAGTTCTCATGCGTTTTCAACTGTGTCAAGTTGCCTACAATTATGTGAAAATATATGTGTCTCTTTCTCTTTTTATAAGTCCATGCAAAGAAGATATAAACTGTGGTATATTTCAAGGGAGAAATTGCACCCATTGGTTTCTCTCTCTAAGGCAGGGGGTGAGATAGCATGAGCAAGTGGATAGCCTTCTGGTTTAGCAGAAGTGCTAATGGAATGTGGGCTTTAGAAATAAGCTATTTATTTCTGCTTATTTGTTCTCCAGCACAATCTTTTATTGGAGCAATCTGTGTAGTGCCTATACCTTACTGAGGGGTGTATTTACCCTCTCAATTTGTATTGCTGTTTTGTTTTCTTTTAAGTATTTTCCTCCATTTCTAAAGTTTAGTGATCCAGGTTCTGTCTAAACTATGTGGCCTCAAGATGTTAAGTATGCCTTGCAGGGCACATGGCTGTGCCAAAATCGCCACATCCTCTTTGTTTACTTGGAATTGATCAGAAGATATTCAAACAGTTTTAAAAATTAGCTCCACAATTACTTTCTGGAGAATTCAAAGTTTTCTATCATCTATTTTGGGAAAACATCAGTTGAAAAGGAAGTTTTTGCTTTTGGCAGAGAGAGCAGCACAATTTGAAATGCCATCTCGTTACATTTAAGGAAAGATTATATGATGGCCATTTCCCTATCTCCAGTGTGCAGGAGAATCGATTTTCCATCCACAGCTTTCCTTTCTAATACAGATACTGCAAATATTCTAAATTGACAATAGGCTGCTAGATTAAAATCAGACCTTGCATAATTCATACTATTATAAAAATCTTTCTTTTAAAAATAATTGTTTATTTTGACTGCGCTGGGTCTTAGTTGCAGCACTCGGGATCTTTAGTTGTGGCATGTGGGATCTAGATCCCTGATCAGACACCCAGACACCCTGCACTGGGAACTCAAAGTCTTAGCCACTGGACCATCTGGGAAGTTTTGATATAAAGCCTTTCTGAATGCTTATATTTTGCTGCTAGCCCTTATTTGTGCCTGGAAAGTGACCACTGTGAATGATAATATGGTTGGTTTTCCCTATCCACGGATTCTGTATCCATAAATTCAACCAATCATGGATGGAGAACTTTGGGGGAAAAAAATCCAGGAAGTTCTGAAAAGTAAAACTTGAATTTGCCAGGCACTGGTGACAAAGCATTTATTTTGTGTTAGGTATTATAAGTAATCTAGAAATGATTTAAAGTATATGGGAGGATGTGCATGGACTATATGCAAACACTATGCCATTTATGTAGAGACTTGAGTTTCCTCTGATTTTGGTATTCCCAAGACAACTGGTGGGGTGTGGGTCTTAGAACCACTCCCTCTCGGATACTGAGGGAAGACTGTACTTTAGAACACTGACAGTTCTGGGGGATGGATGTCCACAGAGGTGGGCTCCAGTTCCTGAGCTCACAGCAGCTGCTTTGCACCCAGTGTTTTCTCCTAGGACCATCCTTTACCCTGGATCTGGGCTTGGCCTCTAGTAAGTACACAGTTGCCTAGGAAGCTAAAATTGGAGATTGACTCATCCCGGTATGATACACTGTGGTTAGAAGTTTATGGAGGAAAAAAAAGCCACCAACAATGAATATGCCTTTTTGGATGTTTTCCAATTCTGGGGATCTATCATGCTTCATAGAATTTGTTAGGAACAGAAAGTAGAAATAAATTGAACAGCTTCCTCCAGTCTTCCTCAGTTTGGGGTCAGATAAGAGACTGTCTTCTCATTTTATCTTTAGGATTTTGTTCCATAGTAACATGCATATCTCTTGAGTAATGTCACAGTTCATTTCCTTGGAGGGAGTTGGCTCAATATCACCATTACATATTTATGCAGTTTTGTGGGGAAGTGAAGATCAATAGAGGTCTTTCCAGCCACGTGACCACAATGATGGATTTCTTTTCCTGCTCTGTTTATTATTTATGAATACCTCCTTGTGAGCAACACTGTCCTCAATGTTGAATACGAGAGAATGAGAGGACTGTGTATGCGCCTAACCCAGAGCAGTGATATTACTGTGAAGCTTGGTATTTTACTGAAATGTGTGTGCCTAAAATTATGGAAGCTATTCTCATGAAAAATATTTATCAGTCACTATCATGTTTCAAGATAACATTCAGATACAAATTTAATGCAGTACATCTCAACTGTATATATTCTTTGGAAAGAAACCAATTTTATTTTGAGACATTCAAGCCTTTTCTAAAGTCATCATGAAATTCTGACTGGCATGAAGTGGTACCTCATTGTTGTTTTGATTTGCACTTCTCCAATAATTATGATGTTGAGCATCTTTTCACATGTCCACTGGCCATCTGTATGTCTTCTTTGGAGAAACATCTATTGAGTCTTCTGCCCAATTTTTGACTGAGTTGTAATCAAACAATCTCACTCTTGGGCATGAGCCTGGACAAAACTATAGCTCAAAAAGATACAAGCACTCCTATGTTCATAGAAGCACTATTCACAATAGCCAAGATATGAAAACAACCTAAATGTCCATTGATAGATGAATGGATAAAGAAAATGTGGTATATATATATATATATATAATGGAATACTACTCAGCCATAGAAAGAATGAAATAATGCCATTTGCAGCATCAAGGATGCAAATAAAAAGTATCATACTGAATGAAGCAAGTCAGAAAGAGAAAGACAAATCTCGTATGATGTCACTAAAATGTGGACTCTAAAATATGGCACAAATGAGGCTATCTACAAAACAGAAACAGACTCACAGAATTAAGAACAGACTTGTGGTTCCCGACGAGGTGGGGGAGAGAGAGGTATGGAGTGGGAGTCTGAGGTTAGTAGATGCAAACTACGACATTTAGACTGGATAAACAAGGTCCTACTGTATAGCACAGGGAACTATATCCAATCTGGGATAAACTGTAACAGAAAAGAATATTTGAAAACTATATATATACATACATATATATATTGGTACAGCAGAGATTAGCACATTATAAATTAACTATACTTTAATTTAAAAAAAAAGAAAGAAAAAAGGGGGAAGAAAGCACACAGGCAGAGAAATAGTAAATGACCAAGACTGGGCTGAAAAATGTCTCATGTCTTTGGACCAGTCTTCTCATCAAAGGTGTACACTGGATTCATTCAGTGTAGGTTTTGCTCCAACAAGCATAAGGGAAGGAGTCACATTTTCACCAGAAGCTGGGGAACTTCTTTCCACATGGTGGTGGGCCTGACATGAGAAGGTGGGAAAGCCTAGATTTACAAACACCCTAAGCGCACACACCATAACCTAGCATAAATCACTCACTGGGTCCCCTGGTGTTGGAGAACTAGACAGAGAAATTCAGCCAAACTCTTCCATTTACTCTTGGGGAAAGTTTCCTGAATGGGCTCCATCCTTCCCCCAAGAGTAAATGGAAGAGCTTGGCATGGGGAAAGAGCTGTGAATGAAGTCATATGAGAGAGGTTTTCACCAGGCACTGTGGGGTCCCTGGTAGCCACCCTGGCTTCTCGGGGGCGGGTGCATCCTGGGAGCGTGGTCACCCTTCCACCTGCTCTTTCAGGGCAGGATGGGAGCTTTTGATCTCATCCTCGCTGAGGTGATGAAGCCACTCATCAGTGGAGGCCTCAGAGTCATTTCCCCTCCAGGGCTATGTGTATTGAAGTTTCACAAAGGGCTGGACTTAACAAAACATGACATACGATCAGATATCCAAGTCAGTCGCGACTTGTTTGGCTTTATTTACACGTTGTATTGGTGCTGTGGGGGGAGGAGGAAAGGAAGGGAAGGGAAGACAGTTTTACAAAGATGATCTCATCAGTCACTGACAGCCCAATGGAGGCGAGTCCTGCTGCTTCTGAGTTTATTCTCTCCTGGCGATGGCTTGCTGGCGACAGGGACATGTCCAGCTTGCCCACACTTTCCACGGACACGAGACGGCCTCTCTCTGATGCTGTTTGCCTGCCCCGGGGACCGTCTCTGCAGGTCCTCCCAGGTGCCTCTGTTGCCATGGTTGCTCCCCAGCACACACAAGATGCTAAAAATAAATGCCAAGTGAAACTTTCCAGCTGCCTGGGAAAAGAGAGTTTTCTGTTCTCTTTGTACTTATATCCAATTGGCTCACAGCTGATGTGCTCTGAGAAGCGGGGTCGAATACAGATGCCATGCCCAGAGTCAGCAGATGGGCTGGGGGTGGAGAGAAGCTTTATGGGTTAAAGGCTGCCAGGGAAGTCAAGAGCCTAGGTTCCATGACCTTGGCTCCACTGTGTGCTTCAGAACAAATCATGTCATTGCTCAGGGTCTTAGTTTCTTCAACTGGAAAAGGCAAAGAGCATCAAAGGAGCATTCTCACTTTATGAGTATGCTTATGCTTTCTGGTTTTGGGTTTGAAACATTTCTGTGTAGCAGACCCAACTCCTACGTCAACTGTGTGAGCTTTGGCAGCTGATCATGGTTGCCTCGAATTATTATCAAATAGAACTTAAAAAGTAAGCCTCGTGTGACCTGATGTTATAATTCATATGACCAAAAGTACACACAGACTCTAGTCTTTGTTTTTGTGTTAATGTTGTTGCTTTAGTTTTGATCATTCATTCCTTTCTTCATGCAACAAATTATGACCAAGTTCTCACTGGGCATTTGGCTTTAATACAGCCTACACTGAGCTCATTGCTGTTATGAGAAGGAAGCGCTGGAAAGCCTTGTTGTTGTTTAGTCACTAAGTTTTATCCGACTCTTTGTGACCTAATGGACTGTAGCCCGCCAGGCTCCTCTGTCCATGGGATTTCTCAGGCAAGAGTACTGGAGTGGGTTGCCATTTCCTTCTCCAGGGGATCTTCCCAACTCAAGGATCGAATCTGCATCTCCTGCACTAGCAGGGGGATTCTTTACCACTGAGCCACCTGGAAAACCCTGGAGAGCCTTAGGTATCAAATAAATAGAACATAGGATTAGGAATAAGATGAAATCAACATCATAAGGATAAAATACAAACATACAACATTTAGATGTTTCCTGAGTATAAAAGATGTCTGTGTCTGGAAAATCTCAACATTATTTAATTTTCTGCTGGTAGTGTTCTGATATTATGACATTTAATATCTGAGTTATAGTAATTATATTAGCCTGAACTATAAGAAAAAAATGTTTAAAAAAAAGCACAAAACAAAACAAAGTATAATGAGAAACACATTCATGAACTATTGCAGAGACCATGTCGTGTAACTGATTCGTACCAATAATATTTAATACACACCAAATGGGAATGAGTCAACAATACAAGTAAAATCAACCTTGTAATCTGTAGCAGTGCCTTTCAGGGAAGTGGCTACTAGAATTCTCTACTTACAAAACAGAAACAGAGGCAGAAAGAGGATAACTAAGATTTCTTCCATTACCTGGTATTCTTTTGGTTTTATATGCTCTGTGTCCTTATAAGGAGGAATGATTGCCATCTCTTAGAGAGAGTGCAAGGAATGTTCTTCTGTATTTAGCTGTATGTAAAGTAATTTTAACATGGTAAGCTGGAAACCTTTGTGTTCCGATATTAACTCCTCTGGGCTTGGAAAACTCTTCGAAATTATGAGGACCCAAGACAGTATAAAAATCTCAAGAGGATGCAGTGTAAAATAACAGACCTTGTATAGGATAGAGCCTGGAGACCTCATGGATTTGCAAGAAAATTTAAAAGTAGAGAATTCCTTAAGAACTTTGAAAAATATTCAAATGGAAGGTCATGCTTCAAAACAGGGAGAAGCTGGAGTCTTCTGCGAGCTGCTGATATGAGGCAGAGGAGCGGCAGAGAATGATGGTTGGCATCTCCTATATCTCAAACCACAAATAAGCCTAAGCTTCCACTGTGCCTAGTTGAAAACCAGAGCGGAATAAGCTGAATTAATTTGGGGGCTGTGTCCACTTTATGAACTGGCTAGTGAACCTGCTTCAGTCATGGAACAGGTCAGGGCCAAGGCAGGAACGCAGAGGAGCCTCGTGTATAGGCCCTGCATGCAGGAGGCATCTGGATATGTAAATGACTTCCATCCAAAGTTCCCATAACTTGACTTCTGTTGTGATATAAGGGCAAATCCTAGAGGAGGCGCCAGAGGTATGAGAATGTATATGTTTGTGGTAGTGGGGAAATGTACAGCACGTGAATAATTGGTGATCACCTTGTAAGGCACAGAAATATCAGTCACTATATTCTGCACCTGGAATGAACAGTGTTGTAGGCCAATTACACTTCATTTTTAAAATAAATATGAATGACCCATGTGTGACTGTAGCTTATGTCAGTGCAAGCACCATGAGTGGTGATGCAGGACAAACGTCTGTGTGCAAAACGGCAGTAGCAGCATCCCTGACTACAGAGACGGATTCGTTAATCAGGTAATCACTGCGAATGCACGTGAGCTCAGTCGTGTCCGACTCTCTGCGACCCCATGGACTGGAGCCCGCCAGGCCCCTTTATCCATGGAGTTTTCCAGGCAAGAATACTGGAGTGGGTTGTTGTACCTTCCAAGGGATCTTCCTGACCCAGGGATCAAATCCACGTCTCCTGCATTGCAGGCAGATTCTCTACTGCTGAGCCACCGGGGAAGCCCAGTCACTGTAAACATCTTGTAAATTAGAACCTGTTTGGGAAATAGCTGATAGATAAAGGGCCTTAAATTAACTTTTTCCAGCAAATATTCACTGAGTACCAAACTTATACAAGACATGATGATAAAACTCAGAAATAAGTGGTTTATAAATTATTTAGATAAATGAATAACACTGCCATGACCTCACTTCTTTTGAACTGGACTTCGTTAAGCGGGAAGAAGGTGGCTGAAACGGAAGAAGCAGTTTGTGAAAAGCACTGGCACACTGTAATGGAGGTGCAAGGGTAGCTGGATGGACAGAGAGGTGGGTGTGGAGATGAGGAGGAGTCGAGACAGGACAAGGGGTGCCATCAGAGATTTGTGAGCAGAAAAGGGGCAAGGCTGAGCTGGACTTAAACTTAACCTGAGAAAGTCGTATATCAAGTAAATTTCTTCCATTCTTTCAAGTTGAAAAAATGGAGGGAAGAGGGGGTAAAAATGGTTCACCAGGTTCCCAGACTGAAGTAGACATAAGGGTTAGTTTTGGACACTTCAGCCATACATGCACATCTGAGTAAGACCCCCCCACTAATATGAGAGAAGATAACTTGGAGAAAAGTCAGGCATTCCCTTTTTTATGTGAAAGATCATGCTATCTGTTTGTGTTAGCTAGGATAGAATTTCCTTTCTTATGCCCTTACTTGGGAAGGTATTTCAGAAGTAAGATTTACTCCGTCTCTCTGCATCCGTGTTTTTGAGGTATGAAAGCTGAATCCACTGTTGCACCCTTAAGACCTGGCCTGAGACCTCTTGATGAGTAAATGATGTGTTTATTTACAAAAGGGCAGATGATATGGTTGGAGAAGCCACTCATATAGCCCGCATTATCTTCCTAGGAAATTACAAAACTATATCAAACCATATAAAAGTCATTCCTAATATCCCAAATGAGTATAGGATAAATTAGAAGAAGGAGAGAGAGCAGGGGTGAAAAAACCAAGGGGTTTATTGTGCTAGTTCTAGATGAAATTAGTAGAATCTAAGCTAAGTTGGTGACAGAGAGGACAGAGAAGCAGAGATCTCTCATAAAGTTATAAAAAAGGGAAACTGGGGGTAAGAGGGCTTAGAGATGGCTAAAGTTTCACATTAATGCGGGAGACAGATGAAGAGAGATTTAGTGGGTAGTGATGTCAGTTAGAGGCTTTGGTTTGGAAGTGGTGGGAAGCCAACCAACTTGAGACTCTGACAAATACGGAATTAATTCAGGGAGAGGCTGGGGGGCGGAGAGAAATTTGGGAAAGATCTGCAAAGAGATATTTGAAGACTTGGAGGAAAATACATATTGCTCAAATGGATATGGAGTTTTACCAATTTTTGAAAATATTAAATATTTAACAACAAAATCTAAATTGTATTTTTCCTTGAGTGGTAAAACTGGTCTGGCTCCCCATTTATTTTGGCTTTTGTTTTCAGAGCCTCCTTGCAGCTCACTTGAGGTCTCCTCATCTCATGCTGGGACCTCTTGCAAAGTCCTGGGCCAAACACCTTGTTTTATGTGCCAGAGATTAACCCAATTCCCTCTCCTTTGTCATCTTCTCTGTACTGGGCTTCCCTGGTGGCTCAGATGGTAGACTCTGCCTGTAAAGCAAGAGATCCAGGTTCAATCCCTGGGTTAGGAAGATCCCCTGGAGAAGGAAATGGCAACCCACTCCAGTATTCTTGCCTGGAAAATCCCATGGACAGAGGAGCCTGGTGGGCTACAGTCCATGGGGTCGCAAAGAGTCTGTCACAACTAAGTGACTAACACTTTCACTAACAGTCTACAGGGTGCAAAGGCAGAAGCTCCTTATTCCTGTCTCTATTCCAGCTAGGGATGCACCAAAATGAAACAAATGAATTTATTTATGAGCAGAAATAGACTCACAGACATAGAAAAGAAGCTATGGTTACCAAGGGGGGAGGGGGTAAATTAGGAGCTCAGGATTAATATACCCATACTACTGTATATAAACCAGAATAACAAGGACCTACTGTATAGCACAGGGACCTAAACTCAATATCTTGTAATAATCTACAAGGGAAAAGAATATAAAAAAGAATATATGTTTATGTATAACTGAATCACTTTGCTGTACACCCAAAACAAATACTACATTGTAAATCAACTACATTTTAAAAAGAAGTTTTAAAAATAAACAAACAAAATTGGGGACAAAAAGATCCGTAGGCAGAGAGAGCTTGAGGAGAAGGTGAAAGAAGCAAATGGGCTCACACGGCCTCTTTCCCTTCTGTTTCATCCTGCCTTGCACGTGGACGTGGCACCTGGAGCCAGGACCAGTTACAGTGAGGCGACATGCATGAGGGAAAGGGTGGAGAATTTCAGAGGTGATGGCTCTGATGGAGCCGATCCTCCAAACCAATGCCAGCAGCATTCTACCTCCAGTTTTCCCTCCATGTGAGCAAAGCAATCCTTGTCTGTGTAAGCCAGTCAAGTCAGGGCTGCTGTCCTTCTAGCCAAGCCCATTGCTAATTGATGGACTCTATCTCAGCTTTGGGGGAATTCCCCAAAAGCTGTGCTCAGGTTTTCTATTAATGTGTAACAAGCCACCTCAAAGCCTAGAGGCTTAAGCAGCAACAACACCATTTATTTTGCTCACAAATCTGTAATTTGGACAGGGCTCAGAGTGGATGGATTGTTTCCATTCCAAGTGGTGTCAGCTAGAAAGGCTCAGCGGGAGACTGGAGAATACATTTTAAGATGGTGCACTCACGTAGCTGTTGGTTGGTCTTGGCTCGAGGTCTTGGTCTTGGCTGTTGGCTGGGCAAAATTTGGGCTTGCAGTCAGAGGCCCCTGTTGCCCCCCCGTGGGCCTCTCTGCAGCTGTCTGGGCTTCCTTACAACATGGTGGCTGGATTCCAAGAGTGAGCATAAAGAAAGAGCAAGGTGCACATGTGCAACATTTTTCTGATCTAGCCTTAGGTGTCATGTAGTGTCACTTCCACCACACTCGTTGGTTGAGGCAGTTACAAACACTTGCCCAGGTTCAAGGGGAGTGGACATGAACATGGCTTAATAGGGACGCAGCAAGTGCCTAGATCGTGAAGAATGAAAGATGTTGCTACAGCTGCCTTTGTAAAATGCAATCTGCTGAAAGGTGCCTTAGAACATCAGATGGTCATTGCTTACTATTACTTCCATAGTCACAGTCTAGAGATTAATAATTTGCCATTTATATTATGGGCTTCCCAGGTGGCTCAGTAGTAAAGAATCTGCCTGCCAAGCAGGACACACAGGTTCAGTCCCTGGATCAAAAGATCCCCTGGAGAAGGCATTGGCAACCCACTCCAGTATTCTTGCTTGGGAAATCCCATGGACAGAGGAGCCTGGTAGGCTTTATCTATAGGGTCACAAAGAATTGGATATGACTTGGTGACTAAACAATAATATTTATATTATAGAAAAGAGGAATAAGTAAATATCAGAGTATTGATTTATTGCAAAAATCCTGCTAAAGTTTTTGAACAAAAGAAGTCCCAATGGCTTCACAGACTCCCCACTTTCCCGGTGAGGTGTTTTTTTAATTGACTGTATTTTGAGGTACTTCTTCGCATTGATTACTGAGGAAGGATTTCTTATCTCTCCTTGCTATTCTTTGGAACTCTGCATACAAATATGTATATCTTTCCTTTTCTACTTTGCCTTTGGCTTCTCTTCTTTGCAATGAGATAGAGGAAAACAACAAAATGGGAAAGACTACAGATCTCTTCAAGAAAATTAGAGATACCAAGGGAATATTTCATGCAAAGATAGGCTCAATAAAGGACAGAAATGGTATGGACCTAATAGAAGCAGAAGATATTAAGAAGAGGCGGCAAGAATACACAGAAGAACTGTACCAAAAAGATCTTCACAGCCCAGATAATGATGATGGTGTGATCACCCACCTAGAGCCAGGCATCCTGGAATGTGAAATCAAGTGGGCCTTAGGAAGCATCACTATGAATAAAGCTAGTGGAGGTGATAGAATTCCATCTGAGCTATTTCAAATCCTAAAAGATGATGCTGTTTAAATGCTGCACTCAATAAACCAGCAAATTTGGAAAACTCAGCAGTGGCCACAGGACTGGAAAAGGTGAGTTTTCATTCCAATCCCAAAGAAGGGCAATGCCAAAGACTGCACAAACTACCACACAATTGTACTAATCTCACACGCTAGTAAAGTCATGCTCAACATTCTCTGAGCCAGATGTGAACCATGAAATTCCAGATGTTAAAGTTGGATTTAGAAAAGGCAGAGGAACCAGAGATCAAATTGCCAGCATCCGCTGGATCATCAAAAAAGCAAGAGAGTTCTGGAAAAATATCTGTTTCTGCTTTATTGACTACACCAAAGCCTTTGATTGTGTGGATCACCACAAACTGTGGAAAATTCTTAAAGAGATGGGAATACCAGATCTCCTTACCTGCCTCCTGAGAAATCTGTCTGCAGGTCAGGAAGCAACAGTTAGAATTGGACATGGAACAACAGACTGATTCCAAACTGGGAAAGGAGTATGTCAAGGCTGTATATTGGCACCCTGCTTATTTAACTTATATGCAGAGTACATCATGTGAAATGATGCCTGGATGAAGCACAAGCTGGAATCAAGATTGCTGGGAGAAATATCAATAACCTCAGATACACAGATGATACCACCCTCACAGCAGAAATTGAAGAAGAACTAAAGAGCTTCTTGATGAAAATGAAAGAGGAGAGTGGAAAAGTTGGCTTAAAACTCAACACTCAGAAAACTAAGATCATGGCATCTGGTCCCATTACTTCATGGCAAATAGATAGGGAAACAATGGAAACAGTTCGAGACTTGACTTTGGGGGGCTCCAAAATCACTGCAGATGGTGACTGCAGCCATGAAATTAAAAGATGCTTGCTCCTTGGAAGAAAAGCTATGACGAACCTAGACAGCATATTAAAAAGCAGAGACATTGCTCTGTCAGTAAAGGTCCATCTAGTCAAGGCTATGATTTTGCCAGTAGTCATGTACTGATGTGAGAGTTGGACTATAAAGAAAGCTAAGCACTGAAGAATTGATGCTTTTGAACTGTGGTGTTGGAGAAGACTCTAGAGAGTCCCTTGAATTGCAAGGAGATCCAACCAGTCCATCCTAAAGGAAATCAGTGCTGAATATTCATTGGAAGGACTGATGCTGAAGCTGAAACTCCAATACTCTGGCCACCTGATATGAAGAGCTGACTCATTTGAAATGACCCTGATGCTGGGAAAGATTGAAGGCGGGAAGAGAAGGGGATGACAAAGCATGTGATGGTTGGATGGCATTACTGACTTGATGGACATGAGTTTAAGCAAGCCCTGGGAGTTGCTGAAGGACAGGGAAGTCTGGCATGCTGCAGTCCATGGGGTTGCAAAGAATCAGACACGACTGAGTCACTGAACTGATATTTGATATATGGACACAACTGAGCGACCAAATTGATGTATAATATTATATAAGTTACAGGAGTACAATACTGCGATTCACAATTTTTAGGGTAATTCTCCATTTATTGTTATTGGTTTATTCTTTGTTTTATACAGTGTATCCTTGTTACTTTGTTGTTTAGTGGCTAAGTCATGTCCGACTCTTTATGACCCCATGGACAGTAAGTCTGTGGGATTTTCCAGGTAAGAACACTGGAGTGAGCTGCCATTTCCTTCTCCGGGGATCTTTCTGACCGAGGGATCAAACATGTGTCTCCTGCACTGGCAGGTGGGTTCTTTACCACTGAGCCACAGGGGAAGCACATATCTCTGTAGCTTGTTTTGTAACTAATAATTTGCTATCTTTTAATCCCCTACCCTGTGTTTCCCCTCCCTGCTTTCTTCTCCCCACCGATAATCACTAGTTCGTCATCTATATCTGTGAGTGCTCCCTTTTTTGTTATAGTCACTAGTTTGTTGTATTTAGAGTCCACATGTGAACTGATATCACACAGTATTTTTCTATCTCTATCTGACTTATTTCACTCAGCATAATGCCCTCCAAGTACATCCATGTTGCTGCAAACAGCATAAACTCATTCTTTTTTATAGCTGGGTAGTATTCCATCGTGTGTGTGTGTGTGTGTGTGTGTGTGTGTGTGTGTGTGTGTGTGTGTGTGTGTGTGTGTGTGTGTGTGTGTGTGTGTACATATACTGGGGATTCCCAGATGGCTCAGTGGGTAAAGAGTTCCCCTGTCAGTACAGGAGATGCTGGTTCGATCCCTCAGTCAGGAAGATCCCTTGGAGGAGGGCGTGGCAACCCACTCCAGTTTTCTTGCCTGGAGAATCCCATGGACAGAGGAACCTGATAGGCTACAGCCCACAGGGTCTCACAAAGACCTGGACATGACTGAAGCAACTGAGTGTACATCTTCTTTACCCACTTACCTGTTTCTGTGAAAGGTATCAATCAGATATCCTAAGACTTATCTCGATGATCAAATGCAGTCTGGGGAGTCAAGGCTGGATCGTATTTAGTTAAAGTTGCCCTCTCTGAGGTAGAGCTGTATAGGTGCTTGGCATGTCTTGCCTGCTCCCAAACAGGCAAGAACAATCCATTGTGAGGACAAAAACTAAAGGTTGTGTGTATACGCATGTGTGGGTGTTGGGGGGTCTTTGTTCTGAAGATAGGTAATACAGCATAGGGCCAGCTTACAAGAGAGCAAAAATAATACCCTTTGGTTTCAGAAAGAGCCACATTTATCATTAAATCGTCCTCTTTAGGATAAACTGGGGACTTCCCTGATGGTTCAGTGGTTAAGAATCCGCCTGCCAATGCAGGAGACATGAGTTCAATCTCTGGTCCAGGAAGATCCTACATGCCATAGGGCAACTAAGCCTGCGCTCGAGAGCCTGGGCACCGCGGCAGGAGAAGCCAGCGCCGCTACAGGCCTGGGCGCCACAATGAAGAGTAACTCTAGCTGATGCTCACTGCAGCTAGAGAAAGCCCATGCACAGCAATAAAGACCCAGAGCAGCCAAAAATAAATACATAAACATTTTTTTTTTAAAAGATAAACTATGTGTCCAATTACTTCAGAAAACATGAAAGGATACCCTGCCAGCCAGTAGCCAGTCTGCTCTGAGACCCACTCCTGCCCGTGCCCTGCTCCGCTGTATGTAGCGCTCAGAGCTGCGTTTCCATGACTCTCCTGTCTGCTGCAGGCCCATAGAAGATGAGAAGGTGAGAGAAAGGATGCGCTAGGATGGTTCCCCTGCTCTGCCTTCTCTGCTGTCTTCAGCAGGGGCTGTACCTCCCCGCGCCACAGGCAGCTTCTCCTGCGGCCTGCCAGGGAGCCCTCCCTCCTCGAACTCACAGTCATGTATGATTCCTTATCCTCCAGTGTGAGCTGGGCATTTCTAAGGGACAGAGCGCGGCAAGAGTGACAAGATGTCCCTTCCAAGACTAGGTGAAAATAAAAAGCCTGATTTCTGTCTCGTCACCCCCGTTTGCTCTGACGAAGCCGGCAGAGACCTGTGGCAGAGAAGCAGACGGAGACCTGTGGGCAATAGCCGGGAGGAGCTGTGTCTGCCAGCAATCACTTACATCGGGGCTCCAGGTGACGGCAGCCCTGGCCCATCCCTAGATAACAGACTTGAGGGAGCCACAGCCTGGAGACGCTGCTAGGGCCCTGCCTGGATTCCTCACCCATGGGAGCTGAGAGATAACACATGAGTTTTTTTTTCTGTTTTTTTTTTTTTTTTCATTTATTTATATTAATTGGAAGCTAATTACTTTACAATAATGTAGAGGTTTTAGGCCACAGTGTTTGGGGTGATTTGTTTTGCAGTCACAGGTAACTAAAACATGTGTCTCCACGTCCCACCAACAGCTTCTTCCTTTGCTATTAGCAGCCTTGAGAGGGCCTCTGGAGTCTTTAACCCTTGCCACTCCTGCCCTGGGGACAGAGCTGGCGTCTGCTCTTGTTAATTACTATGCTGCCTCCCTCTATCTACTCTGTTTGGGTTTTCAGGTCACTTAATCTCCGGTACAGAGTCCCACCCTGGATAGTGTTTGTCTTTCTAGGTGAATCCCGACTAAAAAGGGTACAGCTCCCAAGTGTGGAGAAATGCGTCCTTTTGGCATCCATGAGGCAGCTTCTTTTTTTTTAATGTGTACTGGCTCTTGCTCGCTGTGCGGGCTTTGCTCCAGTTGTAGAGAGCAGAGGCTGCTCCTCTTTGCAGTGTGAAGGCTCTTCTCAGCGGTGGCTTCTCTTGCTATAGAGCACGGGCTCTGGGCTGTGTGGGCTCAGCAGCTGTGGCGCATGGGCCTCGTTGATCCATGGCCTGTGGGATCTTCCCGGACCAAGGATCGAACCCGTGTCTCCTCCACTGGCAGGAGGATTCTTTACCACTGAACTACCAGGGAAGCCAATCCGTGAGGCTTTTTCTCTTTCCATTAAAGTCAGGGGCTTGAAGGGGCTGGGCCAGGCTTTGTATCCCTGTAGGACTGAGTCCCATGGTGTTCAGCACCAGAAGCAGGTAGGTAGTGGCAGAAAAACTAGGTACACTTTCATACCTACTTTCCTATTTATAATTTTGTAATCTTTCTGTTAAAGGGAGCACCCAAATTTATTTAAGCTTTCATCTGCCAATCTGGGTCTGCCCCACTGCTTCAAATACATTGGATACCAAAACTGTTGAAGGCCTAAAGAAACTATTTAATCCAACTAAAACAGCACTTTAATCAAGAAAAAAATCTAGAATAATTATTTTACTGTCACTTCCCAAAAGCTTTCAGTCTTTTTTCATTTTCCTCCTTTCACCACAGCTTTCAATGTCTATTTTCACGTGAGTTGGTCTTAAAAAGAAGCACATCACAACATAAAAATCAATAGGATTAACTTTTGTTGTAAGGGATAAACTCATATACTTAGTCATTTTCTTTGGATGACCAAACTTACAGGCTTTTGCTCAGAGAAGCAGATTCATAAATCTTCTTACTTGTCATTTAGCAAGTCTGATTTGCTTAAAGTCTCTTTCTTTAAAGTCTCTAAAGAGTTAAAATCTCTTTCCTTTAGGGAGAGGTGGGTAACTAATAAAATAAGAAAGAGTGAGAGTCAACCCCGCTCCCTGGAAAAAATAGGAGTCACTGTAGGAGAAATTTCCATGTGACAATCACTTTCTTAGTGACAGACTAAGCCAGGAGATACTGTAAGTATTGAGTCTAATACTTTGACAGAGAAGATTCTTGCAGGCACAGGCCAGCAGCAGATTGACACAGATCAACACTTATGAAAATAATAACAAAAACACACACTAGAACAGTGTGGAGATTTCTTAAAAAACTGGAATTAGAACTGCCATATGACCCAGCAATCCCACTTCTGGGCATACACACCGAGGAAACCAGATCTGAAAGAGACACGTGCACCCCAGTGTTCATCGCAGCACCGTTTATTATAGCCAGGACATGGAAGCAACCTAGATTCCCATCAGCAGACAAATGGATAAGGAAGCTGTGGTACATATACACCATGGAATATCACTCAGCCATTAAAAAGAATTCATTTGAATCAGTTCTAATGAGATGGATGAAACTGGAACCCATTATACAGAGTGAAGTAAGCCAGAAAGATAAAGATCAATATGGTATACTAACGAATATATATGGAATTTAGAAAGATGGTAACAATAACCCTATATGCAAAACAGAAAAAGAGACACAGATGTACAGAACAGACTTTTGGACTCTGTGGGAGAAGGCGAGGGTGGGATGTTTCGAGAGAACAGCATCGAAACATGTATATTATCTAGGGTGAAACAGATCACCAGCCCAGGTTGGATGCATGAGACAAGTGCTCGGGCCTGGTGCACTGGGAAGACCCAGAGGAATCAGGTGGAGAGGGAGGTGGGAGGGGGGATCGGGATGGGGAATACTTGTAAATCCATGGCTGATTCATGTCAATGTATGGCAAAAACCACTACAATATTGTAAAGTAATTAGCCTCCAACTAATAAAAATAAATGGAAAAAAAAAAAAAACCCACACACTAACACACCACATTAAAATCTATTAAGAAAAAGTAATATTTTAAAGTACCAAAAAAGAAAATGACTATGAAGTTTGTTGTCGGTCTTGAAATTGTTTCCTGGAGCGACCAGGAGACCTTTGTAGTTTTCATTTAGACTTTCAGATTCTGTGATCTATGACTCCTTTGCTCAGAAATAGCTTCCTCTCCATCCAATCATTAAAATGAAATAAAAATGATTGCATAATCTATCTGCAACTGCTTTAATTTGTAGAAAATAAAGTCTCAAGGAGGCAAACTCAACTCTTTTGAATCTTTGGTTTTTAGAAATGTCCTGCTTTCAATATGCTTTTAGCAGAATAAATGCAGAAGCACAAACCAATTGTATTTAGAAAGTGGCATTACATTGAAGAATCAGGAATATTCCCCTTCTGTAATTGAGCAGAAACCACTCAGAGCAGAGTAGCTTCTGCTAAAGTGAAAGGATTGCTTAAGTCCTATCCCTTCCTTATAGACTCTTACAAGGTAAGAGACAGGAGGAATCTTAGAGATTATTAATTCCCCCTACATTGTTGGCAGCCTCCTGGCTCAGTGCTCAACCTCCTGGCTCCCAGTTCAATGGGAGAAGAAATTTCATTGCCTGCAAATATGGTGGTTATAGGCAAGGTTGACTCAGTGGCTATATTTTCCCTTGGAGGCAAATTGGAGACTAGGTAGGAGAACCTCAGTTTTCAATATTTGGGTAGTAGGACCTGTCTTACTTGAATGATAGAAGTTCTGTCATGAAGAACAATAATCGTGGGAGTCAAAATGGTCACAGATGAATCATTGGATTGCAACAAAGATGAAAAATATTGTCATATTCTCCACGATGTCCAAACAATTCCTAAGTTGGAAGCCAGATTGCAATCTCTTTCTTTGATGTGCTTTATTGTCTTTTTAATTAGCCATATCTATTTTCCTACTTATAAATGGGATAAACTTTAAGAGCAACTACAAAAAGAAAAAAGCATCATTTTCTAGGTCTTATTTCCTTTAGAAAGAACCAAAAAAGCTTAGTTATCCAAGTTTTATGTTCTTAAGGATGGTGGAAAATCAGGTTGCTATTGTTGTTGAGTTGCTAAGTTGTGTCTAATTCTTTGTGATCCCATGGATGTAACCCACCAGGCTTCTCTGTCCTCCACTATCTCTCAGAGTTTGCTCAAATGCATGTCCATTGAATTGATGATGCTATCAACCATCTCATCCTCTGCCACCCACTTTTCCTTTTGCCTTCCATCTTTCCTAGCATCAGGGTCTTTCCAGTGAGTTGGCTCTTTGCATCAGATGGCCAAAGTATTAAAGATTTAGCTTCAGAATCAGTCCCTCTAATGAATATTCAGGGTTGATTTTCTTTAGAGTTGACTGGTTTGATCTCTTTGCAGTCCAAGGGACTCTCAAGCATCTTCTCCAGTGCCACAGTTTGAAAGCATCAATTATTTGGCATTCATGCTTCTTTATGGTTCAACTCTCACATCTGTACATGACTACTGGGAAAACCCATAGCTTTGACTGTATGGACCCTTATTGGCAAAGCGATGTCTCTGCTTTTTAACATGTTGTCTAAGTTTGTCATAGCTTTCCTTCTAAGGAGCATGCAAACTGTGGGAAAGGAGGTTAAATTTCTATAAATACACAACAGTACAATCTGCAAACAGCAGTAGAAATAAAATATAGATTCTCTTAAACTAAAATAGGGCTTCCCTATAAAGTTTAATAACTCTGTTAGTAGAAACCCTGACTGAAAATTTTAAGAACAAGAAGTTATGCTAAGGTTTCTAGGTTTATTTTTGTTTGTTTGTTTAAAAAGGTACTCATTCAGATTGAAATCACTGAATGGATTTATGGTATTTAAATTTAAGGAGGGCTGAAAATTATAGCCATGCCATATAGATGGGATTATATAGGACTCAGAGAATTAAGACTAAAAACATTTTCTCATCTCTGTCAATTAAATTTGATTTTTCTTGCTTCCTTTCCAGCTAGAATGCAAAAATGGATGAAGTGATAAAAACGAAAAGAAAAATATATAACCTTAGTGAAACAACAATTTCAGATAGAAAACTAACTTAAAATCTTTAGGTAGTAAATGTCAATTCAGGTTCATGAGACTTCATCTTAAAGAATATAAGATTTCTTTCTACATTATCTCTAAACTGGAAAATATTTCCCTGGATTTGGTTTAAAAATAACCTTGATATATTATAACCTTGAGGGGAAGCCATTGGTGAAGTTAAAATACAGAGAACTATTGCCTTGATCAGAGTTAAGGAGTGAACAGGCGGTGAATAGGTGAAAATTGGAGAAAAGTGACAGCTAAAAGGAACTGGGAAAGACATCTTAATCCAAAACAGGCTTCTTCCCACCTGGTTAAGTATCTGGTATTTTAGGGAGCTGACTTCCACATTGTGTCTCTTCCTGACTGCTGGAGTAGATTCAGATTCTAGAAAGTATCCTACTTAAAATAAATATTAATATACTTATTTTCTCTTCCACTAGTGACTGAGCTCTGGCTAATTTCTCTTTGGAACCACAGTGCCTGACACCATGCTTGACATAGAATAACACACAAAGACAGCTTGATGGATGGACGAGTGGGTGGATAAATGGGGAAAATAGATGAATAGACATTTATTCAAGGGACCTTGTCATGTGCCCTATCCTCTTGGGGTTTTACAGTCCCAAACTAGATATGAGCCAATTTCACCTGTGAAATGGACCTGTGGCATGGCCCCTCTCCCCCCAGGAAGGTCCTCAAGATACAGCAAGAGTTCAACACATACTGAGTTGATCAGTGACAATGCTAAGGAGCAATTCTTTCATCTCCAAAAAATCAAATAAGAAACCAGAGCACTGGTGCTTCTTTCCAGGAAAGAGGGGAAACAGACAGCTTGTAATGACTGATCTCAGTGATTTAACTACATGTTTACAATCGATACGGATGCTCTTTCCTCGCTGGTGTCTCCCCCTGGTACACACTGACACCCCCTCTACCAGATCCGCTCTTTGTAACCATGAATTGGGACTAAAGTGCCAGCAAATTTGATTTCATTGTTCTGCATGAACGCCAGTCAATTTTCCAAGTGGGACTACTAAAGATGATAATTGTATGTTGTCTAATCTTGTCTGGATGGGTCCCCGCTAGTGGTTTCCCGCTGGTAAACCACTGAAAACATCAAAGGATCAGAACAAGAGCAAATGAAATGTAATGTGGTCTATTCTTTGAGCCAATGTGAGCCTCCTGTTTGAAGAGTATCACTAATGTGTATACGGACGTATGGAGAGGCATGCATAGAGGTACAATTTTTTCCCACTAGGGCAGGATTTACTCAGGGAGTATACTGAGTGATAGTCAATAAAAGGTATGGTAATAAATGATCAGATTGCACTTTTTGGGCACTTGACTGATTATCTTGACTGTTAGATGCTGTATTTTACCTGTCCTGGTGCTGAAAGGTTTGAGGAATTCCTTCCTTTCCGGGGGAACACAGGCTACCAGAGCTGGTCCTTGGTTGGTAATTACTAGAAATCAGAAACCATCTTGAACAACACATTAATGTGAAAAATCTCATCGAGCCTTTGTTGTTTCGTGCTTTATCTCATATAACTTGTCTTTTGGGAGGAAACAATCATAGTCTATTATTGATGACTTGTGCTGTTGTGTGGAGAAGAGATGAGGATAATGAAGCTAACATGTGACCCTAAAGCAATTGCTTTCTGTTATGAGAATGGAGTTAGAGCACATTTTATCATAATTACTTGCCCACATATACCTTCCACACTCACTCTTCACATCCTGCTCCTCTAATGTCCTATGGGAAACAGTCAAGTAGATACTGGAGAGAAATGACCATGTTTAAAACATGGCAAGATCATGAAAAAAGTGGGGTTCTGGCCCTATGTACCCCAAAGACAGAAAGCTCACTTACAGACATATCTTATTTTGCCATGTCTCACTTTGCTGTGCTTCTCAGACACTGTGTTTTTCACAAATTGAAGGTTTGTGGCAGCTCTGTGTCCTGCTAGTCTTTCAGCACTATTTTCCCAGCAGCACTTGTTCACTTTGTGGTTCTGCACCATATTTTGGTAATTATTGCACCATTCCAAACTTTTTCATTGTTATTCTACTTGTTATAGTGACCTGTGATCTCTGATGCTGTTCAGAAGATGGTTAGCATTTTTTAGCAACAAAGTATTTTTTAATTAAGGTGTGGACCTTGTTTTAGACATAAGGCTATTGCACACTTAATAGACTGTAGAGTGTAAACGTAACTTTCACATAAAATGGGAAATCAAAAAAGTCATGTGACTTCCTTTATTGCCATATTTGCTTTATTACCAATAACCTCAGATATGTACCTTAGTTTTCTGAATGTTGAGCTTTAAGCCAACTTTTTCACTCTCCTCTTTCACTTTCATCAAGAGGCTTTTTAGTTCTTCTTCACTTTCTGCCATAAGGGTGGTGTCATCTGCATATCTGAGGTTATTGATATTTCTCCCAGCAATCTTGATTCCAGCTTGTGCTTCCTCCAGCCCAGTGTTTCTCATGATGTACTCTGCATATAAGTTAAATAAGCAGGGTGACAAACATCCATCTAGTCAAGGCTATGGTTTTTCCAGCGCTCATGTATGGATGTGAGAGTTGGACTATAAAGAAAGCTGAGCGCCGACGAATTGATGCTTTTGAACTGTGGTGTTGGAGAAGACTCTTGAGAGTCCCTTGGACTGCAAGGAGATCCAACCAGTCCATCCTAAAGGAGATCAGTCCTGGGTGTTCATTGGAAGCACTGATGTTGAAGCTGAAACTCCAATACTTTGGTCACCTGATGCGAAGAGCTGACTCATTTGAAATGACCCTGATTCTGGGAAAGATTGAGAACAGGAGGAGAAGGGGATGACAGAGGATAAGATGGTTGGATGGCATCACCGACTCGATGGACATGGGTTTGGGTGGACTCCGGGAGTTGGTGATGGACAGGGAGGCCTGGCATGCTGGGGTTCATGGGGTCGCAAAGAGTCAGACACAACTGAGTGACTGAACTGAACTGAACTGAATGCTATTTCTCCCTAGAATACACTATGGATATATGGAGGTGGGTTTCAAGATAAATTGATATGGGTGTTAGCCATCATTTTGTCCTAAAATACACTGTTCCCCTTGGACTCTGAGGTTCTATAAGTGGCTAAATGTGTCATTTTCCCTTGGATGAACTCGTTCCCAGTAGGCACGTTCAGACCTTGGGAGAGTCAATACGTCCCCCTTGGGGCTATCCTCTCATTAAACAGATGCACCAGTGGAGACCTGCCTGGGGCTCCGGCTGGGATCTTTGGTAACAGCTCTTAGGAATTCAGATGTAGATCAGGCTGTGCCACAGCATTCCCTGGAGGATGCGATCAAGGCCCCAGATACTCACTGCATGCACAGAGTTTCCATTCTAGGAGGGAAGACAAAGGCCATGAATACAAGGACGCAGTGGGAGGTTTGTGATGGGCCAGCTTGGGAAGCCACAAGAAGACACAGCGTGACCTGACCTTACCTAACGCAGGGTCAAGGAGCGTCCTCCTGAGGGAGTGCTTTCTGCGACCGAAGGATAGATAGCGGTTAACTAGACAAAGGCAGCAAGAAACGTCTGCTGGGGGCTCTGAGGTCAAGTGTGAGGAGCAGAACGAACTGAGAGGTGCTTGGTAGAGAACAAGGCGAGAGGGGGCCAGATCGAGGAAGTAAGTTTTTATCTTATTTTAATTTTAAAAATGATGGAAGTACAGTTGATTCACAATGTGGTATTTGTTTCAGATATATAGCAAAGTGACTCAGATATATTTATATTATACTTGTAAATATCTATATATAAATATACAGACACATATAAATAGATAGATACATGCACACATATTATGCGTGAATGCTTGGTCACTCAGTCACATCTGACTCTTGGCGGCCCTGTGGACTGCTGCCCACCAGCGGAGTCTGGCCATGGAATTTTCCAGGCACAAATACTGGAATGTGTTGCCATTTCTTTCTCCAGGATATGTACATACATGCATATATATATTTTTAGATGTTTATTTATCTTTTTATAGAGAGGAGTTAAAGTTGTGTCTTGGGGGCAATAGGAAGCCTCTAAATCTTTTTTTTTAAGTTTTATTTTATACTGGATTATAGTTGATTAGCAATGTTGTGTTAGTTTCAGGCATACAGCAAGTTTTTCACGTTCTTTCTCCATGTAGGTTCTTAGGGAATATTGAGCAGAGTTTCCTGTGCTATGCAGTAAGTCCTTGTTGGTCATCTGTTCTATATATCAGTGTGTATGAGCGGGAAGGGGAGTGATCTGACTCGTGCGGATGAAAGACTGCAGCGGGGCAGGTGGACTGGGACAAGAGGGACACAGGAGGCAGGAAGACAGACTGCATAAGATACTGTTGCTATTGCCTTGCAAGATATGATGGTGCAGAGGACAGGAGGGGCGCATATATGCAGGAGAGACTCAGGGTGGAGTCGAAGGCCAAGTCATTGGCTGGATGAATGCATGAGACAGAAGCAGGAGTTCAGGGGAAGTCCCAGGTTTCTGACATGACAGATACGTGGGTGGAGATGGCATTACTGAAATAGGATCACGGGAAAGAAGTGGTTGGGAAGGTCTTATGATGGTCACATTGGGGGTATATCCTGTGTGAGGCATATTGATTTGGGGCCACCTTTGAGGCCCCAAAGGTAGATATTGACTTAGTGCTGAGGTTCATAGAAAACCACGGGAGGAGGGTAACTATAAACACTGTAAGGATGGGATTTCCTAGGGAGAGGGGAAGAGTGGGAGGTAACCCCATGGAGCATCAAACATGAAGAGAACAGGAGCTTCAGAGAGTGTGAGGAGTGGGCAGAGGAAAGAGGGGTTTCAGGAGCAAGCGGCAAAGGTAAGAGAGTGAGAAAACGTTGCCATGAGGGCCAGGAAGCTCATGTTGGAGTCAGACTGCGGAAGATCTAAGTGTTAGTGAGGTGAGGGGTGGTGGCTCAGCTGGTAAAGAATCCGCCTGCAATGTGGGAGACCCGGGTTCGATCCCTGGGTCCGGAAGATCCCCTGGAGAAGGGAAAGGCTACTCACTCCAGTATTCTGGCCTGAAGAATTCCGGAGTCGCAAAGAGTCGGACACGACTGAGCGACTTTCACTTTCACTTTCACTTTCCAATATTCTTGCTTGGAGAATCCCATGCACAGAGGACCCTGACAGGCTAGAGTCCATGAGGTTGCAAAGAAGTCAGCCACAACTGAGTGACTGAACACACACACACACACACACATACACACACACGGTGAGGGGAACTTGGACCTTATCCAGTAGGCACCACGTAGCTCAGGAAGGACTAGGGGCTGGAAATCTACACACTTAAAGTAATGGACATTGGGTGATTTGAAAGTTGAGGGGTAGGAAACACAGCTTTCCTTTAGGAGCGCTGTCTGTACTCGTGGAGAAAAGCACCTGCGGGAGGGGGTTACACGGGGGGAAGGGTGACCAAGGAGACTGGTGTCAGAGATCTTGGGGGAAACCAGAGTGCTTCCATGTTGCAGGGAAGGGCAGAGAGTGGCCCAAGGAGACCCTCCTTCGTCTGCTATTTCACGGACGGACAACACTGTTGTCGCCGATGTCAGGGTGAACAAGAGCAGCCAGCCTTGGGGGGAGACTGATAGACCTGGCTTTAGGTGTGTTGAGATGTACTGATGGGGTTATCTGTAGATGGATGAAAATGGGCTGCTGCTGGTTCTCTGCTGCATCACATCTCTGCCACTCTAGAAAGAAGTGAAATTTCACACTAGTCTAAGTTCATTCTCCACCCCTGATTCTACAATTTCTGGAAACACTGGATTTAGGAATACTATGGTGTTTTGATTTGGTTTTATTGTCTTTTTTGCCTGGCTTTTTGATCTTAAAATATGGTCTTACTCTCTCCACATCAAAGGTTGAAGGTTCACATTTTGTGGCAAGAATTTACACGGTTCATCCTTGGCCACTCTTCCCGTATTTCCCTCACCCATTGTTCCCTTTATGTTCCTGTCTCTCTTCCCTTATTCTTTCTCTCTCTGCTGAGGTCTCTCCCAAGAATGTTCAAGTGCAGCTATTCTTGGCCTCACTGCCACAGAGAACCGAAGGTCAGAATGGAGAAGCACACCTTTTTAATTTTCCTGGGAAGCGGAAAGCAGAAACTCTCAGGTCTTGATCAGAAACATTTTGAATTTACCTCTATTTCTCTCTTAGAATGCCTAACAGTTTCTGAGAAACAACTGTCACCTTATATGATTTAAACGTCATTTTATAAACATCTGTCTCTAAAGTTCTGATAGTTTTTCTTTATGGGAGAGCAAGTACAACCTCAAAAGTGAGTCTTATTTACCACTATAATCTCAGTGCTTTATACAGTTTTGGAGTCCAGTCCCCAGTTGGTCAATAAATAAAGGGACGATGAAGGCAGGCAGAAGGCCTTTTTATTATCTCACTAAGCTTTCAGCTTTTTCTAAGCTTTTCCCCAGGGGGTAAGTTGTTCCACCAACATGACAGAAAGACTTGGACAGCAGTCACCAGGTACCTTGAAGTGCCTTGCACACTGAGGCTGCTTAGAGTTTAACAATTAAAAATGTTATTAAAGGAGACTGTTGAAATTAGGAAAGCAAGGGTTTGCCAAACTGTAGGCAGCTCTAAGGGTTTTCTGGGTGGCACTAGTGGTAAAGAACCTGCCTGCCAATGCAGGAGATGTAAGAGACGTGGGTTTGATCCCTGGATCGAGAAGATCCCCTGGAGAAGGGCATGGCAACCCACTCCAGTGTTCTAGCCTGGAGAATCCCATTGACAGAGGAGCCTGCCAGGCTATAGTCCACGACTGAAGCGACTTAGCAAGCATGCAGCTCTAAATTCACAACCAATATGAAAAAGAAATTGTATGTAAAAGCTAAATATATTTGCAAATGTGTGTGTGCTTATACACCTTTCCTGTATTCAGTTATTACCTAGCAGCAGCGTGCGTGCTGCTTTTCCGTGCGATTATAGGCGCCATCTAGTGGTGAAGAGCGGCAGCTGCTCCTAGAACCATTCAACTTCTATGTTAATTATTATTACTTTTTTATTTCTTAAAGGTAGAATCCAAAACATTGCTTAAAGAATACTGTTAAGTCCCAAGCAGGAATACAACTTGCAGGATTAAGGTATAAACTTTTGGGACTCTCCGACAGTCCAGTGCTTAAGACTCTGCTTGCCAATGTGAGGGGTGTGAGTTCTATCCCTGGTTGGGGATTCCACAACCCACAAAAAATCAAAACCATAAAACAGGAGTAAAATTGTAACAACTTAAACAAAGCTTAAAAGAACTGTGTAGTCTGTCCACCTGCTCCTTTATTCATTCATCGGATATTTATCAAGCCCTTCCCCTGTGCTAGCTTTGGTATGAATGACTCGAAATAAAATCCCAGTGCCGACATTAAACAGTAAGAGGAAATGGTAAATGTTGGTGGTCCACTGTGTTTTTGGCACTCACTAATACCCCACATCATATGGAATCATCACCATGGCTCTCTGAGGTATGACTGTCCCCGTTTTTCAGGTAAGGAAAATGGAACTTTAAGATATCACTTGTCTATAGTTCTGTATCTAAGAAGCTTGCAAACCAGATTCAGAGCCTGCGTTTTCTGACATCGAAGTGGGTGAGCTCCTAAAAATCGACAGTTCAGGCTACAAAAGATAGGACAAAGTGGGAGAGGTTTTTGAGTTACATACAGTTTAGGCCATTTTGTTTCTTTTTTCTTGAAGTGAGATGAAGCAAAAAAGCAGAAGACCATTTTAAGGGTGGTGAAGTTTGTGCAAGTCATTTAGCTGTGGGTCTGGACTGGAGAAGGTAAGGGGTAGAAATGTGAAGAGATGTGGCCAAGAGTTTGAATCATCAGAAAAGAAATAATCCATCTGTCTTGGACGATTCTTGGAGATACATTGGATTGGGAACATAACAACAGAGACCAACATATAGGAAGGATATTAGTCCCTAATCTTTGATCACTCCAGCCAGTATTGCCTTTCCAGATATCTATAGCACCTGTCTATACAGCATGACCTTTTTTAATGTGTTGCCTTTCCACTGTTCTTCAAATTGTTTCCTATGTGAAAATCCCAGCTCAGCTCTCTCATAGTTCCTTGAGGACAGTCTCATTATTTCTGTGTAATAATCTTCTGTTGGAGAAGGAAATGGCAACCCACTCCAGTATTCTTGCCTGGAGAATTCCATGGACAGAGGAGCCTGGCAGGCAGCAGTCCATGGGATCACAAAGAGTCGACACAACTGAGCAACTAACATTACTACTACTACAGAAATAGACTTGCAGAAATGAGTTGGTTTTTTTTTTTTTTTTCTAATTATTAAGTGGGTTTCCTCTTAGCTCCTGGGGATAATATATGACAACAGCACACTGTTTAATGACTCTACATTATTCTACTGGGTTCCATTTGAAGAGGAGAGGAACATGTGTTTATTTTTATCAGCACTATTGGCACAGTCATGACCAGGGTCAGTAACCCAGCTTTTTGAACTGCAGCTTAACTTTTTTTGAAATTGCTGCAGAACTTGGCACTTCTTGTTTTGCTTCACAAGGCCATATCCTACCAAGTTTCTGATTCCATTTGGAAAGAAAGGTGAAGCATGCCCAGCGCGTGTCCACATGGGAGGGCTTCTCCTCTAAGAAGAAAACAGGCCTTGCCACAGATTAGCCACCCTATCTACAAGTGTTTGTTACTGAAGTGAATCAGCCTGTGCTAGACTTCAGGGCGCAGCTGTCTCCACGGCGCGCCTCGCACAGCCACTTCCCGCGGGCTTGCCCTCCGAGCTTCCTCTTGCTGGGAGTGCACCCTTTCCCCCTCCTGGCTCAGCCAGTCTGATGCCCTGGGTGAAGCCTTCCCCGTGTGGCCCAAGCTTTTTTGCCCGCAGACAGTTGGCTCTCTTACTCTGCCTCTGGGCGCCTCTCATTGGTGGTCCTGGAGCAACCTCTCATGAACTTCATGTGCTCCAGTGTACAGCCCTTTGGAACCTTCCAGTCTAACATAATGCACTGAGTATAGCATGCAATTAATACTTATTTGTTGCAAATTATGAATATTCATTTGACTTAAAAGAAATACTTAAAAAAGAGAGTTGACTTTAAAAGAAATACTGTTAAAAACAGAGTTAAAAATACTTTTAAAAAGCTAGGGAAGGGAAAAAAAAAAGAAATGAGGGTGGGACCCGAAAGCTTTACTTAGACTTAGCTATTCGGGACTATTACAGTACATGCATATCATCTGTAAGCAGAATCTTTCTGGAGTGTGTCAAGGAAGTCAAACTCCCGTTCCGCTCAATTCAAAGGTAAATAGATCCGAGTACCAGCCAAGGTCAGCCAACAAGCTCAAAATCTTGGAATGGGGTAGACAGCTGGTATGTCTTTGAACTGTGGGCTTCTTTTACACCTTTTAGAGGAAGATAGGTAAGATTGATGTTGGAGTTATTTCAGAGGGAGTTGATGTGCTGATTCAGAATTGTAAAGAGCATTACTCCCTTGAGTTTGTTGCTTTAGGAACTCTTAGGGTATTATGAATTCATAGGAGAAAAAAGACTTGAAACACAGAAGTGAGGCTTAGAGAACAAGGGAGTCTTGACCTGAGGGAAGGTGGAGGTAAAGTGATGAAATTCAGGATTGTTCACTCTGGCTTTTAGGCAAATACATTTTCATACTTCAGAGTTGATATTCTTCTTTAAAACTTCAGGGAAGTTTATAGCTTTAATAGAAAAAAGAATTTTTTTTCAGTAAGATATTCTAAGGCCAAAATGATGAAGTGATGTATTAATGCACGCATGCATGCGGGCTAAGTCGCTTCAGTTCTGTCCGACTCTTTGTGACCCTATAGCCTGCCAGGCTCCTCTGTCCAAGGCAAGAATACTAGAGAGGGTTACCGTGCCCTCCTCCAGGGGATTTTCCCTACCCAGGGATCGAACCCAGGTCTCCTGCATTGCTGGCAGATTATTTACCAGCTGAGCCACAAGGGAAGACCAAGAATACTAGAGTGGGTAACCTATCCCTTCTCCAGCAGATCTTTCTGGCCCAGGAATCGAACCGGGGTCTCCTCCATTGCAGGTGGATTCTTTACCAACTGAGCTATGAGAGAAGCCCACTTAGGGCATTTCAATTTGAGTTTGCAAGACTAAAGACCAAATCACTTTGCTGTACACCTTAAACTAATACAACATTGTTAATCAATTATACTCCAATATATAAAAGATGTTAAAAAACAAACTGGCCTACGGCTAACGTTTATATATATATGAAATTAACCACTGATGTCCTCTCATAAGATTTTGGACATGCCTGGATTTCATATCTTTAATAGTTCAGTTATGCTTGATGCACTAATAAATTTCGTCTACAGGCACTTTGCTTTAAACTTACTGTAGACACATTTTAAAGTAAGGTATGTCAGAGCAGTCCCCTCATCACTGGTTGTATTTATAGTTTTTTCATAAGCATTGTTTATTTTCTATCAAAATAGGTTTTGGTTGTTGATCAAAAATAAAATACAGGCTTCCTTAGTAGATCATTACGGACCTTAAGGAGTAAGTCAAAGCTTCTTCCTCATCTATCAGACAGTGGAGGGTGCAGCCTCAGCACCAAGAGCCACCTTGGAGACAATCCGCAGCCTGGCGCAGTCACTGCCTTAGGAGTCCAAAGGCTGAGGGCGTGTGGCTCTTTTCCTCAGGGCCCTTAGAACTGTGGGGAAAACGAGGACACGCGCAGTTCTGTGAAGAGTGAGAAGCACCGTGGTGTGAAGGCGGAGGTCTGTTCTCCCTCGGCTCCTGCAGGAGGTGTCCGTCCATGGCTGCTCCTGTGTCCACACCTCTAGTAGAGTGTCTGCCATGTGTGGGCATGCCCGCAGGTGAGAGGCAGAGCTGATGAAGGGCAGGGCCTAGTCCTCTGCACGTGTATATCCCCAGCGCCTGTTGGAACATCACAGGGTCTCCAGACATGTTTGTTAATAAAGCGCAAACTTGGTATATACTGCTAATGAGGTGACAGGAGAACACAGAGGTTTGGTCATGTCACAATATTGCTCTCTGGCATGTCTTATTAAACGCATTCCCATATTGCATAGCCCTCTTTTACAGAGATATAAAAGGCTGTACAATGTTTACATGCTTTAGATCACAGAGAAATATAGCATGGGAGGGACCGCCCCTAACTTTTAAGAGGGTTATGTTCTAGGGTGTGTTTGGGATAGGGAAGTACTGAGAACATTATCTCTCCAGGAAGAACCTCCAGAAAAGGAGGAACTGATAACTCTGAATCCAGTCTCAGGGAACACAATCTGAGCAGCTGGGCCACGGTGAAGCCGGCTCAGGAAACCCAGCGGTGGGACTGGAAGGTAAAGTAGCCTCTGCCTAGCAGTCTATTCCTGTTACTGAACCTTTAGGCACAGTCAGCTCCAATATAGCTTCAGAAGTCCTCAGAGGTCCTTTAATCTTTTAGCAACCAATTCAAGTGTCGAGCAAATTACATAGTTTCAAGATAGTTTCAGGTAAAGCTTCCTGGGTGATCAACATGTCCTAGCAAAGTAGAAAAGGTGGGTATAAAAAGTTCATTTTCTCTTCATCGAGATCAAGATCTAAGAGCATTTCTCCTTTGGGTGGAGGGCGGCCTGGAGGCGGAGTGGGCGGGCCCGGGGGCTGGGCTGGGGAGCCTGGACCGCACGCCTCTCCAGCCCCCTTCCAGGCTCGGAAAGGTCTGTTCTCCGCAGCATTCCTGCGCGCCGGCGTCGCCTGACCTCCCGCATGTTTCTCAGGGCATCCTCCCACCCCAGCTCCTGGGGGCACAGGGCCGCCGGGGACGTCTGGGGAGCCCTGGGAGCGGGCGCACGGTAGGGCTCGCCCCTGCTGCCGTCTTCTGTGATCCAGCGATGCGGCGATCCCGGGGCAGGTGCCTGCGTAGGACCCGGCAGCTCTGTCGTGGGCCGGCGACGCCCAGCCTCTCCTGGGAGGTGTGTGTGTGGAGGGGGGTGGGGGTTTGGGAGTGTAGGGGGTGGGGACCCTGCGCCGTGGGGGTGGGGTGGGGTGGGGCGCGATTCCGGAGAGTGTACAGGCAGGGACACTGCCAGGGGGCGGCGCGGAGCCAGATTCGAGGGTGTCTATGTGTGTGTGTTTCTCACTGAGTCTTTGATCAGGTCTTTATTCCAAATGAGCTGTCCAAAATGAGTTGACCTTCAGGGGGTAAACACAGACAAGTTTGTGCAGCCGGATTCTTCTCTTCCGTGGTGGGTTTTCTGCGGGGCTTCCCAGTGGCCGGTGTCTTGCTTTCTGCAGCCTCCCCCACCCCCACGCCTCCGCCGACCCCCTTCCCTTCCTGCCCCCGCCCCCCGCCCAAGACTTCTTCAGTTTCTTTACAAATACAGCCTCCTTTCCTTTCTTTCCTACTGAAATCTTCTTGCCTGGAACCCCTCCCCATCTGATCTGGCTTCTAGGGCCACTGCTGCCCTAGCCTCCTGGAGGTTTGATTCTTAGCCTGCCCAGGTGCATGGCTTTTGCACGCGGGTTTAGTTAGATTCAACATAATTCTCAGGCTTTTCAGTGGATTCTTTTTCAGGACCCTGCGATGACTCTCCTTGCGTGGTGCTCTGGGACTTTTCAGAATTCTCCCAAGGTCTGTGTTGAGCATCTCGTGCATGGGAAGGTTGTAGTTACTCTTGAAAGAGTCAGGTGCCACACAGATCATTTCACTTGCTGAAAGCAAATTCGAAACGGTGCCCACCAGGCGGAAGTTTCAAAACGTTCAGTTTGTCTACATTAAGCAGAGTAATTCCTTTATGAAGCGAAGGGAGAATTAGGGAGCCAGCGATGTTCCTCAAGGCCTTGATACCATCTTCCCAATGATACGAGATGCCGGGTCCCCTGCCGTTCGCACACCATGGTTTCCCAGTTTGCGATTGCCAGCGCTCATCTGCTCAAAGACAGAGACCTACTGATATTATTCCAGGCCTTACGTTTCTGAAGAAGCCAAACAGCCCCCTTCCTCCTCTCATCGCCTTCAACATCATCTTCAATCAACAAAGGAAGTTCAGACTTCCTCAACACGGTGACCTTTAGCCGTGACCAACCCGGTAAGGCCGAGGCAGCCAGGGAAAAGCAGATGGCACACCACTGCGGGGCCACCGTGCCAGGTTTGGTTGGCTCAACGTGCGGGCCCCACGACGCGTCAATTTCCCCAGTTAAGAATCACATTTCTCAAATTGTAGGAATTAAAAAAAGATTATGTCTTGCTCAGTAAGAATTTTCGGCAACTGTCGCTGAGAACCCAGTAAGACGCCAATTACGACATCACTGCAACAGATTTCGGGATTTTTAACTTATCGCTGCCAGAGGGGCGAAAACAAATCCCAAGGAGGACGGCTACAGCGTTCCCGGACCGCGGGTGCAGGTAGGCTGCCCCTCGCCTGAGGCCGCGGGCGCCGCGCCGCTCGCAGCCCCCTCCCCGCAGGAAGAGCGCCGAGCCCCTCCCGGCCGCGCCGCTCCAGTGCACCGCGGGGCCTGGGAACCGCGCACCGGCTGCGCCCGGAGCCCCGTGGGGCGGCGGGAAGGACGGCGCCGGCTCCCAATCGCGGGGCGGGGCCGAGGGGGCCGGCGGGCGGTGGCCAATGGGAGGCCGCGGAGCGGACGGGGGGCGGGGCCGCCGGGCGGGCGGGCCGCGGCGTCGGGAGCCGGCGCTGCAGAGTGGGAGCCCGGGAGGAGCCGGCGGAGCCGGAGGAGGACGGAGGAGGAGGAGCAGCGCCGCGCCCCCGCCCCGACCGCCCGCCCGCTCGCTCGAGCGCAGGCCGATCGCTCCAGCCGCAGCCGGCGGGTCCCGGCCGCCTCCCGCCGGAGCCCGGCGCGGGCAGGGTCCGGGCCGATGGGCAGCCCCGGGCAGCGGCGGGCGGCGAGGAGGCGGCCCCGGTAGGCGCCGCCGCGAGCTCGCGGGCTGCAGCAGGTCGCGGTGGACTGCGTCTCCGAGGTGCGTTCCGGGCGACGAGCGACGGGAGGCGAGGCGGGGTCCGCTCGGGAGTCTCCGGGTCGTGTCCCAGAACCGTCCCGAAGTGAGGGGCGGCCCTTGGGGGCGCCTCGGGGGGCCGACCGCGCGGCCGGGGCGCGGGGCGGGGGTCCGACTTGGCAGATGTGCCCGCGCTCCGGAGCCCGGGGTGAAAGAGGAGCTGTCGCCGTTCGTTCTCAAAGTTATCGATCGGCTGAAAGGTTATCCCGGTCTCGTTGACGCGAGCACTAAACGAGGACTCTCCGGGCGCGCAGCGACTCCTCCGTGACTAACCCGAGAAAAGAGAGAAAGGTTGCCCGGCGCGGCTCCCCGGCGCGCCGGGCGGGGTTACTTGCTGAACTTGCTGCGGGGTTTATTCCCCGGGAAGGCGGTGTGCCCGGGGCGCGAGCCCTCGCGGCGCCCGCCCCTCTTTGTAAGGTCCCAAGCGGCCAGCGAGCGCCCTTCCCTGTGGCTCGACGGCTCCCAGGCTCCCCTGGGTCCGCGGCTCGCTCCATCCTCTGCTCCCGGTCCTGCTTGGGGGCCCGCCTATCCTTGAAGCTAGTTTGGCCAGGTCCTGGGAGTATCCCCTTGAGCACCTACAGATTAATTTCAACCGCACCGCAAACCCAAAGAATCAATCTCGGTTCATCATCTGTGAGCGAGAGCCGATGCTTCGCGGGAAGAGAAAACAAGTTGGCATGGCCCCTCTGGGAGATATTTGTCATCATTAACCTGCTTCAGTTAAATTAATTCAGCCCAAGATGACTCCAGCGTGAGTATTGGAAACATCAAGTGCATTGGCCTCGGAATTGTGGTCACCAAAAACCTGATTTTGGCCAAAACGCGATTGTAGACTTTTTGAATTTTGTTTAGATTAGATACGGTTTTTTTTATAAGGATGGCCTTCTTTTTTAAACAAAGAATTTTGGTGATTCTCATAGGTTTGCTCAGTAAGTTCCAAATAGTCACTTAGATTTTTCTTTTCTTTGCCTCTTTTGTCTGCAGTTTTCATTTCTAAATGTTAACACTAGATGGCTTTCTTATGACAGGCATTTAGTAAACTGCGCTTTTGAGTTGGCTGTCTGCAATCCAGGTTGTAATTTTTCCAGTTTTACAATCAGTAATGGGAGAAAAAAAAAATCTCCAAAACTGTTGCTTTCTTTGAAATATATTACTTCCCTGTAAAACTAATATTTATGTAGATGTCATAAAGTGGTCTGTTACTTCTGGTGTTTCTAAAGATGTATTTCAGGAGACAACTTGGTTACTGTTTTTAGTCACAAATTTAAAGGATGTCTGTCTTTACTTGAAAAATTTAAAGTTCTACGGTGAGACTTATTAATTCTATTTATATAACATTTCTACTAAGGATGTTTTCTGCTTACTTTAGTAGCTGGTTGCTTGATTCAAAACAGTATAAAAGAATGTAATTCATGAGAAAGTGCAATCTTTCTTGAGTTTTTGGTATGCGTAATATTCATTCTTTCTAAAGACTCTGTTGAGGGACTCTGCATTTTAGGGAAGAGATGTTGTTGCATTATACATGTGTGGAGTCAAACATTGTGTTGGGGCCATTTTTATTTTCCCAACTGATATTGGGTGTTTCATTTCTAAGCACAGCCCTTTTTTCCAAAGTACCATGACTTGTAGTTGGCCATTTAGGTAGCAGCAGGTTCTTAATTTTGTGTTTTCAGGACTTTTTCTCTGAAGTAAGACCATGGCAGCCTGTCCAAATCTTGCCTAGGTAGGCAGACTTATTTAGAAGCTGGAGAAATATCTCAACATTTCTCATAGCTGTTACTTATTGTGTGTGTGTGTCTTACCCAGCTTATAATATGATGTTAAATTTGTTGGTTCTAAATTAGAGCATATTCACAAATAGCTGAAGAAAAAAAAATAGACCTCTCTCTCGCAAACATCTGGGAAGTAGGGAATGAAATGAAATCAGAAACAGCTTTTATCAGTACCCACATGCTACCTATAGATGGGGTGAAATGAACTTGGATAAGAAGCAGTGTAAGCATTTGGTGTAGAAAATAAACCAAAAGATAAATTGCAGGTGTGGAAGTGGAGCTTCTGGCTTTATAGTATGGGCTGCACATTTTCCCTGGTTGATTTAAGTGTAAATTTTCCATCAAGTGCTTTTGATGTGTTTAAATCTTAGCCTTTCTCAAAGAGCTATAATTTTCTGGAATGAAAGAAGGAAATTGTCAGCATCATGATTTGACTTTTATGGTACTTATTGTAGTTAAAGCTGTGTAATACAGTTTGTAAGTTTTGTTTTATTTTCTTTTGAGACTGGAATGGTATTTAGAAGGGTTCCCTGATACCTGAGCTTGATAAACACCTGTCCACCTTGAGGGATCTCTTTACCTGAGGTCAAAGGGTTATACGGTTATTCTTTTTGGAAATCTTATTTATTCTTCAAAGTGAAAATATAATAGCGAGATATCTTGAAAGGGCAATGGTCTGGTAACTGAAACTGGTTTTAGAGTACTGTGTTTGGCCATGAAAACTAGTTTAAAGGGGTTGTGTTTCCTGCATACTTTCCGAAGAACTGTGTGTTTATGTAGATATAGCCCCCTAGTCCCCAGTCATAATTGATAGATGCAAAGGGTTTTTGTGTGTGTGTTTTTTTCTTTTTTGAGATTGAGGAAGGCATTGTGTCTTTGAATTTATGATCTGCTTAAGGTGGTGGTTTAGGATTACAAATCCCTTCAAAGATTTGAAAGATTTGAATGTTGAATTTGAAGAAAATTTCTATTATTGTCAACTGAAAAGCAAAGTTTTTTTTTTTTTCTCTCCTCCTGTTTTGAACTTGAATGAAATACGAAGTACATGCCTAAAGAATATAGGGAACCATGTTCCAGATTTTCTCCTTCTATTAATGAACCTGTTCCCTTGCAGGGCGAAGTGACAGGAACCTCTGGCTTCCTGCTTCTAGGGTCTAGCACTGATGAGTTTGGATAAAGTTTTTCCATGATCCGTTTCAGCACCAAAATTTTAGGTTTCTTTAATGTTTTAAATAAATGTATATATAGAGTAATGAACATGACTGATTGGGATAGCTTATATTTTTTCATGCTTGTCTTTTCTTTCTTTGATTTATAATAAGTTGGCATGGTGGTTTAGTGCCTGCCAAGCAGGAGACCTAGGTTCGATCCCCCAGTTGGGACGACCCCCTGGAGAAGGAAAAATGGCAACCCACTCCAGTATTCTTGCCTGGGAAATACTAGGGACAGAGGAGCCTGGTGGGCTACAGTCCATGGGATCACAAAGACATACATGACTTAGCAACTAAACAACAAAGCTGGCACATGAACATTCATGAGAGTTATACCTTACTTAGTTTACACCTGAAAATCAAGGATTCAGAAGTTGCTTTTCTGTTACAGACACATTTAGCCGTGACTTCCTTTTGAAGGAAGGACAACAGTGTGATAGGAATTAAATGCCTCATAAATTCAGAGATAAATTATTTTGATCCTTTGTGAATTTGATTCATAAACTTTGGTTCCAAAGAGTGGTCCAAGGAAGCCAGATCTTACAGTAGAGGTTCTGTTTCTTGGGAGGTTTCACATTTAGTGTAACCCAGTTCCTTTATGTATGTGTGTATGTGCACGTGCATGCGTGCTAAGTCGCCTCAGTCGTGTCTGACTCTTTGTGACACTATGGACTATAGCCCACCAGGCTCCTCTGTCTATGAGATTCTCCAGGCAAGAGCACTGGAGTGGGTTGCCATTTCCTTCCCCAGTGGATCTTCCCAACCCAGGGATCGAACCAGCCTCTCTTATGTCTCCTGCATTGGCAGGCAGGTTCTTGACTACTAGCAGCAACTGGGAAGCCTCTTTGTGTGTCTGTGTGTGTTGTAGTAGTATTAGTTGCTCAGTTGTGTCCCAGCCCAGGGATCAGGTGAATTCTTAACTGTCTGAGCCAACAGGAAAGCCCCATGTGTGTGTATGTATATGTATATGTATATGTGTGTGTGTGTGTGTGTGTGTGTGTGTGTGTATCTTTTTTTGCTCCCCATACAACGTTGTATAGCTAATTTGGGTGATAGCAAGGAAGAAGATATGTGGTAAGTTGAGTTTTGTTGTCATAGTATCTCTTTACCACAAAAATCCATAAGGTTATCCTTTCATGTCATTCCTATACTTTTTGTTTCTATCTACTTCTAAAATTAAAAATCAGAGACAAAAATTAAATTTTGCATGTTGTCAGATTTGCCGCTTTTTATGTTGCTACGTATATTGAAAATTAGCAGCAGCAATTCCTGTCTACTGTCAAGGTATTTCATCAAGGTACACTGATATACCAAGAAGAGAAGAACAACAAAAGGGAGGACATGTATGTATGATATCATTACAGACGTAAGGAAAGTTCTTCGTCCAGAGAGCACATAGGTTAAATTACTCCCACAGGCGTATATACCACCATACACAGATACTTTTCCTTTTGCAAAGATCAGTGAAAACTTCACTATGGACCAGGGTTTGGAAATCACTGACCAACTCAACTAAGCCTTCTTTGATGTTGGGGTCCCTTTATATACCCACACATGGCCTAGTAGGGAATGGAGAGTTCCACCCTTCTGATGTTTTGACCACTGGAAGGTGGTATTTTACCTGTCGAGTTGAATTCTAATTCTGCCTGTGAATAGGAATTCCATCCCCTTGGTGGCCTCCAGAACTAAGCCTTCTGTAGAGGTGTTCTAGTTACTCACGGGACAGTACCCATCCAGGTGAGGCCTGGAGCTGGTCTTCCCACTCACGACCTGTGCAGAGTAGAATAGGGGTGCCCTTCCCTCAACTTGCAGGTCCTATCAAGTTCACATTCACCTTTTTACTCAAACTCAGAGAGTTTCTTGTTCACGCAAACCTCTGGTTCTTAGTCACATGCTGTCTTGAAGCCATGTCTTCCTGTCCTGTGCTAATGCAAGACTTAGCCTTCATTGGACTTTGTCTAATTTTATCTTGGCTGATTCTTCCCATAGTGCTTTTGGGGATTTGATGCTATTATCAAAGCACCTTTGCCAACCTTTCCAAATAAATGCTGTCTGCACATTAGCTATCTTACCTAAGTTGCTGGCTAAACTGTGAATGGTGTCTCTGGAAGTTTCCTTCTAGGATTGGTTGTGAAGTGAAAGTTGCTCAGTCATGTCTTACTCTTTGTGACCCCAGGGACTATATAGTCCATGGAATTCTCTAGGCCAGAATACTGGAGTGGACAGATATCCTGAAAGATCATGTCAGGCCTTCTTTGTTGGTCTTGCTGACCAAGGTACTCCAAGAACTGAGTTCATTTTCAATGTGTCCCTAGTAGCTTGAACCATGCTCTGCATGGTGGGGAATTGAGAAATAGATGTTCAA